>NC_139612.1:28839414-29439414 GCF_964270895.1 Podarcis filfolensis
TCTATCAAAATAACAATGTTGAACTTACAATATTCAAACCAAACAAATCTCTTCCTGCCTCTGGGAGTCAAACCACCCCAGAGGAAATCCACTACCCACTCAGGCAAATAACATCTTCCCCTTGACCTATGGTAGGCCCCCCTGCTGCTCAGCATTCCTCAGATCGCGAGTGCTCAAAACTAAACTGCACCCCCACACCAGACAGGAGGCAGTTGTGATGTGCTCTTCATTCACCACACTAAATTCAAATTACATTGCTGTATAACAGGCAACAAGGGACACAGGTGGTGCTGTGGGTTAAACCACAGAGCCTAGGACTTGCCGATCAGAAGGTCAGCGGTTCAAATCCCCGCGACGGGGTGAGCTCCCTTTGCTCAGTCCCAGCTCCTGTGAACCTAGCAGTTCGAAAGCACATCAGAGTGCAAGTAGATAAATAGGTACCGCTCTGGCGGGAAGGTAAACGGCATTTCCGTGTGCTGCTCTGGTTCGCCAGAAGCGGCTTAGTCATGCTGCCCACATGACCCGGAAGCTGTACGCCGGCTCCCTCGGTCAATAAAGCGAGATGAGTGCCGCAACCCCGGAGTCGGTCACGACTGGACCTAATGGTCAGGGGTCCCTTTACCTTTATAACAGGCAACAGCTGGATCAAACCCACCCATCAGAAGCCAATTGAACCAAGGGCAGTGAAAAGTAGGTGGGAAAAAATGGATGCCTGAAAAGGCCAGTCAGGGAGCAACCAAAAAAATCCTACTCGGCCCATATGTAGGTTTGCCATATTTCAAGAGGTAAAAATTCAGACACAAAAAGTTGCTGCCCGTCCACTCCTGCCAAGCCTGAGCCACTCACACCAGAGTCAGAGCCAGTGTCAGAGCCTGAACCAGAGCTGCACGTGCTCATTCATGTGCGGCCACACACACACATTAAAACCCAAAATCCAGGACAGTTGCTTTAAAATGTAAAATTTCCCCCCAGATTGGCATGCTGAACCCCCAAAAAGAGGACATATCCGGGAATTCCTGGATGTATGGCAACCCTACCCATATGGCAACTGGCAAGACCTATACTGTTCAATGGGTGCAAAGGCAGGATACTGAAAAGGGGGGTGAGGAAGTGCCATTGGACTGGGATAATACCCATTATCCCTGATCATTGACCTTGCTGGCTGCAGCTGATGGAAGACAACAACTTCTGGAATTGGCTGAATTGGCTGTACCTCTTCTAAGTACAAAGCAGTTTATAAGAGTTTGTTCTGAGCATTTCTGAACGTCTTGGTTTTGACATACAGGTGAAAATCTAGAAAAGAGTCACATCAGAAATCCCCAGATTTTTTTTATCCATCTTGTATATGTATGTGCAAACCTTGCATATTGATCATGTGAAGATTGGATGACACCAGATCAGCAGATTATGTATGACCTACAAATGTGCTATATCAGCAATTGTAAATGCAGAAATTATCATGAGGAGTGCACCCAGGCTGGAGAAGGCTATCTGAGGAGACAGGCAATTCATTACGTTCTTGCTGGCAGTATATCCATTTTGGCAATATAAACTGGTATATGTTAGATGCTAAAGGCTGAGCAATTCACTTTAAGTGAATTATGGACCTTTCATTTTCTTCACTAAGACATTTAACAGACTAAACATGAACACAGGAGCATATGATATTGACAAAATGTTGCTCCTTAAATAAATTGGTGAAGGCCGACCATCACACATGCTTATTGAGCATTTATTAGTTTATAGTAACACAATTTGAAATTTAATGCACAGGTAATAGGATTCTGAGATCCTAAAATTAAATCAAAGCAAAAAGTACATATTCCTGAAGGGGGCTAGTGAAAGTTTCATCTGAACAATTCACATGTATTTAAAGAAGTGAAGAAAATCTGGCAAAATCTCCTTCCTGAGAACAGCAGTGGCGTTGTATAATGAACCACTGGCACGAAAGATTATTTCTCATGAGCCTCACTGCATGGTTATTGTTTCAGAAAATGGTACAATGGGGGGGGGGGAGTCACCTCATTTAAAAACTGGTATGTGTGATTGTGCAAGTAGCAGAAAAATGACACACACACCCCCGGCCGCTCTGATGTTCTGGCTCAGGAGAATATTGGGCAACAGAGCCCAGTGGTTCATGGGTGATGTAGTTCTCCCAAAGGCTTCTGCAATTATGAGAAGTGTGTTTCGCGGGTGGGTGGCTGAAAGGGGACATTCTAGGGATGGGGAATCACAGCAGGGATGGCTAGGTGAGACGCTGGAAATTGGCAAAAGGAAAACCTGGATAATCCACATGTCAATTTTACATCCCCCATAATGCTACTGGACCTGAAACCCATGAAAAGTTGGGAAAGGGCCATTCCAGACTTTGCTTTGATACTAATTCCTATTAGGAATGCAGTTTTCAAAATGCATTTATTCCATTGTTCAGTACTAGGAAATATGCTTAGATGATCCAAGGGTAAATCAATCCTCTTTTTATCGGTCTTGATATGTTCTAGTTGGAATGGTTTTACCTGTTTTAAAACTGTAACAGTTGTATCTGTTTTCATATTGTTATATCGCTATATATATTGTTATCATATTGTTATAACCTGCTCTAGGACCTTATGGGGAATGGTGGGCAAGAAATCTTATTAATTAATTCAGTCCCTGGAATCTCCTACTAGAAAGCTCACAAGTAGCAGGACTGTCTGAGAATCTGGATAGCCACTGACTGTCAGAATATACCACCCTGGTTAGATGGATCAATGATCTGTTGCAATATAAGTCCTCTCAGTATATTCATAGTATTGTGATAGTGTGCAGCAGTACACCGTAGCCAGCTTTCTCAGGTACTTAGCCTACTTCAGCCCATCTGTTACACATGGTCTAATGCCACTTTTTGAAAGCAGGATGCAATATATTCTGTTTAGTTTTGTTATTTTTGTGTACCTGGGCCGGAAACCTTTTGTTCGGCATTTTTTCTCTCTAGTAACTCATATGAAACAATGTGATTGACCAGTGTTATATTCAAATGTCAGTCATAATAAGGCAGCAACTGCCTGCAAGGATGCTAACCAATGTTTTACTTTTAAATTGTTGTTTCCATTTTAATGGGGAAATTGGTTTTAAATTTGATTTTCTGTTTCCATCCATTGTTGTCAAGGCTCGTGACATACAATGCAGGAGCCAAATTTGCTCTTGCAGTATACAGGGCTGTATGACCATGGCAGGATCAGTAAGAGCATATAAAATATGATTTACTGCTTTTTCCTAAAGCTATACACTTGGGTACATATTCAGGAGTCATACCAGAATCGGTTAGAATTAATCCTAATATCCTATTACTGTCAGCATCCAAGTATGTTAAGGATATTGTACACTACACTGAATGCCAAGGAGAGCACCAGATAGATTAAATTCTGAGAGCAAAAACCTGTGAGCAAAAGCATGCGGCTGCAAAATAAGAAGCAGAAAATTCCATATTCCACTCACACTGCAAAGCTGAAACAAAGTCATACCATTAGATCATACCAGGTCTCTAGCCGTAGAGGTATCACAATACCAGTGAGAAGCATTTGCATTCTTTGTATTTTCTCCTATCAAAAATAGGAATTAAATTATATTTCTTAGCGTGAGGTTCTTTTTATAAAGTGGGACGCGGGTGGCACTGTGGTCTAAACCACTGAGGCATTTGGGCTTGCCAGTCAGTAGGTTGACGGTTCAAATCCCCACAGTGGGGTGAGCTCCTGTTGCTCTGTCCCAGCTCCTGCCAACCTAGCAGTTCGAAAGCACGCCAGTGCAAGTAAATAAATAGGTACCGCTGCGGCGGGAAGGTAAATGGCATTTCCATGAGCTCTGGTTTCCGTCATGGTGTTCCGTTGCACCAAAAGCGTTTTAGTCATGCTGGCCACATGACCCAGAAAGCTGTCTGTGGATAAACACTGGCTCCTTTGGCCTCAAAGTGAGATGAGCGCCGCAACCCTAGAGTCGCCTTTGAAAGGGAAAAGTTGACAGCTACAGAGTGGTTTAACAAGCAATCCCTCTTCCCAGGAAACGATAGGAATTATAGCTCTGAGAGGAAAATAGGGGCCTCCTAATAACTCTCAGCACTCCTGACTAGCTTTGGCTTGCAGAATTATTGGGTGAAAGCCATGACATTCCAATCCCTGAGCAGTGAAAGATTCCAGGGGTTCCAGGATTTGGTTTCCTTGGAATGAGGCACAGTGGAGACTGTGCTGTCTTTATGATATATGGTTTATTTACACATATATACAACCTGAGCCTACAACAGTGGGGCTCACAACATTAACACCCCAAGAGGGTCTTGTTTCTCCCACAGTCTTGGATTCGAACAGAGGCCAAGCATGGCTTTGTCTCTCTGGCTTCCTAGCCTGCTTCCTCCTGCTTCTAGCTTACAAAAGCGACACTTTGTCCTTTGTCTTTCTAACTAACAGGCAATTGAGGGAGAGGCGGCACCCGTTTTCTTCCTTTGTTACCTTAATGACTCACATTAGGGGGCTATTACCAAGAAACTTGCCTGGATATTCCAGAAATTGAATCCCTGTTGGATCGAGGAATTAGAAGGGACTCCGGCATATGGCATAACCGCCACCACCCCGCCAAACTCACAACAGTATCGTAGTGTGAATGTGGCCAGTGTTAAATGGGAGACAATAGAACAATGGAAAATTATATGAAAGAAATAGAAAAATGTTCTAATATAAATCCCCTAGGGCAACTAGCTCAATTGGTTAGAACGTGGTGTTGACAACGTCAAGGCTGCAGGTTCACTCAGTGTAAGGGATATTCCTACATTGCAGGGGGTTGGACTAGATTACCCCCAGGATCCCTTCCAACTCTATGAGATATCTATGAGACGTTTACAGGAGATTATCATTTTGCCTATAGAAATTGAGGCACACACCCCCCTCAAAAAAAACAGTGAGAGAATAGCGTTAGAGAACAACCTTCTATTTTTACACGGTCTAGAAGAAAGAAGAGACTTTAGCTATCTAGACAGTATATCTGCGTCAAAGCATTCCCCATGGGTGGTTGTTCAAAAAGAAATGGGAAAAGTCTTGGTTTAACTTTGTTCTCATTCTCTCCATGTCTGGAGGGTTCCCTCCCAAGCTGTCTGAATGTTTTACTGTTCCTTTTATATCAGTTGCTGAGTTGCACTCATCTCTACATTGTTCCCCTTTCTCTTTTGTCTATTCCCCCCACTCCCAACCTCAGAGAAGGTGTACTTTGCTTAAAAGGAGTGGGGGAGAGAACCTCGCTTTAGCACTTTCACAAGCTTCAAAGTGCTACAGCAGTTTAGAATGCTTGTAGGAGGCTTGGGTTGTGACACAAGCATAGTCATGCAGTTGAACTCTACTATACATATAAAAGGAAAAATACAAAACTTATTTCACAGGGAATCTCAAGGCTGCTGGAAGCTCTTGTTCAAAGGGAAATATCTATTCCTGGATGGGAAGGAAATGCTACTTAGCTGAACTGTGGATGAAACCATTTCATTTTAGCCTACAGACACAACAAAACAATATTATGAGGCCCATTTTGAGAGGATTGAGATCTACATTCTAGTTTTGTAACTCTGGAGTAGCACTGCAGTGCTTTGCAAAATGTACCTCAAAGTAGTAACTTCATCTCCACACCCGTACTTAGCAGAGGTCCATATAATTCCACAAAGGAGAGAGCCTTTTTTGTGGTGGGTCCTCACTTTGGAATGCTGCGCCAGCTATAAAATGTGCTTCGTTATTAAACACGTTAGAATTTTCCCACTTTGCTGTTTCACTATTTAATTAATCTTGAACTTTATTGTGTGTGTATATATCTATAACTTCTTCTTTGACAATCACTCATAGCCAAGTAAGATTGTCTTGCATGAACACGGTCTTAACAGTGAGTCCATAAGTGACTGTGGAGGCCAATTTTGGATCCACACGTCCTTCCACAGTGGGGACATAGGTTTCCAGGTGCGAGTTGATCATAGTGAGGGTTTGCCAAATGTGCCTTCCTCTTAGCACTTAGAGTGGCTGGGGATGCCCAGCCAGATAGACGGGCTATAAATAATAAAAATATTATTAAAAATTACAGTCATACCTCATGTTACGTCTGCTTCATGTTACGTTCTGTCAGGTTACGTCCTGTGGTGACCCTGAAGTACCGGAAAGGGTTACTTCCGGGTTTCACCGCTTGCACATGTGCAGATGTGCAAAATGATGTCACATGCATGCGCAGAAGCGGCAAATCGCAACCTTCACGTGCGCAGACGTGCCACTGCAGGTTGTGTTCCTTTCATGTTGCGAACGGGCCTCCGGAATGGATCCTGTTCGCAACCAGAGGTACCACTGTATTATTTTCCCCTTTCGTCCTGAGTTCAAGCATCTTCAAAGTCCATGACACCTTTGGTAAGGCTGTTCTTGAAGTTTCAGCAATTTCCACCTGGACACTCTGCATTCCAGCTATGTCCAGGAATTTCCGGACGTATGGCAACCTTATGGTACTCATATTGATAAAACTGCCATTGGTGTCAGCACAAAAGGTGATGGTACTTCCTATCAGTGAATACTGTCACAAAAAAGCCCTGTATGTATGATGTGGAAATAAATATGTATTTACTCACTGACAGAATTTAAAAGGAATTTGATTGTGTTAAGTAACAGTAAGGCCCAAGGCAAATTCAGTGCCAGCTGTTGCTTATAGGCAATATGAAAGTGGAGATTCAATAAGTCCCAGACCACTTTCCAGAGATATTTCACACTGTGCAGCCTAATATTAAGTCATTAGACCATCATGCTGTAGGTACGAAATGAGAAATTTTTAGGTCTGTTGAACACTGTCACTGTTTCACAGTTGGTTAGGTTAAAGTGCTGAAGCACAGGTGTTTCTGTAAGCATGATATACTGAAAGAATCTAATGCTCAGTGGCCCTCAAATTCACACTTTCACCTGTGAGGCACACAGGGCTAGTGAATAATAAATAACATATAGGTGAGGTTAAGACTTACTTATGTGCAGTTTCACATTCTGCGTGGCTGTGTTGATCCACACATCAGTTTGTTCCTAAACCTTGTGAGGGATAAAATTAGATTTTATAGTGGGGGAGGAGAATTAGGGCCCTGGAACCGTAAACTTCATTGAACACCAGAGCAGCCATGGCAGACCAAAAAGGTTGACAATAATGGAAAAGTACAAGTCTTTTTCTGAATCACAGAAGCAGCAATGTGAAACTTTGGCACCTTCAAAGATAAGAACTTGACAATAAGTTTCAAGAAAACATCATACCTGACAAGATGCTAAAGAGAATGGCAACAGCATCTGAGCAAGTGTTGATCTGTAAAATTTCCATGATGGAATGAATAAAAGTGACTGTGAGCTTAATCAGAGGCAGATTTAGGGGAGGTCAACTGGTTCACCCACACTGGTGCCAAGCTGAGAAGGCACCACAGTGGGTGCTGCAAGAATGATGAACAATGGAAGGTGAAAGGTGGGGGGGGGGTGTCCATCACACAGGGCACTGCTGAAACTGAAAACTTCAAAGTCCACTACTGCCTTAATAAAGAAATGTCATAAAAACAGGGGTGCCAATTACAAATTCCACTAGTTAGATTATGGACGCCCAACTCCTAATCTACATTTTACGGTCGTACCTTGGTTCTTGAACGTAATCTGTTCCGGAAGCCCATTCGACCCCCGAAATCATTCAACAACTGAGGCGCGGCTTCCAGTTGGCTGCAGGAGCTTCCTGCACTTAAGCAGAAGTTGTGTCGGTCGTTTGGCTTCCGAAAAACGTTCGAAAACCGGAACACTTGCTTCCAGGTTTTCGGAGTTCGGAAGCCAAAATGTACGAGTACTAAGGCGTTTGAGAAGCAAGGTACGCAGTATGTTGGTTTTGAAATGAAATTAACACAAAAGAAGAAAACTCTGATCAGTATCAAATGTGTTCAGAGCTTCATTTCTTCTTCTATTCCTTCTAACCAACTCTTCTTTGTACATTCCCCCCCCCCCAGCTGAAGATGAGATCCTGTTCTATGGCACAGGCTATAATTATGAACTTTATTCCTGAATATGCTACACAATATATCAATTCTGTCCAACAGCTAGGTGGGCTGGAAGATGATAGGAGGCCATTTTTATTTCTATTTTTTTGTTAGAAAGGAAATAGCAAGCCTATGATGCTCATTCAATTGAATCTAATTGATTGCTTTGTCAATGCAATTATAATGCTAATCTTATGCATCGCTTAATCCATGTTATTTTCCAAGTAGTATGAGGCTATGGTTTTCTTCAAAGTTTATTATGATATTGCTCTTCAAAGCTTATGATGGTATTGAAGTATTGATGATCAATTAACTGATTGATATGTTTCAGTTATAATATTGAGACTGTAGTCTTTCATCACTAGTTATGTTCTACCCACCTGGTTCCTGGTGTGCTGGTTAGATCACCCAACGAACAGAGGACTTGGAGGGGGGAACTTTCATATCATGTCACTGGTGACTGGCAATGAGCAGCCATCACAAAAGCTTATGATGAGGAAATTTGATTTGATGTACTTTAAGAGAGTAGGTAGAATCCATAGAACTCCATTAACTGATGCTAAGAATGGTAAAGTAATAGGTGTAATTTAAGTAGAAAACAGTTGACCTGAGGTACAAGATATACCGTATTTTTCGCTCTATAGGACGCACTTTTTCCCTTCTAAAAAGTAAGGGGAAATGTGTGTGCATCTTATGGAGCGAATGCAGGCTGCGCGGATAAGCCCAAAGCCAGAACAGGGAGACAGAGCAATGCGCAGCACTCCGTCTCGCTGTTCTAGCTTGGGGATGACTGCGCAAAGCCTCTACAGGGCAGCAGGGTGCCTTCACCCCGCTGCTCTGCGGAGGCTTCAAAGGCCGTTCCCGAAGCCAGAACAACGAGACGGAATGCTGCGTAGTGCTCCATCTTGCTGTTGGGGATGGCGGCACAAAGTCTCCGCAGGGCAGAGGGTGCCTTCACCCTGCTGCCCTGCGGAGGCTTCACAGGCTGTCCCCAAAGCCAGAACAGCAAGAGGCTATCCCAGAAGCCAGATCCCTCTTGCTGTTCTGGTTTCTGGGGTTCAGAATTTTTTTCTTCTTGTTTCCTCCCCCCACCCCCAAACTAGGTGCATCTTATCGTCCGGTGCGTCCTATAGAGCGGGAAATACAGTACTGTCTTGTGGCTCCTTTTCACTCCTTGGTTTCTGTGAGAAATGATCCAACCATTCATGACAATAGATAACTAGATGAGTATAAATCCCATGTGAGGGTTGCTCATAAACAGTAGCAATGGAATATCTAAAAGTGTGTTTATAGGTGATGTTGTTTTTTATTTTATTTTATTATCACAAATATAATATAGTAAAAAAATGTTGTAAAGGTAAAGGTACCCCTGACCGTTAGGTCCATTCGCAGACGACTCTGGGGTTGCAGCGCTCATCTCCCTCTATAGGCCGAGGGAGCGGTGTTTGTCCACAGACAGCTTCAGGGTCATGTGGCCAGCATGACTAAGTCACTTCTGGTGAACCAGAGTAGTACACGGAAACGCCGTTTACATTCCCGCTGGAGCAGAACCTATTTATCTACTTGCACTCTGACGTGTTTTCAAACTGCTAGGTGGGCAGGAGCTGGGACTGAACAATGGGAGCTCACCCTGTCGCGGGGATTTGAACCGCCGACCTTCTGATCGGCAGGCCCTAGGCTCTGTGGTTTAGACCACAGCGCCACCCGCCACTTTAAAATGCCATCAATTGTGTTCCTCTTTGCTTGTTGATTATTTGTCAGCTTCAGAAAATTCAGAAGAGGGAGATCAGGCCACCACCAGTGGTGTACCTTCAATACTGGAGAATGGGGTGTACAGGTTTTTCAAGTTTGAAACTTCAGAGGTAATTTTAAGGCAAGCCAAAACTTCTTTGAAGTCTGAGCATAGCTCATAATTAGTTTGCCCCCCTTTGCAACTGACATTTATATCAAGTTAACAAAAATAACGAGATGCGGTTGCAGCAGTGCTATGTAGTTTCTGAATGTGTTCTTCATCAAATGTCTCTACAGAATCTGTTGTCCGGATCTACTTTGCTCTGTATGCAGAATGGAACAAAATGTGGCGGATTTTGAATTGAAATGCAATTGATGTCATCCCTTTTCTCGGGAGTGTATTGTTATGCTGTTGGCCAACCATTGATCAGTCTTTTTTTAGGCAAATGGGTGGGCAAGGACCTGGAATATTCAACTAATGGGTGCTAGTGTCTGAGAGCTTTCTGAATTGTGACGTTCATATTGAAAATGAATGTTTTTCAGAAGGGAGAGGAGAGGTTGATAAAAGAGAAAAACAATGGTTTTGGGCACAATTGAAAGCCTGCAGTTTTTCCATCATGCTTAGAATCATGTTTTCTGTTCAACCAAGGACCTTCCTTTTTTCTCCTTGGAGTACATATTCTTTTCTACCTGCAATTCTTTTTGCCTGCATTTCATATTTAGCTGCGACAGCTTTCAAAGCAGAGAACATTGCTCACTCTTCTGTCTCCAAGGACAAAAGTCTTTACAATAATTCTCATTGTGCATTGGAGTGCCATGCTTATTCTCTAAAAAGGAAAGCAAATCATTAATGGAATAATTCAAGTTTTTTTTTCTTTTCATTTTTAACAAAAATTATGAAATATGTACATGCAAACGAATGTGTATGTGTGTGAGAAAGATGGAGGGAGGAGTGAAGCATTTACTAGCATACATCTTTCTGTGTACCGTATCTTTCGCTCTATAAGAGGCACCCGACCATAAGACACTCTCGCTTTCTGCGCAGCGCCTCTCCAGCAAAGCAGGAGGAGAAATGGAAGGGGCTCCGTTTCTCCTCCCGCTTTGCTGAAGGGGCGCTGTGCAGAGAGGGAAAGCTGTGCAGCGCCTCTCCAGCGAAGAGAAGTCAGAACAGCAAGAGGGATCGCTGCGAGCGAAAGCAGTGATCCCTCTTGCTCTCCTGGCTTTAGCGATAGCTGCACAGCCTGCATTCGCTCCATAAGACGCACACACATTTCCACTTACTTTTTAGGAGGGGAAAAGTGTGTCTTATAGAGCAAAAAATACGGTAACTCTTGTTGAACCACAGAACAACAGGGACAGTCTATCAATGTGCATCAAAACACCTCCCACTTCCACTCCTTGTCATGAGAACCCATTAGCCTCCTCATGTTGGTCACTAGCAAAGCAGGATGTGCTCTAGATGAACATCCTTCTTTAAAAAAAATAGCCCCAAAATATTTAGAGTTGTTGCTGTTGTTGTTCTTCTACTTACCGGTAATGAAAAGATATTGGATAATCATATGTTATTCCCAAGAGATAAATACACTCAACAAACAAAGCACCCAACACTCTATTTGAATTTCATATACCACAGGTATGCATTCCAAATAAGGATGCTCTGTCCCTCTTTTTAAAAGGGCAGGTGATGGGAAGGACCTCCATTTCAGACCCTGGAGAGCTTCAGCCAGACAATAGGCATATAACATTGAAAGCCCAGTCGGTGCACATTTACGTCGTTCCCACCCCATTAGTATGGGAGCAGATTTGCCCCACCCACAGATGCCCAGGAAGTTCAATCCAGGTCAGGTGTATTGTACTAGATTAAATAATGAAACTAGATGCATACTACAGCGTGCATTAGAATAAATACTTCAAACACAGGTGGAAGAAAGAAGAGTGTAATATATGCTCATCTGCGGAACAGGTACACAACTCAGTGTACCTCTCTGGTTGTCTGGCTTCCAAGGAATGAGTGCATCTTCATTACCTTGGCTAGGAACACTCTGTTGTGTCTTTGTCTCTGACTTAGACACAGCTCCAACCTGTCCTCGGTTGTGTACAACAGCAACACATGCAACAGCTAAGTTAGCAAACTCTTCTGAGTACCTTTTGGGTGGTTCACCCTTTGTGACTCTCTCAGACCTGCGCAAGAGGTGCTGATCCTCTCTGCTCACTGGTTCAGTCTCAGGACTCTTAGGAGAACCAGTTCCAACAGTAAACAGTGGTTCATCCTTCACCTGTGAAGGTCTATCCATTGTGTGAGATTTCCTCTCAATGACTGTGACAACAGAGCTGTCTGAGCTATCACTGTCACTCTCAGTACCACTGTACTCTGTGAAATCATCATCATCATCTGAATCGTCCTCTGTGGGAAACGTGTGTACTATCACTCTCTCCTGTTCAGGAGCACTCTCTAGAAATTTTGTGAGAATCACCTGACCAGATTCAGACAAAATTACTCTGTAGAGACCCTTTTCATATCCCACAAAAATGCCTCTGGCATTCTTTACTCCTCCTGGAGCTTCTGTCCTCACATGAGACCCAAAAACCTTGAAATGGGCAACAGAAGGTTTTCTCTGGAACAGTTTCTCAAAAGGAGAACTTCCCAACTCTTTCGAAACCTTTCTCACCCACGCATAACTAAACGACATGAGTGACTCCGCCCAGAACTCATGTGGCAGATGTGAACTAAGCAATTGCGCATTCATCCCCTTTTGCAATTCTTTGTTTACCCGTACACAGACACCCCTGTTCCACGCTTCCGCTGAAACAGCAACTTTGTGTCTTATCCCTTTCTTGTGCAGGAACCTCTGGAAATCCTGTAAAAGAAAAATCTGCTTCTCATCTGTCAAAAGACAATCAATGTTAGCATCATGCATCCTTTTGACCTTGTCACAAAACTCCTGAAACCTTTCCAAGGCTTCCTGTGGCCTTTTTAACACATAAACCCAGACAAAGTTGGAGAACTGATCCACACACACAAGATAAAATCTTGCATTGCCTCTAGATGGTTCTAGAGGACCAATCACATCAGCATACACCCGCTGAAACGCTCTGTCGACCCTGGCCACCTTCTTGGCGCTCGTTTTGGTCACACCTGCAAGAGAAATCAAGTTAGACTCAGAATTACATTCCATGTAATCACTTTGCTCAAAGTCCAACAAATACAGTCCATCTTTCTGTCTGGCAGAAAGATATAACTCTCCATCTTTGAAGATCTTGTAGCTCTTATCATCATAGGACAGTTTCAGTCCTTTCTTTGCAATCTGCGAAACACTCAGCAGATTGAACTTCAATTCAGGAACCAAGTAAACATTGTGTAATAAATACTTCAAACACAGGTGGAAGAAAGAAGAGTGTAATATATGCTCATCTGCGGAACAGGTACACAACTCACCTAAGAAAATCCATCCAAATTAATTACTGGTGTCACAGTTGCTCAGCACTGTCGTTTCTCCAGGCTCCTGGTTCCTTACTATGAGCCTGAAAACCCTAGGAAATGACAATCCCAACATTCTGGGTGCTGCACATCATGTTCATGAAGCATTCTGACTAAATCAAATATGCAAATGCCCTTTTTCTCACCATTCTGACTGGTAAGATGAGGAGAAATGGCAGGGGCAGTAAGGAGGCTCGTAAGAGGGTTGGGGAGGTCTCTAGGCATCTCTGTGGATTGCTCTCACCAAGGGGGTTTGCCTGGCACATTCATTATACACCTTTAGGCACCAGGCAAAAACATTCCTTTTTAACTAGGCCTTTGGTTGATTTGATTGACATCCTATGCCCTTTCAAAATGTGGGGGTTTGTCAAAAATGTACAATTGTCAAATTTGTCAAAAATGTACAATTTGCTGCTGAAATGGAATACACAAGATGAAACGGTTAAATCAGCCATGATTAAATGGGCTCAGGACATTGGTCATAATATTTTGTTTGCTGATTGGGAAAAGTTGTGGACCACCGGGATGAAATTTACGGCATGTAATGCCTTAAGAGAAAATATTATGAAAATGATATATAGGTGGTACATAACCCCAGTCAAGCTTGCAAAGATTTACCATTTGCCTGATAATAAATGTTGGAAATGTAAAGAAACTGAAGGTACATTTTTTCATCTTTGGTGGACTTGCCCGAAGATTAAGGCATTCTGGGAAATGATCTATAATGAACTTAAAAAGGTATTTAAATATACTTTCCCCAAGAAACCAGAGGCCTTTCTCTTGGGTATTGTCGGCCAAGGGGTGTTAAAGACGGATATAACTTTCTTTATGTATGCTACAACAGCAGCTAGAATACTCATTGCGAAGTACTGGAAGACGCAAGAGCTACCCACACTGGAAGAATGGCAGATGAAGGTGATAGACTATATGGGCTTGGCAGAAATGACGAGCAGAATCCGAAACCAGGGAAGAGAAGCAGCGCAAGAAGAATGGAAAAAATTCAAGGATTATTTAAAGAAATATCACAAAGTTAATGAAAGTTAGAATGATGTTGGACTGGAAAGTAAATGGTTACTATTAGCAATGGTTAAGACAAGGAGAATAAGGAAGATTAGTTTAAATCTAAATTAAAATAAGGGAAGATTTGCTGAGTAATCGATAAGAATTTGGAATACAGAAAAGGGAGGCATGAGGAAGTCGGGGAAGAAAGGTATAAGAAATTAGGATATGAAATGGTACATGTTTTTTGGTTTGTTTTTGTCTTTGTATGTTTATGTATGTTATGTTTATATGGAAAAAATTCTTGAATAAAAATATTATAAAAAAAAAACAAAATGTGGGGGTTTTGAGGGGGTTATTGGGTTGCTGTTTTTTTTAATTTTGATTATATATTTTGTGGTTTTATATGGTGATTCTGTTCTGTGAACTACCCTGAGACCTCTGGGTATAGGGTGGTTAATAATAATAATAATAATAATAATAATAATAATAATAATAATAATTTATTATTTATACCCCACCATCTGGCTGGGTTTCCCCAGCCACTCTGGGCAGCTTCCAACCAAATATTAAAAACAATACAATGTCAGACATTAAAAACTACCCTAAACAGGGCCGCCTTCAGTTGTCTTTTAAAAGTAAAATAGTTGTTTATTGCCTTGACATCTGCTTGGAGGGCGTTCCACAGGGCAGGCACCGCTACCGAGAAGGCCTTCTGCCTGGTTCCCTTTAACCTCACTTCTCACAGCTAGAGAACCACCAGAAGGCCCTCGGCGCTGGACCTCATTATCCGGGCTGGATGATGGGGGTCAATTAATAATAATAATAATAATAATAGGCACCATCATTTACGTAGCATTTCTTTAGCATTTCATGAACAGGTAAGAGGAGGTAGGAATTCAGCCCCATCATCTTGCCAATAACACAAGTGCCTATAACACAATAAACTTGGTGTTTGAAGCGTCCCATTCAAACACTTTTCATGGCATATTGGAGAGGAAGACAGTATTGGCAGTCAGAGAAGGCAAGATGCCTTTGGACCATTTTGAGACAAGAAATTAAGACAAAAAAAAACCCGGGGAAGATCTTTTCAAATATTGGTGTTTGCTAAGGTCATGGCTTACACATGCATGTTAGAGATTTTTTGAGGGAGGGGAGCAAGGAACTTTTCAGCATCCTCACACCAAGCAGATGCAGTTGGGCACATGAGCCACCATTCCGATTTGGAAACACTGTGGGCCTTCATCAAATGATTCTTCCACCTATGTCACCCTTTTAGCACCAGCTGCTGGGTGGGATGTAATTTTGTGGCTTCCCTAACTCAAAGGGGTCACAGACTCTTGCACCACCATCAAGGAGAGGACCTCTAATCAAGGAAGGTCAGTAAAACCTCCATTTGCTGATCTCCTCACATACATATTTGGATTGGGACCATTTTAATTGGGAAGGTATAAATTCAGCATCTTAAAAGCGTCATTTCCAACATCATCTTTTATTTTGCATTAAGATCATGTACATTGATTAGTAATGCAATCATATGCACACTTCCCTGGGAGCAACTCACTGGGCTAATGTCTGAGGAAACAGGCATAGGATTACACTGTATATTATATCATTTTATAATAAAATAAAGATGAAGCTCCTGGGTTACACAAGGATAACATTACATTAACTAAGGCCAGCTCTGCAGAGAAGTATTCATATTCATAGACCTGCACTGAATTCTGGCTTTTCTTTCATCATCCAAGTTACTAATCTTGAACTACAGGCCACAGTTCAAGCTATTTTATTTTAAGCAGTAATCAAGGAAGGGGATATTAAATCATATACTTTAATTTCCCAAAGTACCCAAACCCTGTAAGGTTTATAAATTACCTTCAACTTTTGCATTAACTTCAAACATTGCATTCAACATTCATTACTGTAGCAGTTTCATTTTATGCATTATCTGTACTGGAACATTTCTTTCATTTAGATTTCACTTTAACCATGGAAAGAAGTAGCTGGGGATAGTCCCCGAGGTTTATGACTTCTACCCAGGAGCTTGCAAATCTTGCCTTGAGAGGTAAAAAAAAATTGGATGCACATATTGATTCCATTACTTCCCTTCATAAAAGAAACACAGTGATTCGGGTGGACGATCGTGCGGTTTGTTATTTGAAACCAGATTCCCTCTTGCTTTGCTTTTGGAACAATGAACATATCAAATGATAGACCAAAAATGATTGTTATCAATTGTAATGGTTTTCAGATAGTATATTGTAAGGTTGCCAGATTTTTTCAAACAACAGTAAAAAAAGTTATTAAAAAAGTTATCAATTTTTTTTAAAAAAAAGAAGTAATATCTTCTCTTCTGTGGTCTCCTCTGTCGCACAGCCTTCCTCTGGGCCCTGTCCTGCTCTCTTGGAGTACTAGCCGCCGTGGAGAAGGCTCGGGTCGGGCCTGGGCTTGGCCATGTGTCCTTGCCCTCCCAGTGCTCTCCTACCTCTCCTCCTCAGCGGTGGCGGTGGCAGCGACATGGCAAAGTAGGGCCTCCCTCTTTTTTCTCCTTCTCCTTCCTCTCTCTTCCTTCTACTTCTCCTCTTCTCCTTCTCCCTGCGTCAACTCCGGGGTTTTACTGATCCCAGAGTGCTGCTGGGCGGGTGGACGGACGCTATCACTCCCAGCTCGATTTGGGTCATGGGGGGGGAGTGGTAGTGGCGGTGGCAGCAGCAGTCTCAGCAGCCCAGAGCCAGCCTGGTAGTGCAGTTGGCTCTGGTTGGCTTCAGGAGCAGCTCGCTGCCGTGGCGCCCGCAATTTTGCCTCACCAGAAGTCCCCATATGATGTGTCTTGTGCCATTGAATCTACTACTGCACTATGACCCTTCTCATTGTGGGTTTCATCCTTGAATGTGCTCCTTTGGGTGGGGAACTTCATTCCAAGAATTATAGGGAAGGCAAGTATAGAAGCATTTCTCCTTGCATGCTAGTTTATCATGAGCAGCAAGTATCTTAAGGAAGGCTGAGATCTCACACTGTGTACCAAGTTCTATTCTGGATGATATTTTGACACATTCCTTAAAGAAGGATATTTTCTTAAAGTAGTATAAAAAAATCAATGGGTTCATACGCTTTGCTCCAGATAATTTGTTAAATTCAAGTAAGAAGCCCTAGCAGTGAAGATTTTAAGCAATGGTTAATAAAGTAACGAGAGCTTTCAGCATGCAACAGGAAATGACTTTGCCTGGCTGGCTAAACCAGGTGAGGATAGCTGATGGGTCTCAAACCCTCAGTGAGTTAGGGACTTCCCCTGCATACAAAGATAGACTCTGGAGGATTGAGCAGACAAGACCGAAAGCAGATCCAACGGTCAAGAAGATGGTTTCCACATGTGCTGTAGAGGAAAGCAAGGGCCAGGTGGGGCTCATCAACCTGGGATGATAGCCCATCTACAGTAGGAGAAGGAAGACTCTGATCCTAAACCTCTGCTGCCTTGTGGGATATCTTTGGGAGAAGCAAAGGCTAAGGAGTAAACCCTACACACATCCAGAGTGGAGTCCCTAAGACGGTTGGATAGGGCCTTGTACGCCTCTTTCTGGCAACTTCTGCAACCAAGCTGGTGCCAAATGTATTGTTCTACTTCCCTTTGGAC
Source organism: Podarcis filfolensis (assembly GCF_964270895.1). Taxonomy (NCBI): domain Eukaryota; kingdom Metazoa; phylum Chordata; class Lepidosauria; order Squamata; family Lacertidae; genus Podarcis; species Podarcis filfolensis. The sequence continues at coordinate 28,857,283 of NC_139612.1, forward strand.
CACATCAGCGATTCCAAGAGAGGGGTTTTGTTGTCTGCGCAACCCAGGGTCTCCATACACACTGCCCAGGTTTGTACCCTGGGCAGGGTGTTATTTTGGTGCTGCTAACTCAGCAGTTTGACTTTACCCCCCAGAGGTGCACCGCATTGTCCCTCGAGACAGAAGGATGCAGAGAGATAATAAAATAGTAAAGGTGCTTCTCATAAATGGGCATAGACTTTGGAAGAAGTCACTACACCTGTGTGCCAAATGCAAAATGACCAAATAGGTTAGGGAAACAAGTTTCCAAACCATAGATTCCAGACTTTTCCTACCACTCGCCTTCTAAACAGGCAAGCGACTCCTGTGGTTCCTTTTATTAAAAAAGTAAATCATCATGTTAAGAAAATATTCAGTCTCTCTATCTCATTGAAGACACTTACCCAGTCCTTTCTCATGCATCTATGACGAATAATTTAGAAGAACTCAATTCTCTCTCTCTCTCTTTATTGCTATCATTTTTTTCATTATAATCGTTTATTTATTGAGCAATGGGGAGTGGAATTGTTCTGAACCCTGAAGATTCATCCTTCACGGAGTATTAAGAGGATATATTGTTTAATAAGAAGAATTTATTCTCAGGCTAGTTTTAAGTTCCTAATGAAATAGTTAAAAGAACACTGTAGATGGTTATGTGGGTTTCATTGATTAAGGGAACTAATGGCTGCATACAACTACAATGACGAGGTGCAGCACTTTGGTTTTTTGGATGTTGAGTGATAGGCCAAGCTTTTCGTAAGCTTCTGTAAAAATATTAAGGATGGTTTGGAGGTCATCCTCTGAGCGTGCGCACATTACGTTGTCATCAGCATACTGAAGCTCTATGATGGAAGACAATGGCAAGGATTTATTAAATTGACAGATAAACCAGTATAAAACTGAAATCAGGCTGGGGTCACAGGATCGCATCATGGCTGACCTACTGAGGCCCACAGTGTGCCCATTGCCAACCCTTGGAGCCTGCTGGTCTGCTGCTCTGCTTTCCTTTTCTGCTGTTTATTTGTGGTATTCAGTTTTATCATGACAGAGTGAGGAGTTGAAGCATCCTCTTCTATCCACCTTGCTTTCTCCCTCTGAGTGATGTAGTAGAGTGGACATAGAGGCACTCACCCTGCCTGCAAGGTGGCGCAGGCAGGGCAACATTGCTTACCTGCCTTCCAACTGGCCTGTCGCTGCCTATCCCTGAGAAGGGGTGAGGGAAAACATGGTGGCAGGAGTGCCCGATTGGCTCCATCTCCACACTCACACAATACCTTCCTCCTTGCACATTTTCCCTGCCCTCTCCCTCTCAGGAGCCAGCAGCGAGCCTGGGTGTTAGGAAGGCAGGTGAACAATGCCACTCCTGTCTGCATTGCCCCACCAACCACGGCTGCTCAGAGGGAGAGAGCAATTAAATGAGCAACTGTGACAATGGTGAGCTAGGGTGAGTTCACTCAGGGAAGGAACCCACAGACAGGAACAGACAAATTTGTCATAACAGTTTCTCTCTGTTTCTCATTTTCTATATCTCCACATTTCCATGTCAGTTTGCAATATTTCAAAAGCAACTCTCGTGAAAATTTGTCAGCATTTTAGCATACATTTCTCCTAAAGTATATATTTAGCTAATATGCATAATCTCTTCTAATATAATGCATTTTAGGTTTATTGCTGTTGTTAACATTTCAATATCACCTTTATCTTCCAAGGATCTCAAGATGGTGCACATGGTTATCCTCCTTCCCATTTATCCTCACAACAGCCCTGTGAGCGTCAGGGTGCTGTCAGAGGCTCCAGGCTGGTTGCCCAGGAAAGTATAAAGACAAGGGAAAGTTTCTTACCGTCCTTTTTTATTCCAATCTTTACAGAGAGAGGCTATAGAACCCAGCCTCTTGGATAATGGTGTTGTTCCAAGTGAATTTTCACACACACCCATCCTACTTCCTCATTCGTCATTCTCATCATCTCCTCTATGGATGCTACATGCCCTCTGTCTTTGAGCTCTTTGCTCTCCTACTTTTAAGGCTCACCGGGTTCTGGGAGATGGAGGGTCTAGAATGCTTTCTAATGACAACGTGTCAGCCAGGTGTTGCTCTGGCTCTCCCATGATTTCCCAACTTTCCCCCTTATCTGTCTCTGAGCTGCAACCTCCCTCAAATCCCTGTTGTAAATCTATACTGTCTTCCTCTTCCTTCTCCCTGGAAGGGTCATGATGGGGAGGCAGTCTCCACCATTCTTCCTCTGCCCAGTTCCTGACAGTGAGGTAGGTTAGGCTTAGGTAGGTTAGGCTTAGGTTGGTTAGGTTAGGTTAGGTTAGGTTAGTGAGCTTCATGGCTGAGTGGGGATTCAAACACTGCTCTCCCAGGTCCTGGTCCAATACTCTAACCATTACACCACACTGGCTCTTTTATTTTTTTATTTTCATGTACAGTGGTACCTCTGGATGTGAACGGGATCCAGAAGCGAACACAACCCATGTCTACGCGTGCGCGGGTTGCGATTCACCGCTTCTGCGCATGCGTGTGATGTCATTTTGACCATCTGCGCATGCACGAGCGACGAAACCCGGAAGTAATGCACTTTGTTACTTCCAGGTTGCTGCAGCACGCAACCCGAAAATACTTATCCCGAAGCTACTTCAACCCGAGGTATGACTGTATACATTTTATGCACACTTTGGCCTAATAATACACATTTTTTGCAGACATTATTTTGTTGAAAAACTGCACTGCAAAATTCAGAGAAGTGCCCATTTTTATGGATCACTCTATTTTGGTGTGCATATTGTTTCAGGAAGCACAAAATAGGTGGGTTCACATTAGAATGCAGACCAAAACCAGAATGCAGACCAAAACCAGTTTCTCCCCCACCCCAACCCTTAGCAGAGCCCTCTCCACCAAATGTTATGGGTGCCACACTTTGGAAGGATCTACGTTCTGAAAAATGGAATATAAAGAATGGCAAGAAATGATACCTGAAGGCAGCATTGACTCCCATGAATTTCAATATGTCCTCATGTTGCCGGGAGAAGACAGCAATTTCTAGGATAATTTTAAAATATTGCAGCTGTGGTATTGGAGCTGCATTTTGTGGGTCATCCCCATGGCACAGCTGTATGGTGTAAAAGCCTGCAACCACACAGTAGTGCCAGGTATCTATATGTTCTTAACATGAAATTTTCAGCAACAACCGTGAAGCAAAATTCAGGTGGGCCTTTGCAAGTTGCAGCCATGTTGCAGCTGCAGCTCATGGCAAAAGGAGCTTCCAAAATTACAGCTGGAACATTCCAAAGGCATCCCAATAAAGATTCTTACAGTGCTGTTAATCAATTGAGTGGAGGAAGATGGGGCTCCCAGTCTGAGTTCAGGCACCATGCTTTTGCTCCTGATAGTTGCTAGCATGATGCCTGTCTGTTATGTGCATGTGTTGAGAGTGTGTCTTCCAGAACATTTCTGCAGGGGTATATTTATGTGACTGAACATATTCTTTTCTCCTGCAGATGCTTCATGTCCATTAAAAAAAATGTGTATATAGAAAATGGTTTCTATATGTAAGCAGCTGTCACAGGATTAAGATGAATGGATATAATTAACTAAGCCAGGCCTCAAGCTAGTAGATTGATGGATTGTTTGCAATGCATGGAGAATCCAGCATCTAGAACCAAGTGTTGCAATACCCTATAGCCACTTGTGATGCCCACCGAGTGAAGCCATGAAACCAGGGCACTGACTTTGCTACTATAGCTTTGTATGTTGTGGGGCTTAATAGAAAAGAACTTTGGCAAAACCTATTTAGATTTTACCTAAGCTTAGCGAAATCGGTGAAATTGTACACTAGCTGAAAATATCAGGTCCAGGATGGTCAAAACCATGACAAAAACATCCAGACCCACTGCTGATTCCTGTTCTAAAACATTTTGTTGTTGTTTAGTCGTTTAGTCATGTCCGACTCTTCGTGACCCCATGGACCAGAGCATGCCAGACACTCCTGTCTTCCACTGCCTCCTGCAGTTTGGTCAAACTCATGCTGGTAGCTTCGAGAACACTGTCCAACCATCTCGTCCTCTGTCGTCCCCTTCTCCCTCTGCCCTCAATCTTTCCCAACATCAGGGTCTTTTCCAGGGAGTCTTCTCTTCTCATGAGGTGGCCAAAGTATTGGAGCCTCAGCTTCAGGATCTGTCCTTCCAGTGAGCACTCAGGGCTGATTTCCTTAAGAATGGATATGTTTGATCTTCTTGCAGTCCATGGGACTCTCAAGAGTCTCCTCCAGCACCATAATTCAAAAGCATCAATTCTTCGGCGATCAGCCTTCTTTATGGTCCAGCTCTCACTTCAATACATCACTACGGGGAAAACCATAGCTTTAACTATACAGACCTTTGTCAGCAAGGTGATGTCTCTGCTTTTTAAGATGCTGTCTAGGTTTGTCATTGCTTTTCTCCCAAGAAGCAGGCGTCTTTTAATTTTGTGGCTGCTGTCACCATCTGCAGTGATCATGGAGCCCAAGAAAGTAAAATCTCCCACTTTCTAAAACATAGCTTTTATTTATTTTTCTTTCTGATGTAGTGGAGCAGAGCCACTGGTACTTTATATATTCAGTATTAGTCATACATGATGTATCCAGTGTTTCTCATACTAACACAGAATACACCATTGGATAGCTCAGTCAGTAGAACATGAGACTCTTAATCTCAGGATTTGGGATTCGAGCCCCATGTTGGGCAAAATATTTTTGCATTGCAGGGGCTTGGATTAGATAACCCTTGGGGTCCCTTCCAACTCAACAATTCTATGACTCAGAGAAGACCAACTGAAATGAATATTTATTTCAGGTCCATTGGTTTCAATGGGTCAACTCTGAGTTGGTTCAACTAACATGATACCCATTGGTAGCAACATACAGGGATGTACAAAACATTGGAACGCGCAGTTCTGTTTACTTGTCTAGATAGATATGAAAGTTTTGTTTTTGTTTGCAATTTAGTCTTTGTTTTAATTCAAACCATGAACTGTTCTCCATAACTACATTCTGCTTCCTGTCCCGTCCTGCCCCGACCTTGGTTGGTATGTCGGTGCTCATTCTGAAACCTATTAATGAATTTCAGATTCTTCATTTATGGGAAATGTTTCAGCGCAAACACTCAAGAACTCTATTAGTTTGATAAGGAGGAACACTAATGCAGCCACTTTCAAATCAAGCTTCTGATTATTCAAAAAGAATTCGGGAGTGACAGGTACATTTCTAGAGGTTCTGTTTGTTGAAAATGCAAGCAATTCAAACCTCAGATACATTAGCTATTCAATTATGGCAAGGTCTATCAACAACCTTGCGTCAGAACATCACAACATAATAATGGGTTAGGAGAGAACTTCTGAGAGAGTCTCTTCATGACTAGCTTATACACCACGGACTGGGAACTATTTTGGCCCAGGGGATCAGTTCTTTATCTCCCTCCTTGACAGCTTCCTTGACAGCTTACCTGTTAAGGTTGTCCCAGAGGGGTGGTGGAAGTCTCCCCCACAAGGAATCTGCTGACAAAATAGACCCAGCAAGACCAACCTCATCAGCTAACATCAGCCACTGATATCAGCTGACTGATAGGTGATTGAGGTGTATGGGAAATGACTTTATGGACCAACCTGGCCCAGAGGCTGCCCACCCCTGCTGTCCAATAATCCTATAGTCCAATCATTCCCAAAACATGGGTGCTGGAAAATTACCCAAAAAGGGAGATACAGAAACTTTTTGGATAGCATCAGCATGCCTAAATGGAATTATCTATAATAGTATGTCATGGTTGCGTGCGAATGGCCTGCTCTGCTTTGTAATGAGAAATGGTGTCACATCCAATGAATGCCAGCAGGAGGAGCTATAGTTTTCCTGGTTCCTATCTAGGATGGGTCTGGGTCCCACCCACTGCATATATTCTCCCGATTGGTAAAGAAAAACTCTTGGAAGTCACCAGCAAGAGGACAAAAGCTGCTTAAAGGTAAAGGTAAAGGTAAAGGGACCCCTGAACATTAGGTCCAGTCGCGGATGACAAAAGGCTGCAGATGGTGCTTGCAGAATGTACTTGAAAAGCTTTTGAATTAAAGATCGGCTACTGCGTTCCCCGTGGTGGCAATCCTATTGCCAGGCATCGAGGCCTAAGAGCGAGCATCAGAGAGCCAAAGGCCTGTAGCCCAGTGGGATCTCATAGAAGCAAGTTGGCATGTGTGGCGTTTGCCCTCCTAGGTGTGTGTGACATCATACTGGGTTCATAAGGAAAGGGTTAACTAATTGTAAAATGATTAACCAATGGGAACCCAAGGGGCGGAGTTAATTGTTTATAAGGTTTAAGAACAGAGGGGTTTTGGACAAGAAGGGAGTTAGGAATCTGAGTTAGAGACAGAGAGGATAAGTCTGTGGGTTGGGCTAGTCTGATGTGAGAGAGTGAGAGAATTTGTTAAGAGGAGTCAGTCAAACAGTTGAGATAATCATTCAGAAGATATTAGGAAGGTATAGGCCGGTAAAGAAACTGAAGTTAAGATACTGACAGGAATATTATCTGAGAAACCATAAACTTGTTAATGTTTATAAAATAAACTTGTTTATTTGGTTCACTTTTAACAACTGTCTGGACTCAGTGTTTTACCCGAGGGTAACGGGTTGGTGGCAACGGGGAAGGGATCAATAGACTGTTAAACATCCGGGGACCCTGTGTGATCGCCACAGCCTGACTCAAGGCTGGTTAATTCTGACACATCTCAGCTCCAGATGGGAGTGGACCATTCAATCACTCTTCTTGCCAAGACACAACATGAACCCCTTCCAGTTAGGATGCTTTCTCCAGAACCAGAACCACAGGATTCAGCTACTCTCAGGGGGAGACAGTCTGACTCTAGCACTCTCTCAAAGTATCTCATATCACTGGCTGTGAGTGATGTGTCTCCGGTTTTATTTTTATTTTTTAAGTGTACCTTAGCAACCATTTGTTGGGGAAATGATAATGTAGCCTCTGTGGTTGTTTCCCATGTATCCCTATATTCCACTCCTAGAATTGCAGAGAAAGCTGAGCTATTACTAACATTCTGTCATAGGTGGGATCTGCAGTGTAGAATCACAGATGCACATCCTGGCAACACTTCTAGTTATGGGTCAGTATCCATGACCACAAAGCTCATACCATTTTCATTTGGCTGTTGGGGTTTGTTCATCTCTTCTTAGGATTTCCTCACCACAAATATATTTTGCCAGCGTTGGGTTTCCTCTGAGCCTGCTTATACATTCCTCTTGTCCATGGCTAATACTGGTTTGGCTATGTATAGGAACATAGAGCCTGAACATAAAAAACAGGCATGATGAAGTTATAACGCTCTGCTCTCCACCCTCTGCACAGTCTATGCTGCTTGGGTTATTTATTTTGAAGTGGGAAACACTGATGCAAACTTTAACTAGAGTTGTCCAGGAAGGATTTGCAGTTGTTGCTGGTTTCGAATGGCTGATGAAAGAATGTGGGCATTTCCAAATATTTTCACTATTCTAATACAGATAAATGACCCAGAAGGATAGAAATGCTGGTTCATAAATTTAAGAGTACCCTTGCTTGCTTTTCTGTAGTGTTAATATCTTGACAAATTTCAGTCCTCTTGCCCCTATTAAATTAAAACCAGTGTAAGCATTTCTTTTAGCCATTACTGATAGCCTTGTCATCTGATAAAGCTGTCACTGCACAAACAGTCACAGGTCATCCCCCCCCCCTCACTCCAACTTGGCACACAATCTGCTGTGTAGCTAGTTATGATAAACTTGTAAACTACCATTCAGTATTCCCTCACCAAAAAAGTACTCTTGCCTGCCGCCATTTTGTGTGCCGCCTCACAAGCACCTCGGCTCACAACAGCTACACTGTGTCTGGAAAGATGAGCTAGGAAGGATCTAAACAAATTGAGGACAAAAGGCACTTGAAGCCTCTATAGGCTGACATGGGACCTCCTGAAATGGATAATGTACACTGGAAGAAGAATTCTGGTTTTAAGACTTGGTGCAGTGATCTCATCATGCATGAAGGTGATGGTGTGAAACCAGGAAATACAAGTAACACTTCTGCTCACATAGGGTCTGTTTTGAGGAAAGACTTCAATGGAAGACAGTGTGTGGAACTTTATGACACCAGAATCCAATATGAAGATGAAAGTGGTGTGTGAACTTGAAATCCCATTGAAATCTGTTAAATTAGCGGTAAATAATCAAGGTCTCATTTATTTCAGTGGAACCTGGATCCAATCCTCTGTCTTTTGGGGAACATGTAGTCACACACTGAAACCTTTTCTTGCCTCTAAGTTAAAACTACCAGAGACAGCAGCAAAGAAATTTTGGTTAAAATTGCATTTTCCCCACTAGCTATAAGTGCTATCAGTGTCCACCCCCAGCCCCACTTATTAGCATTCATAATTTTAAAAGAATTGTTTTAATTAAAAATAAAGCTCTTCAGGTAACCTTTAAAGTTTTGAACCCTCAAATGGAAATATTAACTAGCCTTTCCTGGAGCCTATTCTTTTAAAAAAAATTTTTTAAAAAAATCCTTAATATGATTAAACTTAAACAGGAGAATGATAAAAGGCTAGATTCTGCCCTCAGGCCCAAATCTTTTTTGATTAGGACTCTCTGCATCCAAATTAAAACTAACTTATTTCACCTCCGCAGGACTCCTGCAGACTGTGAATCTAAGGAACTCAAATATAATTCATTCTTATACATTTAGCAAAACACACTTCGTGCATAACGTATAATGCAGGCTGAGGATTGGAAGGGATTCCAGTTCACAACCAAAGCACTGGGTCTAGCTGAAGATGCCATTAAAATTTGCAATTACTTAAAATCTTGTGAATTTCACCAGGAAATAACTTTTGAATGAGATACGTTTATGTCAGATTCCAACTTGCATTTTGCATGTATAATTTTTAACTGTGGTTGTTTCCTTCATTTTCCATATGCCAGATCTCCTCCAGACACCACCAGAAACACAAACACAATCTAGCCATTCCAATTTCAATTGTGTCCCTGAAGGGCTCTGCCCAACACCTGTTTTACTAGCCAAGCTTAGGTTGAGATTCTGTGATATATCAATGCAGAGTGTCTCTGACCACATGCAGTGTTTATAATCAAGTTTATAATCATTAGGTAAGGGGGGGGAAGGTAAAGGACCCCTGGATGGTTAAGTCCAGTTAAAGGCAACTATGGGGTGCGGCACTCATCTCGCTTTCAGGCCAAGGGAGCTGGCGTTTGTCCGCAGACAGCTTTCTGGGTCATGTGGACAGCATTAAACTGCTTCTGGCGCAACAGGACACAGTGATGGAAGCCAGAGCACACAGAAATGGCGTTTACCTTCCCACTGCAGCGATACCTATTTATCTACTTGCACTGGCATGCTTTCAAACTGTTAGGTTGGCAGAAGCTAGGACAGAGCAACGGGAGCTCACCCCGTCACAGGGATTTGAACCGCCAACCTTCTGATCAGCAAGCCCAAGAGGCTCAGTGGTTTAGACCACAGTGCCACCCGCATCCCTTATCATCATTAGGAATAGGATGGCAGAAGATATTTGGTATTCAGTACTGCTCTTGAAAAACTGGACACTAGGATTTCCATAGTTTCATAGGGGAACAAAATACAGAATGAGCTCCAGTGTGTGTGATTTTGTAATAGTCTATTATTTGCTTTCAGTTTCATTTGGGGGATGGACTAGAATTCTCAGTGATCTCCAATGAAGGCATTTTCATGGTAGACCCACTGAAATCAATGGACTCCCCCCCCCTTTAAGTCTATTCTGCATTTTTCTATCGTTAGTGATCACTGTTTGAGTTAAACAGCAGTAACTTGGATAACAATGTTGTGGCTCACCTATGGGTGAGCTGTGTGTTTAAGTCTCAGGTTGATAATCTCTTTGGTTTTCCACTTCGCCTATGCAGTCCTTCTATATCTCTTGAAATAGCAGCAGGGAGGCTATGGCAGAATTTTGAATGTTTTCTGTCTTTCTTCCTCATTTACAAAGGCCAAGTATAACAGCTTTCCATACTTACTGGTTACTTCTATCAATGAGTAATTATCTGTATGGAGAAGAAGCTTACTATTAAGATTATCCTTTCCCAACGATGCCCATCTACTTCAGTTATTGAAATAAAGTAATTAAGACATTTTTTTTAAGGACACCATGAGAGGAGGTAAAGAACTGTTGCAGAGATCACTCTATGAATCATTATCATTAACGAACCTAGGAACAGCCTTCTGGTCAGGCCAATAGCCCATTTAGTCCAGCATGGCAAACCAAATGCCTTATGGGAAATCCATAAGCATAATCTCCCCTCCTGAGGTTTCCAGCAACTGTCTATACGTGGGATACATTAGGAGTTAACATTCAATAACAGATTCATAATCTCATTCAGTCGCCATGTAGCTTCCCATGTTGCATCAGCTCACAAGTCTTTTAAAAAATACCAAAAAAACCCTCTTTCTAATCCCACCCGCTGAAAATTAATTTTTTTCAGGAAATAAATCACTTCTGTCTCTCTTACCAATGATGAATTCTGTGCCTCGTTGCTTGGCAGGAAGATCTATTGAACACAAGTGAGACTTTACTCTAGTGTAAACATGGGCTGCATATGTTTTCTGGGAAGCATTCCAAGTGGCTGGAAATGGCCCTCATTCAAACTTGTGTATAACCGATTTCCCTGAGAGCGATGCAAAGCAAACAAGGATAAAGACAGCAGTACTGGACTGAGAATATTTTCCAGAAGAAAGGAACTTTCCTATAGCAACCGTTCAGCTTTCGTTTCTATTTAAAAATCCACGTAAGTTTAAATTCATGTGAAATGTGAATGTTTTAAATGTAGAATAAGGAAGCATGCTTCAGGGTGAAGAATCCCTTGATGTATATTCCCAGCATGAATTGTGATGCTGTTGAGCGGCAAAGTTAACCTATTTCCCTTTTCTAAATATAAAACCAGGTACAATCCGGTGATCTAATACTCTCAAACCCCAATGCAAGATATGAGACTAACAGCAAATCATGTCTTCGCAGAAGTAAGTCCCATTGGATTTAATGGAGCTTTCTCCTAGGAAAATAGGTACAGTGGTACCTTGGTTCTCAAACTTAATCCATTCCAGAAGTCCGTTCCAAAACTAAAGTGTTCCAAAACCAAGGTGCGCTTTCCCATAGAAAGTAATGCAAAATGGATTAATCCGTTCCAGACTTTTAAAAACAACCCCAAAAATAGCAATTTAACATGAATTTTACTATTTAATGAGACCATTGATCCATAAAATGAAAGCAATAATCAATGTACTGTACTATAAAATAAATAAGACAGTATTGTAGAAGATAAAAAAATAATAATCTTACCTGCACTGATAATAGTCATTTCCTCAGTCACACAATCAATTAATCAGTAGCTGAACTGGGTTGCACACAGTCACAAAAAAAAATTAACCGAAAAAGCCTAAAAAATATATTGCAAAATAAATAGCAAAAACAAAAGCACCAAACTTAATCTGTTCCGGAAGTCTGTTCAACTTCCAAAATGTTCAAAAAACAAGACGCAGCTTCTGATTGGTGCAGGCACCCCAGAAACAATAGCCGACAGCCGCATCGGATATTTGGCTTCCAAAAAATGTTTGAAAACCAGAACACTTCCTTCCAGGTTTTCGGCATTTGGGAACCAAGGTGTTTGAGAACCAAGGTACCACTGTATAAGATCACAGCCTTGAGGACTTAGGTAAACAATTAAGATGCAGTAATTTCAACTGAACTTTAGCACCCTTAATTTTTTTCTGGTTTATATTCTGCTTCCAGATAGCATGGTTCTACAACTGTTTTAAACCCAAGCAGTTGGCAAAAGCCAATAGATTTCATATATAACAAAGAATATAACATATATAACAAAGAATATAATAGGTTGAATTTCTAGAACCACTCATGCCACGAGATCATGTTCATCCAGCATATATACATCTTAACGTAGTCTTTATCATGTTAGATTTAAAATGCTGCTGGTACACATCTCCTGTTCACCCTTACAAAAGCTTAAATCTAGTGAAAATCAGTGATGTTTAAGATTGGGTGACCATGCTCTGGAATGCATCCATGACCTTCAGATTTCAACCAAGGAAATAGTTAATTTTAAATAAATGGAGATTGTTCTTCAGATTGTTTTGAGAATTACAAATCAGGTGTTTTACAGTGCTTTGATTTTAGTTTGAAAATAATTATTTAAATTACAGATTCATGCAGGTTAGCAAGAATTTTTCTTCTGTTCTAAGTTTAGGAAGTATAAACATATGCAGATAGTTGCTACTTCATTGCTACAGGCCCTGAAATAATCCTAGTAGTTCAAAGCAATGTTCCTATACACAACATCTTTGGAAATCAAGGTGTTAAATAATAGCTAAGAACAAGGCAATAAGACAGTATTTTTAGAGTGTTAATTTAATGCCTATGTTTTTCCCCTCACAGATGTTTTGCAAATGGTAGTTGATCACTGTTGCAATTTGGTTTTTAATACAATGCCATTTTTACAAGCTAGGGCTTTTGGTGCTAGTCAATTGGGAATGGGTGTTAATTAAGGACACAGAAGAGAAGCATTAAGAAGATTTTATAGGTTTAAGGAAACAGCAATTAAACAAAGTGCTAAAGCAATTTGCATATTTTAATAAATCAAGATCTTTTAGATGCTCCATTTCCGATATGATGTGTTTCTTCATTCTTGGTAGTTGTTCTGGAAACCTTTTGGGACTTGGACAATCTGTATCCAGAAACATGCAATTTTAGTAAGGAAAATCCATCTCCTGTGCTATAAATAAAAACAGGATCGAAAAAGAAATGGCCATAATATAATTGTGGTACCCAACAGCTGGGGCTGTGCATCTGTAGCAGAGAACTGAACCAATCAGCTTTCATTGGGAAAAGGTGCAGAGGAGGAAACTAAAGCCAAAAGATCTCCATTGACACTCTTGGTCAGCTTATTTCTGTTCTTGCCAATTTGCTTACAAGTGGAGCCCCAAAAGCTGGATAGGAGGAGGAGACGTAATTCTGTGTACAGCTCCTCAACCAGTTATTGGTACCCAGCCTGTTATGAAGTTGTTGTTGTTGCTTGGTCGTTTAGTCATGTCCTACTCTTCATGACCCCATGGATCAGAGCACGCCAGGCACTCCTGTCTTCCACTGCCTTCAGCAGTTTGGTCAAACTCATGTTAGTAGCTTCGAGAACACTGTCCAACCATCTCGTCCTCTGTCGTCCCCTTCTCCTTGTGCCCTCCATCTTTCCCAACATCAGGGTCTTTTCCAGGGAGTCTTCTCTTCTCATGAGGTGGCCAACGTATTGGAGCCTCAGCTTCAGGATCTGTCCTTCCAGTGAGCACTCAGGGCTGATTTATTTCAGAATGGATACGTTTGATTTTCTTGCAGTTCATGGTACTCTCAAGAGTCTCCTCCAGCACCATAATTATATTTATTATGGCCACCATAACCTTCCATTCCATGACCCACTGGTGCATTATGGGGGTGTAAAGCAGTAGCCAGATTACCAACACTCAAGCTCTGTTGGTTGCCACCACCATCATTTGTGGTGGTGGCATTTAAAAATTTAGAAAAGTGAGAAATAAGGCACACCCCCCAATGCTAACAACGAGCCTTCTAAAGAAACTGTTGAAAAATTGTCATGAGTACCACCCTGATAATTTTTTCTGAAATGGCCTCCTTATGGAAGACCAATTTTGATGCTCTACCCCACACCTCCATTTGAGCAGATTCTCTATTGGAACTTATCTGTAGGAAATTTTCAGTGCATCAGGGAGCAGTGGTGGAGTACACGTCTTGCCAAAAAGCTTCGTAGGGAGCAACTCTAGGATGGCACCATCTTCAGAGTGTTGTGAGTCCTGAGCGCCACTCTAGGAAATGTCTCAGATGCACCTGGCCTTCTTACCTGCCATCACACCTGCTGCCAGAGAGTTTTAAGAACATGTTAGCTTCATATTTTGTCTCTAAACCAAAGCCTTTTAACTTCAGTGAGTTCCATGTTGAAGCCCTCAATCTCTTCCAAATGATTATGCTGCATTTTTATGACCCCTGCTTTCTGACTTTGTTTTGTTTAAATGCTAGGCTGATGCCCTTTAGTAACTTATAAAAAGAAATGTCAACTCTCACAACTGTATTTTTATTTCTTGACACTGGCCCAGTACAGTGGTACCTCGGGTTACAGACGCTTTAGGTTACAGACGCTTCAGGTTACAGATTCCACTAACCCAGAAATAGTACCTCGGGTTAAGAATTTTGTTTCAGGATGAGAACAGAAATCATGCAGCGGTGATGCGGCAGCAGCGGGAGGCCCCATTAGCTAAAGTGGTACCTCAGGTTAAGAACAGTTTCAGGTTAAGAATGGACCTCCAGAACGAATTAAGTTCTTAACCCGAGGTACCACTGTAGTTCATATTTAATGCACAACAGCAAATTTCAAAGCTGCAGTGAAAATGGGCATCTGAATGGTTGAAATCCTGTAAGAAAGACTGATGAACTCCTTGTAATCTCTGACTAAAATATCACGTCAAATATATGTTTCCCAGTACATAATGGGCTCCAATGAGGAGCTATGTAATGTGCATGGAATTACATCAATGAAGATATTATCTTGGATAGCTTTATTATTTTGAATGGGAACATATGATTCCTGTCTCAAGCATGCCTTGTAAATGTCTGCATTCTTTGGCATTTTGCCTCTGTGGGAAATGGAGAACACTTGTCTTTATTCTAACAATTTGATCCCGCAAGACAGGATGGGGCCAGCAGGAATGCAAGAGACTAGTCTCACCCCCTCGATGAGAATATGTGCACTGGACACACCCATGAATGATGCCTGCTTGGTATTGTTATTTATTTATTGCATTTGCATGTCACATGTCATTCAAGGCACCTGAGGCAGTTTGAAATTTTAAAGAACTAGAAAGAATATAAAGTTGGGTCTCTGGCGAGAGGACAGTTGAACCAGACAGCTGAATGTACCCAATATAACAAGGCGTACAGTACATGCAAGCAGTACTCTAGAATCATCAAAATAAGTACAATAATACAATTAATTAATTAATTTCATTATATCCGACGCAAGGGACCTCTTGGGAGCAGCGGAGCAGCTGTAGCAAACAGGACTGGAGCCCGGTGATCCCTGTTTTGAAGAGAAACTCCTTCAGCTGACAATATAAAAGAAAACGGCGGCAACCCAAGTCAAACAATATGGTACAAACTTTTCCAGACCATGAGCAGGCTGACTCACCCTGCGAAGTTAACAAGGACCCACATCGGGTACAAGTAGAGGCAACTGCCGCACTAAGCCACTGAGTTCTTACACAAAGGCAGAATGGGTATTATGTGGTATCTGTAGTAGTGCCAATTACATTCCAGGACGCGGGTGGCGCTGTGGTCTAAACCTCTGAACCTCTTGGGCTTGCCGATCAGAAGGTCGGTGGTTCGAATCCTTGTGATGGGGTGAGCTCCTGTTGCTTTGTCCCAGCTCCTGCCAACCTAGCAGTTTGAAAGCATGCCAGTGCAAGAAGATAAATAGGTACCGCTCTGGTGGGAAGGTAAACAGCATTTCTGTGTGCTCTGGTTTCCGTCACAGTGTTCCATTGCACCAAAAGAGGTTTAGTCATGCTGGCCACATGACCTGGAAAGCTGCTCTGTGGACAAATGCCGGTTCCCTTGGCCTGAAAAATGAGATGAGCGCTGAAACCCCATAGTCGCCTTTGACTGGACTTAACCGCCATGGGGTCCTTTACCTTACCTTTTTTTACCTAGTGCCAATTCTGCCTATTGAAGTGCTCTAGTGGGCACATCTGGGGTGATGCAATCTCATATTATTGAGTTTTCTTTATCATTGGAGCTATGAAAGTTCTCCTAATACCCTTCATATTTAATTCTGTTAACATATTTAATTCTATTGACAAATAATAAAAAATACCCCTACCTAGCTTTTCCATAGACAGGTCCTACAAAAGAAACTTTTCAAAAAATGAATTGAAACAAGACAAAGACAAAAAGCTCTTTTAAAAAGGTAAGACAAGGTTGTCTCTTTCTGTTGATTAGTCACCTTTAAAAGAAAGGGACCTAATTACCACATTACAGATAACAAGTTGAGTTGTTAAGCCTCTCGCAGAGTTCTCTATCCTTGATGTCCAAAGCCTGTTCTCATGACAGGGGGAAATTGACAACTCCATTTACATTCAACAGCTCCAAATTACAAGCATGCCACCTGAAAGGACCTTGTCTGCTCCATAGTCCCCAAACCATTTATTTATATATCCATCTCTCAAACGCTTGTTATCTCACACTTATGTTTACCTCATTCCTTCTTTGTCAATCATTCTGAGCTGTGTCGTACTGACTTAGTAATCAGCCTTTGTTGTTTGTTTTAAATTTTGCTTCAAGAGCGATGCTGAACCGAAGGTGCATCACGTTATTGACCAGGAAAATGTGCTTGCATTTTTTGGTGACTGGGCCACATTACTAGGGTGAGAACAGTTCAGCAGTGTTTGGTGAGGGATGCTGAAGCAAAGAAGATAAAAACAGGAATAAAATCCACACGTTTTACTCTGTGACAGTATTGGAGCATTTCTTTGAAATAGGAAACAAATGCCCAGGCTGTATTGCTGGGGGCAAGGAAAAAAATAAAAAAATAGAATGGCATGTTTAGTGTTAACAGATCTTATCCTCAAATTCAATTATGTATTTGTTAGTCTGCACTACATCTTTTGCAGCATGATACAAGCCCATGTTAGCTTCCTCATAAGGAGCTAACATGTATTTCAAAAAAAAAAACAATGGTATGATCACTTTCACTGCAACCAATCTATGACTAATCCAAGAAAGAGGAATCAGCCAAGGAATCAGAAACAATGATGTCAAAAAATGCTCAGAAAAACATAACTATTTTCATGGTTCAAGTATTTTGAGCAGGGAATTTTCAACACACAAGAATTGTTAGTTTTCAACCTAAAATTCAATGGCTCAGCCATTGACGTCATTGTTTTTTTACTGATGTAGAAATTTGTTAACTACGAGATTGTTCTGATAATCCATAGCAGTGACCACAAGGACGTATGCTCTGGAGGGTAGAACTTGAACCAATGACTTCAATTTACAAGAAAGGAGTTCAGGAAGAACTTTCTGATGGTAAGAGCTTTTTGACAGTGGAACAGACTCTCTCGGGAGGTTGTGGACTCACCTTCATTGGATAAGCAGAGCTTGGATGGCCATCTGTCATGGATGCTTTAGCTGAGATTCCTGCATTGCAAGAGATTGGAGTAGATGGCCATTGGGATCCCTTCCAACTCTACAATTCTATGATCAGGGGATGTGGATCAGAGGGCCCATTGACGTAGCTAATCTGGGCAGCCCTGCTCCCCACTCATGTGTTTACCAAATGTAGGGGCACTTCATATGAAGAGGGGTTTTGTGTGTCTGCTTATTTTCTGTTAACAAAGACCATTAGCCTGCTAGTAGATTAGAACTGGCCTCCCAATCAAACCATCCCAGTTCAGCATATTCTAATTTTCAACATGGTGGACCTGGCCATCAGTCCACCTAGATTGGTAAAGAAAAAGCATTTTATATGCGTTGTATATGCAATATAACACTGAGACACCAGATGGCGCTGTGGAGTCCCATCTTTCCTTATCAGATTTCCCTGTATGAGTTTACAACGCATTTAACTGAATCGCTTCTTTGACGTCTCTAGATCCAGCCTTAAAGTTAATGGAAAGGCTTCTCTTTGAATGCAACAGAAGGAGGTCTCCATGCACAGATTAACATTAAGCACATTACTCAAATCTTAACTCTTACATGCCTTCATCAGGCTTTCTCTCAGTTTCTGCACTTTTCTGTTGACTCCCTTCTGAGTGAAATCATTTCTTTTTATCTTTCGTCCTTCAATAATCCTCTCTGACATGAAGTTGGCAACCTAAGCCATGAGAATCTGAGGTTTACCCCTTGGGAGAGCAACTGACATGGTATCTTTGAATCGAGGGTTTAAAGCTGTAACAAAGATGTATGTTTTTGATCTCTTAATATACTTTATGCAGTGACCTTTCGTGATGCGGGAGATATGCTATCCGCCAAGTGTACGGTAGCACCATATAAATCACTGAAAGGAGGTTACTTAACAGACAGTTCCAAGCATAGGTGTGTGCTGAACAGCTTCTGTTTCAGCACAAGCTCTGGTATGAGATGTTTTGGCCATGTTGTATATTATAATACATCATATTGTGTTACCCACCCTTCTGTGTAAGGTCTCAAGGCAGGTTGAATCTTAAAAAGATGATGCAGTGCAATAAAACAAATACAATAACTGCACTGCTTTAAACTACAGTATATAATATAATACATATGTATCAATAAACCAGATGGTGTATAAGGGGGCATTAACAGTAATAGGTCAGTTGTATAGGGCTAAGGAGAGCTGGTGTGGCTTCCGTGTAGAGATGTAGAGAGAGCTGTGTAGAGATGGCACCTGAAACATCTTTAAAAGGAGGGAATTCCACAATTTGGGGACCAATATATAAAAGGCTCTGTCACGGGCCTCCAAGGAAGTTGGTGACATTAGAAGAAAATTCAGTAACTTAAGGAATGAAGTGGCATATTAAATACCACAAAGAAATAATCCAGCTCCAAGAGCCTTCTGGTGGTTCCCTCACTGTGAGAAGTGAAGCTACAGGGAACAAGGGCCTTCTCGCCCTGTGGAACGCCCTCCCTTCAGACGTCAAGGAGATGAGTAACTACTGTATATAACCTTTTTAGAAGACATCTAAATTCAGTGCTGTATAGGGAAACCTTTTAATGTGTAATGTTCTATTATGTTTTTACATATGTTGGAAGCTGCCCAGAGTGGCTGGGGAAACCCAGTCAGATGGGTGGAGAACAATCATCATCATCAGAATATCCTGATTAGCACATAAGGGTGAAAGTGCTCTTGAAGGTATTTGGAACCCAAGTCATTTAGGGCTTTTAAACACTGAGGCAAGGATCTTGAAAAGGGCTTGGAAGTAAATAGGCCTTGCTCCCATTTGTACTACGGTGCCTGGTGGTGTCTTCTAACATCTGAAACAGAAATAGCCACAAGTTTCACTAGATTATTATGCCTCTTCCTCAAAAATGACATAGTCGTGTGCTGTATGAGAGAGGAAAATAAAAAACTGAGTAGGCTTGCTGAATCTCCTGAGAGAAATTAATTCATTTCACTCATTTTAGAACCCCAGATATGTCAATCAATGTAAAAGTGCTGTCTACAAAGACGCCATTGAAAGATACAAAAAAGAGAAAGCTGTCCCTTGCCTTGGGTGGCTGGGCAGGATTGTTCTCTGTATTAAGACAGGAATGGGCACCTTCAGCCCAGGGAGGCAAATGCAACCCCCCAGTTCTCTTTATCTGGCCCCTGGGACACTCTCCATGCCATACCCACTCTTAAGCCACTCCCCTTTCCCTAACACACTCCCCTTCTCTCTTGACCACACCCCTTCACTCACCCTGCTTCAGAACTGAAAGGCATTTGCCCA
This sequence comes from Podarcis filfolensis, assembly GCF_964270895.1. NCBI lineage: Eukaryota > Metazoa > Chordata > Lepidosauria > Squamata > Lacertidae > Podarcis > Podarcis filfolensis. The sequence continues at coordinate 28,876,871 of NC_139612.1, forward strand.
GCAGGAATGTGTCACTGAAACTTGATAATGCCTCTTGGATGGTAGGGGACACAAAGGTGTGTAGCCTATTGCACAAATGGGAAATCGGCATTCATTGCTTCTCTCACTGTTTTCTCTGGCCTCCAGAAGCCTGCCTGAATGGGAATGTGGCCCTCTGTCTGAAAAAGGGTTCCCCACCCATGCTGCATGAAGATAATGATTGCATGATACTGCTGAGCACTCTCTTCAAATATGCAGCCTTGCAGGGGAGATGTCAGCAAAGCTTTCCAGACATTGTAATGTAGTTGGATGGTGCCCGAAACATTTGTCAGCTTGCGCTGGCTCCCTCAAGCCATTGACATGGGCATTTGGCTGCCAGACCTTTCCCTGCCCCCAGCAGTACCAGCTCTAATGGTTTTATGTATGGTTCAATTTCAGGGATTTGCCATAGATGAAATAGATATAACCCCAGCCCCATCATGTAATTGAATTAGTTATGACTGACAATTCCTAATTAAAGGCAGCCCAGCAAGGGCCACTGGAATATTGTACTGACGCTGCTCAGGTCGTCATGAAATGAATTACTAGAATAATGTGGGGAAGATACGATGCCAGAGACTAGAATATATAATACTTTTTTTTCTCTCCTGACCACAGTACTAGAGTGGGCATTGCTTTGCTATGAATCCTTGGCATGATTTCATTATAAAGTCCACAGCTGGCTGAAATGTGTAGACCTAAGAAGAGATTTTCATTTCAGTCAAAACCCTTTCGATTCAGGGAAAATACTCTCTGGGCTATGCAGAAATGAAATTAATCTACCTTTAAAAAAAGAGAAGAAGATTTAGACGCAGCTGAATCTTCTTATTGCTGGGGCTCTGGGGATTTGAAATCTGATCCTATGCACTTGGACGTAAGTCCCATTTACTTGGAAGGAAGTTCCAGTCAGCACTTATTCTCATTAAGCAAGTTTAGGGTTGCAGGATTGTGCATACAGTATCCATGTGTTGAATGGCGTTTACTTCCTAGTAAGTGTGTTTAGGTTTGCAACTCTCACCTTATAAAGGAGGTCAGAAACAGGGTACAGACATATTACTATGATAGTTGCTAAGCCGGAGGGTGGAAAGTCACAAAATATATACACGTTTTAAGTGGAATTTGTTCCATCCCTGTACAAAACTGGGACTGACCAGAATTTCCTGGATCCATCTATCATGGCACAGTAGTAATATATAGGGAGAGGCAGGGATATAAGTGAATGAAGTTGCAACCATCACTTCATGGTCCCATTCTGGTTTGGTTTAAGAAATTATTCTAGTTTAATTAGAACAGTGGTTATCAAAGGGTGTGGTGCGCCACACTGGTGGGGCAGGAGAGAATGCCAAGTGTGGCAGGAAGATTCAAGGACAATCAATATTACATTTTGGGAATGATTCATGTTCCTATGTAACTGCATTGTTTTATACTTTCTGGATCATATTATAAAGTAGTTGTGTTCTGTGTGATAAATCAAGTACTGCTAGGAGTTGTTTCTTTTTGTTTTCCACTGCATTTCTTATCAATAATAATAATAATAATAATAATAATAATAATAATAATAATTTTAAAAAATAGTGCGGCACAAGCAAATTTTTATTCTGAAAGTGTGGCTCAGAGAGCCACCGAATTAGAATTATGGTGAATACAACAGCAAACTTACTGAAGTCATAGGACAATAAAGGAAAGAATGGGGGTTGAACCTCAGTCGCCTTCTCTTGCATGGGGATAATTCTGTGGTTTACCTTGCTTCAAGGATTGCTGAGATAATGTATCAGTAGTACCTTGGTGAACTGCTATGTAGCTCAAAGTCCATGAAATTTAACCACCCTAAATTTATTAATGGCGCATGCCCACTGATTGCAGCATTCCTACATTGTCAACTGTGGGAGAGAAATCTACATTCAGTGGGCCTCCTAAAGAACAAAGGATCCTGTTATACAAAGAGATGGTGCAATTAGTTCCATTGCCCTGGTGCAACGAGTTGATAAGTGCAGATATGGCCCCCAGCACATCAGAAAAAGAAGTGGAAGTATTAACAGTTTTGGACAGAATTACAGCCTAGAATCAGGAGTAAACACTTGTCCAATTTGTGCAGTAGATCTCAAAGAGGTAGAGATTAACAGGCATTTGTCAAACTATGGTTGTAAAAGGGAGATTTCTTTTCCCAGGGACCTGCAGATTTATTATGGCAGTATAACATCAGTTTACAGCAAAGAATCAAATCAATGCCGTTCCATCACAGGAGAGATACGGCCGATCACATGATTGGAGGATGCTTGGCTTTGACCACTATGTATTATTTTCTCTGGCAGGATCAGGTGGTCAGAGAGTATGCATCTGGAAGAACAATGTAAGGTTTGGCAAGCCGTTGTCAACAGAAATAAACACATGAAAATAACAGGCACTGCTTTTCCATTTCCACAAAATATATAGACAGCATATGAAAAGAAAAGATAATATCATAGAAGTGGAAATTGCTTGGACAGAAGCGCCTGTATATAGTTCCATTTTTATCTCTGTGACACGGGCTTTTTTGGTCCCTATATTCTTGTAATATAAACTTGAAAAGATTCACGTAGCACAAAGTACAATTTTGTGGAGACCAGTGATCTTTGGTTTTGTCATTTGGTGTGATGTTACTTGTTATGCCTGAATTTGCTAGGCAGATTTCAGGCATCTGCCAAATTATTATATGCTGTGAATAATTCAGTGGGAACCTAATGAAATCCCATCTCCCTGCACACTAGTTCACCTCAGACCTATGTTGAGCTTGCAGAAATTGCCTGAGCTTTTCCCTGGGCTGATCTTCAACTACCTGCCCCTCGTCTAAGTCCCAGCCTCATTTAGAAATGAAATGAATAAAGAAGGCATTTGCTTATTGAGCAGAATGACTCAAGCTCTCTGTTACAAACTATGAGCTAAATCAGTGATACAGAGCCCAATGAACAACATGGGAGAACAATGTCAGGGGTGGGGGGAACTGGTGCATACATTTCATTTCCCAAAAGGTTTATCTCTTTTCTTTTGTGTTGATTTCCCCACCCCACCCCCTCAGATGGGGTTTCAATTTCTACCATTCCTTTCTGCGACATTTAAAATTTCTTTGGAGTCGGTCTCAGTTGTGTTGCTATGAACTAGATAAACTGCTACTTGTTTTGAGATATCTCTACAGATATATCCATGTGACTATCTAACCTTAAAACTTCATCAGATTTAAGGTGACAGCTGGTGCCTGATAGATCTAGTACTAATGAGATGTTGGGGTTGTACCTGGAGATTCCTTCTTCTCATTGCTCTACGTTTTGTTTTGGTGACATCAGTCAAGGCCTTCACATCCTGCAAAATCAGGAGTTTCACTGAGTCACTGGTAGGCAATCTCATATATGATTTGTTGGGTTTATTTGGCTTGATAGGTCCCAAGTTGTGTAGACCTGTCCTGTGATTACTTTCTTAGGACCAGAGCTATTTGAAATCCAATTCTATATCTGGCCCTTTCCAGGTCAAACACTGTATCTGGTGTGGTCAGCTCTGCAGCAAGAAAATCATCAATTATCTCTAAAACACAAGAAGTGAAATCATGTGACATGCGAATAGCAACTGTCAGTTAAAACTATAGATACATATTAGAAATTGCCGTTCTGTAGAATGGGTGACACTAGCAAGTTTTACAGGGCGGATGTTAGAAAGCAGTTAACTGTCATATTATATTCTGGAATATTGTGTCTAGGAAGCCACTGCCTCCAGTGTATATTGGGAGAATGCAATTGTCTTGCTGCTGTTCTGCCCATTCCCAAGATCTTGTCCAGAGAGGATTAATGAAAGTTATCTACTTCTCCAGCAATGCTACAGCAGAAGAAAATTTATGTGATGCCATTCAACAAGACCCTTGGTCTGATTCAGCATGGTTCTGTCTACATTCTTATGAACCCAGTAAGACATAATTCTGAGTAAACCTACACAGTATTACACTGGATCAGTATGTGTTGATAACCTAAGGCAGGGGTAGCCAATGCAGTGTTATTCAAATGTCATTGGACTACAACTCCCATCATTCATGACTCCGACCTTTGGTCATTTTGGCTGAGGCTGATGGGAATTGTAGTCCAAAGGCATTTGAATGGCACTTCATTGGCTAATGCTGAGTGAGTAATTAAGCCAAACACAGAAGAGCTTTTGAGAGTGAATTTGATTTTACTGTAATATCACATAATCTCCCCCCACCCCCATACTCAGCACACAATTTGTGAAGGAAGCAGTTGCATATGTGGATCAAGCAGTTGCATACAAAGGCATGAGAAATGATTGCCCCATTTTTCCTCTTTCTCATTTTGCCTGAAGAGAGAGAGACCATCAGGAAAAAAAGTAATGACATTTTTCTATTTGGCTGGAAGGCCCTGCTGAGTGGCAAAATCAAGAACCTGAAACCTGATTTTTTAAATAAAAAAACCCCCTAAGCTCTAACAAGCATAGTGACCACAAAGGCAAGTTAATTAGATGCTTCCCTTAGGTGCAACCAAGCAGATAATATGTCATCCAGGTGACACTGTCTGCCAGGATGTTGACTTGCATTTGAAAGCTATATCTCAAAGGCAAAAGGGAGCTTCTTGGGAAATAAAAAAAAGATGATAGGTTTAAACAGGTATTAACTAGATGTAAGAGAAAATAATCCCAAAATATCGAAACTATCAAAAATGCCGCACATTTAGTCTCCACAGCTACATTCCACAGTTATCATAACTTTATTTGGTGTAGGACAAAGATCCTGTGGACAAACCCTGGAGTAGGCCCACTAAAATAATAGGATTGAAGATAGTGAAAATTCAACTTATGTCCTGTCGATTTCAATGGGTCCGCTCTAAGCATGACTGATGCAGGGATAGACAATGTGATAGCCTCCAGGTGTAGCTGGTTTCCAACTCCCTTCAGCCCCAGCCATCAAGGTCAGTGGACAGGGATGATGGCACTACATTGGCTACCTCTGATCCAATGCATGACAAAATGAGGAGAGAAACCATCCCAATAAGGGGTTCATTGGTCTTAAAGGAGAGTCCAGTTTTGGAGTTGCCAGGGCACTATGCTGCCTGCCCCTACTGCAGACAGAACACATATGACTCATAAAGGTAAAGGGACCCCTGACCATTAGGTCCAGTCGTGACCGACTCTGGGGTTGCAACGCTCATCTCGTTTTATTGGCCAAGGGAGCCGGTGTGCAGCTTCCGGGTCATGTGGCCAGCATGACTAAGCCATTTCTGGTGAACCAGAGCAGCACACAGAAACGCCGTTTACCTTCCCGCCGGAGTGGTACCTATTTATCTACTTGCACTGGTGTGCTTTCGAACTGCTAGGTTGGCAGGAGCAGGGACCAAGCAATGGGAGCTCACCCCATCACGGAGATTCAAACTGCCGACCTTCTCATCAGCAAGTCCTAGGCTAATTGGTTTAACCCACAGCGCCACCCGCGTCCCTATATGACTCATATCATCACACAAATAGACTAGTTGGTGGTTCAGTGTTTTCTGTTAATACAGTTTAACCTTTCTCCCTTGCATATATACTTTCCCCTTCTGTAAGTTGTTCTTGGGAATATTTCTGCGAACAATTCTTTCCATGTTCTGTGGGGACACCACAGCATAACTGTGGACCTGCAAACAGAAAAGATGATGTCTAGGCTGCTTTCAAGTGGAACTTGATTCTTATTCTAACCTTTAGCATTAATCTTCGGCAGCCTTCTGATATCCATTTGCATACAGCAGCTTGAATAAGAATCTCTCTCAGATCCCCTCTCAAAACTGCTCAAATATACCACCCTCCGCTAACTCTCACCATTCTTTTCAGCGATCAGATTGGGGACATTTCTGTGATTTTAATCGCTGCACTGCAGACAGAAATCCCACAGGTGAAGCTTCTTCCCCCAACATAAACAGCTTCCTCGACAGCTGCTCAAGACATGGGGTTTCCACAAAATAATGCCATCTAGAGTTGCCACTGAGTTTTCAACCAATTAAATAAATAAATATGGGAGCTGCTCCTCCAAGAAATTTGAGAGCAGGGGAAATCAAAGTGGCTGATGATGGAAATGGCCCACGTTGGCCAGATTACATTTCCTAGCTTCTGAATCTCTCCTATAGCAACATCAGCATGAGGCCCCAGAAAAGGGAGAGACAGAAATCCACTCCTACAGCTCCCTTCCTATATTTTGGGGGAACAGCTTGGCTTATTCTAGAGCAGGCATCCCCAAACTCGGCCCTCCAGATGTTTTGGGGCTACAATTCCCATTATCCCTGACCACTGGTCCTGTTAGCTAGGGATGATGGGAGTTGTAGTCCCAAAACATCTGGAGGGCCGAGTTTGGAGATTCCTGTTCTAGAGTGTTGTTGGAGAACCAGCGAAGGTCACAGGGGTTACCCATCATCATCAAAGAGCATGTAAAGAATAAGGTTTCATCCATACCTTACATTTAAAGTACTCTTAGGCTGGTGTAACAGTCATGGAGAATCCTGGGAACTATAGTTTAAGGGTACTGACCACATGGAGCTACAAGTCCCAGTACCTTTCATAAACTACAGTTTGCAGGATTCTCCACAGCTGTTAGATAGTGCTTTAAATATTTGGTGTGGACATGACTTCAGTTACAGAAGAAAATAAGCTACTCGTTTCAGTAATTATATAGACTGGTGCTTGCTAACTGGACATTTTCCTGCACAAACAGTATTCTTTTATTAAATTAAATATGCTTTCTTTGATATTTCTGTTTGTGACACTTATACCCATTAGTCCATGTAGTCATCATTTAACTATCTCTCGTATTGTGTTGTTATATTCTGCTGGACTTACGGATTTTTCGTTGTCTGACAGATCTCACCGATTCACTACACAAAAGCACACACCAGCTTTCGAGTCACTTATTTTAAATCACCCACCCCCACATACACCTGTGTATTTGTGATTTGACCTGGTTTTGAGGGATTCGGCTGGAAAGTAATTGGAAGCAAGTGGCATTTAAATGGCAAAATACCCCTAAAGTTCCTCTGGAGATTTTAGACTGTGTGTCAGAGAGTCAAGCCAGGGTGACAGGACGAATAGAATTTGCTTTTTCTGATGATCTTTTTTCCCCCACCACCTGACACAATGAAACAATAAAGCACTCTCCTGGGATTTTTGTGAACAGGATAATGAGCCAAGAATTCAGTCTTAAGAACATAAGAACGCAGCAAGAGCTCTGCAGGATCAGGTCAAAGTCCATCAAACCCAGAATTATGCCTCCTGCGATGCCAGCCTGATACATTCACGAAGCCTTGATTATCCCAGTGAATAGCAGCTGAGTCATGGACTGACTCAGCATTGTAAGGGGCCAAACTGCCTACCAATGACATGCCCTTCTGCCACTGCACTCCTGGACTATGAAATCTCTGAGAAATGCCTATCAGTGTGCCAGAACTCCTGCTACCCACTGCTGCTGTGAACCATCTAACTGCAGAATTAATTTCAGTTAACTAACAGTGCCCTTCTCCAGCCTTCACTCCATCAAACCCCAACATGGCAACAACCATGCATTGATTGGAAATGCCAAATAATTTCATTTTGGAGCCATACAGGGGTTTTTGAGAGCAAGAAATGGTAGACCATGTGTTTACCATTCTAGCTGAATATTCACCCCAAGCAGTTGTGCATTGGCAAGGGTGGGCATCAATGGTAGGTAGCTTGCTTCAATGCTGTTGCAAAGGAGACCATATTCTCCCGAAATTTCTGGCCTTATACGTAGAAAGCCACATCCAGGGCAAATATTCAGATTTCCATGCTTTGAACAGACTTTCTGCAGGCATTCGTGCAAGCAAAATCCAATTACTCTGAGGTTCGTGGAAAGGGAGCACAAAGGGTAGTGTGAAACGAAACACAACGCCCTCCATCTCCCCAGCATTCGTCCCTGTCTGGTAACAGGATTCCAGAAGTTCATAAAAGTTAATTAATACAGTTCTTGGGTGGATAGTTCCTGGATGAAGTAGGAGAGTCGACGAGCATTGCTACTTAATCCTCAGACTCGGCATACAGAAGAACTGCACTTGAACACCCGTAAGTGCAAGCCACACACTGACATCACGATCATAAATAATTCTCTGCCAGCCAACTCCCCAAACGAAATGAATGCTGCTCAGGAAGAATGTCTGGTGTAGTGGAACCAAGCCACAAATTACTCTTCCTGACCCTGGCATTGCTACACTTGACCTTGATGGGTCAAGTTAAACTGTTAATGTCAGAAAGGTGACTCTGCCACACCACACCAGCTGCAGTTCAACTCTGTCTAGATTTCAACTGGGAAATCCAGTTTTAGACTTGCATACCAGATAACTGGATAAGGAAGGGCCTTTAGATTCAGAGATTTGGAACCTTGATTTAGAGAGGGAAGCCCCCACTTTCTTTTAATTCTGTGCAGCTCCTTAACACATGAAGGCGGTTAGACCTCCTCCACATTCCAATGGGGGTGTATAGGCAGATGGGGAATACAACACTGGCTGGGCGGTGTTGTATCGTGTGTGCAGTTGGCTGCTCCATGTGGAATCCACCTGATCCATCAGCTGGGGATGATCTGGTAGATCATATGTTCTGGTTCAAGATTTTAATTGAGGTGTATCAGTTCTTTAGGAGGAGGAGGAAGATGTCTGGATTTTCTGAGCCCATTCTCCCCTCCACACCAAATGACTTGGTGGTGGAGTGCAGTGTCTTCAAATGGCGCTATAAGTGCAGAGGCAGATTCAGGAGGGCATGGCTGGTTGGGTTGCCCTGGGTGCAGAGCCTTGGGGGCACCATAGGAGGCACTGCAATGATGATGTTGAATGGAATGTGAGAGGTAGGAGGCGCCAAATTTTGGCGTCACACAGGGTACCGCTGGAATCTGAGACCCACTGACAGATGTACCATCACAACAGCTGCATGTACATAAATTTGGCGTTTTCCTTTCCTTTGTTTTTTTCACTACAAATATAGCTTTCCTTTAAGAAAAGTCCCAATTTTTATCCAGGAATTATTAATGCTAATCTCTTCTCTAGCTAGGATAGTTTAAAAAAACCCCACATATACACAGTGTACTTTCTCATATGAACCTGATTTAAACTGAGTCAGACCATTGCCTCTCAGCAAATCTCTTTGTCCTTCCAGTTTTTCTCATTTTTTTTAGTTTGCGTTATAAATATATTCCTTGTTCTTTAATGGAATCGATTCAACTATATTGACAATTTCCTAATAGACTTAGCAGTCCCCAACTTCTCACTAAAACAAAAACAAATGTAGCATTTATTTATTTACTTGAAATATTTCTAGACTACGTTCCTGATCAGTGCCCATACCATGTGACTTACAACAGTAAGAGTTTACAAACCATCAACAACACAACAAAAAAACTTAAAACCTTCAATTTCACCCCCTACGATAAAAATGAAGAGTTGTAGCCAACTAAGTTCTACTTAGACTAGACCCAAAGAAATTAATTAGCCTAAGTTAGTCATGCCCATTCATTTCAATGGGTGTACAGTGGTACCTCGGGTTAAGAACTTAATTCGTTCTGGAGGTCCGTTCTTAACCTAAAACTGTTCTTAACCTGAGGTACCACTTTAGCTAATGGGGCCTCCTGCTGCCACCACACCGCTGCCGCGCGATTTCTGTTCTCATCCTGAAGCAAAGTTCTTTACCCGAGGTAATATTTCTGGGTTAGTGGAGTCTGTAACCTGAAGCGTCTGTAACCTGAAGTGTCTGTAACCCGAGGTATCACTGTACTCTAAAGTACAGCTAGCTCTGGATGCAACCGCAATACACATACTTAGACAATCAACTGAAACACTTGTGAAAGCATTAGCAACACACACAGTCCAAGCAAGAAGATGTTAATCAAGAATGGGCTAAACAGAAAACATGAGAGGTGGAAAGAAGAAAAAGTCACTACCAGAGAGGAATAGAAACTGAGCTGATGGACTATGCTGAAATGGCAAAGCTGACTCGAAAACTCAGGAAACAAGAGGAGAAAAATTTTAAAAAAGAATGGGGAAATTTATAATTTATTTAGGAGACCACTGTAAGCAGATGAAAACATTAGCAGGATTTTCATCACACTTGTAATGTAACAAATACTATGGATAATATGGATGGATACAAAATTTAGATTATGGAATTATATGCAGTTGTAAATGTTGACAATAGAACCCATGGAGGGAATGGAGGGAAGTCTCGAGATTCTGAGAAATCTCTATATATGGATTTGCATTTGGATAGTTATCGATTTATATTTGTGCTTTAAAACTTGGATGATGTAAGGCAAACAACTTTAACGATGACTGGATAGTTTGGTTGCATTCTTTGATGGGGGTGGAAAGAAATATTTCAGTATATTTTGCCAGGAACTGAGCCTCCCACAAGGAGGCTCCATTGTGCACACTAATTGCTTTTTAGATGAATTCAAGTTTTAATCAGTGTTCATCTTTACATAACCCGGCCTTCCTCCCCCACCCCAGTGGTCCTTTTATTTTATAGAATTTCTTTTATTCTTCTAGTTCGGAGTTAAGACCAAATGCAAATAGCTTTTTATTGATTTGCTTGGAAATAATTTTCTTTGAATCCTTGGTGCCTCTTGAGCAACATGAACTCTGAAGCTGGCAGAAGAGACTGGATTCACGCTGGCATTCCTAATGAGCAAAGCTGCCAGGGTCCTGTGGCAAGCTGGGCTATGTGTGTTTTCAAGAATGTGTCATGCACAGTTTTCATCCTTCCGCTGTATATTACTTATACCTTCTCCTTACAGTTTTCATTTACCAGAAGGGGAAATGTAATGCTGTGCTAACATTTAATAAAGGGAGTTAATGAAATGTCAATGTGCGATATTGTTATAGCCGTGGGGGCTGATGCAAAATGCCCACACTAATGTTTTCTGAATTACCGTGGCTTCTGACATCATAGACTGTAGACTCATTCATAGGATTCCCTTTTATGGGATGGGGCTCAGCTTCATTCAGATTGTTTCAACAGACACTTGAAAGGCTTTTTTCAGTAGGTGCTGCTGAGGGAAGATTCTTGCCACTCAAAACACATTGGTTCTTCACACACTGACTCAGACGCACATTTGAGGTGTCCTCTTTCCTCTGTTCCCATGCTGGTGCCTCCCTTTCATTCCTCATGCCCTCCAAAACTTTGAAGCCAAAATCCAGGACACCATCTTCCCGTTTTTTACAGCAAGAGCACGGTTGCCATTTTGGTTGCCATGATCTCACACGATTTCACACTGCAGTCCCCCCCCCTTCCAAAAAAAAACCCCACTTTTTCCAGGCACCCAAAAAACACACATTTTGGGGCACCACAAGAGATCACATCCATGAGAAAAGTGCTTTCTTTAGGGGGAAATAGCACTGTGAAATCACCCAAGATCGCATCAACCAAAATGGCCGCCGTTCTCTTCTGATAAAAAACAGGATGTCCTGTTTTTTTCTTGATCCATTCATTGTGCATGTTCATGCAGAATTGCAAGCAATGCCTCTTCCCCATCCTAGAGATGCATGAATCATGCTTTTAGTTCATGTTAGTCTCACATGTGCTCGCTCATAATTCAATTTTTTTTAAAAAATCAATGTTGCTATTTGCCTTTATATACCTATTTAAATATATATATTTTAAAAGAGCAGCAAAGCCACTGATAAATCTGCTGCTCATACCTGCCAGGGTCCAAAGAAAAAGCAGGTTTGTTTGTTTATTACTTCATGGACTGGGTCCATCATGGTAGCTGGATGAATTTAGGATCCAGTGGATCCCTGGACAGCCCAACTCTTCTCACCCCTTTTCAGGGATTTATGCTTGTCACTGCTGATCTGCACTTCTGGCAACGGGGACCCCAGCAGTGACAGATCACCTGCCAGCAATAGTGAGCTGATCAATGCATTGGTTTCTCTATGTATTGATTGCAGAGGTTTGGGTTGTTCTGTTAGTTTACATTGGCTAGGATTAGATTTAACATATTTATTATGTCAAGCAAATGCAATGCAGTCTTCCTAAGCATGCAGTTGTTTTTGAATAACAATTGGCAACTGGGAGATTAACTACGTGAAAAATAAAAGTTTAATGAACAGTTGTACTTAATGTTTGGAGGAAATAGCTGGTTGCATCCTGATGAACGTATCCTCGGAAAATATTTTCAACTGTTAAGCTGCTGTTGTGCTATATAATTGTATAATTGTTCTAAAATAAAAGAAAGCAATTACACTTAACTGCTAATTAGTGCCATTTTATTTTTAATGTTATTTTAATAAATAACATACAAAACATGTGTACAAAAATATTTATATAAATGTTTACATTATGCAGTTGTTATTCTGATACAATGCCGATTTATTTTCAGTGCAACAGATTATTAATATTTGTTACATTTCATCTCAGCTGTGAAAAAGCATAAAATGTTTGTATCTTGTTTATTGTGTAGTTTAATTACGGTTGTTTCAATGTAGTTGTTTTACTATGTATTTTAATTATGCGGAGTTGTATTTTCAAAATTGGTTTTATTCCCCTTATTTTGCTGTTGGCTTTTACTTGTATACAAACTGCGTTTGTTGTTTCTTCTTGAAATGAAAGCCAGTATATAAATTGTAACCAACATTATTATTCACATCATCTTATAATTTCCAGAGTTCCCTGGTAAAAGGGATTGATGGATAAACTACTCTTTAGAATTGTTGCTCTGTGTGGGGATTGCCTAACAATTTTCAATACCTTTAACAAACATCTGTTGCCAGGATTCTTTGTATATTGCACATGGGACCCAATTTTTTACCATCATGATGACATACCATTGGTTTTGATCTGAAACTGAATATCCTATCTGAACAGAAGGCATATTTTGCCTAGGTCAAACTGATTTTTCTCTGAATATCACTTGCCCAGGCAGGTACTGGCCATTGAAAGTGTCCATTGTCCATTGTCAAATTGTCCATTGTCAAAGTGTCCATTGAAGCAATCCTTCAGTATAGAAAACAGTGTGGGAGAATGGTGCCTGCCTACATGGACTTATATTATATTATGTCAAGGCTCTGCCAAGGCTTCGGGAAAGCTATTCCTCCCCTGGTTGCAGCAAGACCATAGAAAACAAGGAGAACCCTTTTTAATTAGTTTTATTCCATCCTAATAGCAATAGACAGAAGTACTCAACAAGCCTTAACATGGCGTTGCTCCAAACTGGGCTCCTCCTCCCACATTCCTAGCAACAGCAGCCCCCCTTACGGTGGCTGCTTGTAGCCAAAAGTCTCTGATTACAGTGATACTTTGGTTCTCAAATGCCTTGGTACTCAAACAACTTGGAACCCGAACACTGCAAACCCGGAAGTAAGTGTTCCAGTTTGCGAACTTTTTTTGGAAGCTGAACGTGCTCTGGTTTGAGTGTTACGCTTCTGATTTGAGTGTTACGCTGAGGTCTGTCTGTTTTTGCTATTTATTTTGCATTGTGTTATTGATTGATTGTGTGACTGCAGTGCATTGTTTATTGCTTTCATTTTATGGATCATTCGATAGTAAAATTCATGTTAAATTGTTGTTTTAGGGGTTGTTTTTAAAAGTCTGGAACGGATTAATCCATTTTGCATTACATTTGGAATGCTTTGGTTTTGGAACGGACTTCTGGAACGGATTAAGTTTGAGAACCAAGGTACTACTGTACGTTGTTCCTGCACCATTAATGAACACCGAGTTCTGGGAGAAGGGGGATCAGAAATACTCTCCAGTGCCAACATGTCAGATGGCTGCCCCATCGCAATTTCCCCTCCCCTTTCTTCCAACATGCCCCAACTCCTTTGTTCGTCTCTCTCTGCACTGTGACCTTCCTCAAAGCCCTGCTGTAAATCAAGGCTGTCTCCCTCTTCTCCTGCAGTGTCAGGAGAAGTGTGTTGGGGGGGGTGTTCCCCACCAATCCTCCTCCTCCATATCGCCCTCTTGAGTCCGATCCGTGACATATTACTGGAATAGACCTTACTTGCACTCTGAAGTGGTCCAGTCTAGACATAGGTTTATGAACTTAGTATAAATTAGACCCGTGGAAATGAAGCGAGTGATTTCATTATCTTCTCCATGCATGTGACTACATCATGAAGATGGGCTGAAATAACTCTATATTGCAGGTGCACTGATCTCCCAATCCATCCAAGGTATTGTTCATAGGTTCCAAACCCTGCTGATGGCCTCCATGATGACAAATATGTCACCTGAGATCTGAGTCCCTGAACTGGTCCATGGTGTGACAGTCATATTGTTCTACTAGCCAGTAGATGGGTGATATTAAACTAAGTTTACTCAGAGAAGATCTGTTGAAATTAATAGTCCAAACTTAGCCATATTAATTTCAGTAGGTTTACTCTGAGTAAAACTTAGCTCTATACCACCCAATGGATTGCTGCTGTTGCTCTTTCTGCCACAGCATTAGATAAAAAGAAAAAATATTTTATTTGCTTTAGGGTGTTGATTAGACCCCATTTCCTGAGTGTTACATTGCACTTGTGCAAGGAGGAGATCCCTCAGATAAAGATAAGAATTCTCTGTTTGGAGTTCTAAAGAAAGACAAGTATAATCCACAAAATTGTAATTGTGGGGCATCACTTTCAGCTGTAATGAACACCTGTGACCTTTAAATCCAACAGAAAAAAAATGGCTATTAGCTGTAATGCTGTGAAAAATAGGACTCTCTTTTGGTTCACTATCTTACTTTAATTTGATTATTCCTAAAGAATACTAATCCAGTGAAAGACCTTTTTTTTATCCTAAGGTATATCCATCACCGATGATTAAAAGATTAATTTCTTTTTTTGATCATGAGCATCACATCACTTCACACAGACTGCTATTAAATTGAGCTGTTACCCTAGGGGTTGAGATTCTTACTTATTTTCTCTGCAGCCCAAACAGTAATATTTCTCTGTTGGCACAGTATGATTCTTACTTTGTTCCCTGCCAGAGTATTGAGTAACAATCCAGCTTTTCCCTCCCACTTATCTGTTTGCCCTAGATCTGTCACTAACCCTAGAAAGCAATAAAAGGAAGCTGGACTTGTTTTTGGTAAACGTATAGTAGTGAACAATTGAATATTTTTGTTGCTGAGATCCTGGCTGAACTAAGTCGAGGAGCTTCGTGTAGAAATATATATATTATCTTTTAGACTTTCAGCTTTCTATACACAATCACCTTTCGTAAATGCTGAGAGTAAAACGTAGACATTGGCTCACATTGGCTCAATGCTATTTTCTGGTAAAGTTGGTCTCAAATTAGCATCTGACATTTTATGCATTACCCCCCCCCCCAAAAAAAAGGTCCCCCCGTTAAGTTGTGGGCAAACCTATCAGACGACACAGCGATTCTTCAAACAGCTCTTGTTTATTCACAGGCCAGAACAGAACTGAACTGAAGGGTTCAGCCAGCCTGCTTATATAGAGCTCCAGAACAACGTAATTGTAGCAACTTTCTGTAACTATCCAATCACTGAACGTCACTTTCGATCCCTTATTTGCATATGTGGACCTGAACTATCTACAGTATCCCCCTGCTGGCCCAGGGTGAGAACTTCAGTACATAATACCCCCCCCACACACACACACACATCCAGGCATCTGGTTGGCCAATATGAGAACAGGATTCTGGAGCAGATGGGTCACTGGCCTAATCCAGCAAGCTCAAATCTGCCCTTTATGGGGTATCCAAGAGCCCATATAGAGTCCTTAAGTGGGTTCTCTATCGGTAGGAGAAAATAACAGAGGCCAACCAGAGAATATTGAGAAGCAAAGCAGCTAGTGAGCCTGATCTTTATTAAAGCTGTTGCAACAGGGTGCTCCCCTCACATGCAGGAAGACGGAGGAGGACCCAGAACAAAGGTGTGTTTTTGCCCTTACATAGACATTTTAAATTCCCTGCCCTGGAGCTCAAGACCACCTCTCCATACATCATACATACATCACAGAAGGGGTATAACCCAGGACCACCCCCCACAAACATCATACCTGCACAGAAAAGGCGGTCTATAACAAAAATTTGAATGTTGTTGTTTTTCCTGTCTGCCAGGTTATCTGATAATGCCTTACCTGATTGCCTTTCCTGGTAGTCTGCCCATTCCTTTGAGATGGTGATTACCCAATTCCTGAGACAATGGGAAAGTTCCCTCACCCCCTCCCTCCTTGCAGAGAAAACATTTGGTCAGTTTGGGAGTCAAAATCGTTTCAGGATAGTCTTCCTGTGCTGCCCAAGACATGTGGTCCACATATCTATGTATGTGCTTGGTTGGTACATTTTTTTATTGATATATATATATCAATCTCATTTGTTGTTGTTTAGTCGTGTCCGACTCTTCATGACCCCATGGACCAGAGCACGCCAACACTCCTGTCTTCCATTGCCTCCCACAATTTAGTCAAACTCATGCTGGTAGCTTTGAGAACACTATCCAACCATCTCATTTAGGTTGCTGCAAAACCTAATATGCGAAAGGAATCTGAAGTCAGTTCAGCTTTGGTAATGAAAACAAACCCCTAGGCTCAGGAACTGATCAGAGGGACAATACACTTTTTCACCTGATTGGTAGATCTTGAAGCTCTGATTTTAATAAATCAAAGTAGATTTCACAAGCCTGAAATTGCCCCCACCTCACTCTAGGAAGTCCTGTGAGTATGGGGGGCAAAGTGGCTTCCAGGAATGTCATTACCACCACTGTCCTGTGAAAAGGACAGTAGCAGTGGGAAAAAGTGAGCGAGGAACAGTTTTAGGCAATCATTTGCTTGCCCTGGTGCATCTAGATTTTGAGGCAAATGTTATTTGGAGAGAACATCCAGCTGAGTCCTACTTCTAGCACTTTTTACTTTTCGTCTTGGACAAATGCACAAACATCAACATGTGCATAAAAAGCTTGATGTTTCTCTTTTCTTCTGAGTTTTTCTCAATAAGAAAATGCATCTTGCAAAATGGGAAATGGGGGGGAGGGGGAGGGGAGGAAAAATCAATCTCTTTATTTAGGAACAAATTAAATTCCCACCTACAGTAATGATTTTTTTACCTTAAAGCTGTGATAACAATCTTGTTGCCGTGTCAGGTTCCTCACCCTCTTATCTCACAACAGTTAACCTTAATAATCCCCTCACTTTCAAGCTATTCTGGACTTATGGGTCTTTAAGTATTTCAGTTAAACTTGATCGTTTACTTACACTCTGCCTCTAATAGACTCAGTGTCACTTTGAAGATTGTAAATGGATTTCACTGAAGAATCAAGTTCTTCAGACATGCTAGGACGAAAGGTTTCCCACACCCCTCCTGTAATTGATATTTTGCTAAGGGGAGAAAAAAAGATTCAGCCGTTTTTGCAGCTCCTGTTCAGTAAACAGAGACAACCCAAGACATTTTCTTGCCTGAGTCAAAGGACAAAATGGCAACTCCTCCATTCCATGGAAGGGAACCTAGTGGATCCTGCCTTCCTGGCTGTCAGTGAAGTAAAGTCATGGTAGCTTTTGCTGATTTCATATGCTTAGAGCTACTTGGCTGCACTGTCCTATTTTCTAAACCCCTATTCTTCCCTGTTTCTCTTTCTCCATGCCTTGCCTTAGGCCCTGGCCTAACCAAGCCCTGCTGTTAAATTGACTGAATGTCAGCTTTAAATACCATTGTTTTTTTTCTTTTTCTTATGCCTTGGTTTTGATCCCACCCAAATTCATCCTAAGTACCTATTCCAGCTATGTGTTCGTGTAATGGACCTCTTCAGAAAGGCAGTACATTAGCTGGGCTGGAGTTTCGCTTTTGGATATTAGCGACACACAATCTTTTCTGCAACAAATGAAAAGCAACTAGAAAGCACCCCATTCCGTTCTAATTTGTTTCCTGAGACACAAATGCAAATATGGAAAGGAATGAGAGAAACTAAGGAATCCCCTACAGTAATAATAGAATCATTGAATAGTAGAGTAGTAAGAGACCTCAAGGGGATGAGGGTGGCACTGTGGTCGACACCACAGAGCCTAGGGCTTGCCGATCAGAAGGTTGGCGGTTCGAATCCCTGCAACGGGGTGAGCTCCCGTTGCTTGGTCCCAACTCCTGCCCGCCTAGCAGTTCGAAAGCAGGTCCCACTCCGGTGGGAAGGTAAAGGGCGTTTCCGTTTGCTACTCTGGTTCGCCAGAAGCAGCTTAGTCATGCTGGCCACATGATCTGGAAGCTGTCTGCGGACAAATGCCGGCTTCCTCGGCCTATAGAGCAAAATGAACATGCAACCCCAGAGTTGTCCGTGACTGGACCTAATGGTCAGTGGTCCCTTTACCTTTACCTTTAAGGGACCTCAAGGCAGGGTCACCTAGTCCAACCTCCAACAATGAATATCAACTAAAGCATCTAAGACAGATGGCCATCCAGCCTCTGCTTAAAAACCTCCTATGAAGGAGAGTCTGCCACCTTCTGAAGGAGTCCGTTCCTCTGTTAAACAGCGCTTACCATCAGAATGTTCTTCCTGATGTTTAGTCGGAATCTCCTTTCTTGTAACTTGAAGTCAATGACCAGGTACTGCATTAGCAAACTGATACAAAGGGATTCAAGGGACTCAGACAAAGGGATTCAAGGGACATTCTGTAGAGGGGGGACTTTGGAAAGCATAGTCAATGGCGCAGCTGTGCTTGTACAGAAGCAGCAGTGTCAGTGGTAGCTGCTGCATCATGTCAGGAGGTATGATTTGTCTGTAGCCCCAAAGCAAAGGGGGAAGGTGTTGTTTTCATGCCCAAGGGACTCACCACCAGCTCCTGTGTCCCACTTAGCAACACAGACTAGCATCATGCCACAAAGCAAGAACCACTCTTTCCTCTTCAAAGCAGAAAACAATCTGAGTTTCTCCACAAAAATACATTAAATATATTTTCTGCCTTAGCTGCAGCAACTCCTTTGGTTTGCTTTCGTTCATTGGAAGAACCCAGGACCCAGCCTGTTTCTCCTGCCTAAAACAAGCAGTCAATTTTAATTAACTCGGTGTGCAAGAGTCGTTGGCATTTGTGGAAACCAGGCATAAAGCCAATACCCAGAGCATCTTTGATCAATTTGCCCAGAAAGAAGGAAAGAAAAGGACAGTGTTTGCTCAGACAGCCTTACAATGATAGCCTGGAATCACAAGAGCTGGGAATAAAAATTAAGTGCCAGTTATGTGGCACTTGCTCAAGTGAGTCACCCATAATTTTTTCTCCCCCTGGAAATCACTTGAGTTGGAGCTGAATAGGTGAACCTTGTTTTATTTTTATTTACCCCATTTATATTCTGCCTCTCAAGGATCGTGGAGAATGTACATGGGATTTCAGAACAACTCTTTCAGATTTACACTCCACTCATTCATCCTGTGAACCCTAGACATGATGAGAGATGGTGGATACAAAAACATTTAAAATGTTTCCACATTAAACTGCAATTAAAAAAGAAATGGATTTGAAGGAAAAATATCTTTAAATACAAATTTAAATATGTGCTTTATCTCAAATACTATTCAATGATATATTCAGCACAAAATAGTAGGTATTTTGTTTTTTGTTTTAACATACACATTTCTAAATATGTTTTTATCCTAAAATATGCAAACCAACCAACCAACCAACCAACCACCTTTTGGTATGTTCTTAAAGCCAAGAACTTTATTTCACACTCAGAGAAGTGTGAAATCTGAAGGATAATAATTAAGTTCTGCTCTGTGTATTAGTCCTGGAGGTATGCTTAAAAATGTGGAACAAGTGAAATTATCCTTCATCAGTAGCCTACAGGTCAAACAACACATTATAGCAGCTGCATATATGTTTTTGTATTAGGTAGAAGTAAAGGTAAAGGACCCCTGGACAGTTAAGTCCAGTCAAAGGCGACTATGGGGTTGCGGCACTCATCTTGCTTTCAGACTGAGGGAGCCAGCATTTGTCCACAGAAAGCTTTCTGGGTCATGTGGCCAGCATGACTAAACCGCTTCTGGTGCAACAGAACACCGTGATGGAAACCAGAGCGCACGGAAATGCCATTTACCTTGCTGCCGCAGTGGTACCTATTTATCTACTTGCACTGGTGTGCTTTCGAACTGCTAGGTTAGCACGAGCTGGGACAGAGCGACAGGAGCTCACGCCGTCGTGAGGATTCGAACCACCAACTTTCCAATTGGCAAGCCCAAGAGGCTCAGTGGTTTAGATCACAGCACCACCCGCTGTGCAGAGATGATTGGGCATGGACAGTAGATTTAGTCCTCCTAAGTTATAACTCTCTCAGCCCCCATCCACCATACAGTTGTTAGCAATAGTAAAATGCCACCATTGGCACCAATGTATATGTTATTATTGTGAACTATATAGTTGAGAGAGGGGAGATTATTTTGGTTCAGCTTGGGAGGGAAGCATTAAATCTCTCCAGATGCTGTGGTCCCAATCCAGATCAGCCCCCTCAGCTTAATTATATGAAAATAACCATATGCATCACTGCAGGCTACATATTAAATGGTATATGCATTTCTGTATCTTTCAAGCTTGAACCCGAAAAGACCTGGGTCAGGAAGTTCTACCTCAGTGGAAGAACATTCACCAACCACAGATCCTTCTAATGGATTCTGACACGCAGGGCATTGTTATAGCCTATGGCACAAATTCCTGACAAACTTTATATATAATTGAATGGAAAAATGCCTGAATCTTGTCTAGTAACAGCAGGGAGTCTTGTGCAAAGAACACAGTAGGACATTGTTTTTCCTTGATATTCTACATACTGAGACTGCCTAAAACCTGAAAAGTCACACAATAAAGCACGCAACATCTGCTCAGTGCCTGAAAATATCTAGTGTACCACTTCATTATGCCAAACTTGATTATTCTAAAGAGGCCTGTTAGCTAGGGGAAAATATTCTCAAAGTTATGGATGGGTTTTCTATGTACGGAGACTAAATCCTAGTAGATCATGCCCATGCTTTAGTTATCTTGCCATAGTAATTAGGGCTGCAATCCTACACAGACTAGAATTACTAGGAGTAAGGCCTATCGAACATGGGGAGAACTTCCTTCCAAGTAAATATGTACAGTGGTTCTTTAAGGGATACATCAAAATCTATGTGGAAAAAGTAGAACTTTTGACAGATATTGAGTGAATCCATAAAATGATTAAAGGAGAGTAAAAAGAGTAACCCGAGGTACCACTGTAATTTGAGACTCTGGTGACTCCTTGAAAACAACTGCAGTGGTACCTCGGATTACAGACGCTTCAGGTTACAGACTCCGCTAACCCAGAAATAGTACCTCATGTTAAGAACTTTGCTTCAGGATGAGAACAGAAATCGCGAGGCAGTGGCGCAGTGGCAGCGGGAGGCCCCATTAGCTAAAGTGGTACCTCAGGTTAAGAACAGTTTCAGGTTAAGAACGGACCTCCAGAATGAATTAAGTTCTTAACCTGAGGTACCACTGTATATGCTCCCCTTTGTGATCACAGACCACTGCTACACACTCCATGGTGGACATACCATTAACATGGGTGCCTATGATTAGTTCGGAACAGGATAAAGGATGCTCAATGCTCTGAGGCAGGATGAGCAGCCCAAACAAGGGAGAGTGTGGGGGTGCAGGTGACAGCAAGCAGGAATAAGGGTCATGAAACTATTTCCATAAACATCTCTAAATTAACTTCTTTTAGGATCCAAGTCAAGGATTCCACATTTTGGAAGTAATGGGGATATGTAAATAAGGGACTGAGATTGAAGATCAATGAATTAATGTACTTGTGGCTGGCGTCAGTCTATACTCAAAGGCATGTCCTTACCGTGGTGTCAGTGGACTGTGAAGGTAATGTGATTTAGGGATTAACCATTCTGAGGAGTCTCAATCTTAATTTCTAAAATACACACACAGAGAGGGGTGGGGAGAGAAACTGTTTTGTACCTTGAATTCTCCTCTGCTTTAAACATCACTTTCTTGTGCCTTAAATGCTCTGTACTCTCATCACCTGGTTATCAATAAAGTTATCAATACCGAAATTCCCTTCATTGTATACTGATGGGTGAGAATGACTGTCTGATGACTCTTCACTGTTGCTTTCACTACAGCACAAGATGCTTCTGAAATGCAGCAATAATGAAGAATTGAGTAATAGTAATTTAATATTCAGACCAAGGAGGCTCAGAATTAGTGATGAATAAATGAGTGGCTATATTCCTAGCTGAAATGCATTCTAGTTGTTGTTGTTGTTTTAAGTTTTATGATTAATTTTATGACTTCTGATACAGTATGTAAATAAGAATGACAATAAATCTAGCTAGTAATATGACGTCAGGAAAAAACAAAAATATGGAAACCTGATTAGCAATCAAAAGAATGAGAGCAGGCCTGTAATTAATCACATTAGAATTCTAAAAATGAGTTGTAACATATGCCATAAAGACTAAGTGAGAAAAGAATTCCAGTCTCTTAGAAATGAGGTTGAAAATTTTCATTAGCACCAAAATCTATTTCAGCGAAGAAGATGATAGCTTCAATTGATTCAGCTCTGAAAGATTTAACAGGGAATTGGGCAACTATGATTAATACAGGAGGCTCAAAAAGAATCTCTGAGCAGACACAGTATAATCTGGAGAGAAATCTAATGTTATAAAGGCGCTTTACTTGATAGACTTTAAAATAAGGATGATAATTAAGGTGCATCGCTTTAATCAAATATAATTTATACTGCTTTTATTAAAGAAAGGTTCTCAGTGATTGTAAAAGCAGCAGTTGACTTTCGGCGAAGATGCCCAACCATATTAAAATAAGTTGGGGTATGTGTGTCAAACGTATGGCAATAAAGAATTAGAATTAACTTTGCAACAAAGCAGCACTTTGTACTCCTAGTCTAATAAGAACGTTTCGGGGAACTGTGGATCACATCCAAAGTTGTAATTGATTAAAAGTGCTGAGTCAATGAGCATAGGTGCATTGCATCAGCAAGGTTTAAAAAGTGCTGAACTCCTAAAGGATTTGTTGAAGCCGATATGATTTTCCATTGACTTCAAAGGGCTTTGGTTCATGCCTGAACTTGGGGGGGGGGGCGGATACTGCATTTTCTGTTTTATTAAATAAAGTAGTGCTCTCACTGTGGATCTGCTGGGAGCTCTGAGAGAGGTTTCCAGTACTGAAATGGAACTATTAATTAATGTGTGTTATAGGTGGTCATAGCTATGGTTTTCCCAGTCGTGATGTATGGGAGAGCTGGACCATAAAGAAGGCTGATCGCCAAAGAATTGATGCCTTTGAATTATGGTGCTGGAGGAGACTCTTGAGAGTCCCATGGTCTGCAAGAAGATCAAACCTATCCATTCTGAAGGAAATCAGCCCTGAGTGCTCACTGGAAGGACAGATCGTGAAGCTGAGGCTCCAATACTTTGGCCACCTCATGAGAAGAGAAGACTCCTTGGAAAAGACCCTGATGCTGGGAAAGATTGAGGGCACAAGGAGAAGGGGACGACAGAGGACGAGATGGTTGGACAGTGTTCTCGAAGCTACCAGCATGAGTTTGACCAAACTGCGGGAGGCAGTGGAAGACAGAAGTGCCTGGTGTGTTCTAGTCCATGGGGTCATGAAGAGCCGGACACGACTAAACAACTAAACAAAAACAAAACATAGGTGGTCATGGATGCATTCATCATGGGCCAGGAAGGAGAAAAGATGTATTCCTTTAGTGTGAAGATTATAACCACTGCATGTTTGAAGGGGTGCTTTGGCAACCACCACAACATACTTTAAACTTACGGTTTTGTTTATTTTGTTTTTTTAAAGTTTCTTTTGAAAATCCAGATTTAAAAATCCTTTCTAGCAAATGGCTGTGGTGGTGCAGGTAATGCCTGGGCGTCTGACCTAGAATGTAAAGCTCTGAGAAAAACTGCCTTGGTCCTTTCTCAGAGCCTAGGTAGCAAAAGAGATGGAGAATGGAGGCGGCTTTCTAGCTCACTGCCACAGAAAGGAACCAGACCCAGGCTGCCTGGTGAGGGATTCTTCTGAGTCTTGGGCCATCAGCCAATGGCCAACCTGCTGATGCGCTCATAATTTTTATTAAATTTTCTGTTTTTCAATTTAAAATACTCATTTAAGCACCCTTAAAATATCAACGACTCCCCTTCTTCTCTTTCCATGGTTAATTTTGCATAACATAAATCTCTGCATATTTGACAAAAACTAAACCATTCAGTATTCCATTATTACATCCATCAAAACTTAGTTACACTGTTGAGTTTATCTTAATGCTGCCTGCATTTTCAAGTGTACACAACTTCCCCTCATGTATTCAATAAATGTTTTCCAGTCTTCTCTAAATGTACAGTATCTTCTTCTTGTTCTCTTATTCTTTATGTTAAGTCTGCAAGCTGTGCATATTCTGTCAGCTTACATTGCCATTCTTCTTCAGCTGGGACCTTGCTCGTTCTCCAACGGTGCCTCCATTATATATTTTTTGGCACCAGGCAAAAACATTCCTCTTCAACCAGGCCTGTGACTCATTAATATTCTACAGCATTTTAAATGTGTCCAAGGGAAGTGGAATATTGTTTTGCAGTCTTGTTTTACTTGTTGTATTCTGTATTTTATTCTGTGAACCACCCTGGGACCTTATGATGAAGAGTGGTATATAAAACTAATAAATCTAGTAGATAAAAATGAATAAACTTAACAAACTGATACCTGGGTATCATAACCTGAGATCCAGGTGAAACTATCACTCTGCTTACACTACTGAAATTTCAGGGCATTTTCTGGCTGATGTGAATCAGCCTTTTGTGCTTAGTATTTCTGCCTTATGTCTACTTACTAAACTCTGTACTTTTCTTACCAATACTACTCATATTTCTCTAATTAGCTAACTTTTTAAAGTGATGCTGTGAAAAGCATGTAGCCTTGCCACGCTTAGCTGAATACACTAATTATCTAAGCTGGTAGAAAGTAATTACCAAAATTGGAGTTTCGCCAGGATGGTAGGGTTAGAATTCATGTTCATAGTGGGGGGGGGCTTTTCAGGAGATCTTCAAGGACAACAGTAGGCCTCAAATATCACCTTAGACTTAACAGGGGCAGGGAGGAACCCTCTAAATCAACAAACAAGTTTGACAAACCAATAAGATCATAAGGCATTTTATGTAGATCAGAAAAAAACCAGATTTCTTTCTAGCCTGAGCACTGAAGTCATAGCAGAGGAACGTCTACGAGTTTAATGAGGTTCCATGGGCTTCTGTCTTACATTTTTAGACACAGAATTGCTCAGAACTCTTCTTTTAATTGCTGTCAAAGGCTGGTGACAAGAAGTTACGGGAACATTTAATAGTATGGCATTAAAACAGTTAAAACAGAGTTTGATCTAATAGCTTATTTTCATTGAATATCTGCTAAACAAGCTAGGCATAAAATTAATTACTTTTTAATTAAATTCCTAAACTTAATCACCGTACAACGCTTACTCTGATAACATAGCACATGTGGGGTGCAAGATAACAGGTTAACAATACTATGCAGTGAAACAAGGTTTTAAAATGGTTTTCCCTCACTGTTACTATTTAAATGGGGGGGTTGTATATGGTTATCCCAGTAAACAGGTGTGATGGGACATTAGCATTTCTGTGATCATAACCAACCCAAGCTATTTTTTTTTAAAGTATCCATCAGTGTTCTGTATATGTAATAAAACAACCTCAATAAATTACTCCATATCACCGAGTCCCTTATATCCTTTTTGTGGACAACTGGTGAAACCAGACAATTGCAAGTGGACCTTCTCTTCTGTAGGAATTGACATGAAGAACATCCTTTTCCTCCCAGGTATCCTGGGATTTGTGTTCAGTTAGAATAACTATCAACTCCCTTGCCCATAGTAAGGTGTTCATTTGATTTTTACAGATGGACAGGGATTTGAAACTTGTGAACAAGATGACAAAAATAATTTATTACTTATATCCTGCCCATCTGACTGGTTGCCACTCTGGGTGACCATACTACCTTTTAATAGAAATATGACAAGATACAAATTGAAATGTTGTTTTGGTTATGGAACATGTTTTTAAAAGGTAAAGGAATTTTATAGATTTTTTTAAAAAATAAT
The DNA here is from genome assembly GCF_964270895.1 of Podarcis filfolensis. NCBI lineage: Eukaryota > Metazoa > Chordata > Lepidosauria > Squamata > Lacertidae > Podarcis > Podarcis filfolensis. The sequence goes on from NC_139612.1 coordinate 28,902,965, forward strand.
AATATTTGAGGTGTATTCAGTGCATGCAAATTATTTTTTAAAAAAATGCAGGAAGAAATCAAGATAAAATGTACTATAATAGCTATTGCAGCCTAGAGTATTCCCTTTTGTCACGACGTTTACAAATCTCTCATATTCTGTGCCTGGCACCGCCAAAATTAAAACAAAATTGCAAAGCCACAGAGGAATCAAACCGTGCGAGCCAAATAATTTACGTTTGACATCTCAAAAACAGAAGAAAAAGAAATAAACTTTCATAAATACATTGTAGAAGATGGTGGATTGTTTGTTTGTTTCTAATCCTCAAAGGAAATACTTTAGTTTTCATCTCTGTGCTATATAACAAAAGAAAAAAAATCATTATCCAAATAAGATACAAAAAGTATCCTTTTCCACATCTCCACTTCATCAGAATATTTTTTTAACCACCACATGGTAGGTAAAAAAGTTATCCAACAGACAGCCTAGATCTAAAGCTGGAAAAAACCAGCATGGCCTTTGGTGATTTCATGAAGAAATCTGGCCAGTTCCTTCATTTCCTGTCTTCAGGGAATTCGGTTTTCAAAGGCCTTCACCATACATTTTATTAGAAGAGAGAGCCTGTCAGTTTGTGAGCATGTCTGGAGAGGTGCAAACATTCAGAGTCATTAATCAATGACATGATCACAAAGCACCTAGAGAAATATAGACCGAGGAAATAGACTCACTAAGCTCTATAAATCTGCTGGAATGTTATAAACAGGAAAGCAATTGCAATAATCCAGTTTCATCTCCAAAAGGTGCGCGACTTGATGCTATCATAGCTAAGATTTACCAAGTTCAGCCTAGGAGGCTCCATTTACGCACGTGGTGGCGAAAAGGAGCAGGGTGGATCAGGAATAAGGAGTGCCACACTGCAGATAGAGGGGAAATAAATTACATTATAGCTCAGAGCTAGAATTTATTTTTCTTAGGCTGGGAAGACCAACAATGGGGAAACATAATTAATGTGGGGAAAACCAAACGGAGTAATTATAAATGATACAGTGTCAAAAATGGAATGAACTGCCGGTGAGTAGTGCTCCCCGGGAACCTATGCTGGGACCAACATAATTTAATATATTCATTAGCAACTTAGGAAATGAGATATGGGGTCTATAGCTGATGCAATTTGCAGATGATAAAAGACTGTGAGGCGAGGCAAACGCCTCGGAGGAAGCAGAGCTTAAAATACATAATCTTGAAAGATTAGAGAAAGGAGGTGAAATCAATAAACTGAGATTCAGTGGGACAAAGGCGAAGGGAAATAATTCCCAAGGAAAGAAAGGGAACCCAGTCGGTGTTCTGAAGAGAGGCCTACACAAGCAGATTCTGTGAATTTATCTCTCAGTCTCAGGCTTTCATTTCTAAGGATCACTGCCATTGCAAGGTTTAGAAGAGTACTTGGGTAAGATGTTTTTGCTGAGCTCACAGAATGAGCCCTACTGGACTAGAGCAAAGGGCCTGTATCCCAGCCAGTAATCTGGCCACTGCATTTTGGACCAATTGAATTTCTGAGTCGTATTCATGTGCAGCCTCACAGAGAGCACATTACAACCATCCAATTGGGAAGTTACCAGGGCATGGAGCATACACATTACCAGCACCCTATACTATTTTTGATGGGACGCGAGTGGCGCTGTGGGTTGAACCATAGAGCCTAGGACTTGCCGATCAGAAGGTCAGTGGTTCGAATCCCCGCAACGGGGTGAGCTCCCGTTGTTCGGTCCCTGCTCCTGCCAACCTAGCAGTTTGAAAGCACATCAAAGTGCAAGTAGATAAATAGGTACCACTCCAGCGGGAAGGTAAACAGCGTTTCCATGCGCTGCTCTGGTTCACCAGAAGCAGCTTAGTCATGCTGGCCACATGACCCGGAAGCTGTACACCGGCTCCCTTGGCCAATAAAGCAAGATGAGCGCCACAACCCCGGAGTCGGCCACGACTGGACCTAATGGTCGGGGGTCCCTTTACCTTTATACCATTTTTGCTCCTTGCATGTTCAGTCAGGATGCCTGAAGATGGCTTTTATGTATTGCACTAGGAATGTTATGGTGAAAGATTAGACTCTTGGCAAGGGATATACATGAGTCCTTCTTACTAGAGGTGTAAGAAGGCATCATTTTCTATTCCACCCTGTATTCATCCCAAGCAGCTGTGTTTCTGTTCCACTGTAATTCGTCTGTCACCAAAAAACGACCCAATTCATCTTGCTCTCTGCTGTGGTGAAATGATGTAACTTACAAAAATAAGTAAATATATAAATAAAGGACCTACCCACAGGACACCGACACAAATACCCTGCATCAACACTATGCAATAGAACGAAAAATCAACATCCTCCCATATCTCCTGCCTCTCTTTTCCTCCAACCACATAATGTCTATGACAACAGTGTCTCATACTTAATGTAAATGAATTGTGAAAAAGACTCTACAAATTGAAAGTGGAGATGCTATGTGTAATTTTCTTCCTTGTTTGTTTGCCTGCTTTGTTACACAAGAAAATCTGCAATAAAAACTAATTTTAAGGAATACGTTGGCACAAATTTTATTCCACTCCATTCATTTCAATAAAGGGAAATGCAATGCAGATGGGGGGGGCGTAATCAATTATGGATCGTTTGTGGATCGTATTCACTGGATTGATTTCCATTCCGGACAATGGGGGGGGGGGAGAGAACATTGTCCATTTCTGCTCTCTGTGTTTTTGTCAGAATTCTCCAACAGCCTTACTTCTAATCAAATGTTGTCTTCCAAGATGACTTTGCTTGAATTAACAGATTAGCTGGCAATATCTTATGCTGAAATATTCAGCCCACTTTCTCAGAAGTAAGTCCCTTTGGAATAAATGAGAAAACACCATCAGGATTAGGCTGCAAGATGATATCCTAATTACAGAAAATTCTTCTCACTTTGCCATCCCCAAAGCCTTTTCTTCTTTCAAGGAAAACTTCGGTTGGAGGGTAACCTGTTGTGCCAGTAAGAAAAAAGTGATTGGAAATGCATTAATGTTCAAAAGTCATCTATCTAGATAATGAGAAATAGTGATCTAGATGCAATCTAATTACTTTTAAGGATTCTTGGGTTTTGAGCATTCAAGACAGCGACGCCTTTAACTGCAAGCCAGCCATAACCAGATCTGGGCAGATTTTCATTCTTTTCTTTGTAATGTAAGAAAATGGAATCTTTTGCAACTCAACATGCTATAAACCAGCAGTAGCCCAATTATTCTTACTAAGCACATTCATACCTTTTATTGATTGCCTGTCAAAATCATCTTTAGCAAGCCAAGAATGGGAATGGGGGGGGATTCTATATGAAAATAAGCCCCCCAAATAATTTAAGCAATTCAGAACAAAAGCTCTCTGAAGATTATAAAGCCATCCTGATAAATCTTACAAGTAAACCTATGAAAGATGTATCTGAAAATCCCAAGGATATGCCTTCATATTTATATTGTAATGCAGCAAGGGATTTCGCAGGGGTGATGGAAATTCTTGCGGCTGCATCAAAGGGAGGTAAGGTAGGAAAAGGCTAGGAAGGAAGGGAAGCAGGCCGGTCTCTCTGCCTTTCATTGGCTAAGCTGCTCAGGAAGGCAGGTAGAATGGAAAAGGGTCAGGTTATAATACTAATAATATAATAATTTATTATTTATACCTCGCCCATCTGGCTGAGTTTCCCCAGCCACTCTGGGCGGCTTCCAATCAAGTGTTAAAAACAATACAGCATTAAATATTAAAAACTTCCCTAAACAGGGCTGCCTTCAGATGTCTTTTAAAAAGAAGATAGCTGCTTGTTTCCTTCACATCTGAAGGGAGGGCGTTCCACAGGGTTGCCAAGGCAGGGCCCTCTAGACATTGCTGGACCACTAGTACTACGCCCATCAGTTCCAAAAAGCATGGCCAACACACCCTTCAACATTTCTTTGATGAAAATAGCAATGTCCTATTCCATTGTTGTTGTTGCTGCTGCTGTTCCTGCTGCTGTTATACCCTGCCCATCTGACTGGGTTGTCCCAGCCACTCTGGACAGCTTCCAATATATAAAAACATAATTAAACATTAAAAACTTCCCTATACAGGGCTGCCTTCAAATTTCTTCTAAAGGTTGTAGGTTTACTTATCTCCTTGACTCAGGGGTTGCCTAACTCCATACCCTCCAAGATTTTTCTGATGAAAATAGGGATGTCCTAAGGAAAAATCGAACATTCCGGGATCAAATCAGAAACTGGAACGGCTTCTGTAAATCCGGGATTGTCCCTGAAAAATAGGGACACTGGAGGGTCTAGGCCAATGGTCAGGGTTCAGGGGAGTGTTAGTGCAGCAACACCTGAAAGGCATCTCACCGGCTGCCCCTGGTCTAGGAAATGTAAGATAATAGAAGCATCATTCTAGGAAGGGAAGAGGCAGAAGGCTAAGATACCAGCAAATCATGAGAAGCCGGCTTAGAACATTGGAGGCTGCAACTTAAGAGGCAGAATGGTCCAGTGGAATGCAGGATGGAGAAAAGCAGAAAGATCCGGGCTTTTTTTCAGCCAGAACCAGTGCTTTTTTTCTTTTAAAAAATGTTTAGGGGTACTCTCATTTTCCTACTCCCTGCCGCCCCTCAATGAGGCCAAACTTAGATTCTCAAAATGTTTAGGGGTATGCATACCCCTGCGTCCACCCAGAAAAAAAGCACTGGCCAGAACTGACCAAAACTCAATTCCAACACCTCTCTGGTGGTGCCATTGAGATTCTAGGAGAACAAGGGAGGTGCTCATGGTGAGTTCCGGCACCTCTTTTTCTAGAAAAATAGCACTGACAAAGAGGAAATGTAAACTGGAACAGAGTAAAAGGATTTGGGGCGGGGTGGAGGGAGAGATAACCTGTATTTGTTCTAGCAACATAAACAAAATGGACTGAGTTTAAACTCAGCCAATTTAATTGGCTGATTTGCTATAGGCAGCACAGAAACAGCGTGGTCTTCACTGGTCATTACTGTATTACATAATGCAAGATATTAGATTCCTCCTGACCTGCAAATGCTGATGAGCTATTATGGCAGAAATCACTTGTCAACAATGCCATAAAATTTACAGGAAGCATTTTTTTTGTATGTGTTGTGCAAGACACAGATAATATTAGCAGTTGTCATTGTTGCTGGATTATCAGTGGTCCAGTCTGAGCTTCTGTCTAAATCAAATGTGAATATGAAGTGGAATGAACTGGAAAGCTATGTTAGCCATTTGCTAACAGTCAAAATGAAAATTTCTGACATCCATCCTCGTGATGCTTAATTAGAGCTATTTTCAGAATGACTTCCGAAACGAAGACATTTCTTTTTCTGCAATGTCGTCCGTCATGATATCGCGCCTATCTGAGTCCATGCATAATGTGTAGGCAAGAATGTTGTGTCAGGGATTTCCTCGTGATGGCTGGCTATAATGCGACAAACCCAGGGATGGTTCACATGTAACACTAAGCCAAACCAGGGCTTAGAATGAACACATGAGCATGAAGATTACTGGAGAATAGTGTATGGGTGCTGCACTCCTCCCCTGGTCTTTCTCCTAGGAGCCAACTCCTGGGGGCCAAGGGGGCTTTGCCACCAAATAAAATATTTGAGGGGGCTGGACCCCCCTCCTCAAGTTGATGGGCATCACCATTCAAATGGTGTGCATGCGCCATGTCATGTGATCGATTATGTGGGGCTAGGCTTACTCCCCCCCATATTTTATTCAAATTGACACTCCTTTTTTCTTTTTTTTTACTTTTGCATTCACATAATATGAATTTTTGGGACGCGGGTGGCACTGTGGGTTAAACCACAGAGCCTAGGACTTGCCGATCAGAAGGTCGGCGGTTCGAATCCCTGCGACGGGGTGAGCTCCCGTTGCTCGGTCCCTGCTCTTGCCAACCTAGCAGTTTGAAAGCATGTCAAAGTGCAAGTCGATAAATGGCGGGAAGGTAAACGGCGTTTCTGTGCGCTGCTCTGGTTCGCCAAAAGTGGCTTAGTCATGCTGGCCACATGACCCGGAAGCTGTACGCCTGCTCTTCGGCCAATAAAGCGAGATGAGCGCCGCGACCCCAGAGTCGGCCATGACTGGACCTAATGGTCAGGGGTCCCTTTACCTTTACCTAATATGAATTTTATTTATTTATTAAAGTTCTTATGCTACATTATCATATTACATCACAAGGCTTATTATACTATAATTTTCAACATGTATACAAAGTTTATATATTAAAAGAAAAGAAAGAAAGAAAAAACAAGGACAAAAAACTATTCCAAAATGATATATGTACCAACACTTTGGACTTCCTGTCTATCCTGTTGTTATATTCCTTTTTTTACAAATGAATGTACTTTTATTATTATATATTTCTTTACATTTTATCTAATACATTCCTATATCAATATGTACCCTTGGTCTTATTTCTCATCTCAGTCTCTCTCCGTCAATCGAATGCTAGCATAGATAGTGAACCTTTACTGTATTTTTGAACATATATCTTATATCTATCCCACTTTGACAAATAGCCTGAGAGGCAACTCAAAACAAAAATTTATGGAAAAATGGGATAGATACAAATTGGCACTCCTGGTCCTTCTCATGACATGCTGCCACATTCAAAGCTGTGGTTTGGCTTAGCTGGCTTTCTGAACTTAGACTCATGGTTTGCCTCCTTCAGACAAACCATAGCCTGTAAGCTCAAGGACAAACCTTGGCACACGTGGTTTATCTGGAGTGAAACAAACCATGAGCCAGAGTTGATATAACACACTGAGCACTGAGCCAAACCATGGCTTAGCTCATGGCTTAGCACAGTAGCAACAGGGTTGGAGGAGCAAGAAGACAGCTGTTGTTTTCTAAATGCACACTGGAATGTATGGCATGTTTGAATTATGGTGCTGGAGGAGACTCTTGAGAGTCCCATGGACTGCAGAAAGATCAAACCTATCCATTCTCAAGGAAATCAGCCCTGAGTGTTCATTGGAAGGACAGATCCTGAAGCCAAGGCTCCAATATTTGGCCACCTCATGAGAAGAGAAGACTCCCTGGAAAAGACCCTGATGTTGGGAAAGATTGAGGGCACAAGGAAAAGGGGGCGACAGAGGATGAGATGGTTGGACAGTGTTCTCGACGCTACCAACGTTTGACCAAACTGCGGGAGGCAGTGGAAGACAGGAGTGCTTGATGTGCTCTGGTCCATGGGGTCACAAGGAGTCAGACACGACTAAACAACTAAACAACAAGCACATCATGATCCTTCTGAGGTGTTTGTCGACCTTTGGTCCTCACCCTGCACTCAGCTCTCATCTGTGGCTCCCACACCCAGAAAATGGCTTCGGCTGGCTGGCTAAACCAGCAAGATTTTCTGGTCAATTTTGTTCCACTGGAGCAGGGGTGAGGGACATGGGCATAGCCAGAATTTTTGTGGAGGCAGGCCTTTGTTAGGGGGGCCAGGCTTTTGTTGGGGGAGGGAGAACCTCAGATTTGTATTGATTTTGATTGATTGGGGCAGCAGTTTCCCTTCTGCCCCCCTTGGCTACACCAAAGGTGGGGAACCTTTGTTATATTGCGTGCTGCATTTTGTCAGGGGAAATCTCTCGGCATCAAACGGAACTGCAGCCAAGACTGCATGGGGCAAGAGCGATCCCCACTCTCTTTGCTGCCCCTTTTCCTCTCGATCTGCCAATATCTTTGTCCTCTTCCCCTCCTTTTCTCTCTTTCTGTCCTCACCTGCATTTCCTAAAATGCATAATCGAACAAAAATAAAATTGAAAGGAATCTTGTTGATGCTTACTTGGGAGTAAATTTACACATCAAAACTCCTTGAAATCATTTGCACAGAACCAAGAAGAGGGGTGGGTGGCAAAAAGCCAGAGAGAGAGAGAGAGAGATTTTAAAAGGAAAACAGAGGGTTTTGGTTGATCTTATGGAGATGCAGTCTTTTAATGATCCTGTGACCAAATAAATCCAATTCAAAATCTGACCTCAGATAGACAATTGCTGCACATAGAAGTTCTCTACAAAAACAAATTCATTTTGCTGGAAGGGATGCTCATTTCCTCTTTGGTCATACAGTTATAATACTTCTTAGGATTTCTTTGGATTCAAATGATATATTGCCTACTTTTTATGCCCTTTACAAATAAATGTGTTGAGGTGTGTGTGTGTGTTTATATGTTTGTTTGTATGTGTATGTATGCAAACACGCATCAGGAGGGTGGGGTGCCAAACTAGGTCTTTGATCCATGTGACAGAAAGTCTAGTTTTGGCCCTGCTTGGAGATCTCCAGGGGCCAACCTGTCCTGTCATGATGTGGATGAAGAAGCAAGCAATAGATAAGGAGCATGGATAAAAGATGGCCAAGCATGCAAAAGGAAGGGAGATAGTAGTAATGGGGGACTTCAATTACCTGGATATTTGTTGGATGTCAAACTCAGCCAAGAGCATAAGGTCAAACAGATTCCTCACTGGCCTTGCAGACAACTTCATTGTCCAGAAAGTGGGAGAAGCAACAAGAGGAACAGCCATTTTAGATCTGGTCCTAACCAGTGTTGATGACCTGGTTAGTGGGGTAGAAGTGGAAGGATCATTAGGCGTGAGTGATCATGCTCTTCTGAAGTTTACTATACAGCGGAAAGGAGCAGCCAAGCATACTAGGACTCAATTTCTTGACTTTAAGAAAGCCGACTTCATAAAACTTAGGGAAGTGCTGGGTGGGATCCCATGGACAGTAATACTAAAAGGAAAGGGAGTTCACAATGGCTGGGAGTTTGTTATGAGGGAGATAGTAAAAGCACAACTTCAGGCAATACCAATGAGACGGAAACATGGAAGGTGCCTAAAGAAGCCAGGGTGGCTATCTAAAGAACTTTTAACTGAGTTAAGATTAAAAAAGGATGTGTACAAAAAATGGAAAAGGGGGGAAACCACCAAAGAGGAATTCAAACAAATAGCCAGCACGTGTAGACACAAAGTCAGAAAAGCTAAAGCACAGAATGAACTCAGGCTTGCTAGAGAGGTTAAAAGCAACAAAAAAGGCTTTTATGGGTATGTTCGTAGCAAAAGGAAGAACAAAGAAACAGTGGGGTCACTCAGAGGAGAAGATGGTGAAATGCAAACAGGGGACACAGAAAGGGCTGAACTCCTCAATGCCTTCTTTGCCTCAGTCTTCTCCGATAAAGAAAACAATGCCCGACCTGAAGAATTTGGAGCAAATGATTCAGCAGAGGAAACACAGCCCAGAATAACTAAGGAGATAGTACAAGAATACTTGGCTAGTCTAGATGTATTCAAGTCTCCAGGGCCAGATGAACTGCATCCAAGAGTATTAAAAGAACTGGCAGATGTGATCTCAGAACCACTTCGAGAATTCCTGGAGAACAGGCGAAGTCCCGGCAGACTGGAGGAGGGCAAATGTTGTCCCTATTTTCAAAAAGGGGGAAAGAGAGGACCCAAATAATTACAGCCCAGTCAGTCTGACATCAATACCAGGGAAGATTCTGGAGCAGATCATTAAGCAAACAGTCTGTGAGCACCTAGAAAGGAATGCTGTGATCACCAATAGTCAGCATGGATTTCTGAAAAATAAGTCATGTCAGACTAACCTGATCTCGTTTTTTGACAGAATTACAAGCCTGGTAGATGAAGGGAACGCAGTGGATGTAGCCTACCTTGATTTCAGCAAGGCATTTGACAAGGTGCCCCATGATATTCTTGTAAAGAAGCTGGTAAAATGTGGTCTTGACTATGCTACCACTCAGTGGATTTGTAAGTGGCTGACTGACCGAACCCAAAGGGTGCTCATCAATGGTTCCTCTTCATCCTGGAGAAGAGTGACTAGTGGGGTGCCACAGGGTTCTGTCTTGGGCCCGGTCTTATTCAACATCTTTATCAACAACTTGGATGATGGACTCAAGGGCATCCTGATCAAATTTGCAGATGACACCAAACTGGGAGGGGTGGCTAACACCCCAGAGGACAGGATCACACTTCAAAACGACCTTGACAGATTAGAGAACTGGGCCAAAACAAACAAGATGAATTTTAACAGGGAGAAATGTAAAGTATTGCACTTGGGCAAAAAAAATGAGAGGCACAAATACAAGATGGGTGACACCTGGCTTGAGAGCAGTACATGTGAAAAGCATCTAGGAGTCTTGGTTGACCACAAACTTGACATGAGCCAACAGTGTGACGCGGCAGCTAAAAAAGCCAATGCAATTCTGGGCTGCATCAATAGGAGTATAGCATCTAGATCAAGGGAAGTAATAGTGCCACTGTATTCTGCTCTGGTCAGACCTCACCCGGAGTACTGTGTCCAGTTCTGGGCACCACAGTTCAAGAAGGACACTGACAAACTGGAACGTGTCCAGAGGAGAGCAACCAAAATGGTCAAAGGCCTGGAAAAGATGCCTTATGAGGAACGGCTAAGGGAGCTGGGCATGTTTAGCCTGGAGAAGAGGAGGTTAAGGGATGATATGATAGCCATATTCAAATATATAAAAGGATGTCACATAGAGGAGGGAGAAAGGTTGTTTTCTGCTGCTCCAGAGAAGCGGACACGGAGCAATGGATCCAAACTACAAGAAAGAAGATTCTACCTAAACATTAGGAAGAACTTCCTGACAGTAAGAGCTGTTCGACAGTGGAATTTGCTGCCAAGGAGTGTGGTGGAGTCTCCTTCTTTGGAGGCCTTTAAGCAGAGGCTTGACAACCATATGTCAGGAGTGCTCTGATGGTGTTTCCTGCTTGGCAGGGGGTTGGACTCGATGGCCCTTGTGGTCTCTTCCAACTCTATGATTCTATGAAAACAAGAGAATAAGTGGTCAATTCTCCACTGGTAAAGAGGTTAATGAGGAGGTAGCTGAATGAATAGACCCAGAGCATCCCTACAGGAACCCTTCAATTAACCTCTTTTGTTTTTGTTACATTCAATAAACTGAAGAGTCATCTCAAAGGTGGGACCAAATTTGCCAATAAAGCAAAATCATTTAGTTGAGATAGATTAATCTAAGGAAGCCCTTAAAAAAGTAATTAGGCAGAAGATTCTTTGTAGACAAATGTAACGTGCGGTACATGGGAGGGAACATTAAATTACTGACAATTAGGTTTCAAGATTAGCTGTGCACCCTCAAGGAAAGCTTCTGATTTAAAAAACACAACTTCCCAACCCAGTGGAAATGGATATAACAAAAAACTTGCTTTGAGTAAATAATTAGAACTAATACAACATGAGTAAAATTATTTTGTAAATGAGCCATGCATGCCAGTTGTTTTTTTAAAAAAATGATTTAGACACTTTGATGCAAAAAATATTGTGCTGCTGTCCTCCCGCCCCCCCCCAAAAAAAAATAGAGGGGAAGGGGACAGCAAATAAAAGCAAAGCAAATGAATAATAATGTGTTGAGTTTAGTCAAATAGATATAGATATATAGATATATTGCAATAAATATACCTACATTAAGATAAATATGTTAGTGAACAGCATAAAATAAATAATAATAACAGTAATAATAATGGACAAAATCTATCACAAATCAAATTGATATAAAGTAAAAAGTGAAGGACCCCTGGACGGTTAAGTCCAGTCAAAGGTGGCTATGGGTTTGTGGCGCTCATCTTGCTTTCAGGCCAAGGGAGCCGGTGTTTGTCCACAGACAGCTTTCTGGGTCATGTAGCCAGCATGACTAAACCACTTCTGGTGCAATGAAACACCATGACAGAAACCAGAACACACGGAAATGCAGTTTACCTTGCTGCCGCAGCGGTATCTATTTATCTACTTGCACTGGCGTGCTTTCGAACTGCTAGGTTGGCAGGAGCTGGGACAGAGCAATGGGAGCTCACTCCATCACGGGGATTTGCATCGCCAACCTTCTGATCGGCAAGTCAAGAGGCTCAGTGGTTTGGACCTGCATCCCTTAAATCTCTATAAATCAAATTGATATAGCCACACAGGGAAATCATCCTTTGGAGAAAGCCTGAGTGAACAAATGAGTTATAAACGGGCACCTAAATGCCATCATTGTAGGTTCATGTAGCCTGATGTTCATTCCAAAGGTTACTCCCCAAAGGGAGTGTATTCCAAAGGTCAGGGGCTACCACACTAAAAGCTCTGATCTTAGTGGACATAGGATAAACTTTAGGAGTATATGGAGACTAAGACCCCATCTGCATGATAGATTCAAAGCGGTATCTTACCATTTTAAACAGTCATAGCTTATCGCAAAGCTGGGGTTTTGGTAATTAAGGGTCCTTGGGGTTGGTAATTAAGGGCAGTAGGAGTTGTTTGGAGACCCCCATGCCCTTTGTAGAGCTACAATTCCCAGAGTAGTACAACAATCAATCCCTCTTCCATGGCAACTCTGGGAATTGTAGCTCAGGTTAAGGCCAAGGCATAGACAATTTTAAATGCCTAGATGGCTAAAAATATTTTAACCTGATACAGCAGATGTTACTGTATGTTGTGCGATAACCAACTGCAGTCACAATTAAGTCTTGATGAAATTATGTCTGATCTGCTAATGAATCCGCTACTAAACCAATCCAATCTATGTCAGGAGTGTTATCTTGGCAAGCCTCAACCATAAGGTTTTCATAATCATAACTGTTTTCCACAGGGTAATGTGGATTTTAAAAGAAACTGCTCTGTTTGGGGAGATGATAGGAAGCGTTTATTCAACTGGCATGATAGAGACGAGGGAAAGTTGGATTTTAAACCTTCCTGAGCATGCACTTGGTTGAGTTCTGTTTAACTTTAAGATTTGTAATAGAATAAGAAATGAAGTCTCATTAGAGTGTTATTTTGACAACCTGGAGCTTCAAAAGCATCCTCTTGCTCTCTCATTTCTAAGCAGCTACATTGCATGTGGATAGATTTGCTGGCCTGTTGGTGCAACATAGCTACAACTAATTTAAAGTGCACTGTTATCACCCAGCTAATGCATCTGCTATTGCTGTAATAACAGAGCCACACTACTTTAGCTTCCATTATTGGAGCACAATTTGCTTTCATTCCCACTTTAGAATAGATCCCTGACATCCATTTTAAATATATATTTCATAATTTGCTGTAACAGCTCAGATCCCTGCAAATTTATTGCTTATATATATATATATATATATATATATATATATATATATATATACACACAAGACCCAGTTTTGGATGGAGGTGTTGAGAAACTTCAGAGTGAAATTAAAATGAGTCAATTTGAGTCATTAACATTTTCACATGCTCTTACAGAACTAAATGCAAATATGCAAACAGACTTTGAACACAGGTGGCATAAATCTATGCAGAATTTAAAAGGGATGTAACATACAAGCAGTTGCATTAAGGTTTTCCCAATCAGTTTTCAAATGGCGATACTAATCTTTTTATTTCTACAATTAAACTCCTTAGAAAACACTATTTTTTAACTATTATTGATCTGCTCAAAAACCAAGTATGAATTTAGAAGAATTTTATTTTGGCAAATGACTGGAATGCCAGACACTCAGGTAGTAAATGCATTGTACTTGCACTGGAGTCTGTAGATCAATAAGAATACCAAGAACACCTCTCGTGCCTGAGTGAGCTGATCAAGCACAACATCGCTTCCACTGCTAGGAAGGAATGCTCACAAAAAGTAACTCCGACATTAAGTAAGGGTTCAAAACTGTGGTGTCATTATAACAGGCTGGTAAACATCTTCTTCCTCTTCTTTGGCGATCACTCATAGTCGAGTAAGATTGTCTTCCATAAACACGGTTTTAAAAGTGAGTCCGTAAGTGACTGTGGAGGCCAATTCTGAATCCACATGTCCTTCCACAGTGGGGACATAGGTTTCTGGATGGGAGTTGATCATGACGAGGGTTTGCCAAGCGTGCCTTCCTCTTATCACCTTTCTCCCTTTCATCCTGGGTTTGAGCGTCTTCAAAGCCTGTAACACCTTTGGTAAAGGCTGTTCTACAATTGGAGCACTCACGGGCCAGTGTTTCCCTTTTTTAAAAAAAATTATTTATAAAATTTTCAAATTTAGCAATAATAAATAAATTTTTTAAAAAAACATTCCATTTGAATTATACATCAAAATCTAATCTTTCCACTTTCAGACTTCCTTCAGTCTATCTGGAAATTTTCATGATTTCACAATTATTCACATTTCTTACATCTATATTGTTTTGTTTTTTTAACCAAATTAATCTTAACAATTATTATAAAACAATATTTCTTTCCATTATTATCACAGAGCTTCTTGAAAACCTACAAACGTTAATTGACCTTCACATATATTCTTAATATACTCTGTAAATTTATTCCAGTCCTCGGTAAATCTCTGGTCTCGCCGGTTTCGAATTCTCCCCGTTAGCTTGTCTAATTCTGCATATTCCATCAACTTCATTCTCCATTCTTCTTTCGTTGGGATTTCTTCCTGTTTCCATTTTTGTGCCACCAGAATTCTTGCCGCTGTTACTGCATATAAAACAACTTCTCATCCTTCTTTTTGATGTCATTTCCTAGTATTCCTAACAGAAAAGTTTCTGGTTTTTTAACAAATGTATATTTCAACATTTTTTTCAATTCATTATAAATCATTTCCCAGAAACCTTTCATTTTTTTACATTCCCACCACATATGATAGAATGTTCCTTCTTTCTCCTGACATTTCCAACATTTATTACTCATTTTATACATCTTTCCAAGTTTAACTGGTGTGACATACCATCTATATAACATTTTCATAACATTTTCTTTTATTGTAGTACATGCAGTAAATTTCATTCCTTCTTTCCACAATCTTATCCAATCATCAAATTGAATATTATAACCAAAGTCTTTGGCCCACTTAATCATTGCAACTTTAACCTCTTCATCCTTAGTATGCCACTCAAGTAATAATTTATACATTTTTGATAGAGTTTTAACATCATTATTCACAATTTCTTTTTGAAATCTAGATTTTTCATCTTGAAAACCTCTTTCCAGCATCTCTTTTTTAAACATCGCATTCAATTGGAAGTAGTGTAACCAATCAAACACATATTCTTTAACTTCATCGTATGGCTTCAATTTCCATTTATTTCCCTCTTTTGTGATTAAATTCTCATATGTAATCCAACTCCCCGTCATATTGATCTTCTTAACACTCATTACCTCCAATGGCGACAGCCAGTATGGAGTATGAAGAATTGCAACGGTAAAAATGAATGTGCTACCAAAAATGTTGTTTTTATTTCAATCAGTACCAATAATTAAAGGTGTTACGATATTTAAAGAATGGCAAAGAGCATTATCAAGATATGTCTGGCAGGGCAAGAAGCCTAGAATAAAATTTAAGATTTTAACAGATGCAAAAGATAGAGGAGGCTTTGCCCTGCCAGACCTAAAGTTATATTTTGAGGCTGCATGTCTTTGCTGGGTGAAAGAATGGATAAAGTTGGAAAATTCAGAACTTTTGGATTTAGAAGGATATGATAATAGATTTGGTTGGCACGCATATTTATGGTATGAAAAAAAAAAAGAGTGCATAAAGGTTTTGAAAATCACATTTTCCGAGGTCCGCTGATTGAAGTATGGAACAGGTACAAAAATTTATTAGAGTTTAAAACTCCATACGGGCCAGTGTTTCCCAGTTGTCGGTGTTTATACTACATTTTTTTAGACTTGTCTTGAGAGAGTCCTTGAACCTCTTTTGTTGACCACCAGCATTACGCTTTCCATTTTTAAGTTCAGAATACAACAGCAAGCTCCACAATTTGGATCCTGCCATCATCTTGCTGGGTCCACAATACAGAAATGTCATGACAGCAAAGCACACAAATCAAAAATCTCTCCTACCAAATCAGAACTGTGGAATGCTCTGCTTGCAGACTGGCTGTGCATCAATGGAGCCGTCTAGACACTCCTGCCACTGCCGAGTCCTGAGCTCACCACTGCCCTGCCCCATCCCAGGCTGGATCTAAAAACATCAAGGATGCGTTTCAGGAAAAACACGTTGTAAACTTTTAATGAAAAATCGCATTGGTAAAAACAGAACTTCGCAGCGCCATCTGGTGTCACAGTGTTATAATGCATATACAATGAATATACAGTGGTATCTCAGGTTAAGAACTTAATTCGTTCTAGAGGTCCGTTCTTAACCTGAAACTGTTCTTAACCTGAAGCACCACTTTAGCTAATGGGGCCTCCCGCTGCTGCGTGATTTCTGTTCTCATCCT
The DNA here is from genome assembly GCF_964270895.1 of Podarcis filfolensis. Classification (NCBI taxonomy): domain Eukaryota; kingdom Metazoa; phylum Chordata; class Lepidosauria; order Squamata; family Lacertidae; genus Podarcis; species Podarcis filfolensis. The sequence goes on from NC_139612.1 coordinate 28,919,180, forward strand.
GAAGCAAAGTTCTTAACCCAAGGTACTATTTCTGGATTAGCAGAGTCTAACCTGAAGCGTCTGTAACCCGACGTACCACTGTAAAGTGCTTTTTCTTTACCAATCTAGCTGAGTCCCCAGTCTTATCCAGAGAAGGTACACCAGCACCAATGACAGCATGGTTACATTGTTCTGTTCCCACCACACCAGCTACTGCTGACAATCAGTTTATTTTCCCACCACCAGTTCATATCCTCAAGCACTAAAAGGCATCTGAAGGAACCCAGCCCAAATTGGCTAGAGATTTGGGTACAAATAAGAGAAACAAAGCTTTCTCTGAATTCTCTCTGTACAAAACCATTGTTTCATGATAAAACTGTGGCTTGTTTTCTTTTGCCATATTCCTTGGCTTCTTTTTCTTAGCCAACATGTCTTGTCACCCTCTCCTCACAGATAGAAGTGCCAGTATCACAAGACGAGGTTTTGCATCTGTCTCAATGCATCTGTAGCCCAATTCCAGGTAGAGGGATTGATTGTAAAAACCACTCTAGGAATTGGATATCTTTGACAGAAATGGAGTTCTCCTGACCACTCTCAGCATCCTTAACGAACTACAGGTCCCATGCTTCTTTGGAGAAAGCCATGACTGTTGAAAGCGGTGTGATATTGCTTTAAATGTGTGATGCAGATGGGTCTTGTATGAATTTGTAGTTGCTTTAAAAATACCAGAAGGTGGCAGCTGACAGATTTATCGTTGCTTGCTGACCTGTGAGTCCCTGATGTGTTTGGCACTGGCCTGAGTTAGTATAACAACCTGCCCCAGTTGATGTAGACACTGTAAATATTGCATGAGATGGAGCGCTAATGGCCCTTTTGAGTCCATGCAGACAGAAATAAAAGATTTCCAAAGAGCTCAGAGAAAGGAATTAGGCTTTTAATACTATTTGTCAGTTTAACCTGCCTCAATTAAAGGTCATAAACTTGAAATGTCTTTCACGCTTTTCTAAAGTTACATTTTCTCGAAATGACTCATTGTTTGTGTGTCTGACACATACAAATGCCACTGTTTCTAATCAGATTTGTATATTGACTAGGAAGGCTTTAGTAAAGTCTTAGATCTGATCAAAAGAGATTGGGAGAGTGGCGTCTGGAAGAAATCATTCTTGTCAGCTGGGGAGCGGGTTAATTCAGATGCAATAAGCATCAAAAGAAATAATTTATCTTTGAGTTTTGACAGTGTGCAGGAAATGAATTAGTGATTTGCTGTGTATTTTATTTTATTCCTAGATCATAGGAAAAAGGCTGTGGCTTCCGTGATATGTGGGTGGAGGTCAGATTTACATTTTTTGCTTTGATTGCAAGCAAACCAGGGAAGCTGTTTCATAATCTTCCGGTAGTTTAATTGCTACAGAATCCTTTGTATCTTGTGTCTTGGAATACATAAAGTATGTCAGCAGTAGAAAAATATACAGCCTTGTATCCAATCAAGTTCTCCTTAGAACTGATATTAATAGGCCCAGATTAGTCACGCCTAACTATTTAAATGGGTCTACTCTAAGTATGACTAACACTGGACACAACCTATAAAAAAAAGGTTCAGAATAGTTTTCTACCAATACTACCTCAAATAAGTATAGACAGATAGCAAATGCCATTTATATATTATGTGTGAGGTAGGCGTGGGAGAGGTAGAGGGGGAATAAATTGCTGAGAATATCCTACAATTCAATGATTTCGCTTAACATTTTCATTTTTGTAGAATCATAGAAGTTTTAATCCACGTCTGCTGAGAAAATCCTATAATTCAATGACTTAATATTTTCATTTTGTATCCATGCCTGCCAGAATGACCTATGTTCTATAACCTGACATTGTTTGTTTCTTTCTTTTTCCATATTTAACTCAGAATGCTCAGTTATGACAAGAGCTTACAGAATAAAGCTATAATTGGGCTTTTCATAGGGTGTTTCCACTCTCTGTGATACCCCACCCCATGGCAGCTATGGAATGATCTGGCCCATCCAACCACAGGATAATGATACATAGCTTTCTGTACCTGACTCAGCCAATGCTCATGTTTCTCAGAATAGGCCAGATTTGTGTTTAGGACCTGGCCAAATCCAGTGCCCATATCTAACCTTGTGCTAGATTATAATTTCACAGTTATTGTATGAAACATTGTATACATGTTTCAATGCTCGCTCCTCTATGACTCTCCCTGATAAGGTAAAAAGGTAAAGGTAAAGGACCCCTGGATGGTTAAGTCTAGTCAAAGGCGACTAGGGGGTTGCGGCATTCATCTCGCTTTCAGGCCGAGGGAGCCTGGCGTTTGTCCACAGACAGCTTTCCAGGTCATGTGGCCAGCATGACTAAACCGCTTCTGGTGCAACGGAACACCATGACAGAAACCAGAGCGCACAGAAACACCATTTACCTTCCCGCCACAGGGCTACCTATTTATCTACTTGCACTGGCATGCTTTCAAACTGCTAGGTTGGCAAGAGCTGGGACAGAGCAATGGGAGCTCACTCAGTCGTGGGGATTTGAACCGCTGACCTTCCGATCAGAAAACCCAAGAGGCTCAGTGGTTTACACCACAGTGCCACCTTCACTTTTCTCCCTGATAGAAGATATCAGACCAACTGGTCAGCTATCAGCTCCTCCTTATTTACGAGCATAATACTCTCTATACTTGGGCATGTTTAGTTTTCTCAACCCTGTTGAATAACAAGAACCTCCTGAATAGGAACATCCTACTGAAGTCCTCTACCATCACAGAAAATAAGGTATCCTAGCTTTGGACAGTAATCCTTTTCACCACATTGTGGATCTGAAGAATAAGCATCATTCTATCTATTTCCCTGAGGGTGACCCTCACCAGCTGGCTCTGCTCTTCTGCACCCTCATGTGCTATCAGAGACTTATTCTTTCTGCAACAAAATACTCCCTTAGAAAGTAACTTGAATTTTTCATCACAAACTATTTGCTTTCCCTTTTCAGGGGGACTCCAGAAATTGTCAAAGGTTCTCTGGAGGCCTACATGTTCTTCTGCAGACATTAAAATGTCTCATTCAGCTCTTGTTTAGACATTATTGATTTAATATAACAAGCAGGTGAGCAACTCTCCTGGGAAATACTGCTGTGTAATTGCTGTGGTGACATAGGCGGCAAACACCCCCCTGGACAAAAAGTTGTTTAATCATAATCAATACACAGCCTTTTTCCATACTGAAAGCCCTGCGTAACAAAATATGAAGACCTGTGATAGCAGATATGAAGTGATGATTCTTGCACATTGGCTGTGAAGCCCAAATGTCATGTTACTAGTTAATTTACCCTTTCATGTGATTTGCACACTTCTTCCATTATACCACCCTTGTGCTGTGGCATTTATGTGCCCACAGCCTCCTCAAGGCATTTATTTTAATGGCAAAATTCTATATTAAATCAACTAATTTTTTGTTTTTTAAAACCACTATCTAGATGAATATAGTATGCCAGAATAACACAAAAGATATATGGAAGAAAATCTACCTCTATATACTCAAGAGGCAATGGCTAATTGGGGGTGTAGTGATACACCAGAGGTCAGCAACCTTTTTCAGCCATGGGCCGGTCCACCGTCCCTCAGACCATGTGGCGGGCCGGAGTATATTTGGGGGGAGGGCGGAATGAACGAATTCCTATGCCCCACAAATAACCCAGAGATGCCTTTTAAATAAAAGCACACATTCTACTCATGTAAAAACACACTGATTCCCGGACCATCCGCAGGCCGGATTGAGAAGGTGATTTGGCCGCATCTGGCCCACAGGCCTTAGGTTGCCTACCCCTGTGATACACTATGGTTTAGTGTGGAATGAACTTAAAACCCCCAAAGTTCACATCCTCCCCACATCAACTTATGGTTGATGGGAGGGTTGGAAGACAAATGTACAAGCCTATCTAATTTGCAGTTCCTGAATCAATACCGTTCAGACAAACTGAAATGTAGCTATTTGAACTTTCACTTCTCCAGATTTTGTGATGCAATTCTCCAGTCCAAATCATGTGTACCAAAATGCAGCTATCAGTTTAAATGCATTTTGTTAAGCAAAATTCTGTAATAAAATGGATGTACAAGGATAAATGCATATAAAAAATGCATACTTTTTTGTGTGGATTTAAAAAACAAACAAACCCATGAACTGATGTGGGGGCGAGGAACGAAAACTGAAAAAGATGCATTCATTAATCTCTAGTTGCAAGTATCAAAAGTCACCAGGAATTTGAAAAGAATCAGTAGGATCACATTTTCCTTTTCTCTCTCCTGAGGGAAGTTCTCCATCAAGGTGCTCAAGGCTGAAACCAGTATAAAAGGGGTAATCAACCAGTATAAAAGATAATCAACTTTATTGAAGAGAGCAGCAACTACTAAGCTCATACCAATAACAAACTTAGTTGGTCTCTAAGGTGCTACTGGAAGGAATTTATTTTGTTATCACTACGGCAGACCAACATGGCTACCTACCTGTAAGTAGAACTTTGGGATTGGTTGACAATCATTCCAAGGACATATTTATAAGGACTGGTTACCCCTTGGGGCATGGATGTCTGCCTCTGTCATGGAACATTAATTACCTCCTGGGCAGTTCCATAGTAAGACTACTGCTTCACAGAAGACCCAGTCATATTGACTCTTCAAAGGCAGCCAGGAATTCACTGAATTCCATAAAGCTTTGGGGATGTTGTTGCCATCCATCTAAATCTCACCAGGAAATGGTTTAATTGGTGCCTTCATTCATGTGTACATTAAGGGACAGTGATGAAGAAGAAGAAGAAGGAGGAGGAGGAGGAGGAGGAGAAGAAGAAGTTGTTATTTATACCCCGTCTGGGCAGCTTCCAACAAAATATTACAAATACAATAATACGCCAAACATTAAAAACTTCCCTAAACAGGGCTACCTTCAGATGTCAAGGAAATAAACAACTATCTGACTTTTAGAAGACATCTGATGGGAGGGGGTTCCACATGGTGGGCACCACTACCAAAAAGGCCCTCTGATTAGTGGTAGGTGGTGATCATGATAAATTGGGTATCAGTGTTGCTGCATTATCACTTGTTTTTCTTGCCATAGCACAGAAGCCACTGGGACTGAAGATTGGCCTGAACATCAAAATAATAGCAGTAGGACATAAGATTAACAGATTTTGATCATTTTCTATATAATGACACTTTCTTGGGGAAGCTAAATAGATTTCATTGTGAAATTCTACTTGAGTTTCCTGCAGCTAACCTTTTGCACAAAAAGACATTGGGTTCTTTCTTTATTCTTCACATAATATTGCTGTCATAACATTCTGAGTTCCCATAACTAAAGAACTTCCAATGTAGCAATCAAGCAGATAGGTTTATGATATTCTAGTTGCTATGCTTTGTTTATTACTTCTTTGTGTTTGAACATATTGTAGTGAAAAAAACCAGAAACATAGAATAGATTTAAAAGTACAGAAATTAGAGGTTGGGAGCTTATGAATGAGCCAAAGGATTTCTGTCTCAAGAATAGAAAAAATAGTTCCATCCAATTTGAAACTGATTTTCTCCCCATCTTCCTTTAGCATACAAGTACAACAAAAGAGAATTGCTCATCAAATGCTCTTTAGTTTGTTAATTCCATTGGGGATTGCTGATATAATTATACCCCAGTATGATTTCCTCAAAGATAACTTAGGCCAATGATAAACAGCTGAGAAGAAAAATCAAGGGATTATCTTAATTATAGCAAAGTGGTTTGCTATTAAACTAATTGAATAAAAAGTAATTGGATTATGTATGATTTTCAACAGCTCCTAGATTTTAAACTGTAATTAAATTGTCATACTTTTCATTCAAAAGATGGAACAGCTGAAAACAAACTATATTTAAAAACAGAAAAATAGCACAGATAAGTACATCTTAACATCAAAAGATACAACATGAAAGATTACCAGCTAGTTCAGCTTCTCAAAATGTTAAATTAATGCAACATGTGTTAGAATCAAGATTGCTCATGTAGGACCTTTTCAAATATTACTACTTGATGAGAAATCCATAAGGATTGACTGAGAATCCATTATTCTTAAACAATTAGCCCATTTGCATTCATTAAACACAACCACATTGCCTAATTTCATCTGTTCTTTTGCCTAGTCATTAGCTAAATCTAAACAACTGATAGCAAAACAAAGATAGCAGGATTTGTTTTTCTTTTTTAAAAAATGTAATCACTGTATATTTCACTTAACTAAGATCTTCAAGAAGTGAGATTGAAATTTACTTTGTTTTAACAGAGAATATATAATTCCAGCAACCTTCTGCGTTGAGTCTTTCACTTCTTGAACTGATTGGGTTCATGAGACGCTTTGCATGCAAAGATAAATAAAATGAGCAGCTGTTAATGAGTATAACATAAAATATTAAACTCAATTATTGGTAATGGAAGTACAGACTAGCCCCATAAAAATATAAAATTGGTTTTTAGGACAGAAGCAAAAGAAGACAGAAAAACTAATTAAATTACAACAGAGCCAGTGTTAAATAAACTGCCTCAATGTTAACGGAATAACCCCTTAAAATCCCAAACAGACTGTTAGGCTTCAGAATTTATTGGAGCACATGTGTGGTGATGATGATGATGATAATGATAATAATAATTTGGGAAGTTGATTGTGCTTTCCAAAGTTTGCAGACAGAGGAGATGTTCCTTCTGTGTTCATGGAAATTTTAGACAAAGAACAATCCTCCTTTTAGATGTTCCATTTGTGGGCTATGAAGAGTGGGGTTCTGCTATATTTAGTTATGAGACAAATTCTGGGGGTAGGGGACAAAAATTACTGGCATTCTTGCAGCCTTCCCACTGTTTCTGTCTGCTGCTGTCCTCCACCACAATGCCCTGGGATGATGCAACAACATGAAGTCTCATGGTCATGAGCATAATTTTGGAAAGAGCATCCTGCCTAGCACTGTATTTTCTCAACCAAGCTGTCAAAAAAGCCACAACAACCCTGCAGATTGTCCCTTTTCTGTATGGGCTAGGAAGATATGACAGGCCTCCCAGAAGGTTGAGCATTTTCAGTAGCTCCAATGTGCTAATAGAACCTGGAGAAAATTCTAGGGAGACTTTGGAAGAGTTTTATAAGGCCTCCAGGAAATGGAGTTAATTTTAGTTTACCCCACCCCCACCTCCCCCATAAAAAAAATGAACTAGACTCCCAAAACAGAATGAAAAGCTAAAGTCCAAGCCCCAGCAAAAAAGTGGAATATGTAACAACAGAACATCTTGCAGATTTTAGCTAGTGGTCCACCGATAGCTTATAATTGTTGGCCTTGGTGAAGATTTGCCATTTTCATCCCCAAAAAGTTTTTGATTTGAGTTTCTACTGAAATCTGCATTTTAATGTCATATTTTAATCTTGTTTTTAAGTTGTATTTTATTCAATTGTTTTTATACCTGGTGTTAGCCACCCTGAGCCTGGTCTTTGCTGGGGAGGGCGGGGTATAAATAAAAATTATTATTATTATTATTATTATTATTATTATTATTATTATTATTAAACATTGGGAAATATCCACTCACCTGGGACTCTGGGTGGGCAGCCGTTGCCACGTGACATGGCTGCTGTGGGTCCAGGAAGGCTGCAATCTTCTGGTGTGCTGAGGGAGGTGATTGTTTTCTCTGCCCACCTCCAGCCAGGTCGGACCCTCAGGTAAGGGTGGGAAGTCAGAGGCAGGGGCTTAGGAGCTTCAACCAGCCTGCCCTAGCCTATTCAAGAGGGTGGCCAGGTAATGGCCCCCCTCTTGGCCGATCGTCGTGGGAATAAGGAATAGTTTGCCTGTAACTATTTCTAGGTTGTTAGCCTAACTTTATAGGCATTCATTAATGAATGGAACTCGTTTCTAAGAGATGTGGAAAGGAAGATTTCCCAATAACAAGGGAAAGATTCAATTTGCTCACCTTCAAATGCCCTCAGTTGTGAACCGCAACCCACTCATCTGAAAAGTATTACCTTTTAACCAGTTTAAATTCAATTATTACTAGCTAGAACACAAATTACTCTCTTGTGGCTGAACACAACTGGACTTTATGTCAGGGTGCTATATTTAATATATATGTAAAGCATTAGAGCTTTACCCATTTTTTATTTTATGTAATCTTCATAAGTGTGTCCCAATTAAGCTGAGTGAATTGTAATAATAATGGGGATATGTATTGTGAGATTCTCAGCTATAATATGATTCCCTAATAGGATTAAATTACTTAATCCTTCATCCCACTTCCTTTATCGGTCCATTCCAGGCTGTATTATTGCCTTATGAAACTGGACAGTCCTGTAATTTATTAATCCCCTTCAGCAATCATCCTCGAGCCATTTATCTCTCAGCACTCCCTTTGCTGTCAATGGGGCTACTCTGGAGGAAACAATTAAGGAGTAAATTCATAATATCACACGCATAAGCACAAGCCACATTTTTATAAGCATATGGTACTCAGTTTCTTTGCAGTGGAAGGCATTAATGTTCAAAGGCTAAGGGTGGTTGGGTGTACAGCACACTTCTCAAACCAATATGCAAACAAAAACTCAGCTATCTATCCTTTGAAATTATTACTTCTGATTTTGTGGCACAGTTCTGTAGCCAAACAATGTGTATGAAAATGCATTTGTATTTGCATGAAATGCATATATTAGGAGGCGGAGACCCACTGAAATCACAGGCGGGAGAAGCTTGTGAACCTGGGATTTGGCTGGCACCTTTTGTGCCTCCCCTACTCGCGGGGAAACCCTGATTTGGGGATCCGGAGCGAAGTGGGGTGAGCGGCACGGTGCTTCGAATTGATTGCTTCTTTCATGGAGTGAAGCCGCATCGCTGTTGCCGGAGAGCGCTGACTTTTTCCTGTGGACAATTTGACTTTAAACAACTACCCGTGAGTAGAACGGAAAATTGGATCTTTAAATTTATTAATTTGGCATTGAAACGGGAAGGTTTTAAACAGGAAGTCCGCCTTCCTCTTTTGTAAATAGATTGAAGCAAAGACGTTGCAAGTTAAAGCCTTGGAAAGTCTTTTGTAAAGGATTAAATCTCCATCGGTTAAAACTATTAAATGCCCCTTGGAAGCAGGAGAAGAGGGGGGAAATTTTGGACCTAGCGAGCCTGCAGGAGAGAGTGAAAAATCAAATTACCACTGCTCTGAACCTGGAAACGGGCTGCCAGTAAGATTGACGTCTTGGGAGAGTTCATTGACTGTAAACAGAAAGTATGTTGACAGATGGCTAAATAAGAGAAATATATTGTTTCCATGGTCCCCTTCTGCATTTAAAAAGGAGGAAAAGTAACTGAAAATTGAAACTAACTTTATAGTTTAAATTGTGTTTGAAAGGATTGATACAAGTGGAGACTGTTTCCCTCTAGAGGGAGCTTTTGAAACTGTTACAAGAGTGGAGCTGGGGTTTTTCCAGCTGCAAGATAAGAACTGTGAGAATCAGAGATTGACCTTGGATTTTAAAAATGTTGACAGAAGGAGCCTTAGTGACTGTATTATGTAAGATAAGCTATTCGTTGGAACAGCTCCACAAGAAGACGGATGTTATGACTACTAAACTTGAGAACTTAGGACAAAAAGTGATTAATTTGGGACAAAAAGTGATCATCAATACAGAAATTGTTCAGGACTTGACACAGGAACCTACTTTGACAGGACAAACTGGGGAGAAAATGAAGGAGAAAGTTGTTGTTGAACCTAAAGTAATACAAGTGGGAGCCCCAGAGGCAAATCAAGGACTATAAGTGGAGGCCTTTTATGAATGAATATAGAAAAAGTCAGAATTTGAAGATTGGAGCCCTGCTTGGACTGGAGAAGGAAGGTTGGATAGACTCTTTCATGCAGGGATTTACTGACCTTTGGGTCCTGAATCTGGGTCAGGAGGTGATTGGAGTTGTGGTGGCCTTTGGATCTGGAGGAGCTTTGAAACATGATTTGAGATATTGTATGGACCTTAGTTCTAGCTGTGGAGAGTTGGCTGGTCTGTCGAGAGGGAATGGGGGCATGGTTGGGCCGGGGGCCCCCCGAGACCTGCTCTTCAGCATCTTCAGCATCAAAGAATATGAAGAAAAACTGCAGAAGGGACTTGGAAAAGATTTAAGAGCCTTGGACAGAAGATCTCCAGGTTGATGAACTATATGGAATGGACGGAAATGACTGGCAGAATCCGAGACCAGGGAGAAGAGATGGTGGAAGAAGACTGGGAAAGTTTAAAGTTTATATATAGAAATATTGTAAAATTAATGAGTGTTAGAAAATTGTTGGAATGAAACTTTATGGCTTTAGCAGAAATGTTATAAGGAGTTAAGTATAAATAAGTACTTTAGTATTAATGGAAATTAAGGTTAAAAATATGTTAAGATATTCATAATGATAAAAATAGAGAAAGATGGAAAGGAATTGCTGAAACAAGTAACAGAAGTGGAATACAAAAAGGGAGGTGTGAGAGGTCGATGAAATAAGGGAATGAAAGATAGACTAATGAAATGGTATGGTATATGTTTTTAAATTGTTGTTGTTTTGTTTTGTTTTGTTTTGTGTGTTAAGGTTGTGTTTTGTATTGTTTATATATTGTATTGTATTGTTTCTTCTTTTTTTCTTTTTTCTTTTTTGTTCTATTTTGTCTTTTTTTCTCGCCTTTTTTCTTCTTTTTTCTTTTCTTGTAAGTCTTAAAAGTAATAAAGATTATTTTTTTAAAAAGAAATGCATATATTAGGAAAATAGCATGCAAAATACATTATTTTCAATGCCACTGAATTTAAAATTCATTATTTAAAATGCCACTGAATTTTCACAGTGATTCTTTTTTTAAAAAAAACTGCTGTGGAAAGGTGGATAACTGAATTTAAGACTGAAAAATGAGGAACCAAAAGAAGCTAAAAGGGACAACTGTGATAATGGCTGTGTGGAGGGTGTGTATGAGAGTGTAGAAATGGCTGGACAAACCTTGACCTACTGTACAAAGGTAATAACCACTGCAAACTTTTGCACCACTTCAGACCCCTCCTGAACACACCCTGTGGCTCTCTATCTAGGCCCAACATATTCCACCCCCTGGCTCTGAGTCCGGTGCAAAGTCCTTCCACCCACCTATATTGTGGGGACTGAGATAGTAGTGGAAATACTGTGATTGGCTGCCAAGTTAGTCAAAATGTCATCCTCCATTCAGGCTGTGGGGATGGGAAGGGAGAACATTGGAATAATGATACGAGATTCTCCATTGGCTTCAATCGGAGTTGAAGACATGTATACTGCATTTTATAGCTTTGCCAGCATCAGAGGACAGCACTATCTTTGAGTGCATATAGGCTGCAAGGAGACCTGCCTCTTCAAACTCAACCTATTTTTGCCACTTGCATAGGCAGTGTAATCACCAGTGAAAATTGCTCCAGTGTAACAGAAGGCTGCCATAATGGCATTATTTTGATGGTGTACATCCATGACACAAGTGCTTCTTTGGGTTCTACCAGTAAGTGTGGATGCAGCAGCAATACTATCCTTGCCTAGTGGGCATAAGGCAAAAACAGGCTTACTCTGTTATTCTGGCATAGCCTTACATGGATTTGCACCCACTTTGCCAGATAAATGTGATCCACTAGATCCTCAGCACATATAAAGGCATGTGCATGGAGATTTAAAAAAACAACAACAGTAGAGCCAGAAAATCATGGGATACAAAGGCTGCAGAATCCTAGTGCTCTACTTTTGATTATGACTTCTTTAATCTTTCCCAGTTTGATATCTAGAATTTACTTTAATTGATTAAAATTGTTGCCATCTTCCTTTTTTTTTACCCCTCATTAAAATAAATGGCTATTTTAAAACTAAATTTATATTTTAGATACACATACCCAAACCTAATTTAAAAGGGTGTGAAAATGTTATAGCATATTTCATTGCAAATGAACATTACTTTCAGACTGCTACATCTTGTTCTCTCAAACCATTATTTTATTGCAGTATCGAAGATGAAAGTAAATGATATTTTAATTCTTTGTCCTTCTATTTAATTTATAAGTTTGTGTGTGTGCGCGCACACACACATGTTTGTGGCACCAGGATATGTGACCTTGTGCTCTACCCAAACTGAACTCCTTGCCAATATTTACAACTGAGTTATCGTCCTTCAAAATTGGGATTATAATGAAAGTGCTGGCACAACTTTACTATAGCAGTGCCTCTGTAATAAAATTTACAAGGTGCAATCAAGTCTCTGAGATGTCTAAGCCAGTGTCATCTCTTGATGTATTTCTTGGGAGCATAATGGATCAAGAGACTGACAACTGTGATGATTGTGTTATTGAAATGGTTATCAAAGCAATGCTGGCAGGAACAAGGAAGTCATTTTATTTCCAGCATCCTTTGTTGTCCTTATGAGGAAAAACAGATTTTGTGGGGAGACAGAAAATGTAATTGAAGAGCTTATGTGAAAGGGATGGTCCCTGCAAATTTGCAGTGTTCATAATTGCAAAACTACAGTGAGACACACTAATATTACAACAAAATCAATTTCCCATTGACTTTCCCATTGAGAGTCAGAGAAATTAATGCAATGCATTAGATTCAACTCAAAATATATGAGAAGAGTATAGAGGAATATTTTAATGTGTATGAACAATACAGATTCCTCTTGAATTTTTTTTTTATAATTTGTGTCCAATATTCTTTGAAAGAAAGATTGTGTGTTGTGGTATGTACAAGCTTAAGATGGTACTATATCTTTTATTTTGAGCAAATCTTGAACTCTTTGCTGCCTGGCAGTTTATCTATTTTGGATATATTTTCTCAAAACAAAAATATCACCGAAATAGATAAAATGCCAGATGGTGTGGAGGAGGGCAACTCCATACTCCATCATAACAGTCACCATTATAGAAGCAATAATTTACATGATGCTCCCATTATGCAATCGAAGAGCATTCATTAAATCATAGCTGATGTGAGTTTCAGTTATTATTATTTAAAAAAAAAAAAATTCAACAGGAAGGGTAATACATTTCCACCTTGTGTCAACAGGTGAGTTTGAGTCTACAGCCCTATGCACAGTTTCCTGGGAGCAAACTTTATTGAAAACAATGGGGCTTACTTCTAATTAGTCACGAGCTTCACAGGTGTTAAATTTTGGTCTAGGAGGAACAAAACAGTCTAGGACGAAAGAAACTACCATCAAACAAAATATTCTGTATATGAAGTCTGTGTAACACTGAGGTCAAAGGAATAAGATGCTTAAAGAACATTTTAATTCCAGACTGAAAAATGTGTGTCTCATAGGATTAGTGGTGCTAACTCTGGAGTCAGGGAACCCAATAATATGTTCCATAGGTTTTTGAGTACTACAGACATCATATAATCATATCATAGTCAATTGATTAATACACAAAGAGACATTCTTATTAAATAAAAATGAAAAAGGCAGGAAGAGGGCAAGGAAGTGAAGATCTAATTTAAGTGAATTTTTTTCAATTAATGTTTCAAGGTTTTTAAAAAAGCTATATAGGCAGTTATTGAAGGAGGCACAGATACTTCTCTGATCTGCTTCCAGCGTTTATAAACTGGATAGAATTTGGGTTGCTATGTCACAGTTGTGCCCTTGAATTGCACCCAGAAACAAATTGTTAACCAGTGCAGCTGTTGTAAGACAAGTCTGATGGGTAGGGTTTTATGTTGACTCAGAAGGAAGTCCCTCTTGCCTCTCTGTGATCAGTGAACCTTACTCCTAAGCATGTAAACACTGAACTTCCAACTCACAAGTATGTCTCCACAGAGGTGACACCTACTGAATTCAATGGGGCTTGTGCCCAAATAAGAGCAGTTAGGATTTCAGCCTCAGTCAAGTTGCCAAGGACAAAGTCTGAGAATAATGGTCAAATCTGAAATGTATTGAATCTGATTGTTCTAGTTATTCCTATTTGCTTTTTAGACCAAATAGTTATCAGGACTGTGATTTTATGTGGATTTTTATGCTTGCCACCTTCTGAGGACTTGTCCCTAAAAGGTGGCATAGGAATGTTTAAACAAATCCTGACTTCTAAAGGATGATGCATCTTTCTGAATACTTTCATGTCTCTCCTATCTCCACGCAAGTGAGCACAGTGCTGTAGCACTTCTTTGTGGATTGGTATATCCACAAAGCCTTTCATTTATAAGGACCTGTCCGCACTTACCTTTTTACAAGGGTATAATTGCTGTTTGAGTGAATGTGTAGCTTTCGACCTGCACTTTCAGCCAGTTGTAGCTGTACATGGCGAAGTGAGTGCAGTTTCACACTTCTGCACCAATTGAGAAGAGTTCCATGGCTGTAGGAACCCCACTTATGTGCCATGTTTCGTGAATTTAGTATCTGACCATCCAGGCGCTTTTGGATTCTAGAAGAATTGAGGGATTTTTAAATAACAATCGCCCGCTGCCCATGGTGTTGTATAGAGGCATAGCAACAATGTCTAGCAATGGATTTCTATGTAGTTCTAAGAGCTTTTGAACCCAAAGGGGCCATGCTTTGAGATAACAAACTGTGAATGAATATTGCACTGCCGCCAATTATTTCTTCTATTTGGCAAATGATTTCTTTTATTCCATGTGCAGCAAACAAGCCTTTATGCAGAAAACGTAATGGTTCACCTACGTATTTCAAAAGAGCTGTTCTGCAGGAGTTATGAGTTTGTAATTAGTGCATACAAATAATAAGCATAACTGATGGATGTGTACACTAAGTGCAGATTACTAACCATAAAATCAGCCCTGAAGGATGCCGCCTTAATTTTTAACAGTTAAAATCCTTCAATAGACGCAACACAATCTAAAATTTGGTAAGCACATTGTAACTCCTGCAGGAAATCAATTGGAGCCTATAGAGCCTGTAAAAACTTATATGCACATTTAAAAACTAATCCATATAAGAAAATCTTTACCTTAATAAAAGAGAAACATGTCTGCATCCATTCACATTAGCCATTAAAAGGCACAAGACCTATCCGAGATTCCCCAGTGCACATGGAAGTGGGTCCAAAAGGCACCCAAAGTCACTTCAACACACATGCATAGATTCTATGGCATGGAAGTAAAAAGGACCACTGTCTGCATCCAGTTCCATGCATGCACTGGGGCTCTACAAAGCTGGCTGATGATCAGAAGAACTTCATGTGCTCAGGGCATAACCTGACATTGATTGATTGAATACTTGATTGCTATTCCACTTAATATATTAAAAATATCTCTAAGCTGTGTACAAAAAAACAAATCAAAAACAGACCATTTAAACACAATATTACAAAAATAAAGCTGCATACAAAAATGTTATATTAGTACAAAGTTACCATACCCTCCAACATTACTCAGATGAAAATAGGCACATTTCTCACACTCCCCCAAATGACCCTCTCTGACCCCACACATGCCCTCCATCATCTTGAGAAAACCCTTTAATCCTGTTTTATTTTATTTTATTCTTGGCTAAATTTACAAAAAGAAAAACACACCCCAACAAATAAATTTTAGAAAGGAACAAGAAAGGAACACGGGCACACAAAGCATTAAAAAAAGTTAAGACTCTCGTGAATTTGCCTTTCTACAGAAGTACAGTTTATATGGAATTAGCACAATATGAAATAAATTAAAAAGCATGCATACTAATAGTGATCCCTTTACTCTAAGCACTGACCTTTAAGTTGCCAAAACAGCACCACCAAAATATATATGAGCAAATTCAAGGGAATCCTGAGGTTTGCTGAAGACCAAAAAACAAACGCAGTCCAATGAGAACTGAGCATGATCAGTGGGCATGGAATATTTATTGATTTTTGAAGGGAGGAGATGGAACACCAAGGTGAGTAAAAGGAATGAGATGTTTGAAATCCTGAATGGGAGCACACCACACTACAACATTTTGTTACAAGTCACATTTGTGCAGCCTAAAAACAAACAAACTAACAAAACCAATAGTAGTTTAAAACAATCAGCTTTAAACAGTAGTCTATGAAGCCAGCTTGGTTCAAACAAATCATAGTTAAGGTTAATTGCTGTGGGGGGATTTCTACAATGTAACAATTTTCCATTTACCTAACAAGGAAACAGAATCTTCCAATCTTTTCCTTGTGGGTGTACTAAAAGAGGAGAGCAAGAGAGGGACAGTGCAAGTGGAGAGGCTAGGCTCAAGCTCATGAAAGAAAACAGCACCATCTGAAAACAGAGACTCTAGAAAATGTGGAACTTTTTTTCTATACATCAGAACTGGATAAATTTGTATGAAATTGTCCAAGAAGAAATATTTAATATTATATGATTGGGTATTTTGGGGAACATTAATTTGGAACTGAATGTGAAAATTGATCCTTTTCCTTGGTATGATTCCATTTTACTAATTTGTATCTGCTTTTGGAACCCCAAAGTATAATTCATACTTTCTATTTTTAACTCAAATTGCACTTTTCATATTATTATGAATACACAGGCCAGAATTTGGGGACAACACAGGGGGTGGGGGTGCTGATTTTCCTTTCCAGCTGCAATATCTGTAACACACTGAATGCTGCTCCAGAAAAATTGGGAAAACCCAGCCACTAGGAGCAGTTTTATAGAGGGCAGGAGGAGGGCAGGATGGAAACGCCATGATGAAAGCACAGCCATTAGATTCCAGCCACAATTCTAAACGAGGACTAAATCATAGTGTTGAAACAGTTTTTGTTGTTCACATAACAATTTGTATATTTCACCTTCCATTAATTTCATCTGTGATCAGATACCTTTCATTTTAATTAGCATAATCTCATCATGTAATGAATTCAACCATAATGACCTTGTAAATCAAGAGGAAACTTGCACATCCTAACCAGCTTCAGCAGGTTGCTTAAAAGCATGATCTTAATTAATTTCTCTCATTGCAGGAACAGCCGGAAGGACAAGCAAGCAAAACTTCTTGAGGTTAAATGGGCCGAAGCTTTATTATCAGTCTTGCAACGGACAAAATTGCCAGTCAAGGAATCAAACGCTTAATGAACACATAAGTCAAAGCCTGCCCTGAATGACATCACATGCAAAGTTGGCTTGCAAGTCCTAGGCCGGGTGACCTATTAATTTCACTAGGAACAATGAATTTAGATTGCAGGTGTTATTTAAGGCATTCAAATAGACCACTCTAACCCCATAGCATTGTTATGGGTGAGGGGTTCATATCAGCTTTTGATAGGTCAGCTTCTTTTCCAATAACGGGTGGTCCATTGGGACAAGTGCTCCACCAACCTCAGTTTGCCCTCAGCTGCCTCCACTCTTACATCAAATCTGTCCAGGGAACAACATTTGTTGTCAGCTCTCTCCTCTGTGGTCTCACTGTTGCCTTTGTGGACTGCAACAGGTCTATCAGAATCTATGGGTTGTATCCAAATAATTTCTACTGAGTATAGACCCACTGAAGTTAATGGACATGTCTAGCTTAGGTCTTTCAATGGGTCAGTAGAACTTAATTGGATACAATTCATTGGCTCTGGCCCCACCTTACCGCTGGCCTCCTTCACGCTACGAGCCCCAATGGGCACCAGCCAGTGTCATGCCCACTGGAGAACTGCAGAGTGCTGGCTTGCTTTGCATTCTGGTCTGGATCCCTGGTGGTGCTGGGAAGCGCAGCTGCAGGGGACCTTTGCTTTTTAAAGTCTCTCTCCCCTCTCCTGGGAGGAGTGACACTGCCACCCAGTTCTTTCTGACCAATGGGATGCCAGAACCAGTTGCTCAGGACCTTCACATAGGATTCTTCTGCACTTTTTTGCATTTGAAGACACTGCGAGGACGATACCTATTAGATATTAACAATACTGTTAGCTATGAATATAGGAATTCTTGCTGATTATTATTCTTAAGCTTCATTCTGCATTGTGTTTTATTCTGCATTTTAAGGTTTATAAGTTGTTCTCTATATTAATACATGCTAAGTCACTTGAGAGTAACAGTGAACAAACATACAGTGGTACCTCAGGTTAAGAACTTAATTTGTTCCGGAAACCGTTCTTAATCTGAGGTACCACTTTAGCTAATGGGGCCTCCCGCTGCCACCACCGCACCGTCGCCACCTGATTTCTGTTCTCATCCTGAAGCAAAGTTCTTAATCTGAGGTACTATTTCTGGGTTAGCGGAGTCTGTAACCTGAAGCGTCTGTAACCCAAAGTACCACTGTAATCAATTAACAGAATCATAGTAATAATATTGTTAGACATAGTACAAGAAAACAACAACAACAAAAACTCCTGTTTGTGGTTATATCATACCCCATTGAATTTAAACAACAACAATCCTAGGAAGACTTCAGTGCTACTACAGAGTATACAAATGAAATTGATTAAACAAATGTCAAGAAAAGCCTACAATAAATTCGGTTTATTATAATCATGATTCTAAAGCTTACTGGATGCTTAAGACTTGTCATTCTGAAATCCTTACACTCTTAGTGGTACCATAATTAATTTAGGTTGCTGAAGCAGGCTTGAACCTTAGACTTCCCTAATGATAGAGATTTCAGGCCTAACGATTTCAGCTGAGAAAAGACGTAAAAGAGACAACGCATTTTGCGAGCTGCAGCTGATTCTCAAGAGCTGAAGAGGCAGCCCAGAGTCACAAGTATTGATCTTTACATCTGGAGATAGGAGTAGCTGTATATTATTTCCCATGAGATAACAGGAGGCATGGGAGTAGAGTTAAGAGTCTTAAGACAGCAGACAGTGAAAGAGCATAGTTTTCCACATTGCCAAATCAAACCTCCCGGCATTTTGCTGAGTTTGGATTGCCTCTTGATATAAACATATGTCTCGGAAAACAATTATTACAGCTGCCATGAGTGCTGTACTGCTGAGAAAGGGCCAAAGCCATTAAGTGACTACTGTCTGATGACCCGCATTAAACCTCATTACAAATAAGATGGTTTGGGTTCTTTGGAGGCGGCATTCATTGGCCGTGCCTGCACTTTTGGATTGTTAGGCTCACTGCTTTGGCTGATACAGGGAGAAGGACAGCTCCATAAACTGCTCTCCTCCCTAGAGGAATAAGTGAGCACGCTGCTGCCTTCTTCATGGATACTAGTCTGAGCATCAACTATAACTTGTATATGCCAAACAAGCTAGCTTGCCTCTAACTGTCGTGATTGACAAATCTCAGACTCTGCAATGTATGCAGAATTCCATAAGGTGATCAATAGAAATAGGCCAAGTCTGAGGATAATCCTTGAGCGCATGAAACTCAGAGAGTTCCCTACGTGCTCTGTGATAGCTCTAATGTGGACCCCACTCCTGTGTTACAGAAACAGAGAGCCAGAGAACAACAATAGTAAGATGCAGCAAACCAGAGGAACCTTTCAAGTGAGGTGAAAGTTTGATTAAGCACACATGACAGGGCATAAGTAGACGCCGCTTCTCCAAAAGAAAAGATGCACTTGTCACCCCAAAAACATATACGTTCAATAAAACCCTAGTATAATCAGTCATTTTATAATATATACTGAATATCTATGTTTTATTGCGAGTAAGCACATCAACACTGACAAACGTGGCTAAGTCAGTTCTGCTCATTTCCATGGATTTACTCTTCTTAATACTTAGTTGAATACCAGCCTATATATCTATTTCCATTCTGTATTTAGTTTTCTAGTGTCTTTGTTGTGTAACACTTCATAAACCTTGGTTGGGAAGTGATTTATAAATTCTTCAAGAATAATATAAATAGAATGCATCTTTCCCATGATTTGCTACAGTGATACGCAAGAAGCAAAAACGGATTTACTTTTTTATATAAGAAGTTGTGGAGAATTTTTGTTTGTTTTTTGCATGTGTACTGTTCATCTCCCCAAAACTACTGTATTTTGTATTATCAGTGCGGGCGGGGGGGGGAGAAAGAGAAATGTTCACCCCCTGTTCAAGGTGATACTAACACCCCCCCACCCACACACACAGCGTCACCATTGTTGTCTTCTTTCTTTCTTGAGCCTATGTGGTACAATAAATCACATCTAAAGGTGGTGATTAATAATGAGACACTTCACAGCAAAGGATCCGCAGGAAAAAAAAGGCAGAAGAAGAAGAGGAAATTGAGCAAACAGGCAGGGTTATCTGTCACCAAATGACAAAGTTCAAGTTTAAGAAGCAGCTTGTCAAATACAATCGACTGAACGAGTGATAGATTAGATCTTAATAGCACTAAAAGTAAGCTATAAACCATTGCCTTCTCCCGCAACATAAAAGCCTCTCCTTTAAACACTTGATGATGAAATGCAGTAAAACAAAATAAAAAATGCTACCCGGACGACTAGTAGCGCTTCTTTTCTTGATCCTGAGAAAGGGAAGAGTGTTAGCATTTTGTAATGCTTCAGTTCCGCCAAGGTCAATCTCATATTTTCCTTTGTTATGAAAAAGTGGCTGAGATCAATCTCACGCCTTTCCTAATTCTAAGACTATTGCAAACATTGCACGGATCCCTTTCCAATTTGCAGCTCTCCTGATAAATAGACTGGTGTCAGCCCTCCCCCCCCCCCATACCAGGTGCTCTTCTACAAATTTCACTGCTCATTTTTCTTTCCACACTAACGGTGCCTTCAAAATATATATATTGGAGAGAGAGAGAAAAAATGGATATCTGACTTATGCTTCCAGTCATCTCTCTCCTTGGCCAGCGCAGCCTTCTAAACTCAGTGCCAGTGCAGCCCTCTAAACTGGTGCTGGCTATCTGCAGGCTAGCCTTTGGCTCAGTGCTTCACCTCCTGAAAAGCGGCAATTATGGCCAGGACATGAAAGTGTATGTGCAAATGGGTGTCTCCTGCTGAGTCTCTCCCCACTCCCGTGTGTGTGTGTGTGTGTGTGTGTGTGTGTGTGTGTGTAAGGTGCTTTCCACCCTCACTCTCTGCCAAGTTTGTGTATGTGCATTGAGGCAGGTTGTTTTCCTGTCTCCCACCCCGCTCTGCTGACTGTGTGTCCATGCATGCTGATGGGACGCGGGTGGTGTTGTGGTCTAAACCACTGAACCTCTTGGGCTTGCCGATCAGAAGGTCGGCAGTTCGAATCTGCATGACGGGGTGAACTCCCATTGCTCTGTCCCAGATCCTGCCAACCTAGCAGTTCGAAAGCATACCAGTGCAAGTAGATAAATAGGCACCATTGCAGTGGGAAAGTAAATGGTGTTTCTGTGCACTCTGGTTTCCATCACAGTGTTCCATTACTCCAGAAGCAGTTTAGTCATGCTGGCCACATGACCTGGAAAGCTATCTGTGGACAAACGCCAGCTCCCTTGGCCTGAAAGCAAGATGAGCGCTGCAAACCCATAGTTGCCATAACCGTCCAGGGGACCTTTACCTCTTTTTTTACCCAATTATGCTGGCTTACCCCTACACCCCAAGAGTTGGCTCTCTCTCAATTCAGTCCTCAGGCTGGAAAATGTTCGCTATCCCTGTTTTAAAGTTATTGACAGCATTTACAATCAAATACCTTGAAAACCAAGCATGGATTCAGTAGGCTTTACAAGCCAGAACCTGTTTAATATCCTGGCACAAATGAAAGAAGGGTTATTATTACCCAAAAGTGGGGGGAAAGGAAAGGATCTTCAATTCGTAAGTGTTCTCTTTGCTGGACTACCCTTTGCTGGTCAGAATACAGTGTAACTAAACAACACCAGGGAGCGTGTTATTCAAGTATACAGAGGAAAACTCAAGAAATGCATGTGTTACCAGTGGAACAAATACAGCAACATTCCCAGCACTTTCAACTGCCCATCATCACTGCCTTCCTGCAAAAGTGGATCAATATATACTGCTCATTGCACATTCAGTCCACGGACTTCACCTTTGCTTCTGAAGTCTGTTATTTGATAAGGGAAGTGCAAAGGTGCCCTTCTCCATCCAATGATAATATCTCCCTAACATTCCACTATCAAATTTACTTCTGTCTTAAGCCTAGAAAGCAGTTGTCTGCTTAGAGACAACCATGCTCTTGCACTGCCCCCATTCCTTTCAAATGAGCTTGCATTGAGAGACGAGGAGGGGTCCTTGAACTGCCAGAAAAGTAACTTGCCTTGTATGTGCAAGTATGAGCATTCATCCTGATTAGTTGCAGAGAGATTACATGACTCTATTTAACGAGAATTCACTCTGATTTGTTTGTGGTAGACCAAGTTGCAGCAAGGCTTATCCCACACTTCCTGCTGCCTTCACCCATCATTTTCTTATAGCAAAAATTCCAATCTTTTGGGGAGCTGGGCTCATTACACAAAACCTCGACGCAACCGTAATTGCACAACCCTGAATTTTCTGGTTGTGTGATTTCATTCCAACCAGTGATACTACCATGATTTCCATATATTCAGCATAAAAACCGCAAGGTGCTATTTTGCATTTAAGAAACCCAGGAAGCTGCCATTGTCTAGCCAGTGGGTCCATCTAGCCCAATATTATCTGCTCTGACCACCAGCAGCTTTCCAAGGTCTTTTCTATCATCTGCTACTTGATCCTTCCCAAACTGGAGATGCAAGGACCCTTTTGCACCAAAAGCATGCTTCGTATCACTGGGCACTGGTCTCTGCCCCATATTAATAGCCACAATAAAGAAAGATGCGCTAAGCAAGGCTATCAGTGTCGCGTGACCAGGCGGCGACAGCCCCAGCCCCCAGGGATCATAAGGAAGGAATAAAGACTCTGACAACGTTATATGGGATTAAAATTAGGCCACAACTTTATTAAACTTCCGAATGCAGGAAGACCTTGGCTTAGGCCTTGGGCTTAGGCCGGGGGGAACTGGGGCTCATCAGGGTAAATGGGATATGGGGGTGCTCTGCTAGACGTAAGTGTAGCAGGCAGCCAAGCCGATATCCCCACACGCAGGGTAGTTCACTGACGAGCTTTCAGTGTATGACCAGTGACACCCATATATATAACCCTTTTAAGAGGGGGACCCTGCAATTGCCGTCGCAGGGGGGTGAGTCACCACTTCACACACACACACACACACACACACACACACACACTGCATATCGGGAAGAAAAGACTAATGGATTCCACCATAGGCCATAATCCCCAAAGTTGTGATGAACTGCTACGGAGAAGACAAAACCTGCCAATGCAGGAAAATGTCTTCTCCTTCAACAGCAACCAGTCAAAGACCGTATCAGCGCTCACTAAACAGGAAGAAAAAGTTAATCTGCAAACAAGAAAACATTAAATAAAGGGAGAGTAGGGAGGGTGAATCTCCAGAGCCGACTGCCTGGCTATTGTCTGCTCCACCCTCTATTTATAAATGGGGCTGATCCCACCTCCCAGCAAGAAACTTGATTACTGAGGCTGGGCATGAAGCTCCAAAAATTAACACTGAGAGGCAAGCCAGCCCCTGTTTGCCAGTAAGCTCCCTGGAAACTGTAGCACCATGCGCAATCCCGCAAAGGGCACCCACCATGTAAAGTGTGAGTTCTCATTGCCCTCTGGATCCACTTTGCAACTTGGGCTGGATCTACACTTACCTTTCTAACATTATTAGAATGATATTACACATACCGTTCTAAAACATCACAGGGCATACTGGTAAATTTTAAAATTCCTTACCTTGTTTTCTCCATAAAAATACTGTTTCCCTACTGCCGGTTCTTGGTTGCTCTGCAGCGCCCTCTAGTGTCACATTTTAATAACAGATTATGAACGTTAAAAGTAGGACATAATGTGTCCATTTACTTTATGAGAAACCATTATAAACCATGAGTTGGGATCCAGCCTTGTAGTCAGCCCTTCTTGAAGATTATGTTTGTGCAACCTAGGACCCACATACCTACAGGACCGCCTCCTGGTATGCCCTGTGGAGGACCTTAAGGTCCACAAATAACAACACTTTGGAGGTTCCAAGCCGCAAGGTGATTAGATTGGTCTCAACTAGGGCCAGGGCCTTTTCAGTACTGGCCCCGACTTGATGGAACGCTCTGTCACAAGAGACTAGGGCCCTGTGGGACTTGACATCTTTCCGCAGAGCCTGCAAGACAGAGCTGTTCTGCCTGGCCTTTGGTTTGGACTCAGTCTGGCCCCTATGTTTCCTCCCCTTATGGTTTTGATCTATGGGCTATTTTTAAAATGAGGCTGCATTTTAAATTGTATTTTTAACCTGTATTTTAGATTGGCTTTCCCCCCCTATTATGTTTTTATTGTAATTTTACTGATGTTAGCCACCCTGAGCCCGGCTCTGGCTGGGGAGGGCGGGGTATAAATTAAAAATTATCATCATCATCATCCTCATCACCACCACCATCACTGAGTGCAAGAATCACAGATTCCTAGAACTGTAGAGTTGGAAGGGGCCCCAAGAGTCATCCAGTCCCAGCCCCTGCACTACAGAAATCACAGCTCACGAATCCTTTACAGATGGCCACCCAAACACTGTTTAAAAATCTCCAATGAAGGAGAGTCCACCACTTTCCACGATAGTCCGCCCCACTGCCAAACAGTTCTTACCACCAGAAAGTTCTTCCCAATGTTTAATCGGAACCTCCTTTCTTGTAATTTGAATTAATTGCTTCAGGTCCTAGCCTCTGGAGCAGCAGAAAACAAGCTTGCCCCATCTTCCATGCCCTTTAGATATTTGTGAATATCTAAATAAGTGAATATTTAGATATGTGGCTAACATATCGCCTCTCAGGCTTCTGCAGGACAAACCTACCAGCTCCCTGATTACCCCTCAATTCTGCCTCCTTCCTGGAGACCCCTCTCTGTACTCTACAGCTCTGATTCTCCAATACTGAAATGTCCTCCTGTTTATACACCTTTTGAGAGAAGAGGGAGAGTTCTAAAGTATCCTGATCTTTTGGGAGATGAAGGTTGAAGCATTTGGGTCGTTTGAAGCTGCCAACAGAACAGCAAAGCTGGAGAATTGAAGGGTCCCGGCAAAACTGGATTTAATGCTTAAGTAGAGAAACAACATTTTCTCATCAATTGCCTTTGATTTTTTTTGCAACCACAGCATGGATAATGGATAATTAAACTGCCACCTAAGAGAGCGATTCCACTTTTCTGAATATACCGCATATCCCATAGGAACCCTTTGAAAACAGCACATTTTCATTTATTTAAAATTAAAATTGTGAGGGATACCATTAGACTCGTAAAACAGAGCTGGTTATCTCTTACTGTTACTCCTTGGGAAATGCACTTGCCCAGACCACAAGACCAGATCTTCTGGCAAGATTAAAAAGATCTGGGAGCACACTCTCTGTTATTCTTGCCCCTGGCTTAAATGGGGTAAGAAGACACTTTCCTCCTCAGTGCTAGCCATTGATTAGGACAGAGTGTCCTGTATATTAGAGGAAAATGGATTCATGCTGGTACTTGAAGCCTTTGCACTCATGCTTAAGCACTCTTAACGCAAACAGCCTGTCTATTAATTTACCTTGTTATTGCTCCCTGTCTCTCACATCACAGAATGTTGAAAGTAGCATGCAAAGATGGGATAGATTTGTTCTCATCTTGAGCTTGAGTCAGTGCTTTCCCCCCCCCACCCCTGTTCCCAGCCTTTTCACCTTGTTTTTAGCCAAGTACCAGACTTTTAGAGTCACAAAACAAGATTTGAACTTTGCTTGCATGTTTCTAAAATGACAGACCCTCCAAGCGTCCTGATTTTCCAGGGACAGTCCTGTATTTACAGATCCCGGGATGTCTCACTTTTCCTTAGGAGGTCCCTATTTTCATCTGAGAATGTTGGAGGGTATGAAATCATATATTGTATAGATCTGAAAAGTTGAATAACTGGTTAGAAGGATTCAGCCAAAGCCTACAGCCTGAGCCAAATTGGGTTTATTCAGGGGGAAACTGGGCCTTGTTCAAGTCTGGCTGAAAACACTGTCCAAAATCTTTTAACTCAGACTTTTACATTGAGAATTAAACATTGTACACATTGATGAACTGCATGCAAGGTAATCTGCATAAACATGCTAGGAGTGTATCGTGGGTACTTTCGTTATCATGTCTCCCTGTTCCCCATTCTCTCTCCATTCCTTAGAAAATTACTGCACATTAGTTCAGGTGTCCATCAGAACTGTCTGCAAATGTAATCTTGTTAGAAAAGTGAAGAGGTTCCCTGTTCTTAAAATATGAATTTTCCAAGCACGGATATTTCAAGGAGCAAGCTGGCTCCTATTAAAGCAGTCAGCATTGTGAAGCTGCAGGCAGAGTAAGACCAGCCTAATGGCTTCTGTGATTGGCACTATTAATGACTTCTTCTGTCTGTTCCTGCTCAGCCTAGCATGTACTGCTATGCAGCAGACTCCATGATTCCCCTTGGTTGACAAAAAAAAAACCCCTGTTGAATTAAAAAAAAAAACCCTCTTCCTTTAATATGGCAAATCTCCCTAATGCTCACACAGAAGGACTTGAATTCCCAACAAGCATGCAGGGGATGTACTCAAAGAATATAAGCAGAGGGGGAGCTTTGATTTCAAGAGGTTACTGCTTTGTATGATTATTCAAAAGATATTATTTCACCACACAAGGCGTCTGGTAAACCACAGCACTGGGAGCAATTGAAGGATGCCAATTCTATGGCTATTTTATGCACAAGAAAATGAGATTGTGACAATGATGCGGTTTGCACCATTGGCTCAGCAAAAAGGTGAGGGAGTAAGGAAAAAAGAGCGAGGAGTATATAAGGAAGGGTTTTATAGGCACGTAAAGTCTTTCAGGAAAGTCTTGGTAGCAAAGAGAGAGGTGTACAAAAAGCATCAAAGGAGAATGTTCTGGGTGGGCTGTGATCACAGGGGAAATGAAAGGGGAGAATGAAGAAGAGATGGCAAGGTGGGATGGGGAGGTGTGACAAACTAAATGAAAAGCTACGGCAATCAGGAAGGGATTCTAAGGAAAGACCAATATGGCAGGGAAGAGGAGGCAAAAGGAAACAGAAATCTATTGGGGAGAGTTGACATGATAAAGACACCCTGAAAACATGTAAAAGACATTGACTTGATGCTCAAATGGTTTCAGATTCTGTTTCTGGCATCTCCAGTTAAGAATGGGAGAGATACCCTGCCTGAAACCCTGGAATCTAGTATTTGACATTCTGTTTCTGAAGAACCTTTGGCATTCTTTTTTCTGTCCCCCCCCCCCCTTGTTCAGATGTTTCCACAATTATTTAGTGTAACCTATCTATACGTACCAGCTCTATGCAGGAATCGGCCTCTCTATCCAGTGACTGAGATGCTTAATGCTTAGCATTCTGCAGCTATATGTGCATTGCTGATCTCAAGCCAGGATGAATCATTTTGCAAAGGCTGATGTGCCAGTGCCTCCTACGACACAGCAAAATTGAAGGTGAGAGTTCAAGTGCTGCAATTTCAAACTATTGATCAATGATCATCTCTGGCACCCTTGGGTTAGTCCTGTTGGCATATAGCAGGCGAGGAAACCACTAAGGTTAAGTATGAACCATCAATTTCAATGTAACTCTCGCAAGCTGCTGTTCATAAGTTGACTACCTAAACTCTTGCCTCGGTTGCTTTCTCTCCCCCACCAAACCTTTTCCTTGCTTCCCTCTTATCGCAGCAAAACCTACCGCCAAAAGCATGTGTTTGAATTCCATCAGATGGAGAAACGTAAATGTTTGAAGAGCATCTTGTCTTAGAGAGCATGATGGTTGCATTATTAAATCTGCTATATAGCCACCATTTTTCTGGCCTGAGTAGTTCCTAAAGCTGCTGAAATTCACGGGGTTAGTACAGCAATTAATCAGAGGAAGCTTCTACCAGTTGCCAGACTCTTTGTGCTAGCAAAAAAAAAAAAAAAAAAAAACAACTGGAGGAAGGCAAGCTGCTCCCTAGGTATCTCCAATTCTATCCACAATCATTTCTTGTTCTGATCAATGCAGGGAAGCCTAAGTACCTTTGTCATTCATGTTACAAGGTCGGGCATGTAACAAGGCTGCAATCAGCATGGGTCCACTCTGAACTGACAGTTGGCCTGCTTGGCTTTGCTCAAGGAATTCTACTTGCCCAAAGGAATGTCTCCTTCCTCTCCTCTTCCCACAAAAAAATAAAATCCTGTCTCCCACACAGGATAATCCAAATTCTCACTTCAGGGGCAGGAAACCTCAAACACACGCCACTCTTGATCTCCTCCGGTGTCTCACCCTGGAAATGGCCTGGAGAAAAATATGACCACAGACACACATGGGAGGAAACATACAAACGATACCACACATAGGAGCTCTATTTATTTTTAAAAGTGAGAGAGTCCTCAGCCTCATCCATAGGAGCTGACTCCTAGGTGCTGAGGTCTTACTGACCCCCAGTAAAAAATGGGGGGGCTAGGGGTCCCCAAAGTTGATGGGCATTGCCATTCAAATGGTGTCTGTGTGCACTGCATCTTGTGATTGATTATGTGGGATGAGGTTTACCTAGGAGCCCTCTGCAATATTTTATTGAAGTTGGCACCCCTGCAATCCAAACAACCCCCAGCAGACTTGGCTTATGTCATTCCCTTCCCCAGCACCAATGCAAATTTTGCTGATTTTGGGAGTCCTGGGCAGCTGCAGACCTGATGTTAAATGCTTCCTTTCAGCCACAGGCTCTTGGAGACAGCTGCTTCTGCAAAGGGATCTGGTTTTTTTGTTTTGTTTTGTTTTAAGTTTGCACATGTCTCAGCTAGCTGCCTCCATGCCATGCACCTCATTTGGCGGCTGCATTCTAATTTAATTTAGCTTGCAGCCCTCCAGATGTTGCTGGAATCAGCTAACAGGACCAACAGAGATGATGGGACTTGTAGTCCAGCAACATCTGAAGGGCCATAGATTCTCCATCCCTTAAGTGTCTGAAAAGAAGCTGGGTCCTGTGGAACAACAGTGCTAGCAACTCACACTAAAAGGACAAAATAGGGCCAATAGTTTATCAGGGACAAGTCCCAGGAAACAGGGATTGCAGTGGTTGGAGTATATAGAAACCAAGGCCAGTTGTGCTTTGCTAGCTAATTTGCTACTAGTTCCAGAGGTTCCTGATAGGCAAGAAGTAGGATCCGACCAGTTGTTTAAGTTTCCTCGGGATTGATCTGCTTTGCACCAGGCAGGCCTTGCGTGTTGGCTTGACGTTCTGGAATTCTGCATCCAGCCTTAAATTTGCCACTCTAGCCTGAGATCACCTACTGCTCAGCCTCACAATGTTCCTCCACTCTGTTTTGCTTAATCCTGCTGCTGATTTATCAGGGGCAAAGTAGCCTGACCTGCTTCTGTGCTTTTTCAGCCATTTGATCTGGGGCAGGAATCAGTAATGTGAAATGTTTCGTAACATGGTGCTAAGCATTATCACCCATGATGCCTGCAGATCAAGCTGCTATTAAAGGCACAGGAGCAAGGAGTGGTAAAAAAAGAGAGCTGGCAATGCTACCACTGGTCTTACAGAAAGCTGTCAACATGTCACTTTGTAGTCTGTTCCTGTCAGGGCTGGAGTCAGATGCAGGTCAGCACAGAGAAGCAGTTGCCAGTGAAGTTAACTCTTTATTCACGGAAACGGCATACAACTCAGCAACATTTCCCAGTAGGTCTTGCCCCTGTTACCGGGACTGAAGGTCCCTCCTTGCCTTCCACAATCTCTAAGGCTTCTCCTCTCCCAGATGTTTCCCAAACAGTCTCAAAATGCATCTGACCACCTCTGGTCTCTGTCCTGTGAGTTATTGGAGACCAGGGGGAGGGGAGCGTGTTGCATCTGGAGAAGGAGAATCTCTGGATTCTTAAGCAGTCTCTTGACCCCTGACCCCCCTCAGCTTCAGCCTCAGAATCTGAACTGCTCCCGTCACAGGTTCCTCCTACTCACTAAACTCTGTTGTGCCTTCAGTATCTGACAAATCCTCCCACTCTTCCCTCTCTGAACTCTCCTCAATGTCCCACCACCAATCCCCAGGCTCTGACCTTTCCTCCTCTGGGGCTTCCCTTGGGGCTTCCCCAGCTGGCACCTCCCACCGCACCTTGTCATCCAGCCAATGCCTGACAGTTCCCAACCACACTGAGGGAAGGAGCCACAGCCAGTTTGAATGAGTTGGAGATGGACCTGAGCGAAGGCAGGCTTGACTCGGTCCACCCCCAAAAGTGTTGCCCCACCCCTTGGCCATGATTGGCCAAATCAGATTTGAAATGAGCAACTGTCCTGTTACTCTTCATGGCCGGCTGAGCCTGATGACATTACCAGCCAGCCGTGTGGGAAGTTTATTTCGTGGAGCTCCCAGCTTGTTCCCAGCTGCACCAGGCCATAACTGCCGCTGTCGCCGCTGAAAATGGTAAGCAGTCTTTGGCAACATTACCACTGGTATTACAGAAATCTGACAACATGTCAATTCTCAGATTTCTTAAAATACATCACTTAATTCACCATCGGATCTCATACAATTTATACTTTTCAGCTGGTTGTGAAGACATCGACTTTCCCACACAAATCCTCGCAGAGCCCTGAGTGAGAAAAGATCAGCGGTTAAGTGAACAAGTTTACTTTGGAAATTGAAAATAAACATGGAAAGCTCTTTTTATTTCACCTTAGCTGGTGGAATGTATAGCTCAGAACTACAAAGTAACACTGACAGGTTTAATATAAGTATAAGAGGGCTTCTGAGCTGCAGTTTATATTTCAAAGTCCCACCGGAGGCTCCAGGGGACTTTTTTATTGTTCCAATTCTTTCTTCTTGTATTTCATATGACATCACAGGAGACTGTTTATTGGCTGGAACTGCAAGTCAGACATGTGCCAAAACTTTCAAATATAAATGAAATACAGAACATGTCAGCTTTACACAGCTTCCACTACCTTCACAGGGCTGAAGGGAAGGATAAACCCTTTTCACTGTATCTTAAGAGTCAACATTTTGACGTGCATTATACTGCACCAACTCTGGAGAAGTGCTTTGAGAAAGAAAAGGGTTGATTTCAAAAGCACTGCTGAGAATTTTTAGCATTGTTTCACCCAATGGGGCAGGGAGAAGGAGGACGTGAACTGAAGGCACAGTTTTAACACAATTTAAGTTATGTGTGTATGTCCACCGTCCACCGACCAATGTCACATTTCATTGTGTTTCTCTGGATGAAACCTGGCAGATTTCTCTGCAAACATCCATAGAGGAGACAATGATTCTGGTATCCTGCTGCAGCAGCTGCCTCCTTCTCACATAAAGGTTGACCGATTTTCTCCCCAGGATAAGGAACCTGCAGATGTGCAGTAAGACTTATTAGCTGTGCTTCTCTCCCACAGATTTCAAAGCCCCTTTCTTCATCTTAAAGCCATCCCTTCTGTTGCAGCTGGATCTGATGGAAGTTACACGTGGAGTCTGTCCTTCTCTATAATAAGAAACCTCCTCATGGGTTGTAATCTTTTTTATTAAAAAAAACTTGAGGAGTTGGTATTCTGTGGAATAAGTGCAGGCTTTGTTATGCCAAGCAACAGCATGGTTTAAACACCCCACAACATAAATCAACACACAGGTTGTTGTTGTTATTGCTGCTGCTGTTGTTTAATGGTGTCTGCTGTTGAGACCTCCACCAGCATAAAAGAGAGGATCTGCAAACAGTACAAAGCCCACAGACAAAATCAATGGGACCTGTACACTGTATAAAAGGTAATAAATGTAACTGGTAAATATAACAATATAATATATTATAGCAATAGTACATAAGAACGTATGTGAAATATATCATGACATAGGAAAAACAGACTCACACTGTAGCCGAAACAGAAGACCAAAAATGTAAATATCCCATGCAGCTGAATTTAAAAAGAATGTATTGTGAACAAAAACATATATATGCTGTGTTAAGGTGCATAACATTGCATTGAGAAAGAAAGAGGTCACGTCAGATATTTAAAGGTTGCATTCAAATATTTCTTTTAATTATTCATAGCTTCCCTCAAAGAATCCTGGGAACTGTGGTTTGTTAACAGTGCTGAAAGTTATTATGAGACCCTTATTCCCCTCACAGAGCAGCACACCCACCCTTCACTCAGCCTATGAATGACTATGGTTGATACAGTGACTCAGGGCATTTGAATACTTTAATTATTTTCCTTTGGTATGACAGGGCCCATGTTTTGTAACCTGGTCTCATTTAACCATTATTTCTATGCTATAAATAGTTCTAATTGCTACCTTCCCTGCATTTACATACCTGTGGTTTGTTTATTTGTGTCTGTTTTTGTTTGACAGTGATCTATAATTTTTTATTGACTACGCATATTGTCATCAGATCCCATTTGATAACAATCTATCTTGCAAATACGGTGGATTAAATTGCCCTGACACCACCGCACAACAAATCCTGATGATGATGACGACAACAATGGTAATAATAATAACAGACGTGATGGGGAAATGCACTGAAATGTTGGACGAACAAATGATAAACAGGAAGATATATAAACACCACACAATAAAATCAGGAGGAATGCTCATTTCTTAACTCACTGTAAACAAACGAGATACTCAACATAGCCTGGACATAGTCTAACCTAGCATGGTTTTTGATGATATCAGCAATGAGGCCACATAATATAAACACAAAGGCTTGGATCCTAAGATAACTTAATGGCAATTCATGGAAGGAAAGTTTCCCATCACCTCCTTCCCTGGTAACTCCCAATGGTCTGAACAAGGGATGGAGCTTACAAGGTGCTGGGAGAGGGGACAATTGCACAGCTTCTCTGACCTCTCGTGCTCCATTATACATCATAGTTGTGGCATCCCCTGTGATGCCCCTGCGGCTCCATGACCACTGCAATCAAACTGGTCGCACTCCCCAAATCCTCTGCTAGCAATGCATGATGGGAGGGTGATGGAGCAGGAGAGGGGCAGGCCAATGCAATGAGGGCAGGAAAGAGCCACCACCAGTTTTTATTCTACAGAACAAAATAATATTGATAACTTTATTATTTGTACTCCGGCCCTCTGGCTGGGTTGCCCCACCCACTGTGGGCAGCTTCCAGCACATATAAAACCATCAAATCAAATCAAAATCAAAATACCACCACTCTCCTCCGTCTCTCTCACTCAAGCATACCTGTGCCCTGGTCACCAGTCAGAGTCATTCTGCACCAGCCTAACTTTTGAAAAGCTCTTTTGGGGAAAGTATTTGAACATCTTGTGTCATTTCCCCCAATAAGTGGGAGTAGAGGAAAGTAATAGATTAATCACACAGGTGGGTAGCCAAGATAATAGCAATAATCTCACACTGTGGAGGCTGGCTGTGAGGCCATGTTTTATTGTAGCTGTCGTACACCAGCCCCTTTGGCTGTCCTGCGGTGAACCAAACTGCTTTGTCAAAAACCCAGTTCCTTGTTTTCTCACCTTCACACCAGGAAACTACAACAGTCAACCGCCATCAACTACCCCTGTCTAAGGCAATCAATATAGAGAAGCAAGTCACTGGTATTGGGCATTTGAGGGAACTTTTATTGATTTGAACTGCTGATATAAATGGTCACAGAGCAAGTGGACGCAAGGCTGGAACATGTTTACTACATCTATTCCATGCTTTTGGTTGATGTATTTATTTATTTATTACACCACTCCTCCCTCCCCCCCCCCCCCCCCGGAAATACAAAATTTGCAATTACTATAATTGACACACATCAAAAAGGACAGGAGAAACAAAAATGTTGTAAATAAATAGTTCTGATTTTATTTGGACATTCTGAATAATCCTACCTGCCACAACAACAAAGACACTCTCTACCTCTGAATTGTAATTAAGGGCCAGGAGAATACTGGGTAACTGTACCATACATTTTGTGAAATAGTGATGTTTAAGTAATATTGATTTGGGGGGGAATGGGGGGAATTTTTCAGTTTAAGCAAAACCATCAGGGCACTTCGTCTGTTACATTTTTCCTATGTGGAAAGCAATTCTGCATAGGAAATAGCTTTCACCTCCAGATTGTCAGTAGTTTACAAGATGGACTCAGCAGCATACTGGAAATATATATTTTGGCACTCAAAGTGGATTAAAGTGCTCTGACACCCTGGTGCAACAAATGATTTTGCAGTTAGGAAAGTGCTTGGTAAAATGCACTGGAAAGTGGGATGAACAAATGATGAAAAGGAAGATGCATAAACACAGCACAATCAAACCAGGATAAATGCTCATTGTTGTATAACCTCCCTGTAAACAAGTAAGAGCAAATGCTCAATAAGGATTAGACATCAGACTTCCATGTAAGCACCGCGCAAGCAAATCAGATTTACGGTAATGCTGAATAAATAAGGGACCTAAAAGCACCCAACATCGTATGAGTGTATTTCACTACATGTACATGGTGTGCTGAGAAACTGGGACTGACCAAAAAAATAATACATGTACACCATGCATCAATGCAAAAAACTTAGTGGTGTCAGAAAAAAATAGAGAAATAATAAAATTAAATGTGAAGGTTAAATTTGCAAGAAAACCATGAAAGAAGAATGAAACAACATGTATGCATGAACTATTGATATAACTCAGGCATGTCCAACCAATTGATCACGTGATCCTTGTCGATCACCCACAAAAACAAAAACAACTCAACAACTCTGGATCTTCCTCCTCCAAAAAAGCTCAGCAACTTTGGTCAATCCAATGGATAGATCACTGCCAGCTTTTTTTTTATAGTGGGAGTAGACTTCAGTCTCTTGGGAGTTGGGCATGCCTGCTATAACTGTTAAGAACAAAAGGAGGGAAAGATAAGAAAGTTGCAATGCCTTGTGATTAAACCCGTAGAAGCACTGCTGTGTGTGGTCACAATTGCCCCTTTGCTTCCCATTGCCTGTAAATGTATAAACTTCCCCTTTTTTTGCCACCCCTCAGCTACTTGTTGGTTGAGGTTGTGTCACTCTAGCCTTGCAATGCCTAAATAACGGTCCTGTTTGACTGACAGTCAGAGTCTGGTTCTTATTAACCATCCAGGCTGAACCCACAGGATATTGGGTATTGAACCCCAACATTTCCCCAACAGTGAGATGTTGTTTTACTCGATAAAACCATAATTTGAATAGGAAATAGGGTATGAATTAGGGTCGCAATCTGTGGTTGTGCTACGATTTGGTGTGATGTCTGAATTAATTAATAGCTTTTATTTTATTAGCAGAATATCTAGGCCTCATTGAAACACAAAGTTATCTGAATGGCTCGCAGCATAATTAACAGCCTAGAGTTGCTTCTTTCATCTCCGCAACCCTGTCACCGTACAAAGCAGCTGCTTCCCTTTTGAAATCATTTTTCTCCTACCCCACCCCCACAAAAGATCCATTTCCTACCTATGGAGTGATTATTTACTAGAGTGGGTTTTTTATGCCATACTTATTTGCACACAATTCCCCCCCCCCCCAATTGCCATTTCTCTCTTTAATCTTGATGAGATGCAAAGTTTATTCCTTCCAGTTCCATTAAAAATATCAACAATTCCTGCTTATTATATGCATTATCCCACACATTGCTATATGTAGAATATTATATATGCATATGGGCTCCAGGTTTCTTAAAGTAACCAGCTCATAAACTGAGGCACAAAGCAATGTGCACACCTATATAAAAAATATGTAGCATTTGTGGATAAGAAACCCATCTGGAGTGGAATTTTCTGGTCTGTTAGAAACCTTTGGAATTGTTGGAAATTCCTATGCAGTTACACCGAACACAGGTGTCTCCTTATCAGTCCTTCAAGGCCAGTGATAGTTAGAACCAATTAATTAAGATGGGAGGGGCTGTTTGCTCCTTCAAGATGAAAGGGGTGAGTGCTCAATGCCTTGAAGGTTCCTTTAATCAAGCATCATGATTGGTTACATCAAGGCATGGGCTAGGGGCAAGCATTTTGTTTAAATCTGGCTTCGGTCAATGTACGGAACGTTCTTCACAATGTACTTACAATGGTACCTCTTAATGGTACGTACTTAATTCGTTCCGGAGGTCTGTTCTTAACTTGAAACGGTTCTTAACCTGAAGCACCACTTTAGCTAATGGGGCCTCCCGCTGCTGCCACGCCGCTGCCTCGAGATTTCTGTTCTCATCCTGAAGCAAAGTTTTTAACCCGAGGTACTATTTCTGGGTTAGTGGAGTCTGTAACCTGAAGCGTAAGTAACCCAAGGTACCACTGTACTATTGCCTGTTATGCTTCTAAACTGAAACCTGATGTTTGCTCAGAGATCTCTTACCTTAACTTCATGTATGCTTGGACAGTTGTTAGAAAAGATAGGATTTGCTATTTTTAAGCTTCAAAGTTACTTTACCTTCTGCTGTTACCAGAAATCTTTTTTTAAACCTTGCAACTTTCTTTCAATAACAGCTTTATAAGGACGTTTTGCTGTTTGAGTTCCTGGACCTACCCGGCTTGGTTACCTTCCAGAGACAGGTCAGTCTCCACAGTATTAAGAAACCTTTAAAATTATTCTGCAGAAATGTAGGGCCTGATTCCTTCATATGTATTACATTTATTTTGTGTATAATTTTGCATATTATGAGCTGGACTTCTTAAAATATAAACTGAGCTTGTATTAGGAGCTCGGACATAAGCAGGCATTCAAGACACGAGGTCCTTTGAAGCGAGCAAAGTTTGATCAAGCCAGAAGCACCAAATCCTGTGCATAAATCCATATAGAACAGATCCATCCCTATTCTTTACCCTCATTCTGCCTATAGCTACTTAATCTAGTCTCAAACAATAAAACAACATTTATGGGTGTTCTCTCACTTTTTTATATAGCAAAGTCATTTAAAATAGGATGGATTAACTCAAGGTCTTTCTTGACTAGAAACCAGCTGGTTACCTGTTCATTGATTCATGAAGTCTATGCCAGCTTAAACTTAGTAAGTGTTGACTGCCCCAGGAGAAGCTTGCCAAGCCAGTTACACTTGGCAGGGTTTTGTGAAAGCCTGCCAAGCCCGAAGCAAATAAGCAAGAAAAGTGAACAGTAATCCTGTTTTTCCCTTAAGTGCTAAATAGATATTTTTTTCCTAGGAGAAGAAGCGATGTTGTAAATTATGAGCCCCTTATCTAGTATGTTCAAAATACACTTGCCACGAGAGATGCGTGGGTGGTCTGGCAAATACCCATTCAGTTTCCATTTGAGGGCAGTGAGAAAATCCTTTATTCATAAGTTTCAGTAAGCTTACGGTTGGCTCTATAAATAAGCACCAAATGGATTTTGTAGGATGATTTGATTTCCATTTGATTCCATTTTCGAATGTTAGCAATGCTTGATTTTTCTCATTCTCATTTCCAACAAATGGTAGATACTGTGAAATGTAGCCGTTTGGTATTGCTGATCATAAAATGAGAAATTAGTCAAAGGTGATGCCGTAAAAGCAGTTTTTCTGGTTCTAGGTTTTTGTTTTGTTTTGTTTTGTTTTTAAAAACCTCAATGACATGAAAGGGTCATTTTAACAAATTGGTCCAAAAGTAGTGATTTAATTCCCATTAAAATTTTCAGTCTATCTGGGAGTAATGCAATTGGCTGAAAGAAACACTAATCACCTTTCCTCCTCATACAAAGAAATAAGTTGATCAGTTTGGTTTTCAGTGTCATCCCTTCCATGAGCTAAAGTGAGTCTCATGGCTGAAATGATGGATCAGGAGGGCTGGAAAATCCCTCCCAGACATCTCTGCTGTTGTCTGCCAACAAGGTCATCTGCCACTGGACTGTCCAACCTTATTACTGCCCCGTCTCCACCCACCCTGCTGGCAACAGCACAATAGCCCACCATGTGACCTAAAGAAAAAGCTGGGGTTGGCAGTGCTTGCCAGCCATAGAGCAGCCACCATTGGTCACTGCCTGGGACTGCTGTTGCATAACTGAGGCAGCAAAAACTGTTAAGAGAGTATACTAGGGGAAGAAAGGATGAGATGCTTCTCCAGCACTGATCAAAGATTAAGGTATTTCCATGCCAAATATCCACATGCACCAACAAGACTATTCCTAAAGTAAAGAGGTGGCAATGTAAGGATCCCTTTTAATTTTTCAATGCTCGGTTATTTTTTTCTCTGGCAATCAATTCATGCGGAGGCTCTGATTGCCAGAGTTGGAAAATCTTTTGAAATCCTCAAGTGCTGTTTTAGTTTGTAGGAGGAAAAAATCCTATACTTGCTTACCTAGGAGTAAGGCCTATTTAAATAAAAGGGACTTGCATTTGAGCAGACCTGTACAAGATTGCACTGCATGCTTGCAATTACGTACACCCTTAACTGAGGGCTAATCCACACTTCCATTTGCCCTGCCATCTTCCCCCAGAGGAGTTTAGCTCTGAATTGGAACAAACAGCAATTGGTTTTTCCACTGCTTGCCATTTGTTCCGATTTACTCCTGAAGAAAGGGTTTTCCAGGAGGAAGGGGACGGGCAATGCAAAACCACTTAGATTAGAACGATGCTTAGAAAGCACAGTACAAGTGGAAAACAGCTCGGACCCATGCTTTCAAGGCACGGGAAAAGCAGAACTGCAGACAAGCCATCAGAGTACATCCCTATGAGCTTAATAGGACTTTGTTCTCTGTAGATATGTATAGGATTTCACTCTAATTTGTTGTCAAAGGAGAGAACCTAAATGTTTTGCTGCCCATAGAGAATAGGAGGGTGAACCCTGAAATGCAGGAGGTTTTCTCGTGCAGGTATATGCTGAACTTTGAGTTGGATGTTTTTCTGCCCAGTTTCTCCTATATTTTTTGTAGGAAATCGTGCATAACACGCCTCTACAGATTGCTGTTCTGTAAATTCTCCAACTAGGGTGTGAAGAACATATTGGAGTAAATTTAATTTTAGCTCAAATCGTTGGACTCAAAACTTTTGAGTCAGAAGTGAATCTTGACAGATATATCACCTTGTGTTACACTGTTAGTTTTTCTAATTTCAGGATAGGTGGTCTGTTTATATAAACACAAAACGATGCACATTAGTTGAGTATTTGAAAAGTATGAACTGCTAAAACTACCAAACTCTAGTACTTGAGTTTAAATCAATAGCATTTACAAATGATCTCTTGTGGGCTGTTCCCTAAGCTTTGGCCAAACCCTCCTGAGTGGATTAGACGGGCCATAAGTGTGATTGTATTGGCAACGTGCACTGAAGCCACATTCACACCATATACTTAAAGCACTATGATACTACTTTAAACAGTCATGACTTCCCCCAAAGAATTCTGGAAGCTGCAATTTGTTAAGGGTGCTGAGACATCTATGCTCCTCACAAAGCTATCGTTCTCAGAGTGGTTTAAGAATCAACTCTTCTTCGCAGGGAGCTCTGGGAAAGCCTGCTTACTGACTCTGCCAAATAGACAGCATTGCAGATGGGCGCAGTCATAAATAATTCAAGGGCAGATCCTCTCATGCAGTTGACAAACGACGAGGTTCCTCTGCCAGCCACATGGGACAACAGGAAAAGCCTGTGAAAATTAAATTCAAACTGCTCAATAAAGGACACGTTCGGGGGTGGGACAAGCAGGGTGGACCAGATTGAAGGCTTCCCTGATCTGGTCCGTCCTCACTGCATATCTGCCAACTGAGCTTTCATATTCTTAGGTTTCAAATTTAGCGGTCACTGGTATTTCAATAAGGCCATGCCTATGGACTGCTTGATTGCACAGCCTTTGAGACATTCCTTGGATGGGCATTTAAGAGCAGATTGAATCTACTCTTGTGGTTTTTAACATTAAGGAATGGCTTTGATAACATATATGGACATATGACACCCTACTTTCAATGTTCGTAATGCATTATTAAAATGGGACACCAAAGAGCGCTGCTGAGCAACTAGCAGTAGGGAGACAGTGTTTTGACGGAAAAGGAAAGGTTAAAAAAAAACTTTAATGTACATGACATACCTAATGTCGTTCTAATAATGTTATACAGGTCTGTGTAGATGCAGCCCAGATTGAATCAGGCAATACACTACTTAGATGACTTTTTGCTGATGTGCCCTACAGACTCATAAGCAGGGGTCAGCAAACTTTTTCAGCAGGGGGCCGGTCTACTGTCCCTCAAACCTTGGGGGTGGGGGCAGACTATATTTTTTGGAGGGGGGAAATGAACAAATTCCTATTCTCCACAAATAACCCAGAGGTGCATTTTAAATAAAAGCGCACATTCTACTCATGTAAAAATACGCCGATTCCTGGACCGTCTGTGGGCCAGATTTAGAAGGCGATTGGGCCAGATCCAGCCCCTGGACCTTAGTTTGCCTACCCATGCTCATAAGACTGTCAACACCTACAGACATCCTTTGAGTCTGTGGAGGCTGGGTGTCCCGTTGATGGCTGGTAAGACCGAAAGCCCTTTCCCAAAACTGTCATACTTTAAGATTGAGCTTGACATGGTGGCACAATATTCCAGGCTACCGGATTCAAAACTGATAGCCCTCAGAGAGATAATATCTCTTGGTAACTAGCAGTGACATTTGGTGTTGGGAAGCCAAGTGAATAATCCTGCACCTCCTGCACTACCAACTACTAATGATATGTGTGGGGCTAGGTTGTACCTCTGTTTGGTGCAACATGAGGGAAAGCCTAAAAATAAATCTTGTTTACCAGAAATCAAATCAAGCAAGCTTCTAAGTAAGGTGGATAATACAAAAATATCACGCCTCCTTTCAAAATATTTTTCCAGGTACATTGCGATAAAACCTGCTCACCAACTATTTGTTAGGAGAGGAAATGTAGGAGGAGGGAGCAGATGATATAACCCATTTGTTCCTGCACTGCATATATTGCCAGTAACAGAGAAAAGAAGCAGCAGGACTTGTCAAACAAATGTTTATGAAGTGCAGTTGCTGGAAATGTTTATACCTTGCTATTGAATAATGCACCAAGGATATTAATAGAACCACGTATTGTTCAATCTGCGCAAGTTGAAAGACAAGGGAATGGATTGAGATTTAGTAAAAGATACTGGAGAATACACCCCTTTGGGGAAAGAAGAACCCTGAAATTAATATCCAATGCAATATGATGTGGCTGCAGCAGGGTTTGGCTTTGATTTTTAACTTGAAGAGAAATAAATTGTAACTGGACTAAGGGAGCAATCCAAACTCCTGGTCAGGGAACAGCAAGACTGAACAGAGTAGTAAACAAACCACCACGTTTCAAAACCCACTGCTCACTCCAGCCAAGGAAAAAGGTAATATGGAAGTATTTTTCTTCATTTTTGCTCTGCCAGCTCTAGGCTGCTGCAACAGAGAGGCCATATAAAGCTTCTGGACCAGACTGGGCCTTATAAAGCTGCTGCAATAGCTTAGGATTCAGCAGGTACTTCATACCATCTACAGCTACACCTGTTTCTCAGACTCAGAACCACCAAGCATCTGAACACATTATGTATTTAAACGAGTTTTACTCACTGAAATGAATGGCGATTAATCATGTTCATTAATTTCAAAAGGTCTACTTAGTTGAATTCCACACATTATTATGATGGCTCATCTATAGAATATGGAAAGTTAATATGAAAAAGAGCAACTCTGGCTTCCTTTCACTCATCAACTGATTGTCACCGTCACCCGACACATGTATCTGGGATTAGGATGCAAAACACCCAGGCAATCTTGAGCTCCAGCCCTGGCAATTTTTAAGAAGGAATCATGACACAGGTAAATATGGCAATTAGTAATGAGATGGAGAATGTGAGGTCTGTATGGCACTTTAAAAGTTGCATGAAAAAGCTGAGGGCCACTGTCAACTTCTACTCTTTCCCTTCATGCCTTCTAAATTGGGGAACAAGCAGGGAAGAAAGATGGGTGAAGTGGGAAATGAAGAAGGGAGTCAGGAAGAACAGCTGTTGCCTCATCTCTTGGTGCTTTGTATCTTTCCAGCTGCAATCCTGTACACATTCACTTAGGACCACTGCTAAGGACATACTCCAAAGAGAGGCAAGGCAGCATCAAGGTCTGGGGCTGTGTAGATGCAGCAAGCATTCCTCAGCCTCACTGCCACCTCCTCCTGTTGGTGGGAGGCTGTTACTGCAGCTACACCCGACTGGGAAACCCACTCTGTGTCTCTCTATTAATTCTAGATGCCTTTGGATCCGAACCAATTCCTCCAGAATGTTTCAGTCTCTAAAGCTGCAATCCTATGCACACATACCTGAAAGTAAATCTCACTGAGCTCAGTAAGGCTTACTTCAAAGTAGACATCAATGGATTGTACCACAATTCTTCTACTGCTCAGACCCAGTCATATGATTTATTTGCCCTTTGGTAAACATTAGCTCATATACTTACGACATGAGGATCATCTTAAGAATTCA
Source organism: Podarcis filfolensis (assembly GCF_964270895.1). NCBI lineage: Eukaryota > Metazoa > Chordata > Lepidosauria > Squamata > Lacertidae > Podarcis > Podarcis filfolensis. The sequence continues at coordinate 28,961,411 of NC_139612.1, forward strand.
TGAATCCACCTGCAGGATCCTACAGTTTCATTGCTGTTTGTTTCTGATGAGATCAGTTATTGTAAAAGAGCATTTTATCCTGAATTGTATACATTCAATGAATATATAGGAAAAGCAGTTTCTATTCAGATGATGGTGCTTTTAAGGGAACATTTAGTAGCCTGAGATTGATGGTCCAAACAAAGATTGTATTATTTGGTAAAGAAGAAAAAGAAAAATACATTGGGAATGCTACTGAAGTATTTGGAGCAATAAACAAGCTATACTTTATAAACCTTTTAAAGACTAGGGCTTTGTTAGAAATTATTTAACAGCAGGTTTTCCAAGGAACAGATTCTCCTATTAAGAGAAAAGAATTAAACTGGGAAACCAATTAAATTCAACTTGAAAACCAAAATGAAATAATGTGACTATTAAATTCTTGTTTTGATTTATGCTTGTTTTAGCCTGAAATAGGGGTTTGTTTGTTTTTTTGAGGGGGGCAAATAAGCATTAAAATAAATAAATGTTAACTCATTTGCGAGGATGTTGTGGTTATATCTACATGAACCATAAAACAATATTTTTCCTCTTAATTAAATTTTGAGCATTACTATATCATATCCACAGTATTCTAGTAATCCTTGAACTGCTGTATTCCTATTATACAAGTGTCATGCATTTATTTGAGATGGACAACAATGAGTAGGATTGTCTCCTCCTAAAGAATGATGGTAAGTTTTAGAAGCAGAATATTTCTAGCTGGCTTCACTTGAGATTCTTCAGTGTGAAATTTCTACAGTAGTTAAGATTGATGTTGCTTCCAGATAACTGTTTATTGAGCATTGAGACTGTTGTTGTTGTTGTTTTTTAACAGGAAGGTTATATGACATTGTCCCATGCATTCCAGTGCATTTCCCCATCAATGGGGATGGGGGACAACTTTTCTGTGCAAGAGATCAAGGCAACTTTAATTGCACAGCCTGAATTTGCCGGTATGCAACTGAACCCCACCCCCAAGTAGCAGCAGCCTGGAAGTGCGCTGGAAGTGTGCAAATAGCTTCTCAAAATTATCATTTATGGGGATGCTTACAGAGAACCTCCAGAGTTCAGAGGCAGAAAGCTAGAGTTCTACAGCACTTGCCTTCATGCCCTGGTTGTGAGCTTCCTGGAAGCATCTGGTTGGTCATTGTGGAAACAGATGTCATGTGATGGGTGTTCAGTGTGATGCAGCAAGTCCTGCTGCTGCTAGAGGCATGGGAACCTGGAAAGGAAAGTGGGGGAAACCATGGCAATAGGTATCCTCCAAAAGACATCCATGTTTGTCTATTCACAATGAGTGCATGGCATGCAGCTAATTGCAAGGGTTGCTGAACTCAGCACGCAATAGTTCAGATTTGCATTTCTGTACAGGGGAGTTGTGTATAATAGACACATCACACAAAGCAAAATGAAAAAGTGATTAAGTTAGCCATGTTCAACACAGCTCTGTGTTTTATCTTTACACATTACCTCTTGAGCAAAAAAAGGAGGTCTCCCCCCCTTTAAATGATGCCATTACTCTAATAGCTTCCATTTACATTCTGAGTTTTCATTGTACTACTTACCCAGTTCCATTTAAATGGTGAAATATGTGGGCTGTCTGGCTATTTTAATGTGATGCCTTTTCATACTGTAATTGAGAGGAGTCTCCAATGAATCAAATGAATGCTTTCAGAGGAATCTCAAGCCCCCAACAGACATCAGCTAAAATGTTAAGAGTGCCTCAGAGTCCCTTTGGTGCTATATCTTTTTACCATGAAAGAAATGCCATTATTGTAAATTCCCAGCCTTTGTCTAAAAAATCTTGTACCAGATCCCCAGAGTGCCAGTTCAGTTAATTAATTCAAACAATTTCCTTTCTAATCTTTAAAACATTTTCATATTTAAAACAATAAATGAGACACTTAAGGGGGTTCACTCATTGCTGGCAATTAATATGCCAAGGAATTGAGAGAAATATAGCTGACCTGCCCTGAAATGAATCATTTTCCAATAGCTCTGACCCGTGCAAGGTTAAAATTATGACCTCACGAGTGCTTGGAGCAGGCAGATACCATAAAATCATATCACTTACGTGATCTCAGATTAACATTTTCCTGTTTTCGATTTTTCATTTTGACTCCCCCCCTCCCCCCTTTTTTGATAACCAAGTTGATACTTAGCTCAGTGACTTATGCCACTGTGGGGGGCTTCAAGTTATTTAATGATAACTTTAAAATTAGCAATTAGTATAGGAGTAGATTGGTTGCATTTCCCCTGAATCAGAGCATGAGGTTAATGCAATTGGAAAGTTATGAGTCTGGATTTGACACTAATTGATGATTGGGTTACAGTATGTCGAGATAAGGATTCAGTACGAGAGAGGCAAGTCTGTACAGTGGTGCCTCGGGTTACATATGCTTCAGGTTACATACGCTTCAGGTTACAGACTCCGCTAACCCAGAAATAGTACCTCGGGTTAAGAACTTTGCTTCAGGATGAGAACAGAAATCGTGCTCCGGTTGCGCAGTGGCAGCAGGAGGTCCCATTAAAAATGGACCTCTTGAACGAATTAAGTACTTAACCTGAGGTACCACTGTATTTGCAAATCTCCCCTCCTCCATTCAGGCACGTAGTTGAAATTTGCAATAGCTGCTTATCATCGTAGAGTTGGAATAAGAGTCAGAGAGTGAGATAGGGCCTAGTAGATCACAGAGAGCGAGCAGAAGCAATCTGAGAATGAGGGGAAGAAGATCTGGAACATGCTCTGAGAGCCGACTTGTGCATTATTGCATATATACACAGAAATGGATGGAGAAAGCTGGAGAGCCCTTGTGTACCCCCCCCAAGAGCCTGAAGAGGGTGTCAGTGGGTGCGGAGGAAGACCCAGAGAGACCGAGGTGCAGTGGGGCTTTGTTTACGCTGCTCAGCCTCCTCACCTAACAGCTGGTGTGCAGGGTAGCTCAGCAGCTTCTTTCTTGCACATCCTCCAGCCTCCTGCAGACCCCAAAGCTTCAATTCTAGTTGTGGGTATTTTTGGATACAGTATTTTTGGTATGGATTAAAGAAACAGCAGTACAGAGGGTTTTTAAAGGGTGTTTAGAGGGAGCTTCCCACTATACACAATATCACTTATGCATGTGGGTGCCTGGAATGTAACCCCCACATAAGGGGGGGCATCTGTACTAAAGGATACACCCCATAAGAATTAGCAAAATCAAGACAGGCAGAATGAACAGCTAGCCAACAAAAATCACAACGATAAATAAAACCAACAAAATTGCAATGATAAATAAAACAGTCCATTGCGTGCCTGAGACCAGAAGAAACTGTTAACCTGGCACCAAAATATTCACATTGTCAGCACCAGGTAAGCCTCCCTAGGCAGAGCATTCCATAACCATGAGGCCACAACTGAAAAGGCTATCTCCGTCGCTGCCTCCCTTTGAACTAGTGATGCTGAATATTTAGTATTCTAATGGACCTCAAAGAGGAAAGGCAAATTGCACTCTGAAGAGAAACACAAGGTTCAAAAATGAGCCTGGAACTCAGCAAAGTGATGCAGAATTTGAATTTGAAAGAAAAGTGTTTCTTGCCACAATGGACCACCTAATTTATCATCTTAAGAACTAGTTTTAGGTAACAAGAGAAATATGCAAACTTTTTAAAAGCCACTCCTAGATTTTAGAATTCAAAAGCATGAGTGAAAAAGATTTATCAGAAGGATGCAATTTTGCAATTGAAAAATATCCAAACAGCCTAACATCTAAAGCAGTAACTTTGAACACTATGCATGATGTTTGCTTTGGTAAATGGGGAGGACCATTTACCACTATGCCCAATCTGCAACTTGAGAATGTGTTTTCTAAAGCATGCATTGAGGACCTTATGTTGCCTTTCTCTAAGTGTGCAGAAGCGGAAATGGCATTCAGTAAGCTGTCCCTTTTAAAGATTCTCATCCGGTTCAACCATGAATGAAGAGTCATTGAACAGCTTGGCGATGTTAGTCATTCTACATGAACTCGATATCGATTTCTCAGAAGTCATCAGAGGCTTTGTGAATGAAAAAAACAAGAAGATGGTCCTGAAATACATGTTCCAAATAATTTATTCATTATATGATGTCATTTGATCTACTGCTGTAGGGTGAATATTGCTCCTTTTCAGAAAGATATAGCTTTTGTTGAATACTGTTCTAATTCATAAAGAGCTTAGCCTGTTCATTTCTCTGTCTGAAATCTATTCGGCGGGAGGAAATAGCTACTGCTATTTCTTTTTATTTTAATGTTGCATAATGATTATGATGTTTTAACTATTTAGCCTTCCTGTTTGAATTATTTAAACTGCTGCTATCATTTATAATGTCATTTCAACGTTTAAGTGCTATTTAATAATTATCTGTAATATAACAGTGATTTTTGAAATATTCATAATGATAGTAAAATGCCTTTTGAGGACTGGAGCTCTGAAAGGCAGGTTACAAATCTGTTAAATAAATACATCTTAAATGAACGCTGTGGACTCAAAATAACAGTCCATATTGGTAATGTATGAGCATGTTGTTTAGTCGTTTAGTCGTGTCCAACTCTTCGTGACCCCATGGACCAGTGCACGCCAGGCACTCCTGTCTTCCACTGCCTCCCACAGTTTGGTCAAACTCATGCTGTAGCTTCGTGAACACTATCCAACCATCTCGTCCTCTGTCGTCCCCTTCTCCTTGTGCCCTCCATCTTTCCCAACATCAGGGTCTTTTCCAGGGAGTCTTCTCTTTTCATGAGGTGGCCAAATATTGGAGTCTCAGCTTCAGGATCTGTCCTTCCAGTGAGTGCTCAGGGCTGATTTCCTTAAGAATGGAGAGGTTTGATCTTCTTGCAGTCCATGGGACTCTCAAGAGTCTCCTCCAGCACCATAATTCAAAAGCATCAATTCTTCAGCAATCAGTCTTCTTTATGGTCCAGCTCTCACTTCCATACATCACTACTGGGAAAACCATAGCTTTAACTATACGGACCTTTGTCGGCAAGGTGATGGGCAGCAGTTATTGCCAATAGATTGCTGGGCAGTGGGGTGAGGTGGGGCATGTGAGAGGGCAGGGTGCCCAATTCACATTATAGCCCAGGAGTTCCTGTTGGCACCCGTAAAAGCATCTCTGTCTTGTCTGGATTGTGTTTCAGTTTATTGGCTCTCATCCAGTCCATCACTACAACCTGGTACATGCAAGTTACATTTACACTTTCCAGGTACTGTGTTCAATAGGAGTAAATTCTGCTAGATGGCGGCCGTTTTCATTGCAATATTCCATTTCTTCCCAGACTAACATTTCGAATGTTAATTCACAGCTATTCTTTGTGCGGCATTGTGTACAACTGTTTCTCCTCAGATCTATCTCACTAAAGCCGGGGATGGGGGGTGGAATTCAATTTTGCAAGTAAAAAGTCCTCTTCTGAGAAGTGTTATGCAGAACTGAATCAATGCACGCATAGATATATCACAGGAACATTCTGTAATAATAATAATTTTTTGAAAGATAAATAATGTCATACCTGATGTTTCTCTTGGCAAATCTTATTTCTTTTTGCCTAGGGGAGCTTTAGATAAACCAATGGGGGAAGGACTTAACAGCACAGCGATAAGGGAATGCAATCTGGCTGCTTCTCTCTCTCTCTCTGCATGTATATTTCATGATATTTTAGTTCATCTTCATAGAAGCACTTTTGCATACTCAGTCCTCCAGGGCGACACACTTATTCAAGTTAAAAATGACAACAGTTTGAAATATTTCTGTTATATAAATAAACATAAAAGAAGCAGATAATTCTATGCATTCACAATGATTAAGTGAAGTTTCAGCACTATGATGCTTTAACTATTTAGTTTCCCCGTTGGATTTAATTATTTTTTTCCTTTGAGACATCTCTGAAGTTGACCCTGTATGATAAAACATGGAAAATGCATTTTATTGGTGGCTGCATAACAATATATCCTTTCGGTATTTGGTTAATATAAATGTTTCATGTTGTGGCATGGTTTTACTGTAATGTGTAAGATCATGGCCACTGGTTCCATCACCTCCTGGCAAATAGAAGGGGAAGAAATGGAGGCAGTGAGAGATTTTACTTTCTTGGGCTCCATGATCAATGCAGATGGTGACAGCAGTCACAAAATTAAAAGACGCCTGCTTCTTGGGAGAAAAGTGATGACAAACCTAGGCAGCATCTTAGAAAGCAGAGACATCACCTTGCCAACAAAGGTCCGTATACTTAAAGCTATAGTTTTCCCAGTAGTGATGTATGCAAGTGAGAGCTGGACCATAAAGAAGGCTGATCGCCGAAGAATTGATGTTTTTGAATTATGGTGCTGGAGGAGTCTCTTGAGAGTCCCATGGACTGCAAGAAGATCAAACCTATCGATTCTTAAGGAAATCAGCCCTGAGCGCTCACTGGCATTCACTCAGAGGCATACTGCTCTGACAATGGAGGTAGAACATAGCACTTCTCATAGAAGTAGAGTGGGAAAGGTCTGTACATGGCAGCCTTACTTGCATGTGTGTTGTATCTGCTGTTGGTGGCCAAAAAGCTAAGACATCTCTGGCTCCTTAAATTATCTCTTTTGATCTGGCTTTTCCATCATAGCGAGCCGTTTTCCAATGCTGATTCCATTTCTACCAAAAATATTCTGCGAACCTTAAACAGTTAACAGTTACCAGCCAATTGATCAGGCTGCAGGAAGGTAGTCATCAGCAATCGGGGTGTTATTGATGGGTTTCTTCCGTATTTATGAGGGAATCAATGAAAAATAAAATGAAAAGTCTAGAATGCCAGTTGCAGACTTATAATTATACATTCATACATCCTATAAGCACTTCTGTTAATTGAATCACAAATCTCCAAAAATGAAATGCAGAAAAAGCCTTTAGAGACGAACTAACACTCCTGGAGGGCTACCCCACCATCCTGTTTCCACCATCTATTTCTGCTACCCATGTTGTTTTCTCTTTGGGGCTCACTGATGTATACAATCCATAGTTTATAATCCTACATATTAAAACTCAGTGCAAGACTTCCTAACTGAAGCCTAAAATCTGTAATGCAAACAGAGGAGAATTGTTATTACTAAGGCTACTTTGTATTTCTTTCTCTTTGTTGTCAGTAGCAAAGTGAAGTACCAAGTGGTACCTCGGTTTACGAACTTAATCCATTCCGGAAGTCTGTTCTTAAATCAAAACGGAGGCGCACTTTCTCTAATGAGGCCTCCTGCCACCGGTGCCCTTCCACTGTTCGGCTTCCGTTCTTAGACCGAGGTAAAGTTCTCAAACCAAGACACTATTTCCGGTTTTACAGAGTTTGTAAACCGAATCATTCTATTAAAAAAAATGTTTAGGGGCACTCTCATTTCCCTACTCATATTGAAATACTGCCCCCTCAGTGAGGTCAAACTTAGATTCACAAAATGTTTAGGGGTATGCGTACCCCTGCGTCCCCCCCCAGGAAAAAAAGCACTGGTCATAGCTATGATTCTGCCACCACCCTGCCAGAACCATCAGCAAAGCCAGCAGTTTCAGAGTTGTTTTTTTAAAAAAAGTTGTGGGGTTATTGTTGTTGTTTAATAAGATTATAATAAAAATGGAGGAGAGGTAAGGACGCATGCACACACATTCCCCTCAGTCTTAAGCTCCCACCCCAATCATTTTGCCCTTTTTATTTAATTGGTTTCACCAGCCCCAGTTCCATATTTCCATCTGGCTTCCTCTATTCTGCCTGTTAACAAAATGCAAGGCCATGCCTCTCACTCCTACATTTAATGGTGTGGAGGAGGAAGATGTGTTCAGGCTTCTGAGCAATACCTTCTTATAATACCTCCATGGTTCATACATGAGCCAAGATTGGAAGGTGAACATCAGGCTTTGCTATGGGGATTTCTCCATGCAGGGACACTTCATTCCTACTTGATTTCTCTGCTTTTCTGGCATTTTGATTATAGCAGTGAAAAGTCCTGTTTGACAGCTTTTGCCAAATAATGTAGTTTATCCAGTTCTTAAGATGCAAAAATCATTATTATGAACATGACATGTCTAGGTGAAAATCGCTGATTGTGGACCGTTAAAACTACAAAATCCATGATGCTTTGTGGCTGGGGGGGGGGGAGCAAAATAACCTAGGGCCGTTTCTGAAAGCAAGCAATGTTAATATTGATTTTCCTGAGCTTCTTCTGGATGTAATAAAAGAGGTTGTTTGGAAAATGAGCAAGGGCTTATTTTAGATTATTTAAATATCACTTCTGTTTTAAGTGTGCCTTTATAGATTGTCTCAACAGTTATTACATCCCCTGATCTGTGGATAGGGCAGATTAGACATAAAGATATGTAAATAGCTAAACATCCATTCATTTTAATGAGGCTTACACAGGGAAAAAAGTGCTCATTGATTTTCACCCCCCTCAATAAACAATTAGACTGTTACCAGATATCTCTTCTAGCAGCTACAGATTCAGTAGCATGGAAGTGGAATTGAAGAGGTAGGTGCCTTCAGGTAGAACACAGTAATTCACATGGGAGTTTATCTGTCTGGATTAGCACCAGGTACTGGGTGGGCCAGGCAGGTAAGTGAGAAAGGGGCCCAGGCAAGCTGCAGAGGAGCAGATGGGCCAGGACAATTGCCCAGCAACCACAGACCCTCCAAGTGTCCCTATTTTCCAGAGACAGTCCCGGATTTACAGAAGCCATCCTGGTTTGTGATTTGATCTCAAAATGTCCCACTTTTCCTTCAGATGTCCCTATTTTCATTGGAGAAACATTGGTGGGTACAGTCCTCGGTTTACAAACACCTCGGGTTACAAACACTTTGGGTTACAGACTCCGCTAACCTGGAAGTAGTACCTCGGGTTAAGAACTTTACCTCAGGATGGGAACAGAAATTGTGCAGCGGCAGCACGGTGGCAGCAGGAGGCCCCATTAACTAAAGTGGTACCTCAGGTTAAGAATGCTTTCAGGTTAAGAACGGACCTCCGGAACAAATTAAGTTCGTAACCAGAGGTACCACTGTATTGTCATGTGCCAGGAGTCGGCTTCGCCTGCTGAGCAGCAGCCTGAAAGAGCAGAAGTGACTCCAACTGCTGCTGATCAGCCTTCCTGCTCCTGATGAAAACCAGCTGGCTACAGCTTTCTTAAGCAGAGTTTCCAGCCTCAGTCAGTTGCTGAAAGCAACATTCGCCGTTCCTGACCAGACCTTGTTGCTTCTTGCTTCTTATGAGCTTAGACCCTTAGTTTTCTTGAACCCTCAATCATCTGACTATGTGAACTGAGATACTCCTGACCTTAGGACTGGACTGGACCTTGTATATGGACATTGCCTCATCACAATCAGGCCATAAATCATATCACATTACAATCTGTTTTTTTAAAAAATAAATAAATCAAAAGTTGGGGCCAAAAAGCAGGTACCAGGTGACTTTTCTCAGGGAAAACGTTCCACAAATAGAAAACCACTACATGGATTTATGAGGCTTTCAGAAGCATGCCTAAAATATAGAACTGTATGTGCATAGGAAACTATCCATGCATTCAGGATCACTGAAACTGGGCAAATTCCCTATGAGCACACACTTGCAGTTCCAGTGAATACGTGTAGTTCAAGAGCAGAGCCAGAGGGCAGGATGCTATTCCTCAAACATCCACTTACATTCCTTCTACCCAAAGAGAATGTTTGTGACGAGCTAAACTCCCCATACGGACCACAGATGCCTGCCTGAGATGCTGTAAAACCCTTTCTCCAAAAGAACCATAGACATAGCTTTACTTGCAAAAATCTGATAATCTGCACATCCCAAGTAAGCGGCTAGTTTGTGGAAAGGTGCCCTGAGAGGGGACTGAAGGGAAATAGAGACAACTCTGTCACACGGCAGATTGAAGTGATCTGCTTCGGGTGGCATAGTGAGGGGGGAGGGTTGGTGAGGCAGGAATTGGCATTTGAAGCTGCATCAAGTGTGTTGGCCCAAGCGGTGGTGGAATTTGGCTGTGCCTAAGGGAAAACAAGGGACATGGGTGGCGCCACAGAGCCTAGGACTTGCAGATCAGAAGGTCGGTGGTTTGAATCCTTGTGACGGGGTGAGCTCCCATTGCTCGGTCCCTGCTCCTGTCAACCTAGCAGTTCGAAAGCACGTCAAAGTGCAAGTAGATAAATAGGTACCACTCTGGGGGAAGGTAAATGGCGTTTCCGTGCGCTGTTCTGGTACACCAGAAGCGGCTTAGTCATGCTGGCCACATGACCCAGAAGCTGTACGCCAGTGCCCTTAGCCAGTAAAGCGAGATGAGCACCGCAACCCCAGAGTCGGCCACGACTGGACCTAATGGTCAGGGGTCCCTTTACCTTTTAAGGGAAAACAACTCTCAACTCCTGCATCCCAAAGTGATCTCACACCAAATTCTGTTGCCAGGAATGCCCCCCCTTATGCACTGCTTTTACCTCCAGGGCTGGTTTGGCTTTATACCAGGGGTCAGCAAACTTTTTCAGCAGGGGGCCGGTCCACTGTCCTTCAGATCTTGTGTGGGGCAGGACTATATTTTGAAGGGGGGGAAATGAACAAATTCCTATGCCCCACAAATAACCCAGAGATGCATTTTAAATAAAAGCACACATTCTACTTATGTAAAAACACCAGGCAGGCCCCACAAATCCGGCCCCCGGGCCTTAGTTTGCCTACCCATGCTTTATACCTATAGTTGCTGATACTGCCTGTAGAAGCATCTTTCTGCATAAAACATAAAGCAACAACATAAAACAGAATGTACTGCACTGATAATGGGGGGGGGAGAAGGCTTTAAGCTCTAGGGTACCCCCCCCCCGGTTTTCCTACACACACACACACACACACACACACACACACATACCTCTTGCTTCATTTTTCAGTTATGCATGAGATACCCTGTGCTTTTCATGGAACTTTGAGCTTACAGATCAAATAGGGCATGTAAGATTTTTAGAAAACCCATTAGAAAGATAATTAGCAGCTTGTTAAAACACAGGGTTGTAAAAATCCAATTTGGTTTGCAGCTTTTACTCTATAAAAGTGATATTTAAGTCACCTTAAATACATTGATTTGTATGCTCTTTAGAACCATAATAATAAAACTAAGGATTCAATTTAATAAATATCAGTGGGCTTGCAAGTAGGGGAGGGGAGAACAGCTAAGAGAAATGTTTCACAGAACATTTCATTTCATTTACAAGGATAACAAAACATCAATAAATGTTAATTTAAGAACTCCCAATGATATAGAATCTCATAATCATCTTATGAAATGATCTATTGATTTTTCAAGGTTCTCCAGCAGAAATGTTTAGACTTTATTTCAGGTAATGAACAACCTATTTTTCCTGTAGGCAGGTATTTAATATATATGCAGCTTTTTCTTCTGAACTGTTAAGCACTTCAAATTGCAAATGAAACATCTTTACAGGTTGTTTACTAATATTTAATGCAATCTTATGCCAAGGGGACTTATAAATTTAATGCGTAGCACATCCAATTCCAAAATTGGAAAAAATAGATTGAAGAAAACAGCAATTATTTCAGTTTATTCTAAGTAATCTGTAGCCTGTGGGAGTAAGGTCGGGAATATACATTATTGCAGCAAAACATGCGTTTGGAATCCTTTTTTGTCCAGGCGTGAATGTGAAAGCAGGTGTAGCAGCATATTTGGCAGGGGAAAATCAGTACATTTGATTCTTCTGGCACCTACAGATGTTCCTCTGCAACTATCCCCTGGAAAATATTCCCCCCCAAAAAGAACCAGTCTTGGAGGGTGATTGGAGAAAGCCAGTGTTAAGCCATGAAAAGGTTCTTCCATCAATGCATTCGTCTCTGAAAGGACTCTCTAGTCCCATATTTGCAGGATTAGGGTGAAATTTAGGTCTAAGGTCACAAGCTCATGCATTTTGGCTGCAGAGCACAGAATCAGACACTAGTCTTAGGGATACCATGCCCTCTTGCATTGACCAGATGGGTTTAACTAGCATTTATTTCTTAGAATAATTGATATCCCACCTTTCCCAGAGTAGAGTTAAGGACAACTAACAGCATTCAAGCAATCACCATAAATTAAAGTTATTATTTTATTTTATTTATATATATTTTAAAAACCCCACCAGAAACAGCATGGTAGATAATTCAGATAACTTAGACAAGAGAGGCTTCTTAAAATACCAAGGTTAATGTGATCCCCACCAACTGGTGGAAGCTAAGATGAGAATAAGTCAAGGAATTTCCCATGAAAGAGATTCCCTGTTGAGGGCCACAGCATGACCTCAGACTTCTCATGCATTTCAGCCAACCTAACATCAGCCCACGTCAGGATGCAGAGAAAGGTCTTTAGGTGCATGCAGAATTATATGGTAAGAGACAGTCTTTTAGCTGCCCTGGATGCAAGCCATTTAGGGCTTTCAGGTAAGAACCAGCAAGTTCTTGCCCACCACACTGCTCTTGAACCCTGCAGAATTACTTGTACAAATGAGGCATAGAGTTTTGTGCTCCCAGTTCTCGGGTTACATTAGGTAGAGCCAGTGGCGTAGCGTGGGTTGTCAGCACCCGGGGCAAGGCAAGTAATTTGCGCCCCCTAACCCGTGGATTTGCGCCCCCTAACCCGTGGATTTGCGCCCCCTAACCCATGGATTTGCCCTAACCCCAGATGTTGCGCCCAGTGCGGCCGGCCCCCCCTGCACCCCCCACGCTACGCCACTGGGTAGAGCAAAGCAGACAGCTGATAAGAACCAGCTTATTGAATTCTCCCTGGAAGCATATTGGTTACCAGTGCAGACTTCCTAAAATAGGTGTTGTATGCTCATCTCACTCTGTTCTTGTGAGCATCCTTCTCAACTGCTGCATTCTGCACCAGTTGAAGATTCTGAAGACTGTAAAGGCCATTGATGTACCCAAGGCATACAGCAGTGTGGCTTGGTTCTACCTCCCCAGAAACAAGTGTGGTGGGCCTATCAGCCTATGCTACGTAAAGCCATCACAACCACCACACTCTGTATTTTTCTTTTGCCTATTTGAAATGCAGGATTTTTCATTTGTACCTATGGTGCTGTTCTAATCTTCACTTTTAGACTACTTTATATTGTTTTGCTTATTATATTGTTAGCTGCCTCGTGGACCTAGCCAACCAAAAGGCAGGGTAGAAATATGCTAATAATCAAACAGACCATTGTACCAAATGGTGTATTGTGACCCTACTTTTCAGATTTCCAAACTAATGAATGAGTTGTAACATATTACACAAAGCTACTGCTAGGGCAAGGACTGGGCTTTATCACAGGCGTAAAGGAACCACAAGACCACATACATAAGAATTTTATTTCAGATCAGTCTTCAACTGGCCTGATCCAAGATGGGTCGCAACAGGAGCCCTAGCTGTATGCAAATATATGGTGAAAAACTAAGAAATGGGTCCCCAAATGCGTGTTTTGGGGAAAAGTAGGTCCTGGGTCTGTAAAGGTTAGAGATACCTACATTAAGAAATATGGGTCTCGGTGTGTTAGAAAAATGTCTCCGCGTGTAGGTGACTTTGCATTTTTCCAGAATGCATGCTTTTGCGTCCCAGGCACAATCTAGTCCTGAATGTTATTTCATTGGTGGCAGTTGTATTATTCTATAGAGTTTTATGATTCAAATAAAATGCATTATGTGTTACAATTTAATAAAAAGAAAACTTACTTTTTCCCAAAGTGTTAAATAACTTAGAGTCCTGCATAATGCAATGTAGACACAAACCCTGGGCCCTGTCAAAATTCTGTTCTAAAGCCAAATCAAATTGTGATGGTCATAAACATATTTTCTTGTAATCTCATTTTCACAGGTTCTGCTCTGTTGAAGTTAAAGAAAGGTGCAGCACAGAGTAAGGCATGAATTTATTTATGGCAGGATTTTACAGATATCGCACTCTTGTTTGGAAAGAAAAAGAAGAATTCTTTCACATTCAAAAAGCACCAGCAAGTGATGAAATGGAACTGTGTCAAGTCAGTGAACATTTCCCAATTAGTGGAAAGAATATAATTCACGCTCCACCTCAAGAAGCTTCAGTTAATTATGGGGTTGGATATTAACAATGAGGTAGCAAGAATTGGGTAGCTTAATTGAAAATCAGACACTGATTATACCATTAATATTTGACCTTGATCAAATTGTAGCTCATCCTTTCCATATCCAATCTAGTGACTTTTCCTCCATCCAAACATCAGCAGAAGTTTTCACATGTGAAACCAGATACGGTTGTTCCAATGTAATAACATGTAACCACATTTGTCCCTGTGGCAGTTTCGTTGGTTGTTATAAGCCAATTGTAGGCTGTACGGATATATAACTTCATGGTGTGGAAACCTCTAGACACCTTGTAATATACTTAGGAATAGGCAGAATGTGCCATTTCCGAACCTATACTAGAAAATTAAGCAACTGCTAAAGCTGGACCATAAAGAAGGCTGATTGCCGAATAATTGATGCTTTTGAATTATGGTGCTGGAGGAGACTCTTGAGAGTCCCATGGACTGCAGGAAGATCAAACCTATCCATTCTTAAGGAAATCAGCCCTGAGCGCTCACTGGAAGGACAGACCCTGAAACTGAGGCTCCAATACTTTGGCCACCTCATGAGAAGAGAAGACTCCGTGGAAAAGACCCTGATGTTGGGAAAGATTGAGGGCACAAGGAGAAGGGGACGGCAGAGGATGAGATGGTTGGACAGTGTTCTCGAAGCTACCAGCATGAGTTTGACCAAACTGCGGGAGGCAGTAGAAGACAGGAGTGCCTGGCGTGCTCTGGTCCATGGGGTTACGAAGAGTCGGACACAACTAAATGACTAAACAACAACAACAAACCAAATCACATGCTCAATGATCATGTGGATCAAGGCATCAGCACTGTGCCATGGTTGCCAGTCCCACAGTATGCACATGCTCATTTGATCTTCTGTACATAGTCTACACCATGGGTAGGCAAACTAAATCCTGAGGGCCGGATCCAGCCCAATCGCCTTCTCAATCCAGCCCACGGACGGTCTGGGAATCAGCATGTTTTTACATGAGTAGAATGTGTCCTTTTATTTAAAATGCATCTCTTGATTATTTGTGGGGCATAGGAATTCATTCATATATATTTTTTCAAAATATAGTCCAGCCCCCCCACAAGGTCTGAGGGACAGTAGACCGGTCCCCTGCTGAAAAAGTTTGCTGATCCCTGGTCTACATATCCTCTGTGGCTCAATGGGTCAGTTTGCCTGGCTATTAACCAGAAGGTTGGTGGTTGGAGCCCACCCAGGGACAGCTGTGGGCAGGATTTCTGCATGGGGGGGGGGTGTTGAACTAGGGCCCCTTCACAATTCGGTGACTCTGTCAGTCTGCATGTGTTGTACGGAGTTGCATGCCTGCTGATCTCTGTACACTCTGTGTTTAGTGCTCTGTAAAATGCAAAAATATCAAATGAACTAACAGGTGAAAACAGTGGGCATCTCCTGGCTCCTCCCTGACAGACATTCATTAGTTACCATAAGAAGATAGGAAGAGCCTGCTGGATGAAGCCAAAGGCACAGCATCCTGTTCTCACAGTGGCCAACCAGATGCCTATGGGAACCTGAAAGCAGAACCTGAACACAACAGCATTCTCCTTACCCATGATCCCCCTCAACTATTATTAGTTGTCTAGACAGATTCTATTTGCAGGCAGATGCAGTTGTACGCAAGATCTCTCTAAATCAAGCCTATTGTAAAGCATGCAGGAAAGAATGATCTGAAGCATTTTTTGCTCACAGACATTTCGCTGTGAATTCAGAGGAATCTCTTTCATTTCTGTGGAGACATATAATTATACAGCTTAATGTTGAACCAAGTTCTATAACCATTAAATTGATTTCCTTAGATCACCAAGTAATGCCTAATTAGTGGTAATTATAAAATACAACTAAATAAAATATTAATATCCCCAACCATTCACCTCCTAATCGTTACTCTCTGAACGGCATACCTGGTGGTTTGTCTCTGGTGCTCAGCACAACGTGTCTGGATTAAACAGCAGGTAATTTGAACATTTTATTAGGGAAAGTAAAGGAATTAAGTCTGGAAAAGACAAGGAAACCACATGCTTAGCATTTTTTAGGTCTTGTGCTCAGTTAACAAACTCAGTGGCATCGCCTCTGAAAATGTGTGAGGATACCAGGGAAGTCACAATCTGGAGAGGCATCATGTGTACAAGGCAACATTTCAAAATGGAAGGTGTCCCTAGTGGGTGGAGTGGTGGGGCTGTGCCCATTACCTGAGCTTCCTCCAGCTGAGTTGCTGCTGCTGAATTGGCTCCACCAGTGTGTTTGCACCACGCTGACTTCACTGCCTCCTTGGTCCTCTCCCTGTCCATCCCAATATGCAACAGCAACTGAGCCAGAGGGAAGTCAGGTAAGCTGCGCAGTTCTACTATACTAGTGAGAAATGTACTAGTGGTGCATCCACACAGTCCCAGCCAAGCTCCATGAGTGCAAGTGGATGCATTGCAATAATAGAAATTTGGAATTGAAAGGGGTCCTAAGGCTCATTTGGCCCAAACCCCTGCAATGCAGGAATCTCGGCTAAAGCATCCATGACAGGTAGCCACCCAACCTCTGCTTAAAAACCTCCAAGGAAGGAGAGTCCACCACCTTCCAAGGGAGTCTTGTTCCACTGTCAAACAGCTCTTGCTGTCAGAAAGTTCTTTCTGATGTTTAGTCAGAATCTCATTCATTGTAACTTGGGTACTCCACTCCAGGGCAGGAGTAAACAATCTTACTCCATCTACCATATGTCAGACCTTCAGATTTGTGTATGTGTGCAGCAATAAGTGTTTGCATAGGCCAGGCATAAGCAAACTCGGCCCTCCATATGTTTTGGGACTACAACTCCCATCATCCCTGACCACTGGTCCTGTTAGCTAGGGATGATGGGAGTTGTAGTCCCAAAACGTCTGGAGGGCCAAGTTTGCCTATGCCTGGCGTAGGCCTTCTAGTTGATTCCATTCAATCATCCATTCTGCAGCTCAGCCAAAGAAGTAACCTTGAAACTTAAGGGAAACTTAATTGTATGTTAAAACTTACCAATTTTCCACATGAAGTAGCCGAATCGAAATTCAGCAAAGCACCCGAGAAAGACCTCTTAACGATGTTTAAGAAATAAACTCTATATAGGACACTGGTTTCTTTTTAATTATTAAAGCATAGTTTCTCACTACTAGCAGGGAACATTGTCTAAATGGCTTCAATTCTGTTGCACAGAACTAAGCTAACATTCCTGGTAATGTGTAATGTCTGCACCACTGTTCTATCTTGGATCATTCTTTTTCTTATATTCCTCATAAGAAAATTTCTTTTAATGGCCATTCCTTAAGAGAGCGGTGCCAAAGGTGGCAATGTTTTCCACTGAGGATCAGATTAAAAGTGTGTTATTTTATACTTCAAATTTACCTCTCCAGACACAGGATTAGGAATGAATTTAAAGATGTGAACCATGGGATTCTCTGGATCCCCCCCAAAAAATTTTTTCTTATCATCATTATTTTCAATAGAAAAGCTTAAAAGATTCTGTGGAAGCTGTGCTAACTAATATACAAGGCAAGTGGAAGCTGCAATGAAATGCACAGGATACTGTTCAGGTTCATGCCTGAAAGCCAGCCATGTCTTATTCTGGGATACTCTATTACATGCTCACTAGTTTTCCATTGCTAGTTAGTTAGCCAGCATTCCATAACTACTGAGCATGCTCAGTCCTTGTTGGGCTATATCTGGGTCGTCGTCCCCAAGATTCTCCCCATGCAATCATTACTGAAGCCTGCTGACAACTCCATGTTGTGTATGGACACTGCCACTTTTGCTATGTAAGGATGTGCTCTCATACAATGAGTTCACTGTTAGTTGGCAGGATTTTTGTTTGTTACCAACTTCTCACCATTATTAATTACACTAGTTTTCCCTGTTCAGAAACAGCTGACTTCACTTACTAAAGGCTCATCTAAGTTTTAAACATTTCCCTTATTTCCATATTTACCATTCAGATGAATACACTTGTAACAATTTTACAGGGAGATCTACTGTACATGCAGACTATGGACTTCATTAGAACTGCATTGCTATTAATGGCCAATTAACTGTTGTCTTAGAACATAAGGTCTTCAAGGCAAGAAAACAAATATTTTTATTGAGGAAGAACCACGTACGTTTACAGCGTTGTATAAAATGGCTTATTAATAGCAGTAATTGATAATAAATTTGTTTTATCGAATAAATAACGACTCATTGGAGTGCCGCTTATGGGAGGTATAATGAGTTGCTGTAAGGCCCAATTTGTAATAACAGGAAGCATTAAACTGGTATAAAAGGCATAATGCCTTCGATGGTGCATGCTGTCTTTTACAATTGTTGCTGTAGATTTGCAGGCGCAAGTAGTGCTTAAAAGAAGATTACGGAAACCTTCTTCTATCTCAGCACTAAGCACTTCCTGCTGCTGGAAAGGCCCAAGTCCTAGGAAATTTGGTCTATTGGTTGCAACACTAGTTGGGATCCAGGCTTCGTCATGTCATAGAGTAACAATAATAATAATACCCATATGCTGAAATGAGGTGGTGGTGGACTAAGTGGAGGGGTCCCTTTGCTCAGCTGTGCTGCCTGAGCCAAATGGCCACCAAATGTCCAGGTATTGGGGGCATATTTTCCATAATTTGGAAATACCTTTATGAGGGATTCTCCCCTCCCTCGGGCTGCATCATGGATCAAAGAAGAAATAAGAAAGTTCATATTTGTGGTTTTTATTCAGCAATTGTGGAGCAAGGCAAACAACCCTGTCTTAACTCCATAGTGATGTTGCTCACTCTGAGCCCCCGCTTCCTTCCCCAGTAACAGCCTGTGTCCCTACGGGAGGCTTCAGGAGTTAATTGCCATTGGGCTCGTTGCTCTTGAATTCTGAATGAGCAACGAGTGCAGAGAGAAGGAGGGGCTTCTATGCTCTCCAAGGAATTCTCTGTTGGCAGTTCTCCAACTCCCCCTCCTTCCCCTAAGACAGCAGTTCTCAACCTGTGGGTCCCCAGATGTTGTTGAACTACAACTCCCATCATCCCTGAGCTCTGGCCTTGCTAGCTAGAGGTGATGGGAGTTGTAGTTCAACAACATCTGGGGACCCACAGGTTGAGAAAGGCTGCCCTAAGATCTCATAACTTGGCAGCTCAGTGTTCTGCTGCAATACAATCCTGTCTCCCTCTTCTCTGGAAACTACAGGGGAAGCAGGGGGCCAATTCCCCCCGCTCCCCCTCCTCTGAGGCAAGCAGGGGCCGGTTCCCAAGCCCCCTCTTCAGTCCAGTCCCTGACACCAACTAAAATGTGATGAAACAGTGGGAAACTTTTGTAGTCTGGTATAAAGCAGTGTGCTGTGAAGGAAAGAGATAATCTACCTGAGGTGGACAGTGCGACCACTTCTCACATCGACATGATTCAGCTCTCAGAACTGCCAGTTCTATAATGAACAGCAGTCTTCCCCTTGATTCATTAGACTACTCAGTATTATCACTTGTTTGATCTCATAACCTCACTGAGACCTTATCATGAGGGGTGGTAAATCTAATAAATAAAATAAAAATAAATATGTAAGTAAAAATTATAATGTTACACTGCTCAACGGAAAGGGCACAGGCTATTGGGTGGCCTCATACTTCCATGCATTTGTTTCCATGGTATTTGAGTAGTGCGCCGTACTGAATAATGATGTCAACCATCAGTCACGTCTTCCTTGAACATCACTATTGGTGAAACCCAGCTGTTGACCATATGCTTTGCCTGCTGAAGGTATCAGGTTCAGTCCTTGGCACCTCCAGGTAGGACTGGGAGGGTCCAATCTCTGAAACCTTGGAGAGCAGCTACCAGTCAATGTAGACAATTCTGAGCTAGAAGAACTAATGATCTGACATGGTATAAGGCATATTCATGTATATCCATTATTCTGTGATAGAACCAGTATAGACAACTCATTGCAGCTGCTTACATATGCAGCATATGTGTTCAGGTCTGTTGAAATTGTGATTCCTGCCTGCACTCTTGATGCACATTCTTTTTTGGACTAAAGACAAGAGATTGATGTGATCAATAGATAAAGAAGAGAGCGATTAAATTCATTACTGAAGTATGGTCCAAAGATCAGCATTTCCTCCCCCTTATTGGAAAGACATAGGAAGCAGATGAAGCTGTTTAAAATAATGATTCACTCTCTACTACAAAAACAAAAACGTCTTTATAGTTTGTCACTGTAGCAGTTCAGTGGCCATAGAGTTTTGCTCATGTAATGTGAAGACACTTTTATTTCAACAAGCAGGCTAAAGGAAGAATAATTGGAATAATAAAAGGAATTAATGTCATGGGTGAGATCATCATGGAACAATTGCTTAAAAATAAGTTATACATAAATAGACCACAAAACTTGGTTATTTCTGATGGCATCAGTAGGGTTAAGCAGGCTGTTTTATGTGTTCATGGCTCTAGTGCTGTTTCTAATTTTAAAAATTGCCAAAATGTAATCTCTCTTTGTGCTATAGGCAGAAAATGGCTAATATACTCTCAAGAACTGTAATTTTATTCCTTATAAGTAAAAAAAATATCAAAAAAATCAAAGGTTACTTGCAGCTATCCCGGAAACGACAGGAGATACCCATTATTCTGTACTTGGGTAATATAAATCAAACCATGCTTTATACATTCTCTTATACCATAAAATGCATATTTCTTGATAGAAATATCTTCACTTTTTTTGCCTATGGAGATGGTAACGACTTTTCCCCCTTGGGAAAGGATTGAATTATTAAATGCCTTTTGACACCATTCAAGACAAATTAAATAAAACTTAAAGGAATATAGATGTCTGTCTCTTTATAATCCAATTTTAAGTAATAAAGCCTGACAAGAAAGAAATTATCTAATATGGCCCAATTAGAAGAACTATAGATTTTAAAACTTATTCTTTATGACACAAGTAAAGTCTCAGGCCTACTGATCTGGAATCTAATCTTATTTTTTTAAAAAACTTCTCCCTTCCCTGGGCCCATTTGCAGGCCATGAAAGGGGTGTCATTTTCAGTGATTTTCTCAAGGGTAGGATTAATCTGGAAGGTTTAGGATAATAACCTTCCTTCTTTAACAAAAATGGTTGTTTTTTTTCTGCCATCAATTAGCAGCAGAGTTGGCAACATTCCTACCTTAGTTACACTGGCCAAATGGAACAAAGCTACCTATGTCATCATGTAGCACCACTCCCAGGGGACATGGCTGGGGAAAACGATGGCTACCTTCAATGGCCAGTGGGTACATCCAATGTTGTTGTTTTTTCCAATGGTGTCCTAAACCTCCACTGTCTTGTACTCCAGGAAAATCTCCAGGAAAAATCCATGCCCGCTGCATTGCAGGACATATTCAGGGAGGGGGGGGGGAGGTTGAATCCTACACAAATCTGGAGTGGAGTCCCTAAGACAATTGGATGGCATCTTGTATGCATCTTTCCAGCAACTTCTGCAACCAAGCTGATGCCAAAAGTATTGCTCTGCTTTCCTTTGGACCACATCAGTGAGGCCGAGAGTAGGGTCTTGTTGTCTGGGCAGCCCATGACCTCCATACACACTGCCGAAGGCAGTCACTTCAGTGCTGCTAACACAGCCGAAATAATGTGGAAGGCAGCAGTGAATGGGTTACCAGTCTCTACGGCCGCAGCAGGTGCTGTGATTCTCTGGCCTCAACCTCCCTGGAGGCGGGCACCATTGTCTCTCAAAATAGACAAATTTCAACAATACAGTGGTACCTCTAGTTACAAACTTAATTCATTCCAGAGGTCCGTTATTAACCTGAAACTGTTCTTAACTAGAGGCGTGCTTTCACTAATGAGGCATCTTGCTGCCACTGAGCCACCGGCAAACGATTTCCGTTCTCATCCTGAGATAAAGTTCTTAACTCAAGGTAACTCTTCCAGGTTAGCGGAGTTTGTAACCTGAAGTGTTTGTAACCTGAGGTGTTTGTAGCTCGAGGTACCACTGTACTCTGTCCATCCTACAGCATAGATAAGGAATGGGGGATGACAAGGTTAAAATTCACCAAGGTTTCAAAAACCATATTGTCAGGAAAGCACTATATAATGTTTGGATTCGGTATAAAGATTTGTTGGAAAACAAAACCCCTAGGTGGTTGTCACCAATGGAAGCTAAGGAAGTGAAAAAACTTAATATGGAATCTAAATGGCCAAAATATTGGGAAATTATAGAACAAGAGGAGGGAAAAGTGAAATTGCAGAGCTATGAGAAACTGAAGTCAAAAGTAAGAGACTGGCTTCATTATTACCAGATAAATGAAGTTTTCAAACAGGACAGGAAAATTGGTTTCCAGGTGGAGAGATCAAAACTAGAAACAGAACTGTTGGAACCCAATACTAAGAATTTGTCAAGAATGTATAACTTGCTGTTGAAATGGAATACACAGGATGAGATGGTTAAATCAGCTATGATTAAATGGGCACAAGACATTGGTCATGACATTATGTTTGCTGACTGGGAACAGTTATGGACTACCGGTATAAAGTTTACGGCATGTAATGCCTTAAGAGAGAACATTATGAAAATGATTTATAGGTGGTACATGACCCCAGTCAAGCTTGCAAAAATCTATCATACACCCAATAATAAATGCTGGAAATGTAATGAAACTGAAGGTACTTTCTACCACCTTTGGTGGACGTGCCCAAGGATCAAGGCCTTCTGGGAAATGATCTATAATGAAATTAAGAAGGTACTTAAGTGTACCTTTCACAAGAAACCAGAGGCCTTTCTCCTGGGCATGGTGGGCCAATTGGTGGCAAGGAAAGATAGGACGTTCTTTATGTATGCTACAACAGCAGCAAGAGTTCTTTTAGCAAAGTATTGGAAGACACAAGAACTACCCACGCTGGAAGAGTGGCAGACGAAGGTGATAGACTATATGGGACTGGCTGAGATGACTGGCAGAATCCGCGACCAAGGAAAAGAGACGGTGGAAGAAGATTGGAAGAAATTTAAAGTTTATCTTAAGAACTGTTGTAAAATTAATGAGTGCTAAAATGTCATGGGTAATGCAAAACAGAATTGCAGTGATAAATAATTGGGTAGGAGGAAAAAGATTAGAAACTGAATTATAAGTAATTGAAATTAGGGGTTGCTGGAAAAGTTTAAAACAGGGATGCAGAAAAGGGAGGTATGGGGAAGTCGTTGAAACAAGGTTTAAGAAAAAGAGGTTAAGAAATTATACGTGTTTATATGTTTGTTTGTTTATGTGTTGTTAGTTGTTAGTTGTATTGTGTTTTAATATATGTTGGAAAATCAATAAAAACTTATTAAAAAAAAATAGATAAGGAATGGGGAAACTCTGGCCCTCCAACTCATGTCATCCCTGACCATTGGCCATGATAGGTGAGGCTGATGGGAGCTGGAGTCTGACAACATCTGAAGGGCCACAGGTTCGCTATCGCTGTCATGAAGTCTATTTTAGAGTTGGGAAGGGCAACCAAAATGGACATACAAGGAAATGCTAGACTGTGAATTTGTTGAATATGGATAATACAAGTCATTAGGGAAGCCCCAGAGAATGTTGCTATCTAAATAGAGAAGATTCCTACTAAACTACAGCACACTATTCCTAGCAAAGGAAGTGGTTCTCTTCAGCTCTTTAATCTGCCCTCTTCTAATTGCTTTTAAGTCAGCTGAAGCCATTATAAGGCTAGACCCAGCTCAGATGAACCTAAAAATCTCATACGAGGCCACATTAAAATAGAGGCCCTTCCTCATCTCCATTGTTAAATCCAGTTGACTCATCATACTAAGGCTGCATTCACATGTGGGGTTTATTGTATCTGTTCAATGATACACTTCTGTTTTCTAACGTTCCTTCCACAATGAGCACTCACACTTTACATTGTGGTTGCCCTTTGCGGGATCGCGCGTGGGGCTACAGTTCCCAGGGAGCTTACTGGCAAACAGGGGCTGGCTTGCCTCTCAGTGTTAATTTTTGGAGGTTCACACCCAGCCTTAGTAATCAAGACCAGCCCCATTTATAAATAGGGGGTGGAGCCGACGATGGCCAGGCAGTCGGCTCTGGAGATTCACCCTCCCTCCCCTCCCTTTGCTTAATGTTTCTTGTTTGCAGGTTAACTTTTTCTTCCTGTTTAGCGGGCACTGCTACGGTCTTTGACTGGTTGCTGTTGAAGGACCGGGAAGAAATTTTCCTGCATTGGCAGGATTTGTCTTCCCTGTAGCAATTCGTCACAGCTTTGGCAGTTATGGCCTTGGGTGGAATCCTTTAGTCTTTTCTTCCCTATATGGGCGGGGCGTGAAGTGATGACTCACCCCCCTGCGGCGGCGATTCCAGAGTCCCCCTCTTAAAGGAGTTATATATATGGGTGTCACTGGCCATACACTGAAAGCTCATCAGTGAACTACCCTGCAGGGATATGGGCTTGGCTGCCTGCTACACTTACGTCTCTCAGAACACCCCCATATCCCATTTACCCTGATGAGCCCCAGTTCCCCCAGACCTAAGCCCAAGGCCTAAGCCAAGGTCTTCCTACATTCGGAAATTTAATAAAGTTGTGGCCTAATTTTAATTCCATATAACATTGTCAGAGTCTTTATTCCTTCCTTATGATCCCTGGGGGCTGCGGCTATTGCCGCCTGGTTATGCAATATATACACTTGTTCTATCACATCTCCACCGCTATACTGCCATGTTGCAATAAATGTCATTCACACATTTCCTTGCTCTTCTTCTACAGTCTGCCATTCTTTTAGGCTCTACCTTTTTCGGCATGACTTTCTACGATGAGATACTGGCGTGCTTTCATGTCAGCCACATGGCCAAAAAAAGTGTGAACCTTGAAATGGGCAGGGAGTGCAGTGCATGCTGGCATGCCAGCACATGGTGAACCCATGAAAAAGGCTGGAGAATTGCCCCGCAAGACTCCCACAAAAGAGTCCCCCGCAAGACTCCTCCCAGGACAAGGGGCCGAAGACAGATATTTCCATGGAATCAAACGACGTGGAAATGAGCATTAAACCTGCACCATATAGTCCATTACATTTCATTAGTTTTCCATAAGTGGTTTTTACATCATGTGAACGCTCAAATATAATTTGCAAAATAAGAGGGAGATGTCAGGAAAATGACATAAACTGCAGTATGAAGGCAGCCTAAGTGTCACAGGCTGATGCAATCCATCACTCCAAAAGCACATTGGTATTATCCAATCCATCCTAGTGAGAGTTAATAATCTAATGAAAAACAAGGTGACTGGGCGAGGAAAAGCTGCAGCAGAATGTTAAAAATGATAGGAATTCATCATTTTGTTTTTTACCCCGATATTTAGATCCTAGAAGACAAAAAGCAGGATTTGTAGCTGCCTTATATTGGAAATCTAGCAAGAACACACAATCTCTAGAGATTATCCTAAATCCCTATTTGAAACATTACGTTCTTGTAGAAAAGAAAATAGTTGCCACCCAGCTATCAACAATGAGGTCATTAACTGCAGAAGAAGATACTAGCATATGCCATTCGCAAATAGAAATGAAATCCCAATCTGGACAAGATGAACAATCATGCTTTTTGTCTGCATCAAAGTTTGGCTAATGCTGCGTCTCATTATCACACATTCAATGGTGTTCACGAAACACTGTTACTAACAATGAAGTAATTAAATATAATATTACTGTAGTCATTTCACCAAGTGTGGAATTTTCCATACAGCATGGCTGCATTGGGTAGCAAATCAAAGCTGTTTAATTGCTAATTGGCTGATGCAGGAGCACATCAATCTTTTCTAGATAGCCAGCAACATGGAATGTGTCCTGAATACATTGCGTTCCCCTAAATACTGCCTCCACTCACAATGCAGACAGTTTCATTTGCAAAAATGCCAATGCTCCCAGAGAGATTTTTTGTAGGAATACTTCCTTACTTTGTGAGTCCAACACACTTGCTTAACAGCAATACTTGCTCGCTGTTGTGGTGCATGTGGTGGGACAAAGTTGTGGAACCACCCTCCTGACGCCAGCATCATTAACGCTTACCTAGACAGGTGTTGTTGTTTAGTCGTTTAGTTGTGTCCGACTCTTCGTGACCCCATGGACCAGAGCACACCAGGCCCTCCTGTCTTCCACTGCCTCTGGCAGTTTGGTCAGACCAGTGGCGTAGCGTGGGGGATGCAGGGGGGGGCGGCCGCACCGGGCGCAACATCTGGGGGTTAGGGTAAGGGGGCGCAAATCCATGGGTTAGGGGGCGCAAATCCACAGGTTAGGGGGCGCAAATTACTTGCCTTGCCCCAGGTGCTGACAACCCACGCTACGCCACTGGGTCAGACTCATGTTTGTAGCTTCGAGAACACCATCCAATGATCTCGTCCTCTGTCGTTCCCTTCTCCTTGTGCCCTCCATCTTTCCCAACATCAGGGTCTTTTCCAGGGAGTCTTCTCTTCTCATGAGGTGGCCAAAGTACTGGAGCCTCAGCTTCAGGATCTGTCCTTCCAGTGAGCACTCAGGGCTGATTTCCTTAAGAATGGATCGGTTTGATCTTCTTGCAGTCCATGGGACTCTCAAGAGTCTCCTCCAGCACCATAATTCAAAAGCATCAATTCTTCGGCGATCAGCCTTCTTTATGGTCCAGCTCTCACTTCCTGGACAGGTGAGGTGGGGCCAATCCAGTGCAGCAACCCTGTCACCGTTCTGTCCTAGTCCCATCTGAGCATGAAGGAGCAATGCCAATGGCTAGAGAGCTCCGCTACTACTATTTGCTCAACACTTTAAAACAAATGAATTATGCCACAAGAGGTTTTCTCTGTTTTCTAGGGCAGGAGTGAGGAACCTCCAGCTCAAACCTGACCCAGAAAGCCTCCCATTTGGCCTGCAAGGCCATTTTGGGAAAGTCCCCCCCCCCCACTTTACAGAAGTGTTGGGTGAGTAATGGTCGGGCTTCAAAAGACCAATTAACGGTTTAAAGCGAGCT
Source organism: Podarcis filfolensis (assembly GCF_964270895.1). Lineage (NCBI taxonomy): Eukaryota > Metazoa > Chordata > Lepidosauria > Squamata > Lacertidae > Podarcis > Podarcis filfolensis. The sequence goes on from NC_139612.1 coordinate 28,988,461, forward strand.
CTTGGTTATTCTTTTGCTAGAGCAGGACACACTCCCAGCCATCAAGGAATGGTTGGTGAGAGCGCACCTTACTAAAGGTGTACCTTCCATTCTATGGAAACTGCTTCTCTCTCCTAATGTTGCTCTTGGAAACTCCAAAAACTGGAGGGTCAAAGATCAGTGCAGGGCTGTTTGAAAGCCCTTTCCCAAAGAGCACTACAGTGTTTTAAAACCTCTGATTTTTAGAAATTTAAGGAGCAGCACAGGGCTGTTTGGGAAAGGAATTTCAAAGAGCCCTTGTAAACAACTCCATGCTGCTCCTTAAAACTCCAGTTTCAGAGGTTTAAGGAAAAACATGGGGCTGTCTGCAAATGTTTTCCAAACAGCCACGCACTGTGCTTTGAAGTCCCAACAATGCACATGAACCATGCAGAAAACGCAGCATAGCTCATTTTCCAAATCTCTACTTCACAACAAATTTGACCATCACATTTAAATGCACACATTTTTTCAAAATCAAATGCTTTACCTAGTTGCAAACTAAACTTTGTATCCTCATGGAGTAAGGGGGAAAATCAGTATCCAATTAAAGGATTTAGAATAGTGTTGTTGTTGTTTTCATAGAGTTCAACTTTCAGTACAAAAGTTGCAATTTCAGAGGAGATGAAGCTCCCACTGAAATGCACACCGTCTGTTGTATATCTTCAAAAACGAATCGCTTTTCTTTTTCCTGAAGAAGGCACAGTGGTTTGCCTAGAGAGCAAGGGAGGGACCATGCTGTGCATGACACTGTATATTGCCTCCTTTGAAATAACAATGGTCCCTCTGGAAAAACAGGATTCTCATCCCAATTCCTCTCATGGCAAGTACTATCATGTACAGTTGTACACAACTTCAGTGAAAATGACCCTGTAAATTAGCATGGATCCAAACATTTGTCTGGTTGTTGTTTTTTTCAACCATTCTCCATCAATTAATTAATAAAAGAAAGAAATTGCATCTAACAATTTTCAAAGGGGAAGGAAAAGTTCTGTGAAATCATGGTTGAATTGAAAGCTTCGGTTGGGCTTACTTTACTTTCAGGTTGCCCAAGGTGAGTATGTGAACGTGCTTTCTTTCCTTCTGCAAATCACCTCAAGGGTGACCTCCACCCTGCAGTCTTCCCAGGTGATGCTAGGCTTTTATGTAAGTGCAGGGAGCTCTCCACCATGTGCCTGATGGCTAATATATATATATATATATATATATATATATATATATATATATATATATATATATAACAATGTAGAAAGAAAAAGAGTGGGGTTTAACAGGTAAAAGGAAGGACTTCTCTAAAAAAAACAAAATGAATGAACCAGTCCCAGGTGCTCAGTAGCCACCGGTAGTGGCTCATCCAGTGGTGTCACGCTTTGGGGAATCGGATCCCTCCCCTGGTGGCAGTAAATAAGCAGATCAAACGAAAGGCGCATTCTTAGCAGATAGTTTCTTTATTAAGCACAGCGAGGAATGCATATCTCTCTAACTGCTGCTCCCAGTTAAGGTTCACTCCCTCCATCCCCATTAATCTACGTCACTCCTATGTCGGGTAATCTGAGCTTGTTGCCGCTGCGCTTTCTGTTCTATCACTCTCAAGACCCGTCTAGTCCTAGGCGAAGGGGGCCCAAGAATGCTGTCCAAGGACACTGAATCTGCCAGCTGTTTCTCTCCTGGTGTTTCCTCTTCTAGCCGTTCCTCACCCAGTATTTCCCAGCTTTGCCCCTCTGGGCTATGCCCCTCTGCAAACCACTGTTCTAAATCAATACTGCCCTCCTGCACTTGGGAAGGTTCAGGAGAGGGGTGGGCGGCTCCCACTATTCCTCCTCAGTCCAGTCCCTGACAGTGGGGCAGAGCTGCACTGTTAGCTTCTCAGCAGCAGCAGCAGCAGCACTGAGACTTATCAGAAGGGGGAAGGAGTGGGGAGGTCTGGTATCTGCATGCACATTAATAGGGCCACTGGATGGTATTACCAGGAAACCAGCATTGTGACTGTGGCCCACCAACTGGCCCACTTCTGGTTGCTCTCCTGCCCAGCTTTCCACACTTCAGTTAAAACCCAGAGGGATATGCCATGAAGTAACTGAAATACAGATATGAGAAAATAATACTCGACACCTTCTCAGGAGATTTTAGGGCATGGAGATTTGGCAGGTATTCCCATGGGAAACTGACTTAAATAGGCAATGATTGGGACACAATGTGGTCAAAATGTCAGCTGAAATTCATTTCTGCTAACATCCATGAGGCTGGATTGAAGCTCTTTCACATATGGCATTGGACTCCAGTTCAGCTGAGTTATATAAATCAGAGCCTCTCTTCTATGCACTGGAGAAGCTATATTACCTAAGGTGGACTTGCCCTAAGGTGGAAGCTTATTGGGTATTAATATTTACATGTGTTAGTCAAGCTATACCACAACCCTTAACAACTGACCCTTTGCTTGCTTTCCTATTTATCTCCAGGGAAGGGGTTAATAAGCTCTGGTCCACAGAGATCTGATAGTGAAGTTACTTGTGGCTGCTAGATTAGAAATTGTATGTCACTGGAAGGATCTTGCTAACATCTCTGTTAATGCCCGGTACCCCAGAGTCTGGCAACTGGCTCTAAATGATAAGTGAACACAGAGCTGCTGGAAAGCAAGGAGAAAACTAAGCAAAGACAAGTTCTCTAAGACATGTTTCAATTTATTACACATGTTAATAACAAAGATAAGACACTCTGACTTCCAACATCCATCTTTCCTTTTGGTTTGTCTGAATAGTTTCAGCCAGACCTGAAATTTCAGAATACTAACAAATTTTCTGTACTGTATCCATTGTAGTCTACCCTGTAGGCTAGCATGTTTTCTTCATGCTTTCTGTCACTACACTGATTTTGTCCTACTTTGTTGTTTGTGGGGGGGGGTTGGGCGGGGGGAGTTCAATAAAAACTTCTTCTTCTTATTATTATTATTATTATTATTATTATTATTATTATTTAAAAGGAATATGGGGTACAACTTTGACTTTAAAAACATAGACGGCTGCTGGTACAAATTTTCACAATGGTAAAGTTGTCTCAGTCTTGTACGTTGTGAATGAGGGGAAGGAAGGAAGGAAGGAGAGGGAGAGAGGAAGAGATTTTCCTCTGGTGAAGAAATTAGAGGACATTAGAGAACCACCACTGCTAATAGAGAGCCAGTGTGGTGTAGTGGTTAAGAGCGGTAGTCTCCTAATCTGGGGAACCGGGTTCGCGTCTGCTGCTGCTGGGTGACCTTGGGCCAGTCACACTTCTTTGAAGTCTCTCAGCCCCACTCACCTCACAGAGTGTTTGTTGTGGGGGAGGAAGGGAAAGGAGAATGTTAGCTGCTTTGAGACTCCTGAAGGGGAGTGAAAGGCGGGATATCAAATCCAAACTCTTCTTAATAGTGCTAATTCATATGAATAAAAGTTATGCAAGTTTTCTACTCATGTCAGCAGTTTAATATAGGAGGAGAGCATTAAGAGCTGAAGTTTCCATAAATAGGACACTCATGGGGTGAAGAAATCCCTGCTCAACAGAGGTTCTCCTGCATCTTCTTCAGCGTGGTTCTTCCACGTTACACTGTTTACGTAAGCTGATATTCACACGTACTGAAAACTTATAGTTAATTTAAGCATAACATTCCACTCTAAATACAGAAAGAACATAACCTCCTTATTTCCCACCTCTCGATTTTCATTCTGTGCATCGATTCTATGCCATAAATTAGCAGTGAATAAAACAAAACAGAGGTGTCTATAAATGTGAAGAAACATTTTCATTGCCTTTTTGGCATCCATTGGTCTTGGGAGACAATGGAGGAATGTGCTTGGGGGGGGGGTGAAGTCAAACTATTGGATGGTTACAGTGCCTGCTGTGGCTGTAAGAGGCCAATATGGAAGAGACATGTTTTGTTGCAACCGGGGGCAGATGAAGGCATTCAGGGGCTTCATACCAGTAACAGGAATAGGCAGAGTGTAGGGGCATATTCCAGTGAAGTGAAATCTCCAGAGGAGGGTGAAAAGCAGTGTTAGTGAAGCATCACCTTCAACATTCCATCAGTTAAAATCAGGACACATATCTTTTTATGCTGCACTCCCATGCAAGCCAGATGGGGTTTCCTCACTTCAGCCTTCTGCCTCCATTACAAAGCAGCAGCTCCCTCAGCGAGTACCGGACCAGCACCTCCAGTTCCTCCTTCTTTTCCCCCTCTTCCCCGCCATCCTCATCTTCATTGGCTTCTTCTCCTCCTATGGAGGGAGCAGCAATGGGCAGAAGAGGCACAGTGGCTATTCTCAATTGGGGTGACCAGGATGGCTTTTGTAATTCTGGGATGTCCCGGTCTACTCAGGACTGTTGATGGGTATGGTGAGGAGCGTGGCTGTGACCAATGCAGAATCCTGAGCACCAGACAGAGAGGGCTGAAGGGTTACATTCAGCCTCTAGGCCTAAGATTTCCCACCCCTGTTATATAATATATGGTCCTATCAGTCTTGCACAATGAGAAACCTATAGCGCTAAGACTTCTTTCCAAATTTGGCATTAGCAAAACCCATTCGATCTCACGTCCATATCACATGAACAGAGACACAGAAGACCATTGTTGCTTTCCCCATCTAATTCCTTTATATTTCAGGTTTAGAACGAATAACTCATAGTAACACATTCTCATTCATTAACTCATACTTTCATTTCCTCATCCTCACAATTCTTTATGCTAGCTTAGGGTGGGAGACAGTGACTTGCCGAAGGCTAGCCAGTGAACTTCATGGCTAAGCAGAGATTTGGACCTGGGTCTACTATCTCCCAAATTAACATTATGTACACTTTACTGGTAGGGATGCGGGTGGCACTGTGGGTTAAACCACAGAGCCTAGGGCTCACCGATCCAAAGGTCAACGGTTCGAATCCCCATGACGGGGTGAGCTCCCGTTGCTTGGTCCCAGCTCCTGCCAACCTAGCAGTTCGAAAGCACATCAAAGTACAAGTAGATAAATAGCTACCGCTCCAGTGGGAAGGTAAATGGCGTTTCCGTGCACTGCTCTGGTTTGCCAGAAGCGGCTTAGTCATGCTAGCCACATGACCTGGAAGCTGTACGCTGGATCCCTCGGCCAATAAAGCGAGATGAGCGCCGCAGCCCCAGAGTCGTCTGCGACTGGACCTAACAGTCAGGGTCCCTTTACCTTTACCTTTACACTATACAGGTAATGAGTTTAGACTTGTCATAGAGCAGTGCTTGACCAAGGTAGTTCTTAGTGCCTTCTTCCACACAGTGAACTCTATGGGCCAGGTATTACTGCCAAGAGCTAGTGTATTAGTAATGCATTGTTGGCACACCTAGCAAGGAACCATGAATTCCAGCAGAGAATGTCAGGAGCATTACCCCTGTGTTACTTTGGCCATCCATCTAATCCCGCTGTCACTAGGAACAATAAAGCAAAATAGTTATCAAAACCTCTCAGACAACATTCTGTTGAAATTTATCTAATTTATGGGCAAATACTGTCAATGATATCGTAAAACGGGTTGGCCTATAAATAAAGAAGAGATAGAAATTAGAAGAAAGGTGAAAAATATCTTCATAATCAAACCGATGAGGCCACAGCGAGAAAATAGCATTTTGCTAATCATCTCCAAAGACTGCTGGAAGGCATTGCACTGCTTCCCACCCCCATCATAAGACCCATAAAGGGCAGCCTTTGTTTAATAGTGACACCTGACATTTACTATACAGCTTCAGATGAATAGTATCCTGTTCAATTTATGGAGTTGTCAGTGTGTCATCTCTCTTTTTAGAGAACAATGGTTGCCATTGGCATCCTAGGTAGATCTTGTTTTCCATATATCAAAAGTTATGTTCCAGAGCACTGCCCAGTGTAGATACAAGCTGAACAACCCAGAAGCTTTTCTATGCCAATATTTCCAACTTTGCTAAGCCTGCAATCTTATGCTGATATATTGAAGAACGAGTCCCTATGAACTTGGTTCTTCTGTGATGCCTCACATCCTGTCAAAATCAGTTTCTTGGCTTGAAAATAAACATTTAGGGAAGATCTTCCAGACTTGGTGTTATGCATCTAGTGCTTGATAAAAGTTGAAATATTTCATTTTAAGGCTTTCAGACTGTTTTCAAGGACAATAGTCAAGTGAATAGATTATTATAGATTTCGAGGGGGGACCCCCTAAGCCTTAAAAATTAATAAATGGTAGGATTTTGATTAATTGGGATATGGATGGAAGTATAATATGCAAACCAGCCTGACTGGCCTAGCGTACAGCAAATCTGTTAGCATGACAAAAGGGGCCATCTGAGAGGAATCCTTTGGCCTGGGGAGACAGATGTTGCCAAGGTGACGGGTTGTGTGATTGAGGTGACAGGAAAAGAGAGCTTTTGAGCAAGGTGTCCTGGAAGAGGAAGATGGAAGCAAACAGACTGGGATCCATCTTGGGCAGGCTGGCTGCAGGCTGGCTGAGAGAGATGGCTTGGACTCCAGTGCTGCACTGCTGTGGGGTACAAGCCGCTCTTGAAATGACCATGCTGTAAGAGCTGGACTCCCTCAATGCAGACTGAAGGTGGAAACAGGTGAACAAACCACATTTCTTATGCTACTACAGTCTGTGCAGGATCTCAATTCTCCAAAGGAACACACACCTGGAACCCCATGGGTTATTTCAACCACTTGGCAGAGAGAGGGGGGCACCCAACATTTGCAACAATACCATCAGTACAAAATAGTATCCAACAAAGGGCCCCAGCCAAAGCTAAAAGACCACACTACTGAATGCTAGGTCAATGAGCATCTCAGAGTTGCAAAACTGTTCCTTAATGGGAGGTCTGATTGTAATGAGAACTGATATATTCTCCCAGATGTAGGTCGATGGGCCTGCATACCATCAGCATCTCTGTCTTGTCCGCGTGACAGCTCAGCTCCACAGGCCTCTCAAAATTCTTCACTCTGTGGGGAAAGAAGCTGACTGGTTCATTTCATTTACTTTCTCCAGAGTGAGAAGAAATTATCCCAAGTTTCACAGAGCTCTCTTTAAGGCGGAAAGAGCCCTTTTAAGGGTCTCTAGCACACTGAAACTGTCTCCCTCCCCAGTTCCCTGTCTTCACTAGGCACTTAACAGAGTTGCCTGATACTGGGTTATAAAAATGTCAGGGTAGCTTTCACAGCATCGCTACAAACAGTTTACGGGGCCTGCTTCCCCAAACACCACAACGTTACATCTCGTGATGATGTTTTGCTTGCCACAAACATGATTCTCTGATGCAGTTTGTGCGCTGGAAAATGCACAAAAAACCAAAAGTGTTCTGATTGTTCTAAAAACCTAGTCCAGTTTTCTCGAGACGTTTCCCTTTTTCTTACTTTTCCTATATGATGACCCTTCTTGGGCTCTTGTGTGGCCTTTGTGACTGGACAAATAATCATTGTTGTGACCCTACAGAGCAAAGAGAGACATATACGGGGCAGGAAATTCCCTCCCCGATTCAATTCCTTTGAATGTGCTGCTTCTGTGTCTGTTTAAAAACTTCACAGCCACAAATGCCTGCAGCACATGACAGGGATGGAGGAAAAGTCACCAGACCACAGTAAGGCAACTCTTTTGTTGCCTCTCATGCTGTGTTGTGAGTGACACATAGTGTTCATTGGGAGAAAAAGGTGCCTCTTCTGGTCTTCTCAAGCTGACCCTTGTTGACAGCAACTACTGAAATATATAATCCAGGCAGTTCCACTGACATACAGATCACCTTGCTTTTCTACCATGGCCACAATTCACTGCTTTTCCGATCCTTGCCAACTACAGCTCTTTAACCCCAGTCTATCTAGGCCTCCTGAAATTGCCACTGCCATTCCATTCTTCCAGTCTTTGCCAAAATGCAGGTTGGTATGGGATGATCATGACCATCACCACCATCACAGAGTATTTATTCTGGTTAGCCTCTCATACTTGTAAGGTAAAGGGACCCCTGACCATTAGGTCCAGTCGTGGCCAACTCTGGGGTTGTGGTGCTCATCTCGCTTTATTGCGGAAACGCCGTTTACCTTCCCACCGGAGTGGTACCTATTTATCTACTTGCACTTTGACATGCTTTCGAACTGCTAGGTTGGCAGGAGCAGGGACCGAGCAATGGGAGCTCACCCCGTCACGAGGATTTGAACCACTGACCTTCTGATCGACAAGTCCTAGGCTCTGTGGTTTAACCCACAGCGCCACCCGTGTCCCATACTCATACTTGTAGTAGTGTGTTATAACAAGAAATTGAGTAAGTGGAAACCTTATCAGCACGGCATCTACATAAAAAAAGGGTGAATGTGAGACTGATCTCCTGACATATCTCTGGGTGATTTGCAGTAGATTGGCCAGGATTTCTGGCTCTAAAAGGAGTATTAATCACTTACCTCTCAACCAGAGGGCTCCTCATATATAATATATGCCTTCAACCAGTGCAGTTCTGCTGGCCAGTTTTAAAGAGCTATATGTTAGAATTCCTAGTTCTGTAGTAAGTCCAAGCTAGATTTGCACTTGTCTATACAGGTTTTGCCAGCACATAGATCATGGGGCTCAGTAGCTAATTGGCCCCACAAGCCAGTTATTTGCATCTGTTTTCACTGTCCCAGCCACTCTTTTGCACATGGTCCTTAGCGGTGGACCTCAACATTCTGATAAAAATAAAAAATAAAATGTAGATCCCACAAGCCTGAGGTCTGACCATTACTCGTCTACCTGCTGGAGGAAAGTGACCTTTTGGATTCCTGCCTGCCCACATTGCTTTTTACAAGCAAGAAAGAGAAAGTTCTGCCAGAATAGCACTGCAACTATGGCTGTCCATCTGTACTCACAGGACAGAAAGCTGCTAAAAGCACCACAGCCCTTCCAAGAAGGGAGAGGGAGGAATAGTGTCAGCAACTGTGTAAGCATTTCTTCATAATTCAACGTCCTTGTGTTTGTTTACTCTCCCTTGTCAAGGTAATTTTACTAGAAGTAAAAGAAAGAAAGAAAGAACGAGGGCTAGATTTATAGCTGTTGCCTCATCTTGTGTTTATCCCAACTCTCCAAGGAAAATGCTTACATTCTGTGGAAAAAGAAACTACCAATTTGCTTTTCATTTGGCAAATGAAAGCTCATTCCCCTCGTGTTTAGCCAGAGATTGGAATTAAAGCACAAGTTTGTGTTTAACGACAACTTCAAATTATATAGCTCCTTATGCCAAGGCGTTTTTGAGTAATGATGGCTGCATGCAATGCCTTTGACACAGCTGTGGGAATGCTGGGTTGTTAGATAACCAGGAGTTATAGCACTGCTGGAAGACAGCAAGTGCAATGGGGAGCCTAAAATACTGTGTGCGGAGGGAGGGGGAGATTCACAAGCATTATGACTCATTTGCCTGTGATGCTTCTTCATTTTCCTCCACCTCTCATTTCAAACGATAGGAGATGCATAAAGTTAAAACACTCAGGTAATGATAATAATAATAATAATAATAATAATAATAATAATAATAATAATAATAATTTGTATACCATACCGCCCTTCATCCAGAAATCACAGGGCGCTTCACAACATAAAAATACAAAATGAGAACACAAAATACATAATAAAAACAAGACTAAACCAATAGCTCTCATTCCACAAATACATTTTAAAGGACATATAGAATGTTGATGAGGAACATTTTTACCTGGCAATTATCTTCTCGTTTGGTTGATGCTTCACAGAATTTGGAAAGGGGATTCAGATAAAAAGTTGCACATCCAATTGTTCCTTTGGAAAAATAATAAATGCAGTGACAGAAAGGATGTGAACGTGAGGTAGCTATATGAGTAAAAAAATTTCCTTTTGCTGGTATTGAACTGGAAGATATCATTTTACTCATGGCAACTCCAAGACACTTTGCTGCCTGAGGCAAAGGACAAGATGGCATCCACACAACACACACACCCAAATTCCATGTACAGACACTGTGACCAGACTGACAGCTGCTGAATCTTACTTCAACACTGCTGTCCTCCTGTAACTTGAAGCATAATGTGTACAGGTCACATGTGTCACTGTCCTCCAATACCTTCTCAACCACCCCTGAGCATCTGCTGCCTCAGGTGGCTGTCTCACTCTACCTAATGGTAGGGCCAGCCATTATTTTACTTCATGTTTGTTCTGATGGCAGAAGTGAGCCGACTGATACCATTAAATTGATAAAGGGCCAATCAAAGCAGAGCAGAAAGCAGCATCTTGTGAGCCAATGGAGGGATTCTTCTCTACTAGTTAGGTTCACCATTTAATCCACCTAAGCAATGTCAAAGAGCAGATTCGATACCCTTAAGAGGGCTTTATTCTAGAAATTAAATGCAGTATTTCAACAAGTTGGCATCTAGTCATCGGACTTGCTGGAATCCAATCAATCTGAAATCCGGCCCCTGTTCAGAACAGGTATCATGAATTTCATGAACATCGTCGACATCCGTCACTAGCTGGCAACTGCGGCACATGGAAAAGCTATGTATTTTCCATCAATGAATATTTTATTCCAGCTTAATTGCATTGAACCTTTATGAGAATTGCAGCCCAAAACAACTTGCAATGATTCAGCTCGAGGCGAGATGAAATGACAGATTCCAACGTCGTTTTAAAATGAGCTTGAAAATGAAAATGATGGAAATAGAACTGAAATTAACTTCACTGTAATGAAAACTGACCACTTGTTTTGTCCACTCTTGCGTTCAACAAAAGCAGAAGAGAGTGAGTAGGAAGGACAATCTTGTTGTTGGAGAGCAACTGCCTGTTGGGTGCCCTCTCACAAACAAATGTGCTCAAATGGTCACATTTTGTCCAGAAAGGTGATCTACTAGGGATCTAGCAAACTACACCAAAGTGCACTTGAGGTTCTTGTCAAAACCAGGTATTAAAATGATCAAGGAGTGCCCACACCACCTATACTGATGTGAATAGGAGGAAAATATGGTCCTCCAGACTTTGCTCCCACCATCATTCCCCTGAGCCATAGTGTCTTGGAATGATGCAAGTTAAAGTCTAAAAACATAAGGAGGACCACCAGTTATCCACTCTTGCTTATCCCTCCTTTCACATAGGGCTTCCAGAAATCTATAAATGTTCAATCTTCCTCCAGTTCCTAATCGACCCCAAGTTATCAACTATGGATTTTCAATGGGTAGCCATTTGATGTTGAGTGTCCTTTACAAGAAGCACTTTAAATCCCACCTGAAGCCTAGAACCACATAGTTTGCTCAGCTGGAACAAAGCAATTGCCTTCCTTTTGTCGACCTGGAAATTTCAGGACCACCATAGTCTTCTGTGAACCTCGACACTGAGCATTCTTTTCCTTCACTTTCTGTGGACTTTGCCAGACAAAGCCAGATAGAGCATAAGGAAGGAAAGGTAAATCTCAGCCTCTGTTTCTCTCTCTAGGTTTCAGGTACCCACTGCAACGCCAACAGAAGTAATTCACTGTGCAGCCTCCATAATAACATCACTTCTCACTCCTCCCTTTGGTCTCTAGGACAGCCTTCAATAGTTACCTATTACATTGCCCTTTTCGCTAATATTTTCTCAGTAAAATCTCATTTCTGCCAAAGCACTGAATTCATCTCTGTTGCTGCACACCCTCACCCCAGTAGCTTATGAGGGCACTCCACTAACTTAACTGAACAATCTGAAGTTACTCACATTGTGCTCCTGTGGGTTTAGGAAATGTGCCATTTTCTGGGTTTGCTCGACCAGACAATCAGCAGCCTGCCCAGCAACATAACAGAGCCAGGACTGCAGTAGGAAGTGATTCTCCAAGCACAATTCAGCTAAATTTAGCCACTCCTGTTAAAAAGCATTACGAGTGAATTAGATTTTTTAAATGGGAAAGGAAGAAGCACATTTCTATTTTCTTTCATTTTACATAATCAACATAGCTGAATGCTTTAGAAATTATTTTTCACTGCACGAAATACTTAACAGCTTTGTCTCTTGTTTTCCTTCCAATTATTTCAGTTTCAGTTTCAAGCCACTGTTGTTCTCCTTTTGCCTGTTTATTCTGCCTCCAAAAATATCCTAGAAGTTTTAACTCGTTCATCTCCATCCTCTTTTTCCAGATATGCCAGAGATTTTAAAAACAGCTGAATACAATTGAAGAATGCCTTTCACTTCATGTTTCTCTTATTATGTTTTAAGCTACTTTCTTCTCTTATTGCATTCTCAACAGTATTTAATTTCCCATTTTGAAAAAGTCATACCGCAAAAAGATACATTCTAAGATTGTGAGATGCTCAGTTTTGCTTTGTGTGCTTTTAGTTAATACCTGTAATTGCTCCCTTTGCTAGTTACAGAATGTTGTATTGTTCTGCACAATTGCATGTTAAAAAAAAAACAAAAAACTTTAAATTGCATTTGGAAATGCTTCCACTGCAACATTTGGAACTTTTCTTTCGTTTTCATTTTCATTTGCAACTCTCTTCAGGCAGGCACCATCATGAAATTGGTGAGAAATAAAACAGCCGCCCCTATTGTTATTCAGTTCAAACACTTTGAAATCACTATGACAAGCTCACTTTCGCACAATACAAACTTTTATGTTGCCTGAGCTACAATGTTCAAGTCCCTTCAGAATGATGAAGGTATGGTTAAAAATAATAATAATGCCAATCATTTGTTCCATATGAGGTGGGAAACACTCAGTGTGGGTTTTAAAGTCTCAAAGGGATACATGACAGAGAAACATGTTAGGAACATAAATAAACCCAATTTCTAGACAGAAACTCCATCCAATTATCCAAATTATGCTTTCGGGAAATCCTGGCAGCAATTATAGGGATACAATTATTTTGCTAGGAGTACCAGGTATGTCATTAAGTGGCCTTCCATTCTCTTGTTCAGAGAAAAGGTCAGTAGTGACAGATTGACTTTCAGTTGCAGAATCTTTTTCTCCTCCTGGCCTAATCTTAGCATCAAAATTAATGATGACTAAATAAGATCAGGAGTACAGTACATGCTGGTTACAAATGGATACCGTTCTTGCTCCCCTTCTCCATTTCCCCAGTGGCGAAGCTGCATGCTCCGCTACTGGGGCGGAGAGCAGGTGGAGGCGTGGATGGCACCAACTGGGGGCGTGGCGTGAATCCCGGGGGTGTGCCACGCCGTCCATGGGGGCGTTGCACATATCCCATGGGTGTGGTACGCTGCCCATGAGGGTGTGTTGTGCTGCCTGCAGGGGCATGTCGCACATTCTGGGGGTGTGGCGTGTCACCTGTGGGGGCATGGTGCCCAGTGTGTGGCAGGGCTGTGGCGCGTGTCGGTGCCACAGTGGAACCCTACCAGAATAGTGGTGCTGGGGGCAGTCCACTCCCTCCGCACCCCCATTCCTCCGCCAGTGCATTTCCCTATGGTATTGTCATTCCCTGACCCACCCACCCCCAGAACCTATAACTCCTTGCAACTAAGCCAAAGTTCATGTAATTGAAGTAACCACATAATCTTGCCCTGCCTCCCCATGTCTCCATTTACCCTCTTTCCTTTGTGGTTTTCCTGTGTTTCTTGTATCGTAAGCCCCTTGAGTTAGAGGCCTGTCATATACAGTTGTGCTGGCAAAAGTTTGGCTCCGTTTCAAATCAGTGCATATCCCATAACTTCCTGCTGAAATCCTGTATACCAAATATGTTCTGGTTTATTTTATTTTATTTAAAATAATTTTTATTAAGTTTCCATTTACCAAATTAAACATATCATACCAATTAGCCCAAATTGTATCAATACAGGAGGATAACAGCCCTTTCAAATTTAAGATCCCAGCCTGATAACCGATCACCGGCTCTTCCTCCCTAAGACCATCCATCTTACAGCGAAGGTCTGCCTGTCCATATCGGCACATTTCTTACTGCGTCACTGAGAGAGTCTCCTTTCTTTCCAAATCTTTCACAAAACAAAACAAAACCTCTATTCATATTATTTTTTTCCCCACACAGTTCATTTTTAGTCCCACTTGCAAATTGGTCGTCGAGACGGTTCTTTAAGGGGGAGGGTTGTTAGATACTCACATAAAGAAAAAATAAAAAAGTCTTCCCCCCCTTTCGTACCGTTCCACCTACCAACATGTCAGCGATTCTCTGATGTTATCTCTGTTCCTTCCATCCTTCCATCCCGATCTTCTCATCTCAGTGGTAAAATTATTAGCAGATAAAAACACTCCTGATCTCTCTTGAAGCATGTGCGTTTACTTCTCCAAATCTTTTCTCCTTTTTAAGCAACACAACCAGGCTCACTCCTGAAAGCAGCTGGCAGGGAGCTCCGAGCCTGCCCGAGGGCTTTCCGCCCAGTGCCTCTCACCCCCTCCTTCATCCGAACTTGGGGGTGATTTATGGCAACCGCGGGCAAGGGCAGCATCTTTCCAATTCCCTGGAAAGATGAGGGAGACTGATTTTACTCCCCATAATCAGCCTCTAATTACCTCATGCAAGCTGGACAGATGGTATTGGCAGCCATCTTCCAAGGCGCCCCTAGCGGGCCCCCCATGTTCTGGTTTATTTTTGTCCTGATTCTGTTACCCTACAGCCCCTCTGAATGCCAATAATGTGGTAGCATCGAAGATGCATCAAAGAACAAGCCAAAGGAAGAGAAATCCACTGCTAATGCACTATTACTGCATCAAAAACATGTTGCAGAACACACCTGCAATAATACACCTATCTGAAGGGGCCCTAGGATCAGCATCAAGGCCTTGAGTTTTTAGACTGGTATATGCCAGGGGCAGGGCCTTGTCAGTGGTGGCCCCACATATCGCAACTCCCTCTTGAATGAGGAACATAAAGACTCATCCTTGCTAATTTTATAGACAACTTTGAAGATATCTTTCTAACTCAGACCTCATTTGATCATTAAGGCATGTGTTTGAAATATTTTAAGCTGCTGCTGGTTTAAATTAATAGTTTGGGTATGTAATCTGTTTGATTTATTGTGTTGCCTAATGTTCTACATTTCTTTCTCGTAAACTGGCTTGTGAGGTGCATGCATCCTGAAAGGTTGGAAAGAAATCATTGACATAAACAAACAATTTAAAATGCTTTTATACATGTTAATTGTTATTATTTTTGGAGCCAGGGTTTCATTTCAATCACTTTTACCGGGAAGGAAATGAACTAACTCTGATCTCTTTTTGTTATTCTTTTATAATGGCTTGCCTACTGGAGAAAAATGAAAATAACCTCTCGAAACGCTAGACAACACAATGCAGTCTGTTCCTGAATGTGGGTTTTTGTTATGGTTATAGCAATAAGCTCCTTATTCTCCATGTTCTAGTTCTATAAACTAATATATATTTTACTGCATGGAAATATATTTTGCAGGGTGCTGTTTTATACCTAGCATCCATGAAATGAACAAGTTTACATATTCTTGTATTCCCAACATAATATGTTCCTTCCCACTCAGTTTTATGACAACAAACAGAGCAAATTGGCATAAGGATAAAATGGTCTTGATAATTCAGGGCAGATGACGGAAAACTCACCATGTATGGTTGAATATTCAGGGCCTGTGCTTTTCTTTTTTTCATTGCCAGCAACTATCTCCGCGGTTACTCTGTGAGAAAGCAGTCAGAGTAGTGATAGATATTTTCCCTCCAGTACTGATGAGGCTACAGAATGAAATAATAACTGGATGTTAAGACAGGATGCTTGGACAGTTTGGATAACAAAGCCAAGGTTCTGCTTCAGTTAACATCTGATCCCTGCTTCTTCCTCCACAAGCTTTCTCGGTCTAATGACCCCTAGAAATGTCCAGAAAGCACTTTCAGAGAACTGTAAACAGGTGAAGCAGAATCAGCACGATGACCTGAAAAACACAATCAATGTCCCTTTCCCATCCATAGCTTTCTTAGTGCACCCATGCATTGACTACGTTTTTGGAGCACAATGTCTCTGCTTCTATTGGGCTGAATTTAAAATGTATTTACAGCTCAATTGCATTAAGGTAGTGGAACTGCATGCCTCCTAATGGGAGGGGGTATTATTATTAGGTCTGGCCTTAATGTTATCAGTAACATGAATCAAGAAATGTCTTCCATTTGCTGAGGCTGGTCCAGCAGTCTTGGTCCCCCTTGGACAGAGATAGCCTAACCATCATTATCTGTTTCATGATAACACCTAGATCAGGCTACTTGGTAACTTCAACTAATGCAAAATCTAAGATATGTGGTTTTTTAACACACTACACGGCTGGAGAATTTCAACGCAAAATTCGGGTAAGTGCGAATTTCAACGGACAGCTGTGCTACAGTTCTTGTATTGTTTCAGAAAGTGCAAACTTGCATCCTAAATCCAATTTCTCCATCCCTAGTGAAGAGAAAACCATGCTGTGATCTATACTTCATCTCTGTGCTTTTTGCTAATACATGTATTACACAAAATATCAGACTGTAAATGTTTATTAGAAAACTGTATGATGATGTGATTAGTTATGAATTCGTCATCTATCTGTTCTTATAATGGTCAGTGGCAAAATCTGGCTGGGAGACTCAGGCAACCCGCACACAAGGCAAAATCAATTGTATAGAGATACTTTTCTTTGCAAACACTGAACACATTTGTTATTGCTATCCACTCTAATCCCTCAGGATAGAATGGGTTAGAATGACTGCCTAAACAAAACAAACAAACAATTTAGGTAAATCCTACTGGATTTACAAATAAAGATAACAGCCTGCGTTATGGAGAGACCGTTCAATTGAAGTAGGATACAGTTTCTGTTATTAATGACACCAAGGACTTGCAATATGAGGGAACAAAGCAAAATAATATGTTGTTTCTATAAGCCCCCTCACATTTGCATATGTCATGTTGTTGTTGTTGTTTCCATTTATAGACCACTTACTATCTGAAAGATCATGAAGCAGTTTACAATAGATAAATGCATAATTATGTATGTCTATGTGTACACACACACAAATACATACATAAAACTATGCCAAATGATTCACACAACAAAATAGATTAACAATACCTATATCCATAAATATAAAAATAAATAAAACCAGAGAGCACTACAGAGCAGCGTAATGTAACATCTCAGTCCATACAACACAACAATGAACACACAGTCACAATCACCATCCATTTCACACAATCATTGCAATTATTCACCACCTGTCAAAAGCACTCATACATAAACCACTCACACTCAACCATATCACACCCTACATACAAAAGACCAGCGCTAAGCATAGGAGCCAACTCTTAGGGGCTGAGGTTCCTTTGGACCCCCCAATAAAATATTCGAGGGGGTGGGGGCAAAGTTGATGGGCACTGCTATTCAAATGGTGTGCACACACTGTGTCTTGTGATCAATTATGTGGGGCCCCCATACTTTATTCAAGTTGGCACCTCTGCTGCTAAGCATATGCACATAAGATACTCTCCTAATCTCTGAAGCACTAATGGGCTTATGCCCCACACCCACGTGTAATATTCCTCTCCTATCTCTCACACGAGAGTGGCCCAGATCATTGGGAGAACAGACTATCATTCTGGAGGATATAAGAACTACTTCCATCCACTCATTGCCAACGACATTATCATAACCTCAACACAACCTCACAACGCTTTAGCTCTCTGGTGCTACCTTCGTCAGCAAATTATGCTGCGTGAATGATGAGTCTCAGTTTGCCAAAACTCTAAGATCTCACTTGAAGGCTGAACATTAAAAGAATTTTAGATTAAAAATGTTTTTATTTAAAATGCTCAACACTGAAGGGATTAAATACTCACACACACACACACACCCGAAAAAAATTACAGTGGAATCACTGAAGCTCTGCTACTCTTTAGACGTTTAAGTATAACAACTTAGTATTCAGTCTGGTACATAGGCTATTTGTTAAATAGCACAGCAAATTGCTCATAAACCCACGATAATAAAAAAACAAGGGAGAATGATGTAAAGATTGATGGTTCATAGGTACATATATATGCATACACTTTATAGTATCCTAGGAAAAATACAGCGGGGTTCAAGTGACAGAGAATGAGCAAATTACATAAACGCCCAGAATCCCAAAATTATGGACTGAATAAATTTCAGAGAATGAAAACAAAATACTACTAAATACTAGAATATAATGCTTCACAATAACTTAACAAAGTGTGACAGTAACAGTTTGGAACAAAAAACAAGGATGAGTTGGCTGAATCATGTTCCAAATTATAATGAGAAATTGGACAGAGGGTCGTTTCTGTGACTTACAGTTAGAAAACATTTCAATGGACTGACTTGAAACTTGGCAACACAGGAGAGGCAAGCCGGAGGGTGGCCCTTGCCAAATTAGGGGTAGAAAGGATAAAAAATGGCTTGCTTTGAATGAGTTAAATGTCTGACCAGAGACCTCACAACAGAATTTCTGTGTTTTTCTACCATAGGCTTTGCTGGGGTGGTTTCTGTGGGAAGATTTATACCAAATCTTTTGGGAACTTCTTCATTGTGTTAGGTCAAGAGGGATGTCTAGAATGTGTGCTTACCCATGAGTTTGTGAGAGTGACATCAGATGGTTGACAGGTGAGTGGTCTTGCCCATCCGCAACGGTGACCTGCCAGCCCGATCCTGTTTCCCACCCCTGATTCATATGACTGACATCTCTCACCTTCCACACATTTCTAATTTCCTGCTGCACAGCCGCTCATCTCCTCTGATCTCCTCACCGCCTTCTTTTATGCCTTAAAACAATTTACTTGACTTTTGTTAACTGTGCATATCACCAAGAGCTTGCAGAGTAAAACTGAAATCAATGGGCATCCTGCTGAGTAAACAAGGATAACATGGTGAGGGCACAGAAACACTCAGTTGCTTGAAACAATTCAGAATGTTGTTCTTTTATTGAAAGGATGGGATCTGGCTAGAATAGTTGGAGGAGGGGAGCACTGATGTTATTTAAATCAGGAAGGGAAAAATGCATATGGACACATGTTTCCATACCCATATATTCAGGAGGTAGGTGGTTTGGAGGTGAAATCATGAGCATCAATATTTTTGATTCAAACATTCATATACTCCCCTATCATAAAATATCAGGGAGGTATACAACATATTTTTGTTAATTCTGATTTGGAAGGTGAATGGGTGTGTGGGTGTGGGTGGGTGTTCTGAGAGCAGAATTTCTTTATTCAAGCATATAATTTTTTTAAAAAAACCCTGTTAGTGTCAATTATTCTGAATTACAATTTTTGTCTTTTTTAATGTATTCTCTCTCCTCTTGTTTTTAAGCCACACAATTTTGTACTGTTGTTATTTTTATCTTGTTTAGATTTTAAGCCACTAAGCTTTAAAATATCTTAAATAAGTAAGATAAGTTAAATAAGGACATGGGTGGTGCTGTGATCTAAACCACTGAGCCTAAGGCTTGCCGATCGTAAGGTCAGCGGTTCAAATCCCTGTGACAGGGTGAGCTCCCATTGTTTGGTCCCAGCTCCTGCCAACCTAGCAGCTCAAAAGCACATCAAAGTGCAAGTAGATAAATAGGTACCGCTCTGGCGGGAAGGTAAACAACGTTTCCGTGCGCTCCTCTGGTTTCACCAGAAGCGGCTTAGTCATGCTGGCCACATGACCCAGAAAAACTGTCTGCGGACAAATGCCAGCTCCCTCAGCCAGTAAAGCGAGATGAGCGCCACAACCCCAGAGTCGTTTGTGACTGGACTTAACTGTCAGGGGTCCTTTACCTCTTTTAAATAAGTAAGAAAACAAGGAAAGCCTAAAGCACACAGACCATTCTAATGTGAAAAGATGATGAGATTATTAAATTTAAAAATATACACAGCTGTAATGCTTTGAAAATGGTTCTGTGCTCCAGTAGTATTTTAGACTGCAGCTAGCGCTGGTGCTTTGTGATACCTTGTGATTTGCCCAATTTTTGGTGGTAGAGGGAAAGGGGGAGACCATGTGTAATAGTGTGGGGAGGGGAAACACACCTCCTTCCCCCTTTCTATGAAAAGCTTCTTTTAACATTATCGCTTGGGATGCAGAGGTGGCAAGTGATGTGACCTTGTGAATTAGTGCCGTACAGTACTGCATAACTGCAACCGTGTACACTCCACACATATTTTCTGTTACCATGCTGAGAAAGTATCTGTGCTTGTTAATCAAATTCTGCAGCCAACGCCTGTGAATGACAATGGCTAATTGCAGCAGTGCGCAGAAACGACTTATAGGCCTCGGTTGAAATGGCAGAGGAAAACAATGTGCTCCTGTCGCGCTTTGATGTGGGCAGCCGTCATCCTGACTGTGATATTAGATTACTTGCTGTGCAGAAGGGTCCAATTATCCTGCAAGTCTGTGAAGGCTGTTTGACCATTGTGCAATACGGTGAGTATTCACATGTGTCTGGGAAGAGAATGGGCTTAGCAAATCAGCAGCCTATCATCTATCGATCTATCTATGCAATATTGTCTCCTGTACCATCCTCCAAAGCCATATACCGATAGGAGGGTGTGGGTTTGGCATGTGCTGTACTGTTATGTGGCTGGCAGGGAGCATTTCCCTATAAAGAAAGGACTATAGTGCTATGTTCATTGGTTTCAGAGTGCAGGCTGGCTGGGGGGGGGCGGGGAGAAGGGCTGTGCTCTCTGATTAGCAACACCAATGCTTTTTATTGTATCACTGGGCAGGGAACTAGCCAAACAGTGCTGTGTTCCTGTGGAACTTGGGGGACTAGGAGGAGGGGAAGAGGAGGAAGCTGTTTCTATTCAAAGATCAAAACCCCCAAATTCATACTGTGAAGTCACTTACCCTAATTAGTTCATAGGTAGGCAAACTAAGGCCTGGAGGCCAGATCCAGCCCAATCGCCTTCTAAATCCGGCCGTTGTCGGTCCAGGAATCAGCTTGTTTTTACATGAGTAGATTGTGTGATTTTATTTAAAATGCATCTCTGGGTTATTTGTGGGGCATAGGAATTCGTTCATTTCCCCCCAAAAAAATATAGTCCAGCCCCCCACAACGTCTGAGGGACAGTGGACTGGCCCCCTGCTGATAAAGTTTTCTGACCCCTGAATTTGCTGAATTGGTGTGATCTTGCCAAATCTCAATGAGCCCCCAGGGTCAACTGAGCAGCATCTCTTGTATATAGCTCAATGGGAAATCCCATGGGGAACTATCAGTCTATTGTGCAGAATTTCGGTTTCATGGTTTTGTGTGGAAGGTGTATAAGAGAAAGCATTACTTGTGGCTATCCTTTACTAAGCAAGGGGTTGGACTAAATGACTTTCAAGGTCCCTTGCAAGGTCATTCTCTGTGGATTGTATAGGTTGCTTGTTGGGTACTTGCACTATAGACTATGGAATGGTAGGTTCCGTTGCATAGACAGCACAAGTCTGTTCCGGTGAACATAAATCTGGGACTTAGATCTGTTGTGGAACAGCCCCTTTGAAGAAGATAACAGTGATTACCCAGACCTAACTGCTGGTTGTGATGGCCCCCCATAACAGTCCCAAAAATGTAGGTCCACCGGTAGCAGAACCCGATGATGCCAGAGCAATAGCTGCTATGGGTTGTGATGTTTCCTATTTCTAAGTTGCCACCAATGGCATAGCCACATATGTAAATCCCTTATGAAAAACAATGGAGAGTCCTGTATTCAAGTAGACCACTATCAGGGCCACATTTCAAAAGCAGCCACATTAGGGTGAGTGCTGTGTAGAACCAAGAAATTATTATCACCCTGTGATAGAGTGGGATTCTAGGGAATTGGGTAGGTGTGGGAAAGGAGTTAAGAGGTATGTGAAAACAAATGGAAGAATGCAGAAGGGGGGAAGAGAATTCTAGAGATCGTGACTCAGAACTGTGCCTGGAAAATACCACCTAACGTGCAGCTCTCGGAGGGAGGATGGCAGCGTTTGCCACACAGCGCTGCCGCAGATGGCTGAAAGAGGGTATCATCCTGCACGACTGCGAAGAGGACAGCCAACTGATGCTGCCTACCTCTGGCCATGCTGGAATTTTCTTCTGCAAGCAAACTGGCCGGCTTGCAGGTTTTTGCCTATATCATAACAACCGTCACAACTTGCGTGGCTAAGGCATTGGGCTGGATCCTTAGTTGCGGGGGTACCCCATTAGAGGGGTCTAAGAGGGGAATCCACAAGTGGACTGATGGGCCTACATACCTCCCCCAGTGGTGGCCTGTGTGTGGTCATGGCAACCAATCCATTTCAGGGGCAAGTCCCTTGCACAGGATTGAGCCCACTGAGTTCCTATCCAGTAGCAGGCTGAGTGCCTGATGCTGGATACATGCCCAATGCCTTAGCCAAACCTACTTTTTCCAGTAATCAATAAAGTTGTGGCCTAATTCAACCTGATATCAGTCTCCTGTGTACATTCTTTCAGTCCTCTCTGCAGAAGCCATGGGCATCATCCACCTGTGACAGAAAGTGAATCCTTCCTTGTTCTCCATTCCTCCCAACTCCTCCTTACAGCTATAGTTTCAGATTTTTCAGAACTCTGAGAATTCACAGTTGTAAAAGTATAGCAGTTAGGAAGAAGAAATCTAAATGTTAAAAGCCGTTTCACAAAGTTTAAAGCAGAATGAAAATCCATAGGACTTCAGGCAAAGATGTAAAGTCAAGTATGTGTTTAGGTGCTTTATTAAGTGAAAAGGAAAAGTGGCCACTTCATCTGGCAGCTGAATGATAAAACAGTACAGAGAAGGGGCATGTGTAGTTACCTCTGCTGAACTAAGAACAGTGTAGCTTTATTGTAAGACAAGACAAGGGGACAGAAGAAGATACAAAAACTGCACTTGGAGCTTATGGTTTTGCTGCAGTAATTTGAAACTCATCTCTTACCTTCATACAAAATTTACAAGTCAAATCATAATGAGTGACCGGTGATTTTATGCATGCATTTATTCCATTAATTTTCTTCAAATAAGGCACATGCCTCATCCTATATGGCCCCACATAAGACAGAATGAAATAATGCTCGTTAGATAATGTTTGACAAGATTATTAAAAGATTGAGCATTTTATGATGCCTGCTGCGGATGTATCTGTTCTGAACCCCAGGCAGTTAATGTGAGGTGCCGTTTAAATAATGCAAATGGCCAAAGGCTCAAGATGAGTATATGAAGGGGAATCTGACCTTAGATTTTAACAAAATGTAAAAAAGTTACTTTTTCCAACATGAAGGCAAAACTTCCATCAGAGCCTGACTGCTGTTTAATTAGGGTCTAGGGCAGTTCACAGTCTTTCATTTGCCCTTTTGATTTATAGGCAAGCTGTTAAAACCACTTTGGTGCATTTATGTAGCCGTAGGTCAGTAGGTGGCAAACCGACTGTGAAGATTAAGCAACATGTTTTCTCCAAGAAAGAATAGTTCAATGCACATGACAGTCATGTTTCTATGCTTTTCTTTTCTTTTCTTTTTGTTTTGTGTGTGAATACATGTTCTATTGAAATATACACACATGCACACACACACATGATGTGACCTTACCCAAGGAAGCAGATGGGGGAACTATTCCATAGTAAGAGGTTCTCAAAGGAATGACTTAGAACAGGGCAAGGAGGGCAGATCAAGTCTACATTTTACAAGATTTCCCATAATTCTCTTCCACAAGGAGTAGCACCATAAACTGACACTCAGTGAAAACCATGCTACACACCACAGGTAAAAGTGAAAAATCTATAGACCTAGCTCAGCATTTCCTGGGAGCTTTCTTATTACAGTAGTACCTCTGGTCGTGAACGGGATCTGTTCCAGAGGTCTGTCTGGATCCCGAGGTGTTCGTAACCTGAGAAGCACTAAACCGCTTCTGCGCATGTGCGCGCAACGGAACACTTCCAGGTTTGCCGCTTTCACAATCTGAAGTTTATGTGACATGAGGGTAATGTAACCTGAGGTGCTACTATATATTTAAGGTTTGATTGGGAAAGTACCTCAATACAGCATAAAATTCCATTAAGTGCAGAGTGAGATTTGACAGTATTGTTCAAGTCATTTTGGCTTCAGATACAGTGATACCTCAGTTTAAGAACAGCCCTGTTTATGAACTATTTGGTATACGAACTCTGCAAAACCGGAAGTAGTGTCCCGGTTTGCGAACTTTACCTTGGTCTACGAACGGAAGCCGAACAGTGGAAGGGCACCAGCAGTGGGAGACCTCATTAGGGAAAATGTGCCTCGGTTTGAGAACGGCTTTGGTTTAAGAACGGACTTCCGGAACGGATTAAGTTCGTAAACCGAGGTACCACTGTATATGTTTTTGAATGGTTTTATTAATTATTCAATTAGGTTTTTTATACACCCTTTATCATAAACAAGGTCCCAGGATGGGTTATGACGACAATATATACAATTATTAAAGCAAATGAAACATTTGCAACCCTAAAACAAGAAAGCTGCAATAACAATGGAAAACAGTTCTGTGTTTGAAACAGTTAAAAATAGTTTCTATACAGATGCAGGCTGGGATAAAGATCTCCACTTAAAAGGCTTCTTGAAAGGGTAAGGTCTTTACTAGACACCAGAAGGACAACACCGATGGTGCACATGTGATAAGAAATTGTAGGGAATTCCAAAGGTTAGGTGCCACCAAATGAAAGGCCCATATATTGTATGGAACAGGCCTCCTGGTAAGATGGTATCTGACCCTCTCCTGCAGAGTGCCGCAAGCTATTGGGCATATAAGGGATGAGACAATTAAGAAAGCAGGGAAAATGTGAGTCACTTCAGAACTGGAGCCAATGTGTTTGGAGTATGAGCCCTGTCCCCACTTAAAGTCCACATGCATGTATCTAATGCAGTTTCTAATCCAGAGGAACAGTTAATAGCTCTCTAGAGGAACCCCTGTCTAACAGCACCACATCTGGAACTAGAAAGTACTCCAAGTTTAGGTCTTTTGATTGCAAAAAAGGAGGAAGGAATGCTTCTTCTTTCTTTTCATTCCTATCCTTTATCTAAAACCCAGCCAATCCATTGTGGTTTCTGTCGCGAATGCAGCAGCCTACAGCTCTTTTCCATCAAACCCAAAAGACAAAAGACATCGCTTAACGATATATTTTGGCTGTGAAATTACTGAAGAGAAATGGGAAAAATTAAGGTTAAGTGGATGGTAATGAGATAAGAGAGACTCCATTAATGCCACGGCTTCTTTTGGTTCCAGTGGAATAGAGCACGTTAGGTTTTATTTATAAAACTACAACACAAAGAATTGTACACAGTATACATCTCGTTTTCATCTGACTTTAGATGCTTTATTAAAGGGCTTCTTTAGTGGGATGTTGAAAATAATCCAAATGGCTGTAGTTTTAATTAAAGTTCAAATCAAACTTTACTGTCTGGGTGTAATTTAAATCTCTCTCTTTATAGCAGTGAGCTTTGATGCCACTTTAAATCAGTTCATAGAAGTCTGTGAGAAAATCTGAAGCCCTTGCTGTTATTCCAAAAACATATCAGTCCTGAATGAAGATGATAACAGCACATGGGATGGGAGGGTCACACAAGTTGTTCATTACCAAACTAGTAAGATAGTAACCCCCCACAAAAAAATAAAAAATTAGGGGGTTGGAGGGGGAGAAATCTCATTACATGAGTGGAAGTTCATTTGTGTGACACTGAATGCTGCTAAATATGGAAATTAGTACTCTGTGGGTGGGTGTTAGCATCTGTTGGCTGAGATTCCTGCATTGCGGGGGGGTGGGTTGGACTAGAGGTAGGCAAACTAAGGCCCGGGGGCCGGATCTGCCCAATCGCCTTCTAAATCCGGCCCACGGACGGTCCAGGAATCAGCGTGTTTTTACATGACTAGAATGTGTGCTTTTATTTAAAATGCATCTCTGGGTTATTTGTAGGGCATAGGAATTCATTCATCCCCCCTCCAATATAGCCCAGCCCCCCACAAGGTCTGAGGGACAGTGGACTGGCCCTCTGCTGAAAAAGTTTGCTGACCCCTGGACTAGATGACCCTCAGTGTCAAGTCCAACTCTACAATTCTGTGATCCTATAAACTGTGCCTAGCCTAATTCTGAAATTAATTTTGGAAATCTCCCTCTTCAAAGCAGAACCCCCAAAGAATGGAGGACAGGGAGGTTGGAACCATAAGAACAACAAAGGAGAGAAACAATAGCAGGAGAGATGCTCTTGTTCCTTTGTTCCTGCTTTCCCTTTGCCGTGGACTGGTTGGACGCAGAAGAATGGTGGGAGAAACCAGCTGGCGAACCACCAAGGGAAGAAGGCTCAGAGCCCAGGGAGTGGTGGTGGGACAATGATGAGTGAGAGAAGAGGGAGAAGACTGGGAAGAGGCAGCAGGGCTTTGTGAGCTGGGAGAGTCTGGCAGAGAGAAGTGCAGAATCAGAGGCAGAAGCCGAAGCAGGAGAGTGGGGTGAGGGAGGCCAAGAGGGAGAGATGGGTCCAGCAGGTGTCTCCCCCTCCTGCTGCGACAAGGTTCCCTCCCCCCTTGTCTCTCAGAAGCAGAAGAGAGCTGAAACAGGCAGAGCAGCAGCAAGCTGCCAAAGACAATGGCAGATATCTAATTCTAATTTTGTCTCCTCTTCCCTGCCAAATTCTGCAAGGGCAACACTGAGACATAAGGAGGAAACTGACAACCAGTGTCAGTTCATAGATGGGTTGCTAGGCAGCGCAGGTGGGGGCTGCCTAAAGGCAGGCTGAGGTTGCTTTGGAAGTTTGTGCCCCATTAGTCCTAAGGGGACAGCCCCCCTGCATTTGGAGGGAACTACATTATGCCTATCTCAAGATATCCTAGATGTAAGGAAGTCCAGGAGAAGGCTGTAAGTACACCCCAACAGTCCATGCTTCCAGAAGGAAAAAAAAACACCACAGATTAAGAAATGTATTTCAGGAAAGCTATTTACAAAGGAGGGTTTGTTCTGAGTTGCTGGCATAACGAGGCTTCGACCTGACTGGAACCTATTAGGGGTAAAAGTTCCATCACTGTTCCAAATATGCCTGCTGAACACCTTCACGATTAACCAGTGCTCAATATTCAGTAGAAGCCAATGACAAATAATGTTTGGGTACGGGAAGAATTGATCAGTGTTTAATTAAAACAAATGCCACAATTAAATTAATAATTAGAAACCATATGCAATTGCTGGCCTGCTGTGCTCTCTTAAATGCAAAATAGAACAACAGAAATAAAAATAATTGCGCCAGAAGGAAAGAAAACTTCACTGTCTCTTTAAGGACCGGAGAGCAACGTTGTTAGTCAGAACGGGCTGAAACTGGTCAGATCTTGGTTGCTGAGCAAAGGAAACAAGCCTTGAGTTTGTACCATGCCTAACAGTGCTTTACTTATATAAATAATAACAAAATGTTTGGAACCAGAAGTCCAGCAATCTTAAACAGAACAATCACCCATACAATTGCAGTGATCAAGGCTGAAATCCAATACACTATTGCTTGGGGCTAAGTCTCACAGAACTCAGTGGAGCTTACTTCTGGGTACACCTGTACAGGACTGCACTATTAGAGGCACAGACCTAAATCCCACACAAATTTTGGAACATAGTACATACCAAGTCAGTCCAGTGGTCTTTCTAGCCCAGAATTGTCTGCAATTACTGGCAAAGGTTTATATATATATATATATATATATATATATATATATATATACACAATTTTTTAATTAGTTTTACATAATTTTATACATTTTAACTTTAATCATTTCAAACATTAAAATAAAAGGTTCTTTTGAACCTTCGGACCTCCTTCCCTCCCTCCATGGGTTCCATATTTAAGATAAAGTTTTCCGCCCCTTTTATCATTATCTATCTATTATATAGTCATAGTTACTGTAGTTAATTCCACATTACAAGTGTCATTATATCCCTGCCAATGATTTTAACTGTTTACAGTGGTCTTTCAAATAAATTAAGAATTTACTTGTCTTTTTAAAAATACTTTATCTTCCTGATTTCTGATCTTCCCCGTCAGTTTTGCCATCTCTGCATACTCCATCAGTTTTGTCTGCCATTCTTCTCTTGTTGGTACTTCTCCTTCCTTCCTTCCATCTCTGGGCTAGAAGCATTCTTGCTTCCGTCATTGTATATATAAAAATTCTTTTATCCTCTTTTGGTAGTACTTGAGCCCTTTCTCAATGGTCTTAAACCAGCTTAACTCTGTGTTCCCTTTAGCCCATAAGAAGACATGCATTTGTAAAGAACAGACTTATTCGGTTAGTCTTCCTCACGGATGGGGCTGAAGTTCTCATCCTATAACCCGCAGGATTTCCTGGTCAAATCCCAACCTATTTATAATTCGAACTCAATGATAAACAGTTCACAGGGCTCTGAGATCAGGTGAGAATTGGGCTAAGGGAACTGGGACTAAGTAGATTCATAATATGAAGCTGTTGTGTAATTGGCTCCATCACACGCCATGTTCTCAGTGCGGGCTGACATTTTGCCACCTCTCCAGACCATCTCTCAGCTGTCTGTTGTCATGGAAAACTCAGGACTTGAGCAAACAGCAGCGAAATGATTTCACATCTACTTTACTGGGTATCAAAATGTAATCTGCATTCTCTCGAGCCACATTTGAGACCTGTTCTAAAGGGTGAATACCAGCAACTATAAACCAAGTGGTAAGTTTCTGTGTAGGACTTACAATACCACAGGGATCTGGTCAGTTCTAGCATTCACCAATGGTAATGAGGAATATTTTATCACTCCCCTGCTCCCTTGGATTTGTCATCAGGTATGGAGGTGTGTTAAATTCTGATTACCACATGGGCAGACTTTAGTGAGAACCAATTCCCCCTGTGGTTGTATGTCCACAGTGATAAGCTATCACTTGGTAAATGGTCATCTGTATTCATTTACTGTTATATTTGCCACTACATTGCACCTAAAGTGAAATTGCAAGGTGAAGCTAGAGGTTCCTGCTTGACAAAACATCCAATGGAATTCAAGGACGAAAACAAGAAAAAGTGTTTAAATAAGGCAAACAAAATTGCCAAAGAGGTCCACACATCTCTAAGTTACTACTGAGTTTCAGGTATTTCAAGGAAAACAGAAATGAGTAGTGAAACTTCTGTGTGGTTTCCACACATCTCCCCACTGTATCACGAAAACTGGGCCTAATTCTTGAGTGGGGATGTATACAATAAAATGTTTGTAATACACATAATATCTTAAGCTTGATCACAAACTGAATGCAGAGCTCAAAAGCAATCGCAAAGTTTCTGATGTTTCTTGCTCAAAGGTTAATTAAATATATTTTAGGCATTTTTCAAAAAGAAACAAAGAACGTAAGAAACGTGTGTGTGTGTGTGTGTGTGTGTAGAGGTATTTTTATATGAAAGGATATATTTTCAAAGCATTAAAAGGGGATCTGTTCATGTATAACAGGATTTGTTTTAATACCTCCCACACACCACTTTGAAAATTTACCCCTCTCTGCTTTTAATAGTGTATAACCTTGAAAGCGTTGTGACTTGGGAGAGGCTGACATTTCTAAAACAAAGATATGTTTAAGAAAACAACAAGCCTGATAAATTTAAAATAAAATATACAGAGAGGTAATTCTATAATAGTTTTCTCATGGTAGGGGAGCAGTTGACTACAAGCTGTGAAATTCAGCACTTCTAAAAGATGACCAGAAATTATAACTCCTTCTTACAAGTGAAAAGTCAGTATGAAACTCTAACCTTTGGTACCCTGACTTTGTACAGTTAATATCTTCCAAAATTCAAAAGAACTGTATATTTGATATAGAGGTGCGCTGGGTATTCTCTGATTTAATATTCTCTGTGAAATCACCACACTACTGCTCATGCCACTCCTAAAACACAACGGGAGGCCAGGGAAATTACATTTGCACCCAGCCCTCCAGGAGATGGCATCAGTTTGACGCCTATCTACAAAGCTACCTTTGCCTGTAGGGAACAGTTCTCAGAACTGGCTATATATTTCACAGCTCTGCCTCCTGCCCCTCAGTTGTGTTTTCAGGCCAACATGCTCCCCACCCACCTGGTTCAGTGTGAGTTTTTCCAATCCCCAAACAAATTTAGAGGCAAGTAGGAATTTCTTTCCATAAGATTCTGATTGGCCTTGGACTATTTGGGTTTCCCCAACCACCCTCTACATCATGCTGGCCAGACTAGCTGTTAATTAGTCAGGATACAAGGGTCTTTCACATTCCTTGGCAGATATAGTGCAAGGTTAAGATTTTTTAAAAAGAAAGAAAGAAATTCACAAATTGCTCCAAAATGTGGAAAACTGAATTTAAGATTGAAGAGAACCCAGATTGACAGGTCTTTTCCTCCCTAGTCTTGGGTGACATCCAATGATGTTCACCTGCCAGCTGAACAGAGTTCTGCTCACGCCTCCCAACTTTATCCTGGAGGTTTGTGGGAATAGTTTGGGGAGGGTGGCAGCTGCAAGGAGCAGGAAATGAAGGGAAAGTCTCATTGTATGAGCAGAAGTCTACTTGACTGATGTTGAATAGCACCTTGTTTTGGGGGTGGGTGTTGATGCAGCTAGCTAGATTCAACTCTACTTCGGATTTAAAAGCTGAGGGGGAGAGTATAGAATTCACACATATTTATTTCATAACTGAAAACCCATATCTGAGGTTACAGGAGGATTGCTGATTGTTAAAATATAAAATGAAAGATTGGAACAAGGGTGAGTAAATTATAGGGAGTATTAATTGACTACAGATTATAGCAGGGTGGACTAAACTCTGC
This sequence comes from Podarcis filfolensis, assembly GCF_964270895.1. Lineage (NCBI taxonomy): Eukaryota > Metazoa > Chordata > Lepidosauria > Squamata > Lacertidae > Podarcis > Podarcis filfolensis. The sequence goes on from NC_139612.1 coordinate 29,019,156, forward strand.
TAATTACCCAGGGCAAGATTTCAAAAATCAAACTGTGGTGTCACCGGGTGAAAATAAAGCAACATTTGTGCATTTCCTTCAGCTCTCTCAATACCACTTAATTTCTTTAATTATTGGACGGCAAATGTCTGCAATTTTTGTGCACCCTGCCAAGATAGTGTGAAGAGAATTAATGATTTTGTTACTCTTATAAGTTAAGCATACCTTTGTTGCAGCACAGCTGATTCTTATCGCATTCCAAATTTTAAAAAGCAGTTACACAAATCAAATGAAAAAGGCTGCAAAACTTCCTACTTACAAATCATTAGCTCAGGAACGTTGAGCAACACAGAAGAAAACGGACTGCATTTGAAGTACAATGTAAAGCTGTTGCAGTTTTGACATTTAATACTTAGGCAAAACCATGGTGTTTCAAAATTATTGGTCAACTAAATCTTACTCAGAGTAGACCCATTAAAATTAATTGATCTCAATTGTTCATTAACTTCAATGGGTCTATGTTGAGCAGAAGTCTTGACAACCACTCTATTGCACAAGTGTAAAGGAACCTACATAGTGCAACTGAAGTTACTTGTTCAGAGCCCTTTCAGAAAGTGCTAAAGTCCCACCGATCTGCTGTTTGGTGGGGAAAAGGAACTGAGTGGGACTTAATCCAAGCCCTTACCTTCACCTCCAAAATAAGATTAATTTTAATATTTTTGAAGGCAGACCCAGGTTTTGGATCAGAAAGGGGTACAGTGAACAGGATCCCCAGCCAGATGGTCAAACACGCAGAGAAACTTTACTTCTACTTAGATAATCCCCCTAGTTGGATTTAAGCTAAGCTTTTTTCCCATGTGATCAAAATAGGCCCCCAATATAGGGATGGATAAATTTGTTGGGGTATGTACGCATTAACTGCTTCATGCACAGAGAGGTCATCCCCCCCCCCTTGTGCTTCAAATTGTATTTTCACATTGCTGTGAACACCAAAGAGGGGATGTAGATGTCTCCACCCAATGTGCAATAGCTGTTTGGTTTTCTATACACCAGCAAAAAACCACAACAACCAACCAAGGTGTCAATTTGCCACATTTCTGCATCAGTTTACATCTTTAAAAGAAATTCTCATAAAAATTTGTCGGCATTTTGGCATGAATTATACATTTCCTTAACAATTTTGAATGCTGTTTTGCCTGATATACACATGTTTGTTGTTCTATCTGCATGATTTCCCATAATATAGGCATTTTGCCCATGTTGGTTTGTTAGAGAACAGCATCGCAAAGTTCAGAGAAGTGTGAATTTTTGAAGGACAGCTGAGTTTCGGTTCATCCATTGTTCGGGGAAGCATGAATAAGATAAGTTTTCATTAAGAAGCCAACGGAACCAATTTTTTTCCACCATTCTTATCCCAAGTTCCAAGCAATAGAAAACAGCTGATAATATCCACCCCTATACATAATAGGGTCAAATAGTTACATTGTGGAGAGACATGAAGAACGCAGTTAAATAGTTAAATAGTTAATTATGAATACCCTCGCGGAACCAAAGATTCTATGGCATAGGGTCACAGAGTAGTTATATTAGACTTCCCCAAACTGGTATATTCCAGATGTTTTGAACTACATCGCCCATCACCTGTAGCAAGCATGCAAAACATCTGGAATAATTGCCATTAGGGCAAATGGAGCAACATCCCACTAGCTCCCATCTGTCTTCAACCATCCAACCTACCTCCTTTCCATAGTCTCACCATAGGCCAGGCACAGGCAAACTCAGCCCTCCAGATGTTTTGGGACTACAAGTCCCATCATCCCTGACCACTGATCCTGTTAGCTAGGGGTGGTGAGAGTTGTAGTCCCAAAACATCTGGAGGGCCGAGCTTGCCTATGCCTGCCATAGGCCCACTTTGTTTCCTGGAATCCCTGTGGAGTGATGCTACTCCATGTAACACTGTTTCTTGGTAGACAATGTGGAGCATATGTTTCATCATGTGGATTCTACATTGATGCAAAACACTATCTTGGAAGTTACGTGTTTGGAGATTTTATCTATCCTGCTGAAGCTTCGTACCAGAAAATGTGTTGGAAGTTAAAAACGAAAAGTACCCACATGTATCCTTGCACACAAATCCCAACTTACACATGAACAATTTTAATTGCAGGAAAAGATGAATTACATACTTCGCTTGTTACTCTTTCAGCATCTAAGACTCATCACTTGTTTATGTTGAGCAACGACTAGAGCTTGCCTTGGGGGACTGTTAAAGTAATTCTTCCAATAAAACTTTTTTCTCCTTTTTTTTTAAAAAAAAGAAAAACACTATACACATTTTAAAACCTTTTTGTTGTTGTTAAGTTAATAAAGCTTTTACGCTCAGATCAGCTGTAAACTCAGCCAAGCCTATATTTTCCTTCGGGACAAAAGCTCCAGAAGTTTTTATGTTTCCCTTTTATTTCCCAGGCATCTCTTGCTTTATTTCTCCTCCTGTCCTATATACTCATCTGTCCGGTAGTGTTTGATTTTCAGTGTCCTGCTGAAACTTTATGGGTGCTACATTCTACACTCCTATCAAAAACCACTCGTTTTTTGCTCTTTTGCAGAGCAGACAATTCTAGCTTACCCACTGCTCCTTAGCTATGAATGCTTTTCTAACATGCATACTGCATTTACATAGCTGCTTAGTTTCATCCATATCTGGAACATGACCCACATCACTAGCCCTCACTGGGCATGTGCTCTGTCCAGGAAGATGTGACAGATGCACGTTTTAGTGTCAGGAATATCAGAATGAACATTCATAGCAAGGAGGGAACCAGGCAGAGGGCCTTCTCGGTGGTGGCGCCCTCCATGTTGAACGCCCTCCTATCAGATGTCAAGGAAATAAACAACTATCTGACTTTTAGAAGACATCTGAAGGCAGCCCTGTTTAGGGAAGTTTTTAAGGTTTGATGTTTTATCGTGTTTTTAATATTCGGTTGGGAGCCGCCCAGAGTGGCTGGGGAAACCCAGCCAGATGAGCGGGGTATAAATAAATTATTATTATTATTATTATTATTATTATTATTATTATTATTATTATTATTACAGTAGAACCTCTACTTACGTCCTGCTCTACTTAGGCCCCTTCCAAGTCACGACCGTGCCAAACCCGGAAGTAAACACCAGATTTGCCGCGATTCGCACATGCACAGAAGCGACTGCCGCCGTCTGCACATGCACAGAAGCGAGCTGCTGTCGAATGCGCCTGCACACAATGGCGCTTCCACCAGCGACCCATTTCGCCATAAGGACGGGCCTCCTGAACGGATTGTGGTAATGAGTAGAGGTTCCACTGTATTCTGGTTCCGTCCACTGGTCTGAGATGGAGCAGCTGCTACTTGCACTAAGTTCAGGGGGAGTGTTAGGATGAAACCACGCCAGGAACAAAGGATTTCAATCTCTATTCCCCCCCCCCCAATCCCACAATCATGATCTACACCCCCCAAAAAAATCTGTGCTGTTTATGAAACCATCAGCTATACAAGGCCAAAATGCATAACAGATATAATTTTTGGTTGCACCCTAAGTGAGTTTCAGGGCTTTTTTTCAGCCGGAACTCATCGGAACTCAGTTCCAGAACCTCTCAGGTGAGTGCCATTGCCATTATAAGGGAACAAGGGAGGTGTTCATGGTGAGTTCCGGCACCTTTTCTTCAAGAAAAATAGCACTGTTCATGACCATCAAGCTTGAATCAAATCCCACTGAGATGATATACAGTGGTACCTTGGTTCTCAAACACCTTGGAACTTGGAACTCAAACACTGTAAACCCGGAAGTCAGTGTTCCAGTTTGTGAACTTTTTTCGGAAGCCGAATGTGCTCCATTTTGAGTGTTACACTTCCGATTTGAGTGCCACACTTCCGTTTTGAGTGTTACGCTGAGGTCTGTCTGTTATTGCTATTTATTTTGCGTTTCCTTTTTGCGGCTCTTTTGCTTTTGTGACTGTGTGGAACCCAGTTCAGCTACTGGTTGATTGATTGTGTGGCTGCAGTACACTCTTTATTGCTTTCATTTTATGGATCAATGGTCTCGTTAGATAGTAAAATTCATGTTAAATTGCTGTTTTAGGGGTTGTTTTTAAAAGTCTGGAACGGATTAATCTGTTTTGCATTACTTTCTATGGGAAAGCACGCCTTGGTTTTGGAATGCTTTGGTTTTGGTTGTTTAGCAGTAGCGCAATTGCTCTGCATGCAGGTCTCAGGTTCAATCCTGGCATCTCTAGGTAGGGCTAGGAATACCTTTCTCTGAAATCCTGAAGGACCAGTCAGTGTAGACAATACTGAACTAGTTAGACAAGTGGTCTGACTCCGTCTAAGGCAGTTTCTCATGTTCCTGTAATGGAGGGGAGAAGGGAATGTGCAGATAAGTGTGAGCAGTCTTAACCGCAATATTATTTCTTTTATACTTTACTCTGTTTTTCTAACTTGCACAGAGTTTTGATAAATTGCTCCTCTATTCTCCTTATTTCAAGTCTGATATGTTTCAAGATATTATCAAGTTGACAGTGGAACCCAGTGAATTGTGAATAACAAGAAATTGCAATTTGCCCAAACCATTCCCTCTCTTAGAACTACTTAATCTAAATTGTGGCAGTCACATAGATCTGTACTTAAGCATGCCAGAGCATATGGCAAACCCCCCAAAGGTATCAGTTAAACATTTTGGCTCACAACAGACTTTTCTTAAGTCAGTATTCAGAGATAGCTGACGGCTGATATGACAGTATCATTTTGCTTTAAGACACGATGTTCTATTTCTTCCCAAATTTTCTAAGGAGGATTATGATAATATACTTAATGTAATTTAGAAACAAGATTTGGCAGTGCTATGGCCCACTTTTATGGCAGGAATCTGCATTGCTTTCATTATCAGGCTTGTATATCTGCTTAGCTCGTAGGTTTGCTAAATCTTTTGGAATTCTTGAGTAGGTTCCATTTGTTTTACCAGATATTTGTTTCTTGTGATCTTATCTATAGCTTGGAACCAAGCTGTTTGACCTCCCATTCTGTGATTTTATCAAACCGCAAGTTGTTATTACTATTCCAGTGAGCTTAGCTGGATTTTCTTGTGCAAAGCGACACATCTGGTGAGAGAAGAGCTATCAAATCACAATTAGGAACAAGTTGCAACCATCCATTGAAGCAGTAGGGGACCTGAGGCCCTTTGGGTGTTGACATGCAATTTCCATCATTCCCAGGGATGGCTGGGGTTGATAGGATTTGGAGTCCAACATTGCTTGAAGATCCATGGGTTCCCCATCCCTGTTCTGTGCCATGGGTCCTGCAATCTGAACTAGTTCAGGGCTGGGGTGGCTGTTGCTGTCAGATGAGTTATCAGATGATGGGGAAGAGGCACGCTTGGTGGGGAGCAACCCAAGAGAGTCTCAGACAAGCTCTGCATGAGCCTGGTGGGCACAACAGTTCACTCAAGCCTGCTTGAGGTGCTGTGAGGAGAAAGGGGCTGTGTTCACTGGCCCCTAAAGGTAAAGGTAAAGGACCCCTGACCATTAGGTCCAGTCGTGACCGACTCTGGGGTTGCGGCGCTCATCTCGCTTTATTGGCCGAGGGAGCCGGCGTACAGCTTCCAGGTCATGTGGCCAGCATGACTAAGCCACTTCTGGTGAACCAGAGCAGCGCACGGAAATGTCGTTTACCTTCCCGCCAGAGCGGTACCTATTTATCTACTTGCACTTTTACATGCTTTTGAACTGCTAGGTTGGCAGGAGCAGGGACCGAGCAACAGGAGCTCACCCCGTCGCGGGGATTCGAACCACTGACCTTCTGATCGGCAAGTCCTAGGCTCTGTGGTTTAACCCACAGCGCCACCCACATCCTTCACTGGCCCCTACCCATCTGTTATATCCACACTATCCTGCCCCAACCAGCCATGTGCTGATGAACAAAGGTTTGTAATGGTGTGGCTGCCCTTCCTATGTGTAGAACCATGTGTAATCAGGGTTCTAAACCATGTGGAGAGCTTAGATCCTTTCATTAGTATGAATACTTGAAGAGGGTTATAGAACCAAAGCCTGTTTTTCTCCCCAATCACTCATTGCAAGCATTCCCCAAAACCACCGATAACAGCATTAATGTTATCAACTGAAGTGTTAATACTTCCTTCTTTCCATGTTTATTTCATTTGCTTAAGTCTGTTCCCACCTTCATTTAAGTGATGCATTCAAGCATCAGGCATGTTGACGTGAATATCAATATTCTCTTCAATACAATAAAGGCACGTAAGTGTAATATTGAATAATTTTTTAAGATATCAATTTATGTCACGGCTGTCAAGTCCTTTTAATTTTACCTTTTTAAATTTAAAGGTGTTTGGAGGAAAACCCATATGCCTCGGACTATTCCATCTATATTGAGTCGCAAACATAATGTCAAGTGACTGCATATTTCTGGATGGAACCCACCCTGGTTTCGCGAAAGCCATGGAGAGGCAGAAAGGCAAGATGGTTGTGAGACAGGATTCTCTTGCTTGTACACCACTTGAACTTGGGAAAGAAATAGCTTATTTAGGCTGCATTCACAAGTGAGGTTTATTCCATTACTTTTACTGGTTATTAGTACTCTGTCACATTTTCTAATGTTCCTTTCAGACTGCAGTCCATCTTTGCTGTGAGTCCTGGGGGACCTGTTCCCTGCCTTGCAGGCCTTTTCCACCTGGGCCCTGACTGACTCCAGCTACAAAAGCTGAGGCGGCTGAACTGAGGCACTGTTAGTGGATGGTTTCCTAGACTGGATGGATGGGAGGTTGCCTGCTCTTGATGGGGTTATGCTCCCTCTGAAGGAGCAGGTACATAGCTTGAAGGTACTTCTGGACCCTTTACTGTCACTTGAGGCATGTATCAGGTGGCCTCTGTGGCGGAGAGTGCCTCCCAATCAGCTTCAGCTGGTGGCTCAGCTGCACCCCTTTCTGGCCAGGGATAGCTTAACTTCACTAGTAGCCTCTAGGTTAGATTATTGCAACATGTTATACATAGGGCTGCCTCTGAAGATGGTTCAGAAACTTCAGCTGGTGCAGAATTCAGCTGCTAGGTTGCTCACCAGGGCAAGATTCTTGCCTAAATGCACTGATGGCCAATTAGTTTCTGGGCGCAATTCAAAGTCCTAGTTTTAATCTATAAAGCATTAGGGACTGCAATACCTCAAGGACCCCCTCTCCCCCATATGAACCAACTCGGACCCAGCAATAATCATTCTTTGTGTGCCTCCTCCATGAAAGGTCTGGAGGGTGGCAACACAAGAATGGACCTCTTCTGTGGTGGCTCCCCGTTTGTGGAATGTTCTCCCCAGGGAGACTCACCTTGATGACATATATTCAGGTGTCAGGTGGAAAAATTTCTCTATAACCAGGTCTTTGACTATGTCTTATAAAGGTGTATGTGGGAGGAGAGGTTATTGGCTTGTGTTTGTTTTTGTTTTATTATGTAATTTGTGTTTTCCTTTTGTATTTTTATGTTGTGGTATTCTGATATTTGCTTTTTTCCAGAAGCAAATTACACAGAAATGAGTGCTAAGACTGGTATATAAATTTTAACCACCACCACAATAATGGACTAGACCATGCATAGGGAAACTTGGCCCTCCAGATGTTTTGGGACTACAACTCCCATCATCCCTAGCTAACAGGACCAGTGGTCAGGGATGATGGGAATTGTAGTCTCAAAACATCTGGAGGGTTGAGTTTGCCTATGCCTGGACTAGACGATCCTCAGGCTCCCTTCCAACTCTACAATTCTATGATTCTAATATACCACCATGTTGCACTAAATTTCATCCACACCGGTTGATACATCAGCATGAAAGCTGGAAATTGTGCCCAAAGCACTACCATTATAATAATCCTTTCTGTTCAACAGCAGAAGAAAGCCATTTGAGGAGCATCACCAGCAGGATCCTGGAAATATCTCCTTACAGTATGGGGGGGGAGTGGGGCTCCATACTCTGCAGAATGCTGCTGGGGGAGTGAGGCAAAGGGTGGCTGGATCAAGGTGCTTGTTCACTTTGTGGCTGACAGCCTTTTCTGTGGACATCTCTTAGAACAGGTTTGACAGCAACAGTAAGCTGTAAAGGTAAAGGTAAAGGGACCCCTGACCATTAGGTCCAGTCGCGGACGACACTGGGATTGCGGCACGCATCTCGCTTTATTGGCCAAGGGAGCCAGCATACAGCTTCTGGGTCATGTGACCAGCATGACTAAGCCGCTTCTGGCGAACCAGAGCAACGCACGGAAACGCTGTTTACCTTCCCTCCAGAGCGTTTCCTATTTATCTAATGGGCACTTAAACCCTCTGCACAGCCCTACACAAAACTCCCTTGATTTTCTGAGTTTCCAGGCATGCAAACAGCCTTTTTCCAGCAGCAAATTGCAAAGAAACGAGTGCTAAGTTTTTGCTATATTCCATTTGTTTTCCAAAAGTGGCATTTACATTGTATGAAAGCTTGAATATAACGTGAAAATTAACAGTTAGGGAAACATTAGGGAAACAGAATAAACTGCAGTGTGAATGCAGCCTCAGTCATTTGGACCTTCAGTGACAATATTAGCCCAACTTTTCCACAAAACTGTTGGCATAAACTCTATGAGTGCCTTCCAAAATGTGTTCTGAATACCGCTGCTTAAGCATGATGTTCTAATGCAACACACAGCCTAATTTTTAATCTGTCAGGGTGCACATCCATTTCTGGCTGTGTGTTTTTTTCTCATTCTGTTGTCAGTTGCCATTCTAGCATCCGTTCAAGACTTACTAGTACATGCTGAGATATAATTATCTAGAATTCATGCATGGTCACCAAATAAGCCCTATCTTACAACAAAATTCTGCAGATAGCCTAGCAAATAATCTAGTCACCTACACAACAGGCTAAATTTCCCAGTGAAGTGAAAGTGATCCCTGTGAGCTGTTTCATTTCAAAAGCAGTTTGAAATAGCACCATGACCTTATTCCACCAGCAAACTCCAAACTCTCATCAGGAATTTCAATCAGAGCCTACATGCATATGCACGGTGCCCATAACTGGAAGATCCTGCATTCTCTTCATCATCCAGAGATAGCATATGAACGACTGCATGGGCATAGGTTCTGTTCACAGCTTCTAATGAAAACATGGTGGGGAGGGTCAGAAAAAGCAGTTGCTGCCCAATTTCCACTGTTCATGGAGATGTTTGGTCAATAGGACCCATGAATATCAATTATCGCTAGTGAGAATATTTTCTATAAGATTAGCTTCATTCCGCAATAGCTGGGTTAACAGTCATTCAGAAACCAGATGTAGATACCAACCAAAGCAGAGATCCAAAGCAAGCATAAAATGCAAATCAATATGACACATACTTCCAATTCACACCAGCCCATATTAATGTAAACCTACAGATTTTCATGTTATCTTAGCCAATATTGCCCCCATACCTCACAGCCTGCAACCCATCTTTGCTATGTGCAAACCCAATTAATTTCAACAGGGGGATTGTGCTCTGTCGTACTTGCTGTGAACTCTCCTTAGGACAAGGTCTAGTGGGGTCCAACTGCATTGTGTTATTATTCACAGCTCCAGGACCAGTAAACAGCCACTGTGACTGAGTGTTACAACCCATTCAGTGGCTCTAGTCCCCATCTCAGAGTCCCTTACAAGATGCTGCAGAGCCGTGATCCAAGGTGAGGCGTGAACCTGAGCTTAGGCTGTGGTGATTTCCACCATTAGTTTGAGGGGAAAAGTTAATTTGCCAAGACCATTAATTTCATAAATCCCTGATAATCAAATCAGACCAGTGATTCCATCAGGGCAAGACTCTGGGGGCAGAAGTCCAGGGCCTTTACCCAGCAGAATGAGCAGTGATGCCCTCCAATGGAAGACGGCTGGCTGACCACACTGTGAATTTTATACCTACATTCAAAGCTACCTTCCCTAACCTGATGCCCTCTAGATAGTTGGATTACAACTTCCAGCATCCCTGGCCAATAGCTAGGGGACTGATAGGACCCGTGCAAGAGGTCAGCTTTTAGAATCCCCTTCTCATTGAATCTAGAGTCCAAAATTATCTAACTGCACCAATGGTTTGGTGTACTACTAAATTGACAGCAGAGAAGAGGGACAAATACCTATGGATACTAACACCAAAAGTAGCCTGAGGCAATAGGTGACATGGAAGAGTCATTTCAACCACTTTAGCTCATTTTGCCTGCCTGCCATTTGCCAGGTCCTCTGGGCTAAGACAGGCAAGCCAAACTTCCTTCTTTCACATCTATTTTACAAGTTTCCTGGGTCAATTAATATAGTTAAAGGACTGAGCAACCTCCCTGCCATGCACTTTTGGCTTGTGCTTTTGAAAGCACCACAGCCACTGAGTTTGCTGCGTTTTTGTCAAGAACTTTCATCCCAATTAGGAGCGGCTTTACCCAGACAGAATTTATTTCCCCTGTGAGTCCAAACTGTAAGTGAGGAAAGGCATTTAAATTGCTCCTACTACGGGCTTGAATCTCTAAAGAAAAAGGCACTTACTACAAAATGATTAGACGAGTCATTTAAGATATATGGTCCTCTGGACTGGCACTTTCTCTATTTTTCACTTCAGCTATGAACAAATGAGAGGCTGCTTCCATCCTGGTAGATCCAAGAAAGTTTTTGAGAGTTATGTAATAAAGAACAGGGAATGTGGGGCAGCCAGAGGGGGTGGGCATGATGTCCACTCAGTTGTGAGTGAATAAAAACCACACTTGAGACAAAGACATTAAGCATTTCTTCCACCTTCTCTGATGAAAGTGGAGAACTGAAGAAATCTAAGCTGGTTAGGTTGAAGCATTTTGGAGAATTTAAGCACTATATCTACTTGAATCCTGACATTCCCAGACTATCCAAGTGTCCCTATTTTCCAGGGACATCCCTGATTTAGAGAAGCCATCCCAGATTCTGATTTGATCCCAGAATGTCCCACTTTTCCTTAGGATGTCCCTCTTTTCATTGGAGAAATGTTGGAGGGTATGACATCATCCAACCCCTCCCCCCAAGCCATCTGAAGGCAATCCTGTATAGGGAAGTTTTTTTAAACATGTTTAATGTATTATTTTGTTTTTATATATGTTGGAAGCTCTCCAGAGTGGCTGGGGCAACCCAGGAAGATGTGTGGGGTATAAATAGTAAAATTATCATTATGGAATGGGACATCCCTATTTTCATCTGAGAAATGTTGGGTGGTATGCATTTCAGTTTACCATGGATGTGCTTAGGGCATCTTGGCCTCTTTCTCACAGATGCTATTAGTTGTACCAAAGCATTCCAGAGCTTCACACAAACTGGACAAACAGACTGTTTTTCATTATGGTTTGTTTCCATGTAAGAGCTTTTTACAGAAGAGGTAAATGTACCTTTAGTGGAGTCAACAGAGATCACATTAAATAAAATGGAGGGAATATTTATGAATAAACTTCTGGAGGCTACCCATTCATCACTTTGCTTTCTTGCTCCAAAATCCACTGTGGCAATTTACAAGCTGGGGAGTAATTTATTTATTTATTGTTGACAGCTCGACCCTGAACAAAGATCCAGTACAAACAACTCTAACCAGCACTGAATAAAGATTACAGGGATATTATGTCTTCTTTCAGGATATTTCTGGGTGACTAGTCACAAACCTGACTTATATTAATGTTTTTGTATTGGAAGGACCTGCCAGGGACACGGAGCATAATGAATTTCCTAAAGGTTCTAACACAGCCTTGACTTTTTGACAATAACAGGCACCTGGTTGCTGTTTTTTTAAAAAATAAAATGTATAAGCCTGTGGTATCAGGAGGCAGGAGGAAAATGGTTCTGGGGGAAGAAGGAGAACAATGTCAAGAAGGTTGACACAATTAGAGCACAGTAGTGAGTTACCCTACATGGAGCAAAGTGGAAAAAGCATCTAATGACATTAAAAAAAAACAGCTATTGTCTCCTGCTAGCTATGAGACACATCTGAAATTTAAAACATGCTTCCCATATAACAAGGTCATGCCTTGCTGTCACGATGACCCTCAAGCAGGCTGACCTATGAAGCCTAAGCTACTTTGTTATCTGCTTTGAATGACAAATCTGGTAGGAAAACTTTTCTGCAGAAAAACAGAACCATTGTTCAGTTTCTGGCTATACATATTGTGAAAGATATCTCTCCCACACTTCTCCCATAAACGTGCTTTGCTATCCATTAAACACTTGGCTCTTCTGTTTCAAATACGTCTTCTCAATATCGAGCAGTGATGTTAGAACTGTGTTGTGGAAAACAAAGATTTCCCTAAAATTTGCCAAGTTTCCAATCCAGTACAAGGGGTCTGCCAGTGTGTGTGATAGATAATATAGATGGTTATTCTATTATTATAACTTAGGCATTCAGGCTTTCTCAAAAGTTTGTGACCTTCTTTTAAAGTTGTTTACTCTGCGTCTGCTACAAGCTTATCCTTGATATCATCAGTGATGGAATGGAGGAAGAACACAGAGGAGCATAGCTCCAGAATTTTTTTTGGAGCAGTATTGATGACATTATCTGCCTGAGCAGCAGGGTAACTGATGAACTGATGAACCTCCTTGCTCTGGAAAGTAAATGAAGTAGTTATTGCATATGGTGTGTGTGTGTCTGTCTGTCTGTCTGTCTGTCTCTCTCTCTCTCTCTCTCTGTGTGTGTGTGTCTGTCTCTCTCTCTCTCTCTCTCTCTCTCTCTCTGTGTGTGTGTGTGTGTGTGTGTGTGTGTAATTAGTCACATACCTGTACTCCATAGCGGTCAACTTTCCCCTTTTCTTGACAGGAATCCTATTCAGAATAAGGGAATTTCCCTTTAAAAAGGAAAACGTTGACAGCTATGCTGTACTCCATTCCTGTTGTAAGCTGGTTTGGTTATTGTTCAAACTAGGGATGGGACTCACTGTCTGCCTGTTTGCGGTTCTCACCCAACCAGCTCAGTGAATGTGGATACAGTGGTACTTAATTTGTTCTGGAGGTCCGTTCTTAACCCGAAACCATTCTTAACCTGAAGCTCGCTTTCGCTAATGGTGCCTCCTGCTGCCGCGGCACTGCTGCCACGCAATTTCCATTCTCATCCTGGGGCAAAATTCGCAACCCGAGGTAACTACTTCCAGGTTAGCGGAGTTTGTAACCCGAAGCGTTTGTAACCTGAGGTACCACTGTACTTATTCCACAGTATAGGCTCAGCCCATAGTGGGCATATCAATTGGATCTGCTGTCAATATTTAGCTTGTTGAGCCAAAAATGACAATCTCCAGTTCAACAATGTCAGAACTGATTTTGATTTGAATGTAAGTCATCTGCCCTAGGGCACACAACTTCTAAACAAACTGCATTCATTGTTCTTCAAGTGAGCCTTGCCTTGATTAGTTAATAATATCAAGGAAATGCTTACTTGAAGAACAATGAATGTTGTTTGTAAAAGATGAAGTGTTTGTCTCTGAGCAGGAGGATAGCGTACATACTTTAGTAAAGTACCTACCTTATCCCTCTGCTCAGAAACGGACCATCATCTTTTGACGTATTTGCCTGAGTTTTCCAGATCCAGTTACTCAAGATTATATTTTTATTTTCTAGGCTGAAATCCTACAACAGAGATATTTACTTTCTCATAAACATTTATTGGCTTACTTGTTCATGATTTCAAATTTACAATCCACCCTTCCTCCCCAAAGGGAACACAGGAAGACTCTCACAACAAAGAAATACCCAAGAACAATTTAAAATAATGCTATACAATGCTGCAGATGGAAAGCAGTGTAGAAACTTCATAAAACTATTGGCCAAAAGCCTGGATTCTTTAAAAAAAAGCCAAAAAACTTTACATCTTTCCTCAATGCTGGTAAAGATTTGTTTATCCATCTCTTTTCTGATTTGGGCAGTGCACACTTCTGGTTGCATACAGGAGTGGAGAGAATCTGCATTTAAAAGGGAAAAGCAGTATTCTGTATGTTTGCTGTGTAATGCCAATGCAGGGCACACAGACCGCTCCGATACCCAAAAACAATGACAGCAAGCCAAGCAAAGTTACAAACAAGCTCGGAGACCAAGAGCAGTGATGAGCAGTTCAAGACGATAAGGTTATCAAAAGATGGGTATCAAAGACTGCTTGCAAGCGCTTGAATAACAGGCAGGAGATCAGTTTCTGCACAAACATGCAGACTTTAACAAAACTTGCTCTTTTCCTCATTTTCCATTAGCTTTGTCTGCATCCCAAGTTCTAAGAGAAAGTGGGGTACAAATAATAAACTAAGCCATTGTGGAAAGTGTTCCCAGGGCATGTAAAATGTAAAGAAAGCTAATGCGGGGGTCCACACTAGAACTGGTGTGGATATTCCCAAGTTTCCATTTTCATGTTGGAGAGGAAATCTTATTTTCAGTCTCAAGCAGCTAGATATATCTCAGGAAAACTGGAAGTGCTTCTCTGCCTTTCATCCCAGTCTCCTGGTCACTTAATTACAATTGCATCAAAGTCCCAAATGCTTCCAAACACCCAAAGTTCCCAGTGCTGAGGAATTTCCCTGAGCTGTGTCCTGTGAGGGCCTGCAGAGTTTCCTTGAGTCTTACAAGCCAGCCTCTGAGGGCTTTTGCACAACCCTGAGCTGTGATTACCATCCGAGAAGGAAACAGCACTTCACCTTTAAAGCCCTAAACGGCCTCGGTCCAGTATACCTGAAGGAGCGTCTCCACCTCCATCGTTCTGCCCGGACACTGAGGTCCAGCACCGAGGGCCTTCCCTCGCTGCGAGAAGCCAAGTTACAGGGAACCAGACAGAGGGCCTTCTTGGTAGTGGCGCCCGCCCTGTGGAACACCTTCCACCAGATGTCAAAGAGAAAAATAACTACCAAACTTTTAGAAGGCATCTAAAGGCAGCCCTGTTTAGGGAAGCTTTTAATGTTTAATAGGTTATTGTATTTTAGTGTTTTGTTGGAAGCCGCCCAGAGTGGCTGGGGAAACCCAGCCAGATGGGCGGGGTATAAATAATAAATTATTATTATTATTATTATTATTATTATTATTATTATCATCATCATCATCATCATCATCATCAAAGACGAAGTTGTGAGCTTTCTGGAAAATGATGGTTCTACAATAACAAAAAAAGTATACCGTTTCAGATCATCTCTAGCCCACACTCTCATGGCTTTGTAAGATAGGGGCTCAGTTACATACTCCAAGGTTGTCTCAGAACACTCCAGGAACGGTGAAAGCTTCCGTCAACAGGATTAGGTATTCCATGGTTACATTCCAGGCCCATAAGCTGAAACTACACTAGCTGGGTAATGGCCCCTAAGAACACGTTGGACAAGACCTCTATGTTTTACACTAGCCTTCCCTTGCCTCTTGTGCATAGTTCAATGTTTTGACCTATAAAGACCTAAATGGTTGGACATTGCACAGCTATGAGGATCTGTATTTCACTTAAGGCTCAGCTCACTACCACTTTCCAGGACCAAGCTTTTAGTTAACCTGGTTTCATCTTTAGGCACAGGTGTAATTACAATTTATCTAGTGACAGTGTGTATGTGTGTGTGTGTGTGTGTGTGTGTGTGTGTGTATACCACCTTAAAACTCACAAAGCCTATGGTTTGCAAAATAGCTTGATATCAGTGTATCTGACCCTGAAAACTCATTTCAGACTTGACACAGCAGGCATGTCCAAAGCAATTTTCTGTAATTACTGTTGGACGAGCAAGCCCACATTCTCATAGGTGCTGCTCCACATATAATGCCTTCTAAAAAGAAGTACCTTTAGCACAATGCATTGGCCGCCTCCAATGTGAGAAAAATGACAGTGGTGTTATTGAACTGTATCAAGGTCACACTCTGAATGAGCCACTATAATGCACATTAGAAAAATAGACCCTTATCTGTTTAAACATCTTATTCCTCCCACTGTATAAGCCTGCTTTGAAAAATGCCATGTGATGGGCTCTTCAAGGATAGATTTGTACCTGTCTCTTGGCTAGATAATTAAAAGTTAATTCTAAAGGGCTACGGATATTTGTTTGCTACAAGACTTTCAAGTTCCTTAATTTCCAACTATCTTATCTGTCTCCTCCTGGTTCACCAGGCACCCATTCCTCTTTTAAATACATTTTTAAACAATGGAATGTGCATTATCACCAGCATAGAGCAGTTGCAAGAGCAAGACAATTGTATTTTTCCCCTGGTATAAACTTATACCTGACTTTTGGTGATTTTAAAAAATCAACCAGTTCTATCAGATATATTGCATTGCAGCTCAATGTTTAGACAATCATTAAGGGATACAGAAAATATAAATTATGGGGGTTAGGCAATGTTGCTCTACAAACACAACTTTCATCTCCCCATGCCCACAGCCCTCCCTATACTCCAGAGGGTCCCTCAATGCTCCAGAGCAGATTTTGGGGGTTCAGAGGTGAGGAGATGCAGAAGCTCCATTGAACAAGCAGAAGTCCATGAAGCAAGTGGACTGACATGGTTGAATGTCACCCAAGGTGTCCCACTGTAGTCATTATTGTGCCTTGGATATGGTGTAGTCCTTAACCATCTTCCACCAGACTCTTTTCTCACAAACACCTGCCCCCGAGCTGGCACCAGCACCAGCACTG
The DNA here is from genome assembly GCF_964270895.1 of Podarcis filfolensis. Lineage (NCBI taxonomy): Eukaryota > Metazoa > Chordata > Lepidosauria > Squamata > Lacertidae > Podarcis > Podarcis filfolensis. The sequence goes on from NC_139612.1 coordinate 29,035,777, forward strand.
GCAGACTTTAGGCTCTCAAATTTCAGCCGTGCCCTGTGCAACTCTAAAATCCCCTCCCAACCTCTCACACTATGTTCTACATCATTGTAGCGGTGCCCAGTGTGGCCGAACTGGCTGTGTTGCCCAAAAACTGCCTCTGAGCACCAGACATCCTGGGACCAATGCATGGACTCCACCAGGCTCACTGCAATGCATGCCCTGCCCCTCCCTTCATTATTTTGGCTGGCACTCCAAGCAACATCAGCCAACTGATGTACTCACAGTACCCCTGACCAAACATCACTCTGGAGCACTGTGAGAAATCAAAAGGGTGGATAGACCCAGATTAAAAGGTAAAGGGACCCCTGACCATTAGGTCCGGTCGTGACTGACTCTGGGGTTGCGGCGCTCATCTCGCTTTATTGGCTGAGGGAGCTGGCGTACAGCTTCCGGGTCATGTGGCCAGCATGACCAAGCCGCTTCTGGCGAACCAGAGCAGCGCACAGAAACACTGTTTACCTTCCCACCGGAGTGGTACCTATTTATCTACTTGCACTTTGACATGCTTTCAAACTGCTAGGTTGGCAGGAGCAGGGACCGAGCAACGGGAGCTCACCGCATCGCGGGGATTCGAACTACCAACCTTCTGATCGGCAAGTCATAGGTTCTGTGGTTTAACCCACAGCGCCACCCATGTCCCCATATTATACAGGTGTTAAAAAACAAGACCTGTGTTGAAGCCTGCACCTTAATAGCTGTGCTGACCACAATGGACACTTTTCATTTTTCTCAGATTGGTTAGCATAGATATGAGGTTCTCCAATTCAGTTTACTGTCCCAAATCTAGTGCCCCAAAAACAGCCATTTAGGTTGACTGAACACTTGAGCCAACCCTGTGTTCAGATCCTCACTAGATGACAAAGCTCACTAGGTGGACTTGGCAGCTTCATCTAACTCACATGATTGGCCTCGGTCCAGTATATCTGAAGGAGCGTCTCCACCCCCATCGTTCTACCCAGACACTGAGGTCCAGCACCGAGGGCCTTCTGGCAGTTCCCTCACTGCGAGAAGCCAAGTTACAGGGAACCAGGCAGAGGGCCTTCTCGGTAGTGGCGCCCTCCCTGTGCAATGTCCTCCCACCAGATGTCAAAGAGAACAACAACTACCAGACATTTAGAAGACATCTGAAGGCTGTCCTGTTTAGGGAAGCTTTTAATGCTTGATGTATCACAATATTTTAATATTCTTTTGGAAGCCGCCCAGAGTAGGTGGGGAAGCCCAGCCAGATGGGCGGGGTATAAATAAAAAATTATTATTATTATTATTATTATTATTATTATTATTATCCTTAGAATAAAATGGAAGAGGAGGAACTACATGCACACAGCCAGTCCAAGATATTTGGTTGCCTGGGGAAAGGACAAGATGGTCCTTCCTCCTATTCCGTGGCTGGCATTCATCACTGATGACAGGATAGCATCAGCCACTACAGGAAGAAGCTGTCTTGGGAGGTGCACAGCAGTCCTCACAGAGTTCTGTCCCCCAACACCTCGCCACCACTTACCATCTAAGGCAATCTCACTGTGCCCAAAGGTAGGGCTGGCCCTACATATCAGTGCTGCCTTGAACTCTTCAGAGAAAATGCAGGATATAAATGTGTCGTGATAAAAAAAAAATTAAAACACCAGAAATTAAAAAAAAAAGTCTCAGCATGGAACACTTGCTCTCCTACTTGTTTATAATGAACAAAGCTCCTCTAAATACCATCATTCAAGAAATGCAACGAAACTTAAGCATGGCTGGTAAATGAGGCTAATGTAAATTGTCACTGGAGTTTGGATCCCAAGAGTTTCCTTTGCATACTTTCTGCATGCTATCGTTTTTGTATATGGATACAGCATAAAGCATCAGGCTCCATTTTGTGCATGTGTAAATTAGGTGCATGTCAGCATCTAATTGAACTACTATGATTAATTGTTTGATATTGAAATTGCATTATCTTCCCACTACAACATTTGCAACACGCACACTTGCTGCTGTGTGCCTTTTTTTTCTGTACTGAAACAATTTTTACATTAAATTAGAATTTTATCAAGTAAAGTAGATGAAGCACATATTTCATTATAATTTCTATAATATGTATAAATTTGAATAGCAAACACTATATAGCGCTCTAATCGGGTAAAAAAAAATGCCTCGCAATGCAACTGAAATAAATCAATGGCAGCATCCTAATATAGTCATCGTTAATAAAATAAACACAAATCTTGAAGTGCTCACACAAACCTCAAAGCTCTCGCAATTTGCCCAATCCTGAAGTCATTACTTTCATGAAAAATATGATATTCATTTAATTAGAAATTATATGCTGTTGAGAACTGTAGAATCCACATTACTTTAAGCACTGCATTGTTGAAATGAAATTGATTCCAGCTACTGCTTATATTGTAGCAACTATTCTAGGGACCAAGATGGGCCTCTCTTTGATCTTGATAGACAAGACTGATACCTGTCACTTGAAGGTTGCACAAATGAGTTCATTATCAGCAATTTGCCTGCAGCAGGTTTAGGGAACCATATTTTATCCTGAGGACTGTATTTCTTTCTGGGCATCCTTCCACTGGCCAGATACCCGTAGTGGGTGGGACAAGAGACAAACAGTTTGTGGAGCAAGGCGTGCAATTTTAATACCCTCCAAGCGTCCCAGATTTTGCCAGGACAGCCCTAAAATGTCTAAAGCAGTCACAATTTCTTACTTCACTCCAGGGTGCCCCAATTTCTCCCAGTCAGCGGACGTGGGCGACGGAAGCAGTTCCTGGGGTGACAGAGGCATTCAGCATGATGGCTCCTTCCCAAACCCTAGTTAGCGCTTACTAGGCTTTGGGAAGAAGGAGGGTGGACTCTCGGACCCTGTCAGAGACCTCACACTTCCTGCCCGAAGGCATAGGAGCAGGTGCTTTCTTCAGGTGAGGGAGAATGGGCTTGCCCAATTGTGGTACCACTCTCACATGTCCAAATGCAGCAGTGGCCTGGACGGTGGGGGAGCAGGGTTGGTGTGAAGACAATCCTGAGAGCTTGCAGAGCTGCATTTGGCCTGCAGCCCTGAGTTTCTCCACTCATGTCCTAAATGATCAGGTTAAATCAGGTTACTTGAAGGCTCGTCTCCTCCCATGTGACTTACTCATCCATTCATTATACAATCATTTTAAAACATATTTTGTTAGCCTCCTTGAACATCTCTTGTGAGAAGAAGGTTGGATTTAAAGAAAAAAATTACTAAATAAATAAGGGTGAGGTGTGTGGGAATTTGCACATCCATTGAAATGTGGCTAAAGATCAAATTCGTTTGAAGGCTCTCGGGTAACAGGAAACACTGCTTAGTGAAGCAAGGCACACAGCAGTAATATTTTTCTTCTGTCCCGTAAACCAAGCCTTCTCCAACCTAGAACCTTACATATGCTGTTGCTGCTACTGCGGTTTTTTATTTCATTTATGAATTGCTTCCTATGAAACATCTCAAAGCAACCTACAATGGAATAAAAACATAGATAAAACATAGATAATGGATATTGTTAGACTCCAGCTCTCATCAGCCCAAGCCAACATGGCAATGGACCAGAACAGTATCAGCTGAAGCTGGAGAAGTTCATTGGCTGGGTAGGCTGTGGTATCAGGGCTCATAATGGTTGGAAATGCTTGTGATGAAAGACAGTCAAACTGATACAAGGAAATTAGCTCCCATTTACTTCCCAAACGAGTCTTCTCATTCTGCAAAGAGCGCTAGCGCCAATGTCCTTTAGTTGCAGTAGAAAGAGTATCTGGAAAGTATTCTTTTCATAACAGTCCAGAAATGAAAGTTTATCCAAAGTTAATAATATATCTATACGAATAACACTCCCAGAGAGTGCTGAGAGAGATTTCCCCCCCCTAATGCTTTATTGATGCCTTTGTTTGACATCTAACAGGTCTTTCGACTTTACAATCGTAATTAAATGTAATGATTGCTGATTTTATTTTTATTTACAAAAGCAGTCTGCATGAACAATAACATTTGATTGAATTGACTGAACTTCATTACAATGGACCATGGAGGCCCAAATGTATTTAAACCAAACATTGTAATTAGACATCAAAACAGAGACAAATCAAAGAAATCAGATCAATGGAGCATCAAAATAATACCAAATTGAGCATCTGTTGTGGGAGAAAACAACAGAAGCAATTAAAGGAGAGTCGCCATATTGTGATATATTAAATGTGTCTTTAGGGGGACTGTATTGGAACAGTCCAGTATCCCTCTCATACTGGTTTGGTGCAGTTTAATCTCTGAATTTGCACGCTGGAGTGAGTGGATTGCTGCATGAGCTGCTCTGGCTTGCAAGGTGGCTATGTCATTCCTCATACAAGGAAGCTGTTTATCAACCTACCTTTCTCTGCTGAGCATTGACTTGAGAACAGAACCTATTGAGACATGGAAGCTAGAGTAAATACTCCTCCCATGTAATACACAGAGAGGAAATACTGTACTTATGAGCCTGGAAGTCACTCTAGATTGGAATCATTCACATTTATCCTGGGGAATGTGTTGACATTCATCTAGATGTTGACAGCAACACCTATCATCCTTGACCACTTACCATGATGACTGGAGCCGATGGGAGCTGTAGTCCAGGAACACCCGGAGGCTCATCCCTGAAATATATATACCAAGTCGCACAACCGTGTTCAAAGCAGATGGAATTGGAGTTGGAACCACTTTCAAAGCTGAATGGCAGAGCCATAATGGGTGACCTTGTGAATTCCACAATGTTTGCCTTTTTCCTGCCATGGTTTTATTATTTCTCAATTATAGGTTCTCAACATACAGCAAAAATGCATTAAAGCTTCAGGACAGCTTCCCAGGGCTATTAGAGGCAGAATGTCAGGTTAGATGGGCCCTTTGTTTTAGTCTTCTGGCAGGGAAAAGATCTAACAAAAATAAACCAAACCTAGTTTTTCTGCTCTGAAAAGTCTAAAAATCATACACCACAATCCGCTATTAAACTTAGGAGAATTTTTTTTCCAGAAATGAGAAATACAAGGTTCAGATTTAGATACTGGCAACACTGAAACCACAATGAAGCATTTTCCCACGCCGGCAAGTATAATTTCAAGGATATTTGACCACATGTTGTTTGCAAAATATGTTCTGAAGCAGAATAGGAGAGATGTGGAAAAGAAGCAACTTCCAGGTTACGGTTGGCAAAGTGTCACAGTAATCTGAAGAAAGCTTAATCTTTGCATCTTTTGTGATATTTGTACAGCATCAGTTACTCCGGTGGGCACAGAATATTGATTTTTTTTTTCCAGGGTATGTCAAAAGTTAAAAACAGCACAGCGCCATTTCTTAACAACTGACTTCACTTATCAAACAGCAAAACATGAAAATGTCTATGGCACCTGAAATCATTTAATGTGTTTATAGCAGCAATAAAATCACTTCAGGTGCTTCAGCTGCAACAGTTTTGAAAGCAATAGAGTTCTGGTGGGGAGAAGCTCCGTCAAAAATAAATCAAACCTAGTTTTCCTTCTGCTTCAGGAAGTGTGTGTAATAGAAAGTTATTAAGACCAATGCCACATGCAGGCATTGCCTCAGACCTGCATTCAACTGTCCACATATTCCCCAATTAATCAATTGTCAGACTCACTTCTTTTTGCAGACGCAGAAAAAAATTGGGTTCCACTGACAGCTAATTACGTAGGGGAAATTGCTTAAAACAGTGTTGCCCAGTCTGGTCCCCATCATATGTTTAGACCACACTTCCCATTGATTGGCCCCAGCCAACATGCCATCCAAAATATCTGGAGGGCAGCATGTGGCTTAAGGACATGTCTTGAAAGTATTTTTTTTTTTTTACATTATGTTATGTAAGAAATGATCATATTCTATTAGGAGGGCTTTTTTCCCCAGCCAGAACTCACTGGAATTCAGTTCCGGCACCTCTCAGGTGGGCATCATTGCCATTATAAGAGAACAAGGGAGATGTTCATGTTGAGTTCCGGCACCCCTTTTTCTAGAAAAAAATAGCACATTTGTGGGGTAGGGAAATGGAGATAGTTCTCATCTGTATGATCCAAATAGAATTATGGCATCTCTCTCTTGATAGCCCCTACGGAAGTATGCAACATTGTTTGCCTCTATTCATAAAACACAACCCAAATATTCCATTTGATATGATAGAAGCTGGGCAACATCTTTTACAGGGTTTGGCCATGGCCAAGGACTTCACACATATAAGGCTGGTTGCCAAAGTAAATTCAAACAAGCCTCATATTTGTGGTACGTGAGTTGTATGGCTAGACTTTCCCTGATCAATTAAATTTTGCATCCATGAGAGTGTTCTCTCACTCCATTGGGAATCCAACACAAGGATACCAAATGGGAGTAACTTTTGTGATCTTTGATCTGGAAGCAGAGCAATCACCATTCCTTCTGGTTATTAGTGCACCACACAGATTGAACATAACTCTGTAATAGGTTTACACCTTTCTATTTTTATAAGTCAGCCATCAGATCTTAAAAAAAGGATCCCGTATGTAAGGCTGTGTCTAGAGATTCCAGAAATATAATCTGAATCTAGTGCAAGCTCTTCACAGGTGAACATAAAAAGCGCCATGAACTGTGAGAGGCAGCAGGGAATACCTGCCACAGACACAACCCTACTGGTGTGTGGGGCATGCACAGATAAACAGTCAGACTCTGTGGGAGACTTTTAAGAACAGAAAGGAGGCTTGCTAAAGGATTCTCACTGTCTCTGTTTGAAATGCATCAGAAGTTCATGTCAGCCACTCAGCAGATCCTTATTTAGAGGTAGGTCTGCTAACTTGGGCACAGTGTGTCAGGGTGCATCAATGTGTTCAGAAAAGTGATTTATTGTGGCAGAACGAAGTCTAATTATGTGCATAGCTTACTGTTTTTCAGCAGAGAAGAACCCAATTGACTGAAAGGGGATTTATTTCTTGTTACTAGTGTTTGCTTACATGTTCTCTTTGTTTCTTCTCAAGCGACATTAAAAAACAAACAAACCCTTTCCCACCACCATAGGTTTAAGATGAGCATTGCATTGTGAAGGTCTGTCATCACTAAACCGAAAAGAGAAAAGCAAATAAGTTGTGTTACAAACCTCAGATAAAAGGTATTTCTCTCCATACTATATTTGCCCTCGTCCGCTGTCAGGCAGATGACTAAGTGTGCATGCATGATGAAGTAGGTTGCTACAAGCAGGTGGGTGGAACTAGTAGGGTAAGTGTGCAAACAGGTGGGAAGGTCTCACCCTGCTCTCCCATCACATAGCCACTATGGCTGCCTCAGCTGAGAGAAGAAATCCTGTATTTTAAAAGCAGGCACCCTTGTCTCATTGTCAGTGGTGAGGGCAAGGGGGTGGATGAAATGGAGAAGGTCTTCATCCCCTCCACCCCCTCCTCACCCAAATGCTCATGACTCAGCCACAAAAAAGAAAAAGTCTGTGGGGATTGGGGGAGGGGGCATTGACTGAGCTGTGAGGAGATGAGGAAGAGGGGGGTTGAGAGTGAGCTGTGAGGGGGTGGGAAAGCTGTGAGGGAAAGGGGAGTTGGGGGCAAGCTGTGAAGGTGGGGTTGGGGGCACCTTCTGAAAGAGGAGGGATTGCAGGGAGCTGTGGTGGTGGGTAGGCAAGGTGTAAAGGGAGCGAGTGTCAGGCTTCAGAGGATCCAACCCCCCACGGTAGGTTGCCAGGAATGGATAAGACAGAGAAAGTTCTTACCAATGTTGTTTATTCAATATTCACAGAGAGAGGCTTAGAAATGCAGCCTCTTGGAGTAATGGTGTTGCCCCGAGTGAAACCCCACCCCATTATACACCATCCCTACGGTGGGTGATCTGTGCTTTCTGCCTCTGAGCTCTCTGCTCCCCTACTTTCAATGCCTGCCAGGTTCTGGGAGAGGAGGGTCTGGATTGCTTTCTAAAGACTCTGTCAGCTGTCTCTCCTCTGGTGCTTCTTCTTCTTCCTCCTCCTCCTCCTTTCCCATTACTTCCCAGCTTTCCTCCTCATCTGCCTCTGAGCTGTGGCCTCCCTCAAACCCCTGTTGTAACCCATGTCTCCTTTTTCTCTGGAAGGGTCAAGCTGGGGAGGTGGTCTCCACCATTCCTCCTCTGCCTAGTCCCTGACAGTGGGGTTGGCAAGATTGTGAGGGGTTTGGTAGGTGGGTAGACAGGGTTGGCAAGCAACAAAAGCAGGGGCAGATGCCCCAAGTTACACATACCAGTGTATGCATCCCTTTACCTTAATAGCCCATAATGGTGCATGAGTTTAGCTCTTTGCACACACACCCAGTTTATTTCCCCCAACATGCACTCATTTCCAGTACTGTAGCCAAATGGGAGAAATATTGCTTTGGGCAAGTCAAATATTAAACCACGGGGCAATGAAGGTTATAACTCCACTCTCCTTTCTTAAAACGTTAATTGTGAAAATTCACCAGCATTTTAGTGTGAATTTCTCCTTATACGAAAATCCTGATATACACATTTTTTTCCTATTGCTTCTTTTAATATAATGTTTTTGCATTTGTTTCCCCCTCCCACTAGTATATGTATATGCCCCAGCATATGCATGCTTTGCAGACATTACCTTTCCAAAGCACTGCATTGAAAAATTCAGAGGAGTGTGAATTTTGGCACCAACACTACTTGAAAAAACCTTAAAGGGCAATTTCCTCAGAACTTCTAGGCTATTTTAAGAATCCAAAATAATCCTAAAATATATGCCTAACTGACATTTTTCTTAGCTTGGTGAAGATGCACTTTTTGCTTCTGTCTCAGGAATTTGGCTGACTGAATGCGCTTATTGCAAGGTCAAGTTGTCCTGGAGTAATTATACACCAGCCTGAAGGTTTCGGATAGTTTAGTTTTGGCAGAGTCCAGAGATGAGCTATAATGTCTTGATTTCAACCCGGGCTTTTTTCCTAGATCAACTTTTTGGTTTCTTTGCACACGTCATCCGAAACATAGGTATTTGGAAATTAAGTTCCATGTCTTCAATGGGAGTGACTTCCCAAAAAGTGCTTATGTGGGATTGCGGTCTCACTTGACTTATAGCAGGATATCTCTTGGTTCCCAGAATTCTACCCTTAGATGAAATACCCTTCTAGGCCTTAGAGACAAGCATCCGCCATAAGATTCTATATGAGCTGTCAGGGAAAGAATGTAACAGAAGACTCTAAGGATATTATAAAAATTGATTGGAGTCGTAATTCTCCCTGAAACTTTGAAGGAAAACCTTGATCTGCTGATGCAATAGCTATAATGCAGCGGATAAGCTGAATGTCAGGCCTTTTCATCGACAGTTCTTCTCCTCATCTTAAATGTCCTACCAATTGCTTCTTGCAGAGCCACCCCACCCTCCAAAGATCCCAAAATAATTATTGCAGCCTGCCGTAGATATAAACAATCAAGCATCAGGCTGGGGTAGATTGTGTTTGCTTATAATTTATATACAGTTCTGGCTGCCTCCCCTCAAAAAGGATATTGTAGAATTGGAAAAGGTAAGATCAGGCAACCAGAATGATCAGTGGGATGGAGCAACTCTCCTGTATGGAAAGGTTACAGCAGGAAAGGTTTTTAAGAGGCAAAGAGATAGAAGTGTACAACATTAGGCATGGTTTAGAGAAAGTGGGCAGAGAAAAGTTTATCTCCCCCCACAGCACTAGAATGCAGGGCCATCCAATGAATGTTGGAGGATTCAGGATGGACAAACACCATGCAGCACATAGTGAAACTATGGGATTTGCCCCCACAACACACAGTGATGGCTACCAACTTGGATGGATTGCAAGCTGCTCGGAACCTCACATTGGATAGATTGTAAAATGCACTGTAATGTTATCGGCGTCCATCGGAATATCAGAAGAGTCTGATTCAAACTCATCCAAGTGATACTTGAACAGTTACAAGTGAAAACTGCCACTATGATCATTGCAGATTTTATTTTAACAAGCGTTTATACTAATGAAGCAAACACGTGAATAATGGCCCTATCCCATTTGTTCTGGCCCTTAGAAAATTATTGTGAACAATCTCCGGGGGCTGACGTTCATTCCCAATTCTTTCTTTTCGTTCATCACTAAGGACATTGATTCTTTTCGTTGTTTTGAAGTGGGAAGTGGGGGAGCAGAGTCTCGAATTTTTATCTTTGGCCAGTTTTTCTTCTTTCTTTTCCCCCCGGCTTTTGTTTTCTCACTGTTTTCTCTGTCCTTATTGTTGGTTATCCTCCTGCCTTGAATGTGAAGCAAGTGTCAGACCTTTAAAGGTGTGACCATAAAGAGAATTTTCCTTTCGGCTCTGCTGGCAAGATCTGTGTGATATTATGATGTGTGATGCTGGGTGAGTCTAACACACCGTGGCGAATCTATGAGACATTAAGCATGATGCTTCATCTGCAGCAGAACTAGCATTACACAGTTGAGGGTTTCACTATACTGAAATGAGGTTACAGGCTGCATCTTGCCTTTATGTACATAATCCTACATTAATTCCCATGTCCAGAAATATTGACTCATATAAATTTTGCAGCCAAATCACTTATCCCAGCATCACACTCAGCAATACATATATATATATATATATATATATATATCCTTTCCTAGCCTACTGGTTAGACAAACAAAGAAGCACACTCCACACTTTTAGGGAATAACCTTGAGGGGGTGGATACTTTCCACCATGTGTTAGACAATGTATGTTGTATTTCCATATATAATGACAGCTATCCAAACAGGTTGATTAAACTGCAGCCACACACTTACCTGCGAGTAAGTCTCATTGAACCCAACACAAGCCTATGCCCCCCTGCTTCATTTGAGTGCAAGCCTAGCCATGTCTACTCAAAAGCAAGTGCCATTGAATTCAGTGGTGGTTACTCCCAGTTTAATGGTATTGGAACTACAGCCTTAGCAAACAAGTAATTGTGCAAATTAGCAAAAATGAAAACTAAAATCGCAAAATTGCAAAGATTAAGTAGCAAACTAAATTCAGATTGTAAATAAGCTTTCTAGTAATAAATCGGGGCTTGACAAATTCCATTTCTAAACACCTTAAATAGCTGCACTCTGAATTAAATTACAGGTTTTTCCTCTTCACTAACATGCCCAGCCCGTGATACTTCAACAAATCAGCAAATCATGTGTAGTTTACTGCCACGCATGAAAAGCAAAGAAAACCGAATAGTCAAGATGTCCATGAAACACTATCAGTTCATAAATACATTTTCAGCAATTTCTTATTTATTGTCCCTTATTTTGGCCAATCCATCCCAGGAAATCTATGTAAATATGCTTTGTGAAACAATAAACAGAATTACGGGAGCCAACGATTCAGGCTGTACTTTTATTTGTAGGATCCATTTACGCATTAGTGGACAATCTTGTTAGTATATATGACCTCCATTAAAATAATGCAAACATTAATCTTGGTACAAGGCCATTTGGGCAACATCCCATCTCATTAGCAAGCCAATGTTCACAAGGAAAATCTTTCATATTCTGTTCAGAAACTTGCAGCTAGTGAAAAGGGGGCCGTTGCCATTCTAAGAGAATGAGGAAGGTGTTCATGGTGAGTTCCAGCACCTCTTTTTCTAGAAAAATATCACTGCTGTACAAGCAACCTAAGTTTCAGCCTCCAGTTTTCCAGCTTTGTGGACCATGAGAGAGCCTTAACTCTGATCTTAAACTCAGCAGGTTTTTTTAATCATTGAAAAATCTGCACATGTGCTTGTGTGCACTGGTAACTTGTAAGAAGAAGATACCAGCAGACAACTGTAGCAAATTGTGCAAACACAATTTAATTGTTGAACTGGTGCTGGGAGGCCAGAGGGAACATGCCTCCTTTGCAAAGGCAACTAGGCTAACACTCCCAGACGCAGACCCCCGTACTTGTCTAATGTGAATGAAGGTACAGTGGTACCTCTGGTTACGAACTTAATTTGTTCTGGAGGTCCGTTCTTAACCTGAAACCGTTCTTAACCTGAGGTACCACTTTAGCTAATGGGACCTCCCGCTGCTGCCAGCGTGTGATTTCTGTTCTCATTCTGGGGCAAAGTTCTTAACCTGAGGTACTACTTCCAGGTTAGCGGAGTCTGAAACCTGAAGTGTTTGTAACCCGAGGTGTTTGTAACCCGAGGTACCACTGTACACATTTGGAAACATACCAAAATCTGAATAAAAGTTGATAGGTATATGAAGAGCATTTGCATTTGATTGTGCATCCAAAATCACAGGTCATCCGCCCTCACTGAAGCACTACCAATACATCCTTAAAATTATGCAAGGCTAAAATTGGACTTGGGCAAAAATCTTGCTGCATGTTGGTGGTGGGCAATGAAACATTGGCCTAGTTCCCAAAAAGATGAGGTCTGTTTTCCCTTCTTTCTCCATCTTTAAAGTAAGAGCAACACTAGTGACCTCATCACAGAAAAATCTGACAGGTCACATACAGTCATGATTCACACACATGCTTTTTTCAAACTTTACTTTCTGGTAAAAGAAAAGAAATGGCAAGGAAGAAGAAGCAGCTCAGAAAACCAGTGACTGTAAACAGGCTTGCTAAATGCATGAATGAGTAGGAAGCAGAGTTGTATGCTTTTGTGAAGACTGACACACATACCCTGAAATACCAACCGCACATCAAAAATGGAAGCTCACAAAAACTCAGTGACAGTGCTGAGCAATAGTGTCAAAGATGGACGAAAATAACTTCCCCCATCTCTCCCTTCTAAAGTGAGCACATGTCACAACTGCAAATAATTCACAATGGACAGTGTCAACTCTGCTGTAAGGCAGATATTCAAGAAGCCGAAAAACAATGTTTCTTGGTGCCGGCTACCAAAATATAACTAGCCAGAGTCTGGTTCACAGAATGATCTGATGACAAGAGCTCCAAACAAGAAACTTCACCGTATAATCAACAGCTGTTGAGCTGCATTCTTGTACATATAAGCTGGAACAATGAAAATAAAACACAACAGATGTGCTTGAATTGTAAGAAGCTTCAAATTATATATAATATTTGGGATGCTTAGGCTGAAAAAAGCACTAATGAGACTTTTTAAAGGCTCTTAGTTGAATGTGGCTTCTGGAAAACCATCTCGCCCTGAGGGGAGGGAGAAGAGGAAGGGGAAAATTCAGACAGAGAACCTTCTGAAGATCCAACTTGCCCTGAGGGCAGGGGAGGAGAAGCACAAACAAGCTTTCAAAATGGTTTCTTTCACATTTGTCTTTGGGGATCACTCGTAGCCAAGTAGGATTGTCTTCCATGAATATGGTCTTAATGGTGTGTTTGTAGGTGACTGTGGAGGCTGGATCCACACATCCTTCCACAGAGGGGACATAGGTTTCCGGGCAGGAGTTGATCATGGTGAGGATTTGCCAAACGTGCCTTCCTCTTAGCTCATTTCTCCCTTTCGTCCTGGGTTTGTGGTTCTTCAAAGTCCATGACACCTTTGGTAGAGGCTATTCTCCAACTGAAGCACTCGCAGGCCAGTGTTTCCCAGTTGTCAGTGTTTTTTGTCAGTGTTGACATTTTTTAAATTTTGCCTTGAGAGCGTCTTTAAACCTCTTTTGTTGTCCACCAGCATATTGCTTTCCATTCTTACAGTAGGAATAGAGTAGTTGCTTTGGAAGACGATAATCAGGCATCCAAACAACATGACCAGTCCAATGAAGTTGATGTTGAAGAATCATTGCTTAGACACTGGTGATCTTTGCTTCTTCCAGTACACTGACATTAGTTTGCCTCTCTTCCAAAGTGATATGTAAAAATTTTCGGAGACACCATGGATGGAATATTTTGAGGAGTTGGAGATGGCCTTTAAAAGTGGTCCATGCTTCACAAGCGTACAGTAAAGTTGGTAGTACAATAGCTTTCTAAATAAGCATTTTGGTTTCCCTGCAAATGTGGTGCAAGGATAAGGACCCTTCCCATGTTGTATGAATCCAGGGACTGTGGGTTTAACCTGAACAGTCTCATGACCCCACTTACCATGTTCTTTCATATGAACCCTGTTCTGAAGGTACATGAAGTCACCATCTTGATGAAGCTAAACAGGTCTGGGTCTAGTCCATGCCTGGATGGGAGACAACCTGGGAACCTGATGTATGCTCTCTTGGGTTCCATGTTAGAAGAAAGGCAGGGTATAAATGGAAGAAAGTAAATGTAAATAAAAAAATAAATAATCAGTGAGATAGCTACATCTTGTCCTCCCTTATGAAATAACTACTTCCAGCATTTCAATGCCTCTGCATGGAAAACATCTATTCATACAGCCATAATAATACTGGCTTGAATTGAAATAATTCAGGCAAAGAGGCTGCTTCCTATACCTGCCTCTGCTGCACCCAGGTGGTAAGGTAGTTAAAAGATAGCAGTTGCGTGTTCAGACCCAGAGACCTCCCCCCTAAATAAATTCACACTTGACTCAATTTTTTGGTTTGGCTTTTGGCAGAATTTAGGCCACAACTTTATTGATTACAGAAAGTGAGTGGTTGCATAGGCTCTGGTTCGACTACCTCCCTGCACCCTTGCAGGCAGTGGCGTAGCGTGGGGGGTGCAGGGGGGGCGGACCGCACCGGGCGCAACATCTGGTGTTAGGGCAAATCCACGGGTTAGGGGGCGCAAATCCATGGGTTAGGGGGCGCAAATCCACGGGTTAGGGGGCATAAATTACTTGCCTTGCCCCGGGTGCTGACAACCCACGCTACGCCACTGCTTGCAGGTACCGCTGACCCAGGGCACCAGCATAGGTCAGCCAAGGGTGAACACCTGTATAAGCGGAAAGCCAGGAACAGACTATGTCTGCCACCCAAATGTCCCCCTGGACCCAAGCACGGGCACAACCCACTCTCAGGGGTTGACCAAACCATTTTAGTCCCTGGATTCCTTTAACGGAATGCCCTTCACACAGGGATGGCGAGAGCGTTCCCCCACCCCTATCACCTGAACCAGAGCCTATCCGCAACCTTACAAGTTGTGACAATTTGCTATGGGGCAGGCAAAACCCAAATGGCAACAGCCAATCAGCCAAGTGGGGAAAATTCCTGCCGTGCCCCTGTCCCAACAACAGATGACACAAGACAGCATAACAAGGTCAAGCGCAAAAGCCCTAAAAATAGGGAGAGGTGGGCGGGTGTTCTGAATGCATGCGCCGAAAGAGGAAGCTCTGGGTCACATGCATGGGTATATATAGGTCCCTCGATCCGTTTGGACTACGCCCCATTGGCCAGATTGAACCCAACATTGAGGGACCTACCAATCGGGTGTTGTGGCTGACCAATCTTACCCACCCACAGCACAGGAGGTCAGTCTCCAGGACTCACCGCAACACATGCCCTCTTTTAGGGAGGACATGATTTGAGAGAAAGGAGGGCTTAATAGCATCAGGTAACATGTGATGTGGAAATTTCTGTCTGAGGGCTGCTGCCAGCCAGAGCAGCCAGTACTGAAGTAAAAAGTCTGGTATAAATTAGGGTCCTAGATTCTTACTATAACAATTCAAGAGAGTGGCATTTTAACAAGGCATCCCCAAGCAGCAAAGGGACACAGAGAGAGAGAGAAAGA
Source organism: Podarcis filfolensis (assembly GCF_964270895.1). Lineage (NCBI taxonomy): Eukaryota > Metazoa > Chordata > Lepidosauria > Squamata > Lacertidae > Podarcis > Podarcis filfolensis. The sequence continues at coordinate 29,051,381 of NC_139612.1, forward strand.
GAGAGATTTCTTTGGGACTGGTGCAAGAAAGAATGGGCTGTCTCTGCTAAAACAGTCCAACCCTACCATTAGACAGAGTGCATCAGCTGCTTCATACCTCAAATGTGCAGGGAGTGTGCCATGTGACCTGTCCCATGCGCCATAAATACGTCAGCTGCCTTTAGGTGCAGGATAAGTCTCTGTCCTGTTGGGACAGTTGGGGGCATATGGTGTGATTCACTTCAAAGGCCATGACTTGACTATTACCCTATATAACACTTACGACAATTGGCAAAACAAATCACTCAAATCTTGTCAGTATCTGTATGTGTGTGTGCCTATGTACTGAAAAAAATTAAACTTGCATGATTTGAGAAGAGGGGGAGGAATACACTTCATACACAACTAAGTTCTGAAATGTGGCTACTTTCCCTCTCTCTGCTAGCACAACTCAGATGATACAGATGCAGAAAATGATTGAGAATTGTATTTCCTTCAGCAACAGAAAGAAAGATAGTGCTTCATAACAGGGTCAACTATCTGCCATAGGCATCCACTTCGCCTGAAAGAAAATAACTTCCCTTGTGGAATTCTATTAACCCCTTTACTGAACTGCCAACAATTTAATCCTTTTTCTATCTGTTATTGCCCATTTATAGGCTGTTTTGTAGATTTGGTTCCACACCAATTAAATGTGGCACCTCAGTTAGCATCAACAATATCCATATAGCACATGGAAAATTGCAATGAGATTCCATCATAGTAAAAAGAAATATATACATATTTGGCATTCTGCATATACAAGAGCAATTAGAAAGACACAATAAGTCACCCATAATTTATAATCAGATGTAATATGGCTTTCGTTATGTGTATGTATACTGCTTGTTAATTCCCCCTGCAACTATTATTCTTTGGCCTGTTAAGCCTGCTATTTTACATACATACACATTTTATTATAGATAACTGCACCTGCAAAAGAGTAATGATCAGATGAGACAGAAAATTTTTGTTTATGCAAATGAAAGTCCTGAAATGCTCCTAAATACAGTACAAACAGCAAAGTCTTGTGGCACCCTAAATATGAACACATTTATTATGTGATATAAGGTTTTGTGGCCTATAGTCCACTTAAACAGATGCATGAAGAGTTAGCCTGAGTTATAGGTTTATATTTACTTGTTTGTTTGTTTGTTTGTTTGTTTGTTTGTTTGTTTGTTTGTTTGTGGTGGGGGAGATTGAGATCAGAGGGAAATGAAATGCAGAAAAGTACAGGCAGTGATAATTACATACTTAATAGTGGCTATTCACAAAACAGTTCTTGATGGCACAGACATCCTAGCACTGCTAAGCCAATTAACACAAATGTACTAAAATCCTTTGTTTCAATTCAGTCTGCAAGTGCTAAAACCGAAACCTTTGATTTATTGTAAACCAGCACTTTCATGGTGCAGACCCCTTTTGAAGTTGAAACATGAAGCTGCTGAATTATAAAGCTCAAGAGTTTCAAATACTTTAGGATTTCTAAGGCCTGGTTTCCAAGTAACTCACTCATCAATCACAGTTCTGACTTCACTCATTGGCTAAAACACTGAAAAGCAGGAGCAGTCAGTCAGGCTTATATCATAAAAAGTGTTTTGAAGGGGGCATGCACATTTTGCTTTATAACTTACTTTCTAGTAGGGAGACGGTTCCACTGTCAAAAACAGCTCTTATAATCAGAAAGTTCTTCCTGATGTTTTGTCAGAATCTCCTTTCTTGTCACTTGAAGCCATTTGTTTGGGTCCTACTCTCTGGAGCAGGAGAAAACAAGCTTGATCCATCTTCCATGTGACAGCCCTTTAGATATGTGAAGATTGCTATCTATCTCCTTCCAGTCTCCTCTTTTCCAGGTAATATCCATTCCCTCAACCGTTCCACAGAAGGCTTGTTTCCAGACCTTGTATTGGTTGCCCTCCTCTGAATACGCTCCAGCTTGTCAATATCCTTCTTTAACTGTAGTGCCCAGAACTGGACACAGTATTCCAGGTGTGGTCTGACCAAGGCAGAATAAAGAGGTACTCTGAGCAGGACACTATATTTCTGTTGATACAGCCTAAAATAGCATTAGCTCTTTTTTTTGGCTATTGCATCAGACCTTATATTTGTGCAGCTGGTTCTTCCTGCCTAAGTGCAGAACCTTACATTTGTCCCTATTGAAGTTCTTTTTTTTTTTAAGTTTGGGCCCAGTTCTCTAATCCTGTTTCTCCCCTGCCCTCGTTGCTCTGCTTCCCGGTATGGTGAACAGGACACTTCATTTGCCCCATAGCAAGCATGACTGGAGGCTGGACAAGAGAACCAACGCAGTAATGGAGCAGGTTATATCAAGCTGAAGATCAGCCACGCCTACTTATGATATTTATTTGGGTTGGGATGAGGAACCTGTGGCCTCCCAGATGTTGTTAGGCTCCAGCTCCAATCAACCCCATCCAAGGTGCCCAGTGTTCAGGTTGATGGAAGTTTGAGTCCAGTAGCATCTATTGGGCCAGTGGTTTCCATTCCTTATTAAGGCTTGGCGTAGGAACTCCCTCTTCTATTCTGTGTTAGGGCAGTAAGGAAATAGTCACGGACACTCAGCGCACAGTAAATAATATATGTTCCTATCAATTTTGTATCATTTATGCCGAGACAAGACGGCTAATAAAGCAGGTGCAGGAGATGAAATAAATCAAAGTCAGCCCGGAAGAAGCAGCCTAGCTTTATTCTCATTAATAAACACTAGATGCAAGTCGACAATACAGTAGGCAACAACGTAATTAGTGCAGGGATCTGATTGTTGATCACAGTGTGACCACTGCAGTCTCTTTTGATTAAGGGGAAGTGGAATGATATCATAGGGAAAGAAGATTAAAGCTGGAGATAGTCTGAGCAGAGCCTGAATAAAAGCAGTCAAAGAACAATGCAGAGGGCCGGCTTCAGCTATGCCTGAATAACTGCTGTATCTGACAGCTGAGCTTCCCCTGACTCCCTGGTGGTCTGGCTTCAGAGGTTGGAGTTGCTTGTTGCTATGCGAACAAAAAAGAAGTGCGGTGAATTTCCCAAACGCCGCCTGCCTCTCCCCCGTGGCCTTGTTGCCTCTTTGGGGATTGTGAAGGGGACCCCTTGCCCTAATGCAGGTAATGTCCAGATCATAATGTCAAGACCAGATGAGCCCCACTTTGAAAGAAAAGCAAGTGTAGCCCTACTTATTAGTCCCCGCGGTTAGAGATCTTTCATCTGCACAGAAAAAGAGAAATCTGTGTTTTGATCAGGCCTCTTTCAGAATGACAAGTAAGCGGCTTTTTCTCTGGCTCCTCGAGTGCTTATTTTTGAATGAAAACTGGCACACGCAAACGCTCCAAGGGATATGAAGCAGCTACCCCTTAAAGTCATAATAATACAGAGACTCCCAAAGCAAACCGGCTGATATTTGTCCATGGTAATGAGATCACTGATAGCATGCAAATTAAAATTTAATTTATTTTTAAACCACTTCTGTTTCATCTTGATTATCCAAGTCAGCATGAACATTTAAAAAAGAAGGGGGGGGATACACCTTTGGAAATATAATTTGTATTTACATACTGGGAAGGCATTTTCCTTTGTAATCCACAGAGAGGGCTGGTTTCTTATGCTAGATGATTTCCATAGAATTCTAAACCATTTAAAAGTAAAATTAAATACAGCCAGAATGTAAGTACAATAAAATGCATTATGCACCATAGTCTTTTAAGAAGTCTCTAAGGGTGTTCATGGAATGACTGATTTAAATGCTATCATGATTCAGAGACTCACAGGATGCTTTCAGACCCGGACTATTTAGCAGCACCCAAACATTTCTCTCTGCTTTAAGCTAGAAGTGGAAGAGCAACTCTGCTTCCAGGTGTTCTACACTAGGAAGCCAAGTGGATAGTCCCCCTTTGTTGTTGTTTAGTTGTTTAGTCGTGTCCGACTCTTCGTGACCCCATGGACCACAGCACACCAGGCACTCCTGTCTTCCACTGCCTCCCGCAGTTTGGTCAAACTCATGTTGGTAGCTTGGAGAACACTGTCCAACCATCTTGTCCTCTGTCGTCCCCTTCTCCTCCCCTTCTGTCATTCCCCTTTGCCCATCCCCAAATGGTGGAGTGACTTTCATTGTGTGCATTTGTGTGTGATGGTCAAATACTTCCTCCCACCTCACTGATCACTATTGCCATGCTAAAAAAAAAATGGTGAGAGAGGGGAAGAAAAGAAAACGATATAAAGACAATGCTATTTAAAAAGAGGTTAAAGTCAAAGAGTTGGTTCCTAGTGAAAGAAATGACTAAAACACATGGTACTCTTATTTCTTTCTTCTCTATGACTCAGCAAAGTAATCCTTTATCAAAGGGCGGTGTTATGTACTAAGCTTGGATCCTAGAACAATAAGCAAATAGGACCCTAGAATGCAGCAACTGATTGGCTTGCAGGAGAAGACCAATCAGGCTCCAGGAGGAAGTTAACCAGCCTATTAGGCTGGTAGGATTGTAGAATGCAACAACTGATTGGCCTGCAGGAAAAGACCAGTCAGGCTCCAGGATTATGGGGGCTGTAGTTCAACAACATCTGGAGGGCCAAAGGTTCCCCAAACCTGGTTTAGGACATGAGGTGGTGGGTTTTAGCCAGAGAAGGAATTGGGGAAATCAAGCAGATGCAGCTCATGTGAGCACCAATGGTTGCTGTAAGGATTGCAGCTAGATATTGAATATGTAGTGCTGAGAACATTCAAAAACACTATAGAAACATTTATTATTATTTTATTACCCAGTGCTTTTACCATTTAGCTTCAATGGCATAATCTTTCTTGCTAATCCTATTCAGGTCCTACACAGAACTCTCCCATTGAATCAAGTGGCTTAAATTTAACTGGGTTGTGCCCATTCAGCCTGATATTTCTACCTGAAATGACAAGGTAATGTTCATGTGACATAGTTCATTACACTACACTGGCGCACTGGCTGATGGTACACACTATACTAAGCACTTATTTTCTAACAAATCTCATCTTCGGAGGGTGGTTAGATTTCTGATAGTCATTCAACCTGAGAACTCTGACTGAAAGGTTTCTTCTTGCAAGGGAGAGGCTGAGATTGAGCAAGCAGGCAATATCCTATGAATACATGAAACACACAGAGAACTATTCATGCAGTTAAACGTTATCCATCTGTACCTAATTCATTCACTTGCTCATGGCTGATCTGCTGATTTCTGATATCCTGTAAGATAAAGTGCAGCCATGTTTATCTATCATGACAGTGCAGTCATGTTTATCTATTAGACAGCTACCATACTTGGCAATTTCCATACCTTATATTCAATCATTTATTTATTGTTATGAAAGTAACGGGGGCTATACTTATCTCTGACTTAAGAAACTGCATTGCCATTATTTCTGACCCTGTGAGTTTAGCTCCAGGAAATATATGTACATGCAATTTTGTGCCATCAACCTGATCTATTTTCTCATTTAAAGTTTGCTGTTGCCATTACAGTTGTTTTAAGGAAGCCCTTGGTGTAATGCATTGGAAAGCTTCTGCTTTGATAGTCATTAGCTGTACATCTGGTCAAAACAATTTCCACATGTTGGCTGTTGGAAAGAAATTTCCGCAAAAAAGCGTAACCCATGGCTCGGCGGAGTATTAGTGAAATGTTTCAGTTATTCACTGCCATTTAAAAAATGTCCACACGGGCTTGTCGGCGCAGCTTTTGAAATGTAACAAATTAATATCCTTACTTTGTTTTAATATGTGGACAGATGGTGTGAATAGGGTTGAGCGGTGCACAGTGGCATCCCTTGGCTTGTCAAGACTTATTTACAGCACAGGAGTTGTCCTCTGATGGCTGATTATCTGCTTCATTTAGTAGGAGGGAAATTAACCTCTGGTTTCCATGCTGATGACTCAGCAGGTAGTATACCACTAATGCTAAAAAATAGGACCAGAAAGGCATTGGTCTTCAACCCTAACAAGACCCATTAAGGAGCCAAATTGCTTTATTAAACCCAGGAGATAGAAGCAATAATTTCAGACCAGTAGTTAGAAATAATAAAGTTTGCAGGGGAAAGATGAAGGAAATTAATTTTGCCACTATGCATAACCCCCAAAATTGCATTATTTCAGGTGCCTACTAATTTTACACATTTCAGCAAATGAAGATAGTTGAAATAGACATGCCTACTAAGTTAAAAAGGGAAGCAGGGGAAATAAAGAAGCTTATATATTTTTCTGCAGCTCCAGTGCCTTCTGTTTTCTGGCATGGCTCAGCATAACATAGATCTGGAAAAAACCAAAGTAGTCTTTTATATAAAACAGCTTGATGCTAAGCATACTGGATGTACAATTCTTGATGCTGGGATAATAATAGGAAAGCAGCAATCATCTGGCTCACACTGCAGATTAAATTGTCACTAAACTGAACCCCTAACAGTAATATTTGGGAACTAACCACAATGAGTCTGACCCTAATTTGACTCAGCTAAACAGAATATAAAGACTGAGACCTAGTCTAAAAGGTCATTTATGGTACAGATTTACTCTTTCCAGTTTAAAACAAATTCACATGGGGATGTCCAACCACACAACCTCTTCCCAAACTAGACCTTCCTCCAATGTCCCTTGCACAGCTGAATGGGTAACTGAGCTAGCTCATGTCTATAGGTATGGACCTTTCCCCTCTGGCCTGCTGCTATGCCATAAATACAGGCCCACTCCATGGCTTCAGCACTGCTGTTGTTGACTGGCTTCCCCATGTTTTATTATTGAGTTCTACTGATTTTCACATTGCTGCGGACAGAGTTCAGCCTCTGGTTGATGGGGTTGCGATCATTTGAGCTGGGCAATGCGTGTTTCCCAATGTCACCATTGCAAGTCCCATCTACATACAGCAAATGTCATAGACTACAGTTCCCAACTTTCTTGACTGTTGGCCATGCTGGCTGGGACTGAAGGGAGTTGTAGCCCAACAATAGCTGGAGGGCACTATGGTATCTGTCAATGGATGATACTTTTTGCCCACATTGCTGCCTGTCCAAAATCGTTGAAGGGAATGTCTGGGAGACCAGGACATTGCTGTGTCACCTGCATGGCAAATTTCCTGACACTCACCACAGGGCAGTTTGGGAGAAAAAGCACCTAAGATTTCCAGGAATATAATCTGGAAAGTGGAAGCAGCTGATGTATGGACATACTCCTTTGTATAACTCAGCTGCAATGCATTCCAACCTATGAAAAGCATTTAGTCCAGCTATATATTTTTACAACATTTTAAGGCACAAGCCCAAATGTTTACACAATAGGTGATAACATGCCTGTCAACTGTCCCGCTTTGAGCAGGATGGCCCAGAATTACAGAAGTCATCCCAGCTTCTGATTGGATCCCTGTTTCAGCTCCTGCAAGAGTGCGACCCCCAAAGTGTCCTCATTTGGGAGGAGGGACACATGTGCTCTCGTGAGTCACCTGGCTCCTGTGGAAGCACAGCCCTGAAAGACACACATCCCTATTTTCCTCTGCAACATGTTGCAAGGTATGTGATAAGACCATATGGACATTTCCATAATTTTGTTACGCAAAGGTAATATGTAGGTAGGAAAGGAAAGGCCCCAGCCAGATATGACAACAGTGATATCTGATGGTTAGTACAGGATTCCTGCCTCTGTAGCTTTTGTTTTGGGTTAACAAGGACATTTGCCACACGTTAATTTGAACTGAATGCAGTTTAGATTATCATAGCGCTTTTTGTGTGCATAGACCGGTTCCCCAAAATCTCCAGCTTAGATGCCACAGGTCATATCTCATTATATAGTATTAATAATAATAATTTATTATTTATACCCCGCCCATCTGGCTGGGTTTCCCCAGCCACTCTGGGCGGCTCAAGACATATATCAGAACATACTAAAACATTCAACATTAAAAATTTTCTGATACAGGGCTGCCTTCAGATGTCTTGTAAAAGTCAGATAGTTGTTTATTTCCTTGACATCTGACGGGAGGGCGTTCCACAGGGTGGGCACCACTACTGAGAAGGGCCTCTGCCTGGTTCCCTGCAACCTCACTTCTTGCAGTGAGGGAACCACCAGAAGGCCCTCAAAGCTGGACCTCAGTGTCTGGGCTGAATGGTGGTGGTGGAGATGCTCCTTCAGGTATACTGGTCCAAGGCCGTTTAGGGCTTTCAAGATCAGTATTAACACTTTGAATTGTGCTCTGAAATGTACTGGGAGCCAATGTAGGTCTTTCAGGACTGGTGTTATATGGTCTCGGCAGCCACTCCCATTAAACCAACTCATGAGTAACTTGCAAGAAAGCACTAGCATACCCACAGCTGAATAAGAAGAGAAATCTAGCTTCTATATCTCTTATCCTATAAAATATACCAATATCCCATCACAGTTCCTGGTGCCTCTTATTGACATTTATAGATGATACTGGTGTTGGGTGCCATTCACAGGATATACAGTGGACCCTCTGGATACGAATGTAATTCATTCCAGGGGTCCATACGTACCCCGAAAAATCTGCAAGTAGAGGTGCTGCTTCTGCGCATGCGCGCAGCTTGACAAAGCGCTTCTGCACATGCACATGTGGCAAAACCTGGAAGAACACACTTCCGGGTTTGCCGCGTTCACAACCCGAAAGTTACAAGGTCCCCTGTACACTTGAAGCATCAAAAAGGAAAGCATTTATTTCCACTGAGTACAAACTGTTTTATTGAGGGGGTAAGAGTACCAATTAGTCCAAAGTAGGTCTGGAGAGATGTAGCATTTATAATGGCTGCTCTTCAGGGGGGACGGGGACGCTGAGGGAAATCATGCTCGTAAACAGCAGATGGGAGTTTTAAACTAACTTCTAAAAATTGTCTCGAGGAATTAAAAAAAATGTAAGAAGCTCAGGGATTCTTGTTATGAAAACAGCCTCAGGGTGTTTGTTCTCAGAAGGCTTTCAGTCATTACACCAAAGGGTTTTTTAAAACCTATGCTGTTCTTTGAAATCAAATGTGAAGTTCAAAGGTTATGCAAATCTTTTCTATGGTGTGTGGGGAGGGGGCGCACAGATGAGATTTTAGGCTTCTTCCTTGACACACTTCTGTTTATTCCGTTCTCTCACACATTTCCTCAGAGGAAAATCCAGGGCAGCCAAAAGCACAAATTGCAATGAAAGCACCTCAAAAATGAAAGCTTGGTTAATCAGGCCACTTGATCCTTACTGCATACAATTAAAAACATTGCAATGCAGACTCTTCCACATAGCTTCCAGTGTTGTTAGCTCCCTGAGGAGATTTCTGAGCAGGGTTTTTGTTTTGTTTTGTTTTTAAACCCTCTAAGGTCGTTCATTAATTGTTTTGACTAAAGCCTCAAATTCAGCAAGTCATGCTGCATATTATGGATCTCAGGTGCAAAGCAGGTTCAGAAAGCCTTCTAGGACACAGAATCATAGATTAAGAGTCTCATGCTCAACCAGCTGAGCGATCCATGAGCCACCATCACGATGGGTGCAGGACAGGGAAAAAGAAAGTGTGTGTGATTTTAATTTGTAATCCACTGTGATTTAATAGTATAGTTTTTGGAATAAGTCATCTTGATACTTTTTTTGTATAGGGGATAAATAAGTGCAGTAAGTAGCAATAACAATTTGGAGAGAAAATTGTGTGCAAGTTGTTGTTGTTTAAAAAATACTAATTAATGTGGAAACTGGATTTAACAGGCTTATGAATGAACATGTGAATGGACTAGATGATGCTTGTGTTCCCTTCCAACTCAACAGTTTTATGATTCCATGTGTGAAACTGACATGGACTTAAAATAGAAATAAAGGATCACCAATGAGGTGCTCATGGGTACCAGTGTGCCCACCAATATCTCCTACAGTACCCAGTAAATATCCCCTCAAAAAACCACAATGCATGAGAGACTGTTTTCTCTTCCTGATTGGCCTCTCCTGCAATGAACATGTCCCCTTCAGCATTCTCACCTTTCATTCATTCAATGCCATGGCAGGACACACACACACACCTTCCCTCCTGATCAGAGGAAAGATGCAAAGCATTTCTCTCTGTGAGCAAGGGCAGAGATGCACGACTCTTTCACACTGAGAAAAGAGCAAGCACACACCATTTTGTGGCTGATATCCACAGCACTTCCTCAAAATTCCGAATGTGCCCACGGACCGAAAAAGATTGGTGACTCCTGAAATAGAGTGATCTGTCCTTCTTTACTTTCTCTTATCTCTTAGTTCTATCTCACTCCACCCTGTTCCAGTCCATTTTATGCTGCATCCCCCCCCCCCCCACTAGAATAGCACTGGTCTTCACAAGAGATTTAAAGCTTCCCACACAGCATCTGTGCTAAAGCCACACTTTAGGCATGAAAATTCAAATGCAGTTTATTTTGGGAAAGGTTTTTTTAAAAAAAAAAAAAAGAGCTATAAAACACAACTGGTACAGTTACTATACAGAATAAGAAAATACAGACTATGACACCTGAAACATTTTTAAAAGATATATAACCACTTTCCAGTGGGATGTGTAATGGCTCCTTGCTTTCACATTTCCAACAAAATAACTGGATTCAATTAGGAAGGAAACCCTGAAATATAAGGGTATCCAGCATCTCTTAGCTGTTTTACAGAAATGCTTATGTCCAGTCAGTTAAAATAACCACCACCACCCATTTTTCATCCCCTGCCATGTATTTCTGAATTTCAGGGAAGCCATTCTGTGGAAATAATCCCAACATCTTCAAAAACATTAAGTGCAATAATAACTTTTAAAGTGTAGTGTACCACCCTTTATCTGAAGCTATATTTCTTAAACCATAAATGCACAAACAGAATCAATAGATTCTACCCATTTTTTTCTTATTCTAGTTACAGTGGTACCTTGGTTTGCATACATTTTGGATTACAAACACATCAAACCCAGAAGTGCATGTCCCGGTTTGCAACCTTTTTTTGGATTACAACCAATTTTGGGGGGATTACAAGCAAAAAAATATTTGGAGGCCCCATTGGTGAAAGCACACCATGGGTTACAAGCTGTTTTGGTTTACAAACGGACCTCTGGAATGGATTGTTTTTGTAAACCAAGGTATCACTGCATTTATTTTTCTGTTTTCAGGCTTTTTTATTATCTGCCATCCCAACCTTGTCTAATACACTGAAGGGGGTTTAGGAGGAGACAGACCTACCCCTCTGCCAGGCTCCACTCATGAGGGGGGGGACAGCACCCAAAACACTGGTGGGTGGCAGCTCCTGCTAGTGTTTTCTCAGTCAGTACTCACCAGCATAAAACTCAACATTTCTGGGGTGGGGAAGGGTACAGAGCTGGATTGGCCAAGGATCTGCTGGATCGTAAGCCAGTCCAGTGATGCGCCAGATCTGGACCTGTCTGCTATGCCAAGATGGAGCTGGCACCATGAAAACATGCCCCTCTTCTGCCCTGGCCAGCAGCCGCCATGTTGAACTTTGGGTGTGGCCATAGCTCCACCACTCTGTTCATCCCCACTGCTCCCAGATGGAAGTTATGATTTTTACCCAACAAAACAACTAGAGGGTACTATCCCATACTATCCTAACAATTCAGACACATTTTCTTGTGGGCCCATCACTACCACAAAAAAATGTCACTAAAAATAGTTAAACTTCATGATTACAGTGGTACCTCGGGTTGCAAACACCTCAGGTTACAAACACTTCGGGTTACAGACTCCGCTAACCCGGAAGTAGTACCTTGGGTTAAGAATTTTACCTCAGGAACAGAAATCGCGTGCCAGTGGCATGGTGGCAGCGGGAGGCCCCATTAGCTAAAGTGGTATCTTAGGTTAAGAACAGTTTCAGGTTAAGAACAGACCTCCGGTTGGAATTAAGTTCATAATCAGAGGTACTACTGTACTGTTAAGGCCAAGACTGAAATGCAAATTCAGTAAATACCGTATATACACAGTTCTAAATGCCATTATTAAACATCACCATTTCCCATCACCATTCTGGCTAGTAGCAAAGAAATTAAGTTTTAGCCATTGTTATACAGCACAGCTTCTTGGAGATTTCCCAGAGAGGAATACCTGTCATTCCATTTTAATATACTTTAGTAATATTGACAGGCAAAGCATCCCTGTGCTATTTGCCAGAAGGACTATCTATGTGAATATCACACCAACCAATGTACAGAAAGGATCCTAATTATTTGCAGAATGTCCTTGCCCAATTGTCAGCTAAGAATATCTGGGCTCATCTGGGTTCAGAATAGGTAAACAGTGAATAATTCCAAACAGGGGTCAGTGGCATTTGAGATAGACTGAAAGGTTTGATCAGAAAGGAGCAACAGGCACTGGAATATAGGTGCTGTTTAGACTAGGAATGGAAGCAGCCCTCCAAAAGTTGTTGTGTTCCAACTATCATCAGCCCCAGAGAGTATGGCGAATGGTATGGGATGATGGGAGTTGTAGCCCAGCAAGATCTGCTTTGCCACAGCTTCCCCCCATCCCTGATTTAGAAGCTGAATGTGAGCCCTGGCAATAGTAATACAATGGGACTTCTATCCTAAAGACAGAAAGAAGAGGATAGCATTGGCACTTCAGGGAGCTTCAAAGAATATTTATGCAGATCACGTAGGGGGATGGGTTAGAGATGTTCTTGTAACAAAACACAAAGGCCAACACAAAGGTATTGGGATAAGTGGACTCCTCACCTCTGATTGGCATATGGTGACATTGTCCTAATATGGATACACTGGGACATTTTTGATACGAAGAAATAATTGGGACTTATAAGCATTTTGATACTCACACTCAATTTGGAATCAGTCTCATTATACCCCAGCTCATCCCCAATCAGGTTTTGGGTTGGAATACTTAACCTCATTTTCAGTTGCTGTTTTTTTTTACCATTCCACGTGTTTTATGTTTTTAAGCGCTTTCCCCAGCATTTTTACACTTTTAAACGCAGTTTTAATTAGAATTGAGAATACTTATTCCTGTGTTTTACCTGTTTTATACGTAAGCACCTAGAAAACTTTAGCGATTCTTTCTTTAGCTTGGGTTTCTAACTTCAGGTAATGTGTGGAATAGAGTCAATTATTCAACAGCTTTTGTCTTCAGGACTCAGAATCAAGCAGCATACAAAAAGCTATCAGTTAACAGACTATGCTGGTGGTCCAGGTAACTATTCTGCTTGCTATTTTTGCAGTGTCAGCTTTGTCAACTGCGTGACTTTTGTTTTATCTTGAGTTTATTTTGCATTTCATCTCATGCTATCAGCCAAGGTAAACGTATAAGTTCTTGTAGATGCGCATGTAATCACCCAGTGCAAATGCACAAACTCCAAACCACAGACAGCATCAGTGATACCTGAATGGGATCCATTCTGCAGCTGCCTATTCCACTAGCCTTAGCCATTCTGTTATTTCTTAGATAGGTAACCACATTGGATAGTTATTGCACTAGAAGCCATTATCAGCCTCACATGCATGTAGAGTAATCCTACGCATGTTTACTTGGAAACAAGTTTCACTGCTTTAAGTGGGGCTTAGGAGTAAAGGGGACCCCTGACCATTATGTCCAGTCGTGACCGACTCTGGGGCTGTGGCGCTCATCTCGCTTTATTGGCCGAGGGAGCCGGCGTATAGCTTCCGGGTCATGTGGCCAGCATGACTAAGCCACTTCTGGCGAACCAGAGCAGCGCACGGAAACGCCGTTTACTTTCCTGCCAGAGCGGTACCTATTTATCTACTTGCACTTTGACATGCTTTCGAACTGCTAGGTTGGCAGGAGCAGGGACCGAGCAACGGGAGCTCACCCCATTGCGGGGATTTGAACCGCCGACGTTCTGATCGGCAAGTCCTAGGCTCTGTGGTTTAACCCACAGCGCTACCCACGTCCTCACTAGAATAAGGGGCTTACTCCCTGGTAAATGTACAAAGGATTGCAGGCTAAATGCTCCAGTATATAAAATGTGAAGTTCTATTAGGATGCAGAATAACAGATTCAACCAATGATGAAGAAATTTATCTTTGGCCATTTGGCTATCATATTAAACAAGAAGAGGGAAATTCTCTCCGTCCCGGTGCAGCAAGATAGGCGCTGCCTCCTCTCCGCTATCAAAAGCCTTCTCAGTCACAAAATGAGGGTATATCACAGCAGCAAACACTCCCAAAGCCATCACAAATAGCTCTAGTTGTTCATTATCTGTTACAGGAAAGCTTACTTCTCCCCAGCACTGGTTCTACAAGGCCAGAATTCTGTCAAAGTGCTTATACTCTACAGAATACTGCAAGATGTATGGTTTCTATCAAGTATCTCAACTTGTAATAGTACCCATATGTGCTCTTTCAAGCTAACTGGCTAATGCTGAGACCACCGTCACTCGGAGAGTTGGACAGAATGACTAATATAAATGATGAGTGTATATCATTTAGATTGGTTCTAGTCCACATAACGTCAAACCGCCAACTTGGCCTTGGTCTGAAGCATCTGGAGGATGCTTTAGTAGATGTCAGAGACAGGCAGGAGTCTGAAGGACAGGCAGAGGAGGTAGGAGGGAGGGAGGATGAGCTAAGGAAAGGAGCCAGTGATTTGCGGGTTCCTGTGCCTCCTGTGGGCAGGGGGAAGAGGAAGAGGGTGGGCAGTCAGAGATGGGAGAAGAGAAAGTGAAGGAAGAGCTGAAGGCAAATGAGACAGTCCCAGAGAGAGTCAATTCATTAGAATCTCCTCCACTACTGACTCCCGGGACAAGGAGGAACATAAAGCAACAGGAGCAGCTGGAGATGCCATGCTGGAGATGTCACCGATTGCTTGCACGTACCACATCATAAGAGGGGGTTTCAATGGGCTGTAGGACATGTGGCACACCATTGCTCCAACTGCTGGTACAGAGCACAGGTCTGAAGAAGGAGATGCTCTGCTGGCTATTTAGCAGGAGCAGTGCATGTGATTCTTGCATCTTCGGAACTGATGTAATCTAGTGCTTTGCCAATAAAAAAACCTAAACTTCCAATCGCATGTTCTCCTCGGGGGTTCTGGGTATGCTCTGGACAAACAGATACATTAGGGCTGCCAGTGTGGACCCCAATAGGTAACTGCCATTAAAATATGACATTAAGCACATCCATCTCTCAAGCATAGGCACTTTTCTGTGTGCAATTTTGCCTAATATACACATGCTTGCAGAGGAATTTCCCCCAATATAATGAATTTGTATGTTATTTGCATAAATACAGTCATACCTTGGCTCCCGAACAATCAAAACCCGGAAGTGAGTGCTCTGGTTTTCAAATGATTTTCAGAAACCAAATGTCCAATGTGGCTTCTGTGACTTCCAATTGGCTGCAGGAGCTTCCTGCAGCCAATCAGAAGCAACGCTTTGATTTTCGAACGTTTTGGAAGTCAGAAGGACTTTTGGAACGGATTCCGTTTGACTTCCAAGGTACGACTGTATATGCAATTTTATGCACACTTCACACTAGCATAAGTATTGCTGCACACATTGCTGAAAAACCGCATTACAAAATTCAGAGGATTTCAAGACATGGCTGTGTTTTGGTTTGTAGCTTGTTTTGGAAAGTGTGGATTTGGTAGGTTCATCTTCAGTGTTAACTGAATTGTTATTTCCCCACCACTCCTAAGGTAGGAGTCTGTGGGTTCCATATTTTGCAGAAATGCGTAGCTTACTTCTGCAGATTGCATGTGGAATATTGCCCAGTTCACATAATTCATCCAGAGCATAGCTCTTGGATTTTGGCTGTCAGGATTAGTGCTTCTCCCACACAAGACATGGAATGCTGGCAGTTTAGGTAGCTGAGGTTTATTTCTCAATAACAGGTTTACAGCAGTCAAGCTTCCATTCATCCTTCTCTGTTGGAGTCAGTTGACTCAACTGGCTTCTGACCCCTCCCAAGGCCAGATATACGCCACATCCTTCCCTGCCTCCTGCTGGCCCACCTCTGCTCTAATCACTTGCTCCGCCTCCTACTTCTTGGAGACTCAGGTGCAGCCAATTCCTCTTCCTCTGGAGATTCCTCTCTGCTGAGAGTGTCCCTGACAATGCATAATGCACACAGCTCTGTAAATCACTCTAGTTTTTACTTTCATCCTCACATGACCCTTTTCCTCTCCCTGGCCATGAGAGAACTGTGCCCACCTTGCAAGTTCCCTGCTTTTATTGAACAGCTCCTCCTCTGTTCTGTGACACAAGCGTTATGGAGAGGCTTGCTATTTTGGTGTTTGATCTGAATCACAAAAGCAGCACTGCTTTGGCTCTCCTCCAGTCATATCTGAAGCCAAATGCATTGCTTACAAACAATGCCTTCAGGCAAAAAAGGAATTTGGTTGTGCAACACAAAGCTGCTGCTTTCTGAAAGTTGGTGGAAGCAGGCATGCCCAACCATCTCTATTTTAAATGGCCAGCTGCAAGTTGTAGTGCAAGACAGAACAGCAGCATTTAGTTTGTGAAGCACTTTATACCAAAAAAAAAAAAAAAAATGCTTTCAATAATTAAACAATACAAGGCAGGAGACAGGAGTACACTCAGCGAGCCAGAGATGTACTGTAGGGCAGACAGGTGTATTCAACTGGGATGGAGACGTGTCAGTTCTGAAGAATTAAGACGTGGTCAGCTAAACTAAGGATACAATGGGAAGGGAAGTTATGTTTTCACCTCTGGAATCTCTGAGGCAAATAATAAGCATTGGGTTGGCAGGAGGCCATGTTTGAGGGAGAAAATGGCACAGCTTCTGACTTGACACCTAGTCCTAAGAAGTGGTCAGGGGCCAATTCTTTGAGGTTGTGCTAGAGCTGCTGTTTGTCATGTGTATTTATTTAGAATACAGTGGTACCTTTGGTTATAAACTTATTTCGTTCCTGAGGTCCGTTCTTAACCTAAAACTGTTCTTAACCTGAGGTACTGTACCACTTTATCTAATGGGGCCTCCCGCTGCCACCGCACAATTTATGTTCTCATCCTGAGGTAAAGTTCTTAACCCGAGGTACTACTTCCGGGTTAGCGGAGTCTCCAACCCGAGGTGCTTGTAACCCGAGGTGTTTATAACCCAAAGTACCACTGTATAGAGAAGGGTGGAGAACTGGATCTGAAAGTGGTATCCTGTGGTGGCTCATACCCATTGGGATTGTAGGTGAGAAGTCAGAGGGTAGACAATTCCAGCTCTCCCCTCACATCTCCCTCCCTGCTGAGTTCTACAAGGGCAACACTGAAGAAGAGGAAGTTGACAGGCATTGCCAACCCGCTGGACTGCTTATAACTAAGCCTGAAAGGTGGTGAGGGCTAGTTGAGTACAGATTGAGGCTGGTGGAACAGTGGACCCATTCACTCTTATAAAGCAGCATCCACTGGGAGCAGCCACAAAGGATGCCGCATAAGTGACAGAGTACAGATCTCCCCCTTTAAGTGTGCATTAATTCAAAGGTGATTTGCTTCCTTCTGCATTCATTGGCAGCCTTCCAAGCTCTTAGTCTGGTTACCAGGATGTGTTCTGGGGGGTTTTCTTGCTGAAGGACTGGGGAAAAAATGCTGGCAGGAGAAGACTAGCAAAAGCTGAGGATGGCACAGATACTTCAAGCAACGCATTACAGCTCCTAGTTTCATTTGGAAAGGGATCTAAAATAAAAGTGCCAGACTCTTAATGCCTTTATACAAAACTGTGGCAGAGGCACACTTGGAGTCCTGTGCCCAGTTCCAGTAGTGGCATTTCAAAAAAGGAGATTTTAGAGCTGGGAAAAATGGGGGAGGGGTTGAAATCTGAAAGATCAAGAGGCTGAAACAACTCCTCTGTGAGGGTGGACTATACTGTTGGGGCATCTTTGTTTGGAGGAAGAGACAAGGGCAGGAGACCTGATAGAGAAAACTCATGTAGAGAAAATTCATTGAGTCAGAAAATTCCTTGAGTCATTCCTTGAGTCAGAACAACTGAATCTGTATCCACTGCCATGGTTTATGAGTAGGGGATTCCAGATTTCACGGTCCTGCCCCCGTTACCATTTGCCGATTGCCATGGGACTTGGGGGGGTGTGAATTTTTGGAAGACACCTGTGTGTGAATCAGTGCACGCTGACCAACACACAGTCTTTGCAGTAAGGCCGGTAGATTCTTATCTGCTGCAGCCTTCATCTGCCTTCACAGCCGTTGTAACATGCCACTTGCTATCTTCCACCTATTCTGCCATTGAGGACATCTTGGATCATTCTTGGTCTAACTCCTCCCCTTTGACCTTACTGCCTTGGGGGACCCTGCTGGGAGTAGGAGACTCATGACGGCTTCGCTCACAAGGGTCAGAGAAACGTGCAAGCCCACTCACCATGACAAGCTGATAATCCAGCGAGTGAGCCTATCACACAATACTAGAACCTAGATAGTAAAAGCTGAATAGTAGATGCTTGGTTGATGGGGATGTTGTTGCTTTTATTTATACCCAACCTTTTCCCCTGGGCAGGGACTCAGCTATAGGAGAGCCACAGCAGGGATGTGGTAAGATGAAGATTGGATTCATGAGCTGTTGCCCACCAGTACAACCATTATAATGTGAGTTGTGTTTAATTTTCACCCATTAGCATCTTTCCCCACCAGAAAATGCCAAGGTTGTGGAAGGCTGTTGGTGCTGAATCAGGTCCCTTATTTGCAATATAATGCATTCAACTTTGTGATGTAAATAACCGATGTCACAGTCAGAATATAACTACGTTTAAAGTAAGCATCAGGGTACTGAAAGTGAGCAGCAGCGGAAACAAGCAACTTGGTATGAATAAGTCTCTTTCCTGCCCACACTCTCATTTGCTGGTTCATTAATTTGCAGTGCCCAGAAAATGTGAACAGACGAGGTTAATCCTTCCAGCCTTCTCTTTGTATCCTAAGCCTCTACAGGACGATACTTCACATGCCACAGTCCTCTCTTGAACTGTGAATACACTGTGGAGTCTATCACTAGAAAAACAAATGTTGACATTTTATTTGTGACAACAGCCACTGTTTAAGTGGCAAATTCTGGAATGTGAAAGATATACAAAGAGATGGGGGTAATGGCCACATCTCTCAAGTTGCTACTGCGATTTCAGGAACATTATCCAAAGCAAGACTTTAAAAAATAAAATCCTTTGGCACTTTAAAAAACACACACACGTACCTTGAAATGCAAAACAAAATTAAAGTCATATTAGGCTTTGCATTTCTTCAAACCACTTACTCAGCATCAGTCTGATGGGCTTTGTGGAATGATTCAAAAAGAAGTTGCTTCAAGACTGCTGTTTTAACACTGATAAGGAAGCAAAATAAAGAAAAGAGTGAAGATGATAGTTGGGCACAAACAAGTGACAGGCAATCTAAAGGTGAGAAAGAAGTTATTTAAGGTACAGCGGTTGGAAGGACAATCTAGTGACATGAACGCAGCAAAGACAACCTGAACTTTAGATCTCGAGTGCTGCGGGGGAAAACATTTTAGTTATAAAAGCAATTGGCTTAAGAAGGGATCTGCCGAAGAAATGAATTAAAACTGTGTTCAAAGAAGACATCCAGTATAATGCCTGTTCTCTACAGAGGCATAAACTAGGCAGCCAACAGGTCCCCCCACCCTCCAGACCCTTCAGCTGTTGTTGGTTTTGAAAAAAAGACAATAAAGGTCAAAATACTGATTCAGTACAACCCACGTGACTGCCAAGCTTTTAAAAGATGTGTTTGATACAAGCAAGAATCATGTCTTCCTTTTGAGATTCTGTCTGTTAAACCTGTGAGCTCAGGGGCAAAAATCATAGCAAACCTGATATTTTACTAAATATCATTTTATTACTTAGGCTGGTTTTGGAATCACAGTTATAAACACTTGATTTTCAAGAATGCCATCTTATTTTGTATCGCTAACACACTTTGATTTGGGAAGGGAGAGGGTTGTAACTGCAGTCTCCTATAAGGATCAAGCTGTGTGTTTCTAAGACCATTGCAAAAGTAGTAGTAGTAGTAGTAGTAGTAGTAGTAATAATTGAAGAGAAGGAGGAGTTTGGATTTTATATCCAGCTTTATCACTACCCTAAGGAGTCTCAAAGTGACTAACAATCTCCTTCCCCCTCCTCCCCCACAACAAACACTCTGTGAGGTGAGTGGGGCTGAGAGACTTCAGAGAAGTGTGACTGGCCCAAGGTCACCCAGCAGCTGCATGTGGAGGAGCGGGGAAGCGAACCCGGTTCACCAGATTACGAGTCCACCGCTCTTAACCACTACACCACACTGGCTCTGGTTGTTGTTGTTATTTGTACCCCACCCATCTGACTGGGTTGCCCCAACCACTCTGGGCACCTTCCACCAGAAATAAAAACATAATAAAACATAAAACATTTAAAAATTCCCTCTACAGGGCTGTATAAGTAGGGTAGACCTCTTCACTTCAAGTATGCCCTTATATTTGAACTTGGAACAAAATCTGGTGGTGCTAATGGAGGCACACAACTTTTTATCATTTATTATTGTTACTCTTACTATTAAATGTGAAATACTGTTGCATGTGCAAAGTGATGATGCATCTGTGGTGTAAACTGGAGTCATCTCCCTCCTAAGAAATGGTGCCTAGGAATTCACTGCAACCGACCTCTTGGGAACTGTGCCTGGATTAAACCTAAATTGTTTTGACAATGTTTATTACTGATTTAGCTTTCTAATCATCTTATGCAAATAGGGTTGTTTGGGAAGAGAACAAACCTAACCGCTTCATGCTATCCAAGGCCATCATCATAATAAGGTACATTCTCTCATACTCCTGCAATGTAACAAAGCAGTTTGCTATTTGTCCTTGTCAAGTGGGAAGCATAACCAGCACAGCTGACTGTCCATTTGTGGCAAAAATTTGCATCATGTGAACAAAGTTCTTTAATACCACTCCTCTCTGATTTGGCAAGCTGAAAGATAACACTCTGGTCCATTCTGCACATCTATGTACATGTTTTCATATGGATGTATATGTGTTTATGTATACAGAGTGGATTAGGATTTCTGCTCTGCTACAAAAATAAGGATACAGAGTGAGATCCAATGTCAGGCATCTGCAAACTCAGCAGTGCTTCTCCTTCCTTCCAGCCGCTTTCCATCCCACCATTCACCCTCTCAAAAAAAAAAAAAACCTTTCCCAAAGGGTGTGAGACCTTCTATAGCCATTTTTGGGTGTGCATGGGGGACAGGAGTGGGGAGAAGAAAAGTCCCATTGCACAAATTGATCTTCACTGTGCAAGTAAGTTGCCACAACTGGTTTTCACTCATGGCCTTTAACAGTATATTTCCAACTACTTAAAATGCCTGGTACCAAGAACTGAAAGCTGAAGCTCCAAAGGTCAACTTTCTACCCACCACGCTTGTTCGAAAATCCCATCTACGTGTATTGGAAAAGCAAAGCCACTCTGGGGTGATACAGCCATGCTGGAGCTGCTCCATTTCAAAGTCTGGCAAATGACCACAGCTTTGAATGTATCCACACTTTTAAAAAAAAACCTGCCAATTTCTCCTCTTGAAAACTTCATAGGAAGCCATGAAACAAGGGCAGATTACTTCCAGCGCATAACTCCAGTGCTTAAAACTCTCATGGCCTGCCCAAATGCTACTGGCTCAAGTTCAAAGTTCCTACAAGGCCCTGGACAACTTGAGTCTAGGATTCCCAAACAGCTGTTTTAAGCAAGTTTTCTGATTTCATGGTTAGTTTTAACTGATGTTATTGTTTACTGTATCTTTTTAACCTCACTGTGAACTGCTTAGAGACTAAAGAGAACAATCCTGATGCTTTTTAAAATATATATATTATTAATTGACTTGTTTTCTGTGAAATTCAAATTGTAGTGATTATTTCTAAACTTGCATTTGCATATTTTATGGCAATTTGTGTCCTATGGGCCTGCGCCAATTAAAAGCCTAGTGATGCCCCTGTTCTTGAGGCTGACCCAGAACAAGAAATGTGTTGTCCACCCCTCTCCCCCCCCCCCCAGTGAACCATCTCTGTATAGAAATCCTCAGTTGCTTCATGTCTATCTGTTTAATTGCAACGAGACTCTGGAAGAGGGCTTGCTCCCAAGGGGGACCATATCCTTCTATCAAGAAAAACAGTCAGGGAAAGATCAAGCCTAGACATAATAGAAATTGCAAGCGTCTGTGCTCTGTAGACATATGGGATAACTTTTCAAAAATGTTAGAACAAGGCAAGAATCAGCAGGAAGATTCTCCTATTAGTATTCCCAGCAACATCTCAAAGCTCCAATAAGTCTCACATACTTCATGCTAGGAGGGAATCTGCGAGGACTGCAGTTTATTCTGTGGCCAAGGAGATGCTCAGAAATGTGACTGAATACATTCTCCCGGGGCTTTGCTAATTCCTACGGCTGTGATCCAATTCAGTGGAAACAACCAGGCATGGTGGGGGGTAATCGCTGGAACTGGTTGGGATTTGTAAATAGTTTGGGTAAAAAATTGAGAAGCTGTGAGGAAAAAATATCTGTTTAACATTCTAGTCTAAGAGCCTGGTGTCAAAAACCACTTCAAAAGTTTGAACACTTTAGCTTTTATCAGTTGCCAAGAAGAAGGAAGTGAGAGAGGTTTGTCCATCGTTACCTTGCTTTTTCCCCACAGTAAAAAGGGAGGGTTTTGTGTCCTATACAGATTGTTTCAGTCCTTCATGTGATCTGGGTTTCCAACCTACATATGTACAGATCTAGGTGTGCAGGCTTTTGTCCTGCAAATGCCCACAACTCATGCGTACACACCATGAGCTCCAGACATCCACAGCTAACATGGAGACATCAACAGTGGGGCCACAGAAGTTGTGCAAAGTCAGAGGCAGGACAGCCCTGTTAGAAGTGATTGAAAGAGGTCTCCTCCATCCATATAACATATGAAGATGGCTAGATTCAGGGAGCTAGAGTAAAAAAAAAAAATCCCCTAGCTATTCTAAAAGGCCTACAGAAACACTGGCATGACAGTTTTGCCATAAACCCAAACACCAGAAGTGAATAGAGATAGGAAAGTATACCTGTCCTTAAAGCAAAGCAGAAGTATGTTCTGTCATGGAGAGCACTTGGTCAGTTCTGTCCTAGGAGAACTTTGAATCTATTTTTTAAAAATATCTTTTTGCCGAGGCATACCTGTCAGGGACTGGACTGAGAAGGAATGGTGGAGACCACTTTTCCCTTCTCCTCAACCTTCCAGAGAAAAGGAAGACAGTATAGGTTTACAACAGTGGTTTGCAGAAGGCCACAGCTCTGAGATGGAAGAAGGGCAAAGCTGGGCGATAATGGGAGAAGAGGAGGGGAGAGAAGCAGAGCCGGAGCAGCTGGCTGACACATTATCGCTAGAAAGCATCCCAGACCCCCCTTCTCCCAGACTCTGGTGACTGATGAAAGTAGGAGAGCAGAGAGCTAAGAGGCAATTGGCCTTAAGCAGCCATCATAAGGGGAATGGGGCTGTTGACGATTGAGAAGGGAAGGGGGTGGAGCTTACTTGGAGCAACACCATTACTCCTAGAGGCAGCATTTCTAAGCCTATCTCTGTGAATATTGAATAAATGACCTAGTAAGAGCTTCTTGTCTATCTATTACTGGCAGCCTGCCATGGGGGGAGGATTGGATTCCCTGAACCCTGACATGCCATTGTGGAAGCGGGGGGTGGGGCTGTGAACTGAGTGATTTCTACAGTTTCCATAATACCTTCTAGAATAGTGACAAATGGTTAAAACCGGCCCATCCTGTTTGCTTAACGAAAAGGCGAAAGACTTGTGTTGGTGAGCCATTATCTATACCTGGCCATCTCTGTCTGCTGTCTGCCTTCAAATCACCTGACCATTGTGTGGATGGATCCCTTTGAGGAGTTGAGTATCCTGTACTTGACAACTAAATTTGCATGTGCTAATCTTTAGGTCAGATGTGTGTGAACTCAGGATATGGCCATGAGTCATTCAGGAGGCTGGTAGTTCCAGAATCGCCAAAGTTTCATCATGGAGAGTCTCATGTCACATTAGAGTTATGTCTAACTCTAATGCTCTCTAGTGGTCTGGTCCATGGGGTCACGAAGAGTCGGACACGTCTAAAGTACTAAACAACAACAATATTACACTTATGTCATGATCTGCCGTGATGAACCCTATCATAAGTTCAAATACACACACATCTCTTCACAGATCCCCTATGGACACTCTGGACCTGTTTTGCTTTCTCCTTCATTTGTGGGACTGCATAGGACTGTGATTACGCTATCAAGGCAACCACTTCAGCATTGCAGAGGCTGCCACTCAGTTACTGTTGACCGTTACGAAAACGATTTTACAGAAAAAAAGTAGCCACTTTCCTTAAGTATGATCCAGCTGAAATATAACGTGCTCTGACTTATTTCTCTTATTCGGGTTCACGTATACTTTTGTAAATTAAATTAAAAGATAAGTGAATTAGCACTGTCATATTGTACCAGTGGTTAGGGCATTGCTTATATAAATATGTCTGCATGAGTATAGAACACAGGGAAAGCTTGTTTATTCTGTTAATAGGTCTCAGTTATTTAGGATTATTTATTTATTTATTTTAATTTTTTTTAAAAAAGCATCATCTATCATGTCTGCCATAATGAACTCCTGCAAAGGTCAAATGTAATGGCTAGATGCTGCAGGAATGGATGATTCCACTGTAATCCTGTTATCCTCCCACTTGGCTAATTTAATTCCATTGCATTTAACAGTGTAAAGGGGAAAGAGCAGCCACTTGGCTCCCCTCCACACACTCCTGTGTCCGCAGTCCCCTGAGCTTGGTTTTGTGTTTCCCTACTGCTGTAATTGCATTAGTAATGAAAATGTATGGTAAAAATAATTATTGCCTACTTTGTATTTTGTTGGCATCAGTGAAAGTTTGCTGGGGTGGGGAGAGAAAGTGTTTAATTAGCTCTTGCTCTTCCTCACTTAGTCTTGACTTTTCCCTACTTAAGTCTATGTTTCAAGGCACAGATGTTTAATGGCCTGATAAGTACTTCCATTTTGGAATATGAGTAAGCAATCTAATTTTTTATTATGCAAGTCCCAGCAAATGCAGTGGGAAGGGCAGGTTCCCAAAGTGAGGGTGGATTACAGTACAAAGGAATGGTAGGCTTTTTGGTTATTTTTATTTAATTCTGTAGCTAATTGCTCCATGGCCACCATTTGAATGATATCTCTTGCTTTTTTGAAATTGGGGGCATGGTCCGGCCAATCCCACAGATTTCAGTGGGAGAGATTTCTGGTGCAATGCTATACGTGGCTACTCAGAAATAATCTGCAACAAAATCAGTATTGCTTACTACCAAATACATGGACATTGGGTTGCAGTCAATTGTTTCACTCTACTATCCAATTCCTGCCAACCTAGCAGTTCGAAAGCACATCAAAGTGCAAGTAGATAAATAGGTACTGCTCCGGCGGGAAGGTAAACGGCGTTTCCGTGTGCTGCTCTGGTTCGCCAGAAGCAGCTTAGTCATTCTGTCCACTTGACCCGGAAGCTGTACGCCAGCTCCTTCAGCCAATAAAGCGAGATAAACGCCGCAACCCCAGAGTCGGTCACAACTGGACCTAATGGTCAGGGGTCCCTTTACCTTTACCATTACTATCCAAATAAATAACTGGGTTTTTTGGCTTCGACTAGACTGGTGATTACATGAGGAAAAGGAGGGAACAATGGTTGAGGGTTCACATTTTCTAACACATTACCAGCACCCATATGGATAACGAACATGTGGATGATGACAGCCAGCATGGTGTAGTGGTTAGGGCGGCCTTTCTCGACCTGTGGGTCCCCAGATGTTGTTGAACTACAACTCCCATCATCCCTAGCTAACAAGGCCAGAGCTCAGGGATGATGGGAGTTGTAGTCCAACAACATCTGGGGACCCAAGGTTGAGAAACATTGGGTTAGGGTGTTGAACTAGGACCAATGAGACCTGGTTCAAATTCCCATTCACCCATGAGTGACCTTTGGCCCTTTCCTCTTCCTCTCTCATCCTAATCTGCCTCACACTATTGGATAAAGTGGAGAGAATCATTTATGCCACTTTGAGCTCCTTGGATAAAAGATTGGGTATAGCTGTAGTACAAATAATACAATGATAAACATTCACACTGGATTCATACCACTGAAACCATTGGCACTGTCTTGATACAAATAATTTCTAGATTGCATTCTGATCAGTAGCATCTTTGGCCACCTCCCAGTGTCTTATGCAGCTGGTAATCGTGGGCTTGTAGGTCAACTCATGATCCCAAGTTGCTCACCCATCCCACAATAGTACTAGCATCAACAGAAGTAAAAATAAAATGTTATGTCCCTGTCTCTATTATAAACTTTCCATTGCCTGATAGGCTATGACCTATTGCTGTTGATGGCCTTGTGGCCATCACATATTTGCTGCACCTTACTCTTTCATAGGCTTTTATTTTAAGCCTCACCTCTACCACCCACGCCTAAATCTGTCAAGCAGCTGTTGAAGGTTAGATAGAAAAATGAATTCAGTCTTGTAGTGAAAACTCCCAGTGTCTTAAACAACATTACGAATCACTGTGGCCAGACTGTCCTTGCTCAAGAAGTATTGTAGTTGGCATACCAGCCGTAGCTGGTTAAAGGCAACTGAGGCTACCTCAGCTTCCAGAAACAAAGAAGGATACAGGAGCACCCCCAAACTCTGAACTTACTCTTTTGGAAGGAGTATGATCCCATCCAGAACAGTCAACTGGACATTCTCCTGGATGTGGGAAGCACCAACTCGCCGTGCCTCTATCTTACCAGGGTTCCTGCTCAGCTTATTGGCCCATGTGAAATGTGAGGATCAAAATACATCTATCCATCAAAATTTGCACTTTTCTGAATTATGCTGTTCTCCAATCAACTAATGGGTATGAAAATGCATATACTAGGGTAACGTGTGCATAAAAATGCATATATTAGTGAAAATAGCATACAAAAGTGCAGCATGTTGTTGGAAATTACCGGTACTGTGCAAAATTGTGCACGTTAGACAACATTGCATACAAAAATGTGTTCATTAGGAGAAAGTCACACCAAAATGCTGATGAATTTTCATGAGGATTTTTCCTTTTTTTAAATGAAAAATGTTGGAGAAATGTGAGGAATTGAATTTAAGATCGGAAAAAGGAGAAGCAAGAGAATTAATATTGGCAGATCCATCCCTAATCTTGAGAGATGACAGATGTTAGATAAAACAACCCTTCACTATCTCACTAAGTGTAGCAGAAACACTGTGTTCGTTTTCCTCCATCCCTCTCTAAGAAACTCAGGCTAGCTTTACTGAGCTTGGAAAAATGTTGACAGAAAATATATCTGAAGAAATAGGATGAGGAAATACAATGAACTGCCGCCACTCACCCCCCCCAACACACACACACACACACACACACACGAGAAGGCAGTTTAAGGTTCAATTCATTTCTAGTAGCGTTGCCAATTGGATAAAATATTTAATGGCACTGCATTCTGAACTATATATTTTTGACAACACATTTCATGCCTTGTATGGCACTGAAGTTATGGGATTGGAGTGAATAATGTAAGAGAAACTCAACATTTTTTGCAGCACAAGGCTCAGATTTGTTATTTTCTACCACTGTGCCACTAGCTAAATCAAGCCTCGATAATACATAACTGGTACTTACTTTGTAGGGATTATATTAAAATATAAGAAGGTCTCAACCTCCTGTCTTTTTCAATGCAATATTAAAATCACATTAATATTTAAAGTGCCAGTATCCATTGAGGAGAATAAAAATTTAAAGAGCATGTACAAATCAGCACTGCTGAAATTTAAGAGCTTTCTTTTTCTCTCTCTTCAAACCAATGTTATCTATCCATACAACAATCCTGGCAGCAAATCAACAATAGCCAGGCTAGGAGAATATAATGCTTTTGCAGTGTTTATCACAGGGATTTGTAGAAACCCAGTAATTTTCATAAGCCAAGAGAAATGTAGAAATGTGCACTTGGCCATGATGCTCAAAAGTAGTATATGTAAACAATGGGCAAAATCTAAAAGAGCAGCCCATTTTGAAAAGAATGGATTATTCATTTCTCCCATTCATTTCAGTGGGATTCAACGAATCGTCCCATGATTATTCTGTTTCTGATTAATGGAAACAAAAACAATCTGGAGAAGAATTTCCCCACAACAGCAACTATTTTAAAACAAATATATTGCTAAATATAGGAAGTTCTAAAACTAATTGTAATTATAAGATAGGACGCTGCTTACCACTGATCTGAAGAGAACTGCTCACAACTCTCATGTGGACTCCATTTCACTGCCTCATACTTGGGGGGAAATCCCATTGGATGAGGCCATGGAACAGAGTTAGCTAACATAGGGCTGCCCAGAGGTTGTTGGACTACAATTCCTATCAAACGTGATAGGACAAACAAATGTTTGCCCATGCTGGCTGTAACTGATGAGAGTTGGAGTCCCTGGTGGGGCACATGCCACAGAAGACTACTCAGTCTTTCCTCATAAAGATTGAGGCCAACATAGGGCTTTTTTTAGCCAGAACTCAGTTCTGGCATCTCTCAAGTGGGAACCATTGCCAGTATAAGAGAACGAGGGAGGTGTTTATGGTGAGTTCTGGCACTTCTTTTTCTAGAAAAATACCACTGGACTTCCAGTGTTAATTTGGGGAAGATCTATGGAAACTACCGTACTTGTATGTAACCAACTTTACCAGAAGTTGATCTCTATTCATTCAGGAGGAGATGTTTCACAGCCTCCTGTGGAGCACCAACTCACTGCTGCAAAGCAATACCTAAAGCAGAGAAAGATGTGCATGTACGGTACCTTAAAGTAGTTTACTTGGGACTCAGCTGCCCAAGATTGGAGCCCACTGGGTATCAAGCAATCTCTCTGCTCTAGCAGAGTGCTCTAGCAATATGTCCTTGCTCTCAGTTCATATATGCGGTCTGGACTTGATGGGGATGAATGAACGGCTGGAGATTTAGAGGACATAAAATATAGCGCACCTGCCTTTGCTGTGCATGCGCCATGACAAGTGAAACCGCCACAGAAAGTCAGAGATTTAAATAACCTAATGTGCCCTTCTAATGGCATTGATTGTTTGCTCACACAAGCTGAGCAGGGGACTCATGGTGCGGCACGACCACAGACAGAGCTCTGAAAATATCAGCCTGACTTTTAAGAAGAGCAGGTTTCTCCCCACTTTTCATTGTAGAGAAAAGAATCCACATATATAGTCAGGGGTTATTTTTCAGCCACATGTCAGAAACCAGAGAATAAAACTGTATCAAAGAAGTTGTGATTTTAGCACTGACGAACTGTGCTGCTGCAAGCAACTTCAACTCAGTTGCCTCACACACCTTTACTGTGTATCTATTATATAAGTTGTAAATGAAAGGAAACTTTAAGTTGGGGCTACGTGCAATTCTATGCAGAAAATGCTACACTTTTTCTATTGCAAAACAGGGTAACTTACATAAGCAATCTGTAAAACAATAATTCATCAAGGAAGCGGCCTAGGTCAAAGCCATCTATTACTTTAGAAAAAGAGAGAAGATAGTGCTTCTCATTTCTGAGCAACATTAATTAATAGATATAGTCCAGCTATGCTTTTTATGCATATTTTAATACGTGTTTTCCCTCTCCGATTCAGTTTGCCCTGTGCAGCTTCTTGCCGAATCATTTTGCTGACTTCACTATATGACGCTTTTGAGTGACTATGACTAATTGTGAGGAACATGCACAGGTACTGAGGGAGATGGTGGATAATTCCCCTGACCAGCTGCTTTATGCACGTAATTAATCAAGTGGCAGCTGACATTGATCCAAACTTGTTAGTCTGCTGAGATGGAGTATTTAACAGATACCGCAGCTACATGTGAATTAGAAACGGTCTAGCTGTGCATACCAGTCTAGCTTTCAATCTATAGCCACCCTAGCCATACACCTGAACATATAGTGCACTGTGATGGAAAGTTCAGCTAGATCAGAGGTTGGTGATGCCTGGAATTCCACCCGGGTGCTGGGCAGGAGCCTTTCTCTGATTGGCTGTGGGTACAGCTAGCCAGAGAGGGATGGAGATCACACTTTGGGATGGGAAAAAGAGAAGGGTGTTCAGCTGGATATAGCTCATGAACTGGATGTGTAAAATCCACTCTGAGGAAAATATCTGTAGCCAGAGAAGGAAGCTTCTGAGCTTAGTTTGAAAGACAGTGATTAGAGTCTTTCTAGGAGTATATAGACAAGAGAAAAACTGGGGCGCTGAACTGGGGACAGTGGAAGTAGAGATGTTAGGAAACACTCTGCTTGGGTCTTAATTTAGTAAGGAGGGGAGGGGAGACATCTTCTGGAAAGAGAAGAATTTCAAACCTGTTAGAAGGGGTGTGTGGTGAATCCCTTGGCTACTAGAGGAGCCTCAGGCACGTGATTTATAGCAGGGTTGCTGGACAAAGCTGGGATTTTGTCGTCCAAAATCGAGCGTCTGGGCGGAAATCACTTTAATGTCTGGGAAAATCTGGACGTATGGCAACCCAGGTCGGAAGTGTAGTTTTTGGTGAATTTCCTTAAAAATAGGTCAAAATTTTCTCTCTTTTCTTGAGATTTTGCAAAAAAACCAACAACAACTTTTGGGTCTGGATTTTCAGTTTTTGAAATATGGCAACTCTAATTTATAGAATGTTTGGAAACTGACAGAAAGTACCAACTTGTTTAAGAACCAATGTATTAACACATAAACTTTAACACCTATACAACTAGTTTAAGAAACTGAAAAAAGCTGTGCGTGTACCACCTGTTTAGAAGCCTGTAACATCCACCAAATATTAGAGAGTTAACTGTTTCTTGAAAGAATTCCATTTCCTGACGCATCTTTTGTTTTACCCATTTTGCTCTGCAAATTCCACCTCCCCGTCTAACTTCCCTAAGTCTCCAAGTACCAGATTTTTTCCTTTTCTAAAAAAACAAAAATTAAGCAGTAGTTAAGAGGGGGTTCGCCTTATGCATCTTGATGCATTTCACAAAAGTGTGGTGCCAAGCCATGATAACCAACAGCAAAATAAGACCACATCAAACAGAGATAAATTCCCATGAGAGGAATTAAATGTTGTACTAAGGCAGTGGTTTCACTGGGGCAAGTATTTCAGACAGACAGAGCAAGTCACACCCTCCTCTCTGCACACGTTGTGCTAGGGGTTCTCATGACCCCACTACAACCAATTTTGAGGTGTGTGGGGAAGAGGAGATAGAAGAAAGCACCATTGTACAAACAGGAATCCTTGTGCAGGACTTCCACTGACAAGACTCATTAGTTGAATCCTGCCCCATATTAAGAATACTATTTGTAAACACTGGTTTTTCTCATCATTGCTGGTGGTTGGAGATGCTCCTTTTTAGGAATCCCAAAATAGGGTGTGCTTCCATAAGAACATAAGAAGAATCCAGTTGGTCTGACCAATGACTCATGTAGTGCAGATCCTACTTCTCATGGCAGCCAAACAGATACCTCTGAGAAGGCATCTGACAAACAGCCTCCAATTGCCAGTGTTCAGTGACATATAGTTCTCCAGACCTGAAAGTTTAAGCCATCAGAGCCACCAGGACTAGTAGCCATGGACAGACTTATCCTCCATGAATATTAAAAAAGTAATTTAAGCTAGTGGTCACTTCAATGTCTTGCGGCAGCGAAATCCAGAAATTAACTATGTGCTGTGCATGAATAAATGCTTCCTTCTAGAAAGGTAATCTTCCTTTAAGGAGGCTGTGTGGCACCACTCCACAGGAGAGCAGGAAAAACACAAAATATGGACACAAAATTACTGATATATTATACTGGCATCCTAAGAATCTAGATTTGGGGTACATTTTCTTTTCTTTTCTTTCTTTCTTTTAAAAAAGTATGTTTCTGAACCTAACATATGTTTTGAAAGTGCTAGAATCCCAGAATCTACCAAGAGAACTGAAATCATTTTTAGTGGGGTGGGAAGCCAGGCTCCAGTTTGCCAGATAGCTCCCTGCCACAACTCATAAATGTGAATAGATTATGCAAAGTAATAAAAAAATGCAAATCAAATTATTTGAAATATGATGAACCGTGAGAGCCTGATGTTGGACCATTGACTGATCTAGCAGGTGGGGATGAAGGAAAAATTCAGTTCGCCTTCAAAGGTGAACCTACGCAATTGCAAACTTTGCAAAATAAGAAGTGAAACACAGCCATCATCCAAAATTTGCCTTTCTTTGAATTTTTCAGTGCAGTTCTCCAAGCAAGCAATGTGTACAAAAACGCATATAATGGGGTAAAGTGTCCATAGAAATGTATATATTAGTGAAAATAACCTACAGAAACACATTGTATTAGAAGTAATGCCTTTGCAAAATTGTGTATATTGGGCTACATTGCATACAAAAAATGTATATTAGGATAAACTTACACTAAAAAAACTGGTGCCTTTTCAGAAGG
The DNA here is from genome assembly GCF_964270895.1 of Podarcis filfolensis. Taxonomy (NCBI): domain Eukaryota; kingdom Metazoa; phylum Chordata; class Lepidosauria; order Squamata; family Lacertidae; genus Podarcis; species Podarcis filfolensis. The sequence goes on from NC_139612.1 coordinate 29,083,836, forward strand.
TATTAAAAAAATGCAAATTAATGTGGAATTCTGGGGAATTAAATGCTGAAACGTTCAAGATTGCTCAGACTTATCAGCCATGGCCTACAAAAAAAGGTCACCAGCTTACAAATTCCTAGGAAGTGGTGTGTGTGTGTTTTATGAACTGCAGTCACCAACACAATGTTCCTAGGTCAGGTTTCCCAACTTGGGACCCTTCAGATGATGTGGACTACATCTCCTATCAATCACAGCCAGCAGAGGTAGTTGAAAACATCTGGAAGACACCAGGCAGGGGAAGTACCAGGTGGATAGTACAGGACAATCTGAGTATCCTGACTGTCCAATCCAACATGTTGTTATACCTAGGTGTTTAAATTTAAATCAGGTGAAGTCTTTTGCTCCCACTTGATGAAACTAATTCTAGTACTTAGCATAACTGGTTTGCAAATGCCACTGGCCATTCTAATGTGACGGAGGAGAATTCCAAGTCCTTCACAACTTTGTTAAAAGTATACTTTATTAAAAGGCCATTAAAAAAAGTTTCACTATGCAATTTTCAATATGCACTAACTTGAAATTTATTCAAAGTAATAAGAAACATTTTCTTTTAACACCTAATGACAGCACATATTGTGTCTTATTTACATAAAGTGTGAAGACGATCTGGGTCTAAAATATGCCAACAGTAACTGTTGGAGGCTATTTTAGACTGTATGTGTTATGTACTGAGTTGAATAGGATCCAAACTGCAGCAGTCTGATTGGTCCTAGAACAATAGGATCCAAAAGGCAGCAGTCTGATTGGTCCTAGAACAATAGGATTCAGAATGCAGCAGTCTGACTGGTCCTAGAGCAATGCAGCAATATGATTGGTTGGCAGGAACCACCCAATCATGCTCCAGATCGAAGTCAATCCACAACCTGATTGGCTTACAGTAGAATTCCGGAATTAGCCAATCATGTGCAGCCCATTGTGTAAATAATGTATATAAAGCAGATACCTTGAGGGGACATTCATTCATTCCTCCTCACCACTATGAGCTGAATAAAGAGCATGAAATCACTTTGCGACTCTGAGTATATTTCACTGGCGACGAAGGTGGGATCCCGCTGAGCTGACTGCCACACACAGCACCGCAGCACCGCCACCTGCCGCACCGCTGCCTCGCACCGTGTATCCAGGCTTCAGCTCCGGGACACAAGGAACTCAGAATGGCAACCGACAGCAGCTTCTCGCCGTTCAACCCAGCATCTGGAGACTGGGAAGCGTATACCTCCCGTTTCACCTTCCTCCTAGAAGCCAAAGGGGTCACCGATGAAGAAGACGCCAAGAAGAGGGCGATATTCTTCAGCGTCTGCGGAGAGGAGACGTTTGAAATCGCCCGGGCTCTCCTTGCACCCGAAGACGTCGCTACTGTTCCATACAAAACAATAATGGAACAGCTGAAGGGGCACTTTTCGCCACAGCCCTCTGTGGTGGCTCGTCGAAATGCCTTCTATGCAAAGCGGCAAGCCCCTGGGGAAACCATAACTGGGTTTGTGACCTCTCTCCGCCAAGCTGCCCGGTTCTGCAACTTCTCAGAGCTGGAGAACATGCTTCGTGACCGCCTCGTCGGTGGCCTGAAGGATGAGAAGCTGCAACGACGCCTCTACGCTAAGAAGGACCTAACGTTCCAGGTCGCTCTGGAGGAGGCCCTGGCAACGGAAGCTGCCGAGAGGTCGACGCAAGAGGCACGGCCGAGCCAGCCGTCCCAACCGAGGGTCCACCACGAAGACCTCACAGACGACTCAGGATCCAACAGGGAGGAGGTGCACCAAGTACAGCAGCGCACTCAAGCAGCCCACATACCACAGCTGCCTCAACACGAAGCAGGGAACTGCGCAAGCTGTGGAGACAGTCACGAGAGGAGGACCTGCCGTTTCCGCAACGCAGAGTGCAGGCAGTGCAGAAAATTGGGACACATCGCCCGGGTGTGTCGAGCTCGGCCCACCCGACGCCAGGCATCAGATGACCAATCCAAGAGCCCCAGGTCCCGGGGCCCAACACACCAAGGCAACTCGACGGAGCTCACGGACTTCCAGGTATACCAGTTGCCCCACCCCAACGTAGAGAAAATTTATGTAGAGGTACAGATAGAGGGGGCCCCATGCCGCATGGAGCTTGACACGGGTTCAACTCTATCCATAATCTCGGCAAGGACCTTAAGGAAACTGTGTCCTACTGGGGGTCCCAAACTCAGGCCGGCCCCATTCACCCTCCGGGACTTCCAGAAACGTAAGGTCCCCACAATGGGGGTGGGGACCTTCAGGGTGCAATACCGAGGGCGGACGCGGCAACTGGACTTGCTTGTGGTCAAGGGCCCCTACATTAGCTTACTGGGATTGGCATGGTTTGGACCACTGGGGCTAGCCGTCACCGGGGTGAACCACACTACCTTACAAGTGGACGTGGACGCCATATGCAAGGAATTTCCGGGGGTTTTTGATGGGAAATTGGGACAGTATACGGGCCCCCCCATTGCTCTACAGCTTGACCCCGCAGTACGACCAGTCAGGCTCAAGGCCCGCCGGGTCCCGTTCGCCCTGAAACCCCGTATAGACGAGGAATTGGACCGACTCGTGGAGCAAGGAGTGCTGGAGCCGGTGCCTAATGCCCCCTGGGAAACCCCAATCGTCACACCCGTCAAGCCGAATGGTTCGGTCCGCATCTGCGCAGACTACAAATGTACCATAAACAAGGCCCTCACGGCCCATGCATACCCAGTGCCAGTGGTCAGCCATGTCCTTGCCACCCTGGCTGGGTCGAAAATTTTTGGCAAGCTGGACTTGGCCCAAGCATATCAACAACTGCCAGTAGATGAGGCCACAGCAGAGGCACAGACGATTGTGACGCACAGAGGAGCGTTCAGGGTAAAGCGGCTGCAATTCGGTGTCAGCGTGGCACCAGGCATATTCCAGAATCTAATGGACTCTCTCCTTAAAGGGATTCCTGGCGTCACCCCCTTCTTCGATGATGTGTTGATTGCCGGGCCCACACCAGAGGAGTTTGAGGACCGCCTCCGCACCGTTCTGCACCGTTTCCAGACGGCGGGTCTCAAGGTGAAGCGGGAAAAATGTCTACTAGGAGTGCCTCAGGTGGACTTTCTGGGATTTATGGTGGACGCAGAAGGGGTCCACCCGACTGGGGACAAGGTACGGGCCATTTGTGATGCCCCAGCGCCCAAGAACAAGACTGAACTTCAGGCCTTCTTGGGACTATTGAACTTTTACCATTCCTTCCTTCCCCACAAGGCGGCGGTAGCGGAGCCCCTACACAGACTCCTGGACAAGCGGGCCCCTTGGGTGTGGGGCCAGCGCCAGGAGGCCGCATTCCAGGCAGTCAAGGACTTGCTTGTCTCAAACTCGGTCTTGGCACACTTCGACGAGAGGCTGCCGGTGGTGCTAGCATGCGATGCCTCACCCTATGGCATTGGCGCTGTCCTGGGACACCAACTCCCGGATGGAAGAGAGGTACCGGTGGCATACTTTTCCCAGACACTCAACGCAACCGAGCGGAACTACTCGCAAATCGACAAGGAGGGTCTGGCAATCGTGAAGGGAGTAAAAAAATTCCATGATTTCTTGTACGGGCGGCCCTTCACCGTGGTGACTGACCACAAGCCCTTGCTTGGCTTGTTTGCCTCCGAAAAGCAGACCCCCCAAGTGCTGTCTCCTCGTGTCCTCAGGTGGTCAATTTTCCTTGCCAGCTACCAGTATGCACTGATTCACCGCCCTGGGAAGGCGATGGGCCATGCGGACGCCCTCAGCAGGCTACCACTACCGGAAACAGGCCCTGACCCAGCACCTGCACAAGAAGTTATGAGCCTGGAGCTGCTTCCCGACCGCCCCATTCAGGCACAAGAAGTTGCACACCATTCCAAGAAAGATAGGGTCATCTCCCGGGTCCTGGACTGGGTGTGGAGGGGATGGCCCAGCAGCAGCCCCGGGCCAGAATTCGCCGGCTACACAACCCGCAAACATGAACTGTCGGCCCACAAGGGGTGCCTGTTATGGGGAAGCAGGGTCGTTGTTCCCCAGCCCCTCCGCAAAAGGGTCCTCACAGCCCTACACGAGACACACCCAGGGGTAGTAAGAATGAAGGCCCTTGCCAGGAGTTATGTGTGGTGGCCGGGGATCGACGGAGAGATAGAGGCCTGGGTCAAACACTGCCAGGCCTGCCAAGAATCCCGCCCAGATCCCCCAAGGGCCCCAGTCCAGTCCTGGGAGTCCGCCCGAGCACCATGGTCACGCCTGCATGTGGACTTCGCTGGCCCCTTTCAGGGGAAAACATTCTTCATAGTGGTGGACTCCTACACCAAATGGCTGGAAGTCGCACTGGTACCGTCCACTTCTACGTCCGCAGCCATCCGGGTACTACGCAGGCTGTTTGCAACCCACGGGCTCCCTGACACTCTCGTCTCAGACAACGGGACTGCATTTACGTCAGGAGAATTCCAAACCTTCACAGCGCAGAACGCCATCCGCCACATCCGTTCGGCGCCATTCCACCCTGCCACCAATGGCCAAGCAGAACGCATGGTGCGGACCACCAAGGACACCCTTCGCCGCATGACGCAAGGGGATTGGGAGTACCGCCTTGCCACATTCCTCCTAGCACAACACAGCACCCCCAGCTCAACGACTGGCCGGAGCCCCGCTGAACTACTAATGGGTCGGCGCCTTGCAATCAGATTGGACCGCCTTCACCCCGATAGAGCTCAGGATGAGGTAGTGGTGGGGGAAGGCAGGAACCCCCGGACCTTCGAGGCCCAGGACCCAGTGTACGCAAAGAATTTTGGGGCAGGCCCAGCATGGGTACCCGCCACAGTCACCAGGGTCACTGGTCCCGTGTCGTACGAGGTGCTAACGGATGGGGGGCAATGCTGGCGCCGCCACTGCGACCAGATACGGCGACGATTCCCGGGAGAAAACCAGGAAAGGTCAGAGGAGTCCCAAGGGAACAGAGGGGCAGTGAGGCCCATAGAGCAGGAGGGGCCAGCAGGAGAGGCAGAATCAGTAAATACAGAGAGGACCCGCGAGGCCGAAAGGACACCGGAACCAGAACCACGACTGAGCGAGCCGGTTGCACCAGACCAAACAGGCCCATCACAGCCAGCATCCTTGGAACATGAGCCAGAACCTGAACCCCGGACTAGGGAACACCCCAGGCCGCAACGCACACGTAGGCCACCGGCGTACCTCAAGGACTATGAATGCGACCTCCCGGGCAGGACTGGAACTTAGAGGGGAGGGGTGTTATGTACTGAGTTGAATAGGATCCAAACTGCAGCAGTCTGATTGGTCCTAGAACAATAGGATCCAAAAGGCAGCAGTCTGATTGGTCCTAGAACAATAGGATTCAGAATGCAGCAGTCTGACTGGTCCTAGAGCAATGCAGCAATATGATTGGTTGGCAGGAACCACCCAATCATGCTCCAGATCGAAGTCAATCCACAACCTGATTGGCTTACAGTAGAATTCCGGAATTAGCCAATCATGTGCAGCCCATTGTGTAAATAATGTATATAAAGCAGATACCTTGAGGGGACATTCATTCATTCCTCCTCACCACTATGAGCTGAATAAAGAGCATGAAATCACTTTGCGACTCTGAGTATATTTCAGTATGTAACACTGTGGGGTGTAAAAATCTGCCCGTAGAGTAGTTCTGACTTTGAGACATTTGGGTGGACAATGTGGAGAGACGGAGCTGAAATCTGGAAGTGGGAGGAGAAGGCAGTCAGAAGCAAACTGCTAGTTAACCACAACGATGAAAAGGTAAGCAATTATGAGCTCAGCCAAACCCTACCGGATCTTACAATTTCTCATAATGCATGCCCTGGTACCAGCACTCCTAACCTCCATCCTGGTTGCCTGTGCTTCTCCTTTCTCAGAACTCATGTTGCCATTGGGCAGTTGCAGCAGGGAGTAAGCTTGGGATTGTGCCCAGTCTTCATTTTAAGGGTTAGTAACTGGTGGTTTCCTCTGATCATGCTCAGACTGCCAGTTGAAAGTCTCACAGATAATGTCCCTATTTTTGCCAGAGAAATGTTGGAGGGCATGCTGTTTAATGGAAGGGGAGATCAAGGATGGGGTTGCATCAGGCAGGCAGGTTTTCCTACACTGCGTGTCTCTCCTTTCTGCCTGATACCCCACCTTCTGACAGTCATGGATCCCTCTGGGCCATCCAACCTGACCTGTTGTGGTCTGTGGCTGCCTGAATCCAATTTGCCTGGTGCCGGAATGCTTCTGACTAGGCCCAAGTCAAATCTAGTGCATTTGTTGTTGTTTAGTCATTTAGTCGTGTCCGACTCTTCGTGACTCCATGGACCAGAGCACGCCAGGCACTTCTGTCTTCCACTGCCTCTGCATAGCCTTATTCTATTTCATCATCACCATCACCTGCTGGGTTGCCCCAGCCATTCTGGGTGACTTCCAACATATATAAAAACATAAAAAAACGTGAAACATTAAAAGACTTTCCTATACTGGGCTGCCTTCAAATGACTTGGCTCAGGAGTCATATAACTCCATACCCTCCAATGAAAGTACGGACGGCCTACTATACCTTCCAACATTTCTCCAATGAAAATAGGAAAATGTCCTAAGGAAAAGCAGGGCATTATGGAATCAAATCCGAAACCGGTATGGCTTCTGTAATTCCAGGACTGTCCCTGGAAAATAGGGACACTTGGAGGGTCTGAGACAACTATTGCACAGACAATTCTGCAATGTGTACACGATGCTCTGCTAGTGGTTTTCTTCCAGAAAAACTGTTTGCAGAGCATCACCCTCTCCGCTCAGCAGCTGTTAAGCAGAGGGGGCGATCTGGGGTGGTCCCTAGAAGATTGTCCAGGAGGGTATGTGGCCTGAAAAAGGTTCCCAGCTCATGGGACAGATACAGTAAATACAATGTGAATATTTTCCAATTCAGCAAACTATTAGGCCATTGACAAGATTAGCTTGCAAAAAGAGGACGCGCAGGAGACAGTACTGAAGTGCTGAAGTAAGTTATGCCCCACACTGTCACTTCATATTCTTTATAAGAGCTGCGTTATACTTGGATTCATGGCGTGTTGCACAGTGGGTGCCTTTTATTGTGTCAGGTACATAAACAGTGCCGCGCCGTGTTATGCTTCACAGGGGCTTCGGTGTAACTGTGTATGGCTTTAAAACATATCAGTAGCCACGACCCATTGATGCCCTCTGAAATCAATTTTACAAAAGTAAAAGTTGCCAGAGAAAAGAAAAAGTTTATATTTTATTCCCTAACAGACAAGAGTAGACCAAAAGTCATTTATGGATAAGAAAATAAGAATACAGTGGTACCTCGGGTTAAGAACTTAATTTGCTCTGGAGGTCCGTTCTTAACCTGAAACTGTTCTTAACCTGAGGTGCCACTTTAGCTAATGGGGCCTCCTGCTGCCACCGCGCCGCTGCCATGTGATTTCTGTTCTCATCCTGAAACAAAGTTCTTAACCCAAGGTACTATTTCTGGGTTAGTGGAGTCTGTAACCTGAAGCGTCTGTAACCTGAAGCGTCTGTAACCCGAGGTACCACTGTATAAGTAGAGTCTGCTGGGTCCGGCCAATGGCCCATTATTCCAGCATTATATTTTTACAGTGGCCAACTGGATGCCTGGAGGAAGCGCACAAGCAGGATCGGAGCCCAACAGCCCTCTCTGCCTACCTACAATTCCCAGAAACTGGCTTTCAGATGCCTACTGCCTCTGGGCATGGAGACAGAGCATCACCATCATGGCTAGTAGCCCTTGACAGCCTTATGAATTTGTCTAATTTTCTTTTAAAGCCTCCCAAGTTGACTTTAAATCATTTTATTCCTATTGTAAACCGCTCTGAGGTTTCTTACAATCAAGCAGTATATAAACTTTATTAACGAAAGCTAGAAATAAACTGGCCATTTCCCCCTCTCCATCCAGTCTCTTCTGACTATCTCCAGTGTGTGTGAATTCATGGAGCAATGTTTCTGTGAACATAAATGTGCATGGATGCCACAAGCAGTCTGAATGTTCCTTTTCAGCCATCAGCCTCATGGGAATATGGCGCTTGCTGGCTGTATTTATTACAAAGGTTTCCCCATGTGACCATGTACCCTAAAGTGGTCAGGAAAGATCATGTCAGAGCTGTTCAGCAATGGAACAGACTCCCTTGGGATGATTTGGACTCCCCTTCATTGGAAGATTTTAAGCAGATGTTGGATGGCCATCTGTCATTGAGATTCCTGCATTGCAGTGCACAGTGGGGAACCTGCAGCCCTCCAAATGTGGCTGAACTCAACTTCTATCAGCCCCAATCAGCAAGGTCAACAGTTAGGAATTATGGGAGTTGTAGTCTAGCAACATTGCGGGGGGCACAGATTCCCCAGTGCTGTTTCTGCAGAGAGACAAAAAGCAACATTTTCAAAAAATAAAATAAAAAATGGAAAAGCCTTGTGCATACTTTATCATGAGCTCACCTGCATATGTGTAAAGGTAAAGGTAAAGGGACCCCTGACCATTAGGTCCAGTCGCGGATGACTCTGAGGTTGTGGTGCTCATCTCACTTTATTGGCCGAGGGAGCCGGCGTACAGCTTCCGGGTCATGTGGCCAGCATGACTAAGCCGCTTCTGGCAAACCAGAGCAGCGCACGAAAACGCTGTTTACCTTCCTGCCAGAGTGGTACCTATTTATCTACTTGCACTTTGATGTGCTTTCGAACTGCTAGGTTGGCAGGAGCAGGGACTGAGCAATGGGAGCTCACCCTGTCGTGGGGATTCGAACCACCAACCTTCTGATCAGCAAGCCCTAGGCTCTGTGGTTTAACCCACAGCACCACCCATGTCCCAGTAGTGGTAGTTAATTGCTCAAAGGCAGCACCCAGAGATCGTTGAACCATTTATAGAAGACTGTGTTAATACAGGCATCAGTGACACAGTGACCCATGACAAGAAAGGTTATATCTCCACACCCAACTTCCCAGGTTATTTATTTACCCTATGGTTCTAGAAATTATGGAAAACTATAAACCTATGAAAATGGTGGATGGCATTTTGAAGACAGCCTTCATTTTTGAAAGAATCAGATACACTTTCAAAGCAACGACTATTTACTCCCAAAAAGACTGTCTCATTTCCTCACTCCATTTAATTCCAATCAGGTATAGCACTCCTTTTGTTTGTTAAACACACACATACATCCTCACACACCTTATTTTCACAGCTAACATTTTCAGAAGATGATGTGTGTCAGATCCTTACTGTGTCAAATTTGAAGACTGCTGTTTTTATCAAGAATAATTTTAACTGCAGTACAAACACACCTTTTCAGGTTTTTCCCTCAGCGGGGAGGCCCATTGGGATATTCTCTGAAGTGCCTAAGCCTGTGAGGAAAACAGAAAGAAGAATTACAGTGAAATCCTGCATCAGAAATGTTAGCAGGGGAGAGGAGATTCCAGTTGCTACTGTGGACAACAGTATCATTTACCCTAATCTTAAAACAAGAAAGAAGACAGATGGAGCACAGGTAAAAAAAATCAAGATGGTTGAAATAGGAATTAGAAGCATGTTCTTAAGCCTGGTATCTTTATGCAGTTCATGTTCCCAGAAACAGTTTCTTACATCCCATTGACTTAAAAATATAAGACCACAACAGGTTTTTAATAAACTGTCTTTCTCTCTCTCTCGTCTCTCTAAATTGTTCTGGAAACACAAGGCATTATGTGATTAAAACACTCAAAGGTTACTTTCAATCATCTCTCTACCCTAAATGAACATAAAGAGCAAACTCTGTTGAGAATTGGTTTGATACATTTTGCAGCATTAATAATTCCTTCAGCTTCTTCTCTTGCCTCTGTGTCCTTGATGTGCTAAGTGAACAAGAATGGGACCAAAAAAAATGGAAAGCATTCAAGAAGTACAGGTGTTTCACATGCTACTTGCTGTGATACGTCAGATTTTATGCATTGACTATCAAAGCATCTTTTATGTCAAATTTCGTTTGATGACCATTTTAGAACACCTTCACACCTCACTTTTCAGAATCATTAAGGTTGATCTCCACCCCAGTACACTAAGCTTGGACTAATTTACAGGTGAAGAATCTGAGTAGAAAACAGCTGGAATTTTATAATGTTAGTAACAGTGGTATTAGTATTAGTACTACTAGTAGTAGTAATTTATTATTATTATTTAGTCCTCCTGTGCCCAAGTTTCACCCCTGGTTTAAAGAGATTAATTAGTTAAATACAGTACAGTCGTAGCTCAGAAGTCAAATGCCTTGTGAGTTGAACGTTTTGGCTCCTGAATGCCACAACCCCGGAAGTGAGTGTTCCAGTTTGTGAACATTCTTTGGAACCCGTATGTCCAGTGCGGGTTCCATGGTTCTGATTGGCTGCAGGAGTGGGAGAGTCCTCTAAACTTGATAATTGTTTAAAGCAGCTAGAAGTTCTTTTCAGTTAAAAAGTAGAGAGCAAGAGGAAGGAATCCCTTACATTTATTTTTTAATGATAAGCATGTGGAGCAAGCCATTTGTGCCCCCCCCAGTCTCAAGAGCCCTAAAAAACTATGTCAGAGGTTTGTGCCCAATCCCAGCTCACTTGCTATCCAGAAACACTTCCACAGGTTTTTCTGCTACCAGCAAGAAGGCCCTGGTCATGAGCAGAGGCTGGGTGCTCTGTGGATCATTTGTGTGGCTTTCACTGTGCAATTAACAAGATAAGTGAGTCCTGGCAGGGATGGTGCCCCAGGGGCCCAGAAGTCTAATTGGGAACCACTCCCCTAACCTATGCACCTAACCTACACCTGTTCATTTGAATTCATGGAAAGAACCCCTCTGGGTATAGTGGTAAAGGTAAAGGGACCCCTGACCATTAGGTCCAGTCGTGGCCAACTCTGGGGTTGCTTTATTGGCCGAGGGAGCCAGCGTACAGTTTCCAGGTCATGTGGCCAGCATGACTAAGCCGCTTCTGGCAAACCAGAGCAGCACACAGAAATGCTGTTTACCTTCCCACCGGAGTGGTATCTACTTGCACTTTGACGTGCTTTCGAACTTCTAGGTTGGCAGGAGCAGGGACCAAGCAACAGGATCTCACCCCGTTGCAGGGATTCGAACCGGCGACCTTCTGATCGGCAAGTCCTAGGCTCTGTGGTTTAACCCACAGCGCCACCCGGGTCCCAGGGGGTATAGTGGTAGATATGTTGAATTGTGTGGTGTCTGGGGAAGGCGCCTGTTTCTCTCACGTGTGTTCCTTTTATAGAAGGCATGAATGCCTACAGAAGGGTTATAGGGTCATGCCTCATCCATGTTTCACCCACCCACCCACCCACCTCCAGAACCCAGAAAGTGCAGGTTCATTTGTCAAAATTGTACCAGAGAACAACCAGAAAGATAGAAGATGTTCAGGAGGTCCAATGTAGGAAGGGAACAAAAAATATGACAATATTTAAAAAAAAAAGAGAGAAGACAAATAAAATGGGAAGGTGGTTTGCCAGGAGACAAGAAGAAGAACTGGACAATGAGCACAAGCGGACAATGACATGGACATTGAGCAGACTGAGGAACAGAGAAAATGGAGATGACTTGATGAGAAAAGTGGCCTTCATTCAGTGCGGTGGGATCCCATGTTGCAGAAGCATCCCCGTGGACAACATAGCCATGAGAGCAGGATCAAATGGGCCTTGCACATGGAAGTGGTACTTGATATGATTGGCTCTACTTCCATGGGCATGTCATTCATATGCACACTCCTACATTCTGGAATTGCACCGTGCTGAAGTGGCTGCCTTTGCTTCTGGGCAAGTGTGTGAATGGCACCTACATAGTGACAGACTCTCTGATAAATTTATCTAATTGGGTTTAATGGCCATGTAAGCTAATGACCACCACTGCTATATTTTATGGTGATAATGAATTTGTAAGTTAATTGCGTGATGTGTGACAAAGGACTCCCTTTTGTCTAGCTGACTTTGTAAAGAGTTTCTAAAGCATTAGGAGAGAGGACTAACCAAATATGTAGCAAGGCATCCTTCCTCACTGGAATCGATACCTTCCACTGGGCTGGGATTACTTAATGTCCCTACAATACTTAATGTCCCTACAAGAAGAATTACAATTACTGATGACTCAATTGCTTGCTATTTAGAATCTGGCTTCTGTTCTTAATCTCCATGCTTTGATCTGGCAGTCATAGATCTTCAACAGATTTGACTTCTGAATGAGCTAATGAATTCGGCCATACATCTTACTGGATTTTTGAGTTTGTGATCCAGCACTAGTTTTATAAGTCTTTGAGAGAAGCTTGGTTTTGGCTCCATACCTTTAGACTTTGGGCTCCAGATCCTGTATTGGTTCCTTGTTCTGAGTGTAACATAGTTTTTGCTGATCTGATCTGGTCCCTGACTTTTTGACCAGAACTATGAGCATTTTCGCCTAGGCATCATTATGTTAATTACCCTTCCGAAATATGAGATTAAAATGCCATGGCCATACTATCAAGGGGCATCAACCTTTAGGGGGCTGTGGGCACATTTGTCATCTGGAGAAACTGCCATGGGCACCACCCACACCATAACCTGTTCTTTTGGCAACAATATAAAGCTGCTTTCAATCTGAATATCAGATGGGGAAAGTGATCCTGTGGGCACCAGACATGGGCTCTGTGGCTACATGTGTATCCAGGGGTGCCTTGATGTGACAGCAAAATATTTGATTATTCCCCCTAACCTGAAAATACTTGCTTAATTTGAAAGACATTCGCTGTGGACTACATAATTCTGTATCGATTTGCAAAAAACAATTGTCGTGAATAAATCTCCCCTGAAGAATATTCATGAAGACATTAAATTTCAAGTGAAAGTTGAAAACCTGCAACTTATGCACTGACATATTTATGAAAAGAATCTGGCTCTAAATTATGCTAATTTAATTCAGAAGAAATATTTGTATGTGACCCCTGTGTCCCATCAAGCCTAGCCAACACAGCTGGAACTGCTTCCACAACTCTTTGCTATCTACGGAGCCAGAATAATTCATAACAGTAGTTCGGTAATAGAATGCTTAATTAGGCAAAACTCCGTAATTGTCTTACTGATAATTTTTTGGGAAAACACAAAAAAGGCAATAATTTAATAGAATCAAATCATTTTCTCCATGTGTGGTGTTCAGCTCTATGAACAGACCCTGCACATGTTTTCACCAGCATTGCATGAAGAGCATGAGAAGGTATAAATCTGAAATGTGTAAGAATTTTGCTGACTAAGGATTGATATACACATGCTAAATTAGAATGTAGGCCTTCCAGTTGGTTGCACTTCTTTAACCAATAAGCACTTAGTAGCTGCCCGCTTGCTAGAAGTACTTTTGGATTCTTGGACTAATTGTTTATAGAGTGATTCTTTTAAATATATATATATGTTGACAATGCCATTTGAATTTTATTTCACCTCTTTTATTCCCTAGAAACAATTCGCTTAGATCATGCTTGCCTTGGGAACAAAAACTATTAGAAAAGCTTCTGTGAACTATTCTCAGCCCATAAGACAGAGTAGGGCAGGCTTCCTCAACCTCGGCCCTCCAGATGTTTTTGGCCTACAACTCCCATGATCCCTAGCTAGCAGGACCAGTGGTCAGGGATGGTGGGAATTGTAGTCTCAAAACATCTGGAGGGCCGAGGTTGAGGAAGCCTGGAGTAGGGTCTAAACTAAGACTAAACGAGTAAACAACAACAACAACAACAATTCTTTCTTTTGGGGCGCATGTACACAGGCAACCTTGAATGAATCTGATGTGCCTTGCCAGCTTTAAAAGAGCAGCCGGTTTGGCATGCATTGCGTAAACTTCAGAACCTTAATTTCATTCCTTTTATTTATTAGATTTACATGCCGTCCTTCATCACAAGATCCCAGGATGGTTCACGGCATAAAAACACAAGGTAACAGCACACAAAAATAGTGTTTTTAAAAAACAAATAGCCCCTACCCCTCACAAACACATTTAAAAGGCTGTAGGATAGTAATCTGTCAAAGGCCTGGTTGAAGAGGAACATTTTCACCTGGCACCAGGTGAACCTCCCTGGGGAGAGCACTCCACAAATAGGGAGCCCCTGAAGCAATGGCCCGTTCTCATGTCACAACCCTCTGGACCTCACATGGAGGAGGCACACAAAGAGGGGCCCCAGACGAGTAACACAAAGTCCAGATCGGTTTATATGGGGAGAGACTCTACATTTGGCATAGTCCCACAATAAGGTTTCTCTAACCAGAAGAGATTAGAAAGACATGCGGCCCACAGATACCTCAAGTGCACCCCCAGGGTGGACGATGAGGCCATACCCAGATTAGAACCATAATACAGAATTATTTTGCCTGCCTCAGTCTCTTATAAAAATCATTTTAGGTCGGGAGGTTCATCATATCTGGGGCTACAAATACTGGTGTGTCTGCACTGCTAAAACAACTTCATCATGGACTTAGGACCTTCCATAAACTTCTCCATTGACATGTAGGCAGAAATGTAAACTAGTGAGGATATGTTCTTGTAAAATAAGCGTAGTTAAAAGAATGTTGCCAGGTAATCATTGCTGATTTTTCTAAGAAATGTCTCCGAAGTCAGTAGCAATTATGACAATTGCTTTTTTGAAATGGAAACAATTTGCTTGTTAGTGCCATCCTGGTTTGCACTAGATATGAACTGTCAAAATTTAAAGCAATAAATAACCATTACCTACCATAAACTCCGTGGGACTGAGCAGAGTAAATTCTTCCAGGGCTGACAAACTCTTTAAATTGTATTTTGATTCTAAACTGGATAACTTTTCTTTCTGGAAAGCATTACTTTTTGTGTGCCAATCAAAAAAACCCACACTACGTTGAAGCACCTTGAGATATTTTTGCAGAGTTTGCATGGTTATAGCTTGCTTGAGACCGGAAGAGAAATGTGAAGAAAAGTTAATATCGACCAACACTTATTTTTGATAAAGGATTGGTCTTGATCTATTCAGTATCTGTGTATATACCCCAGTCCATTGTAGACTTGTGTGCACATAGGCCCAGACAGTTAATCTATTAAGTCAGGCATCCCCAAACTCGGCCCTCCAGATGTTTTGGGACTACAATTCCCATCATCCCTGACCACTGGTCCTGTTAGCTAGGGATGATGTGAGTTGTAGTCCCAAACCATCTGGAGGGCTGAGTTTGGGGGTGCCTGTATTAAGGGATTGGACAAAACTTAGTGTAGTCCCATATCTCCACTCCAGAAGAGATGATCACTGCTATCTTTAATTATCCAGATGAAGTTCTTCGTTCATGTACCCTTCTAAATTTTGCATAAAAAATGAGATTGATCTGTACAGTGGACGCTCGGGTTGCAAACATGATCCGTGTGGGAGGCGTGTTCGCAACCCAAAGCGTTCGCAACCTGCAGCGCCATGTCTGCGCACACGCGTGTCGTGATTCAACACTTATGCGCATGTGCAAAGCACAATTTAGCACTTCTGCACATGCACGAGCGCCGAAACCCAGAAGTAACGCATTCTGGTACTTCCGGGTTTGGCGTGGTGCACAACCCAAAAACGCACAACCTGAAGCGTCTGTAACCCGAGCTATGACTGTATATGAAAACTGGATTGCCATTAAAATATGTATTGTAAATCATTTTTGAGATACCTCCTAGGAAGCAACTCATCAATGAAACAAATAAATAGTAATAATATTGCACATTCTAAAGCATCATTGATAATTGACTGGTTCTCTACTTTATGGAGGAAAGGATGACCTATTTAAGGGATTATCATGTCCATAAAATGGGAAATAGATATGGGGCTTAGAAAAAACACTGTTTTCAAAACAAAGAAATATCTCCTCCCCCACCCACCCAAATGGGGCATGGTGACATGACTATCAATCTTATGCAAGCAACTTCAAATAGATTACAATCAATGTAAGCAGGATTGTGATGGCACACCCCACCTCTGACTTCCATTTATGGACCCTAATTTGTGCGTACATCCCACATGCATACAACTTGTATGCACACAAGTTCTGTTCAGAAGGTCCAAATGACCAGCTGGTGCAATCCTCCTCCTCCTACATTCATCAGTTGTGTCCTCTTTGCTCTAATTTGCACAGAGCTTTCGGGTCATATGCATCAGAGAAAAGAGGGTCATGCTCCATCACTTTGGAGCTGAAGAACTGAACCTGGCACCATATGGATGCAAAGAAGATACTCTGCCCTTCTCCCAATCCCTAGATGGCCATTCCAGAGAATCAGGAACAGGGTCACCCCATGGTGTACCACTACCTCCCATACTTTATCCGCTTTAGGATGTCATGATCAATAGTACCAAATACTGCCAAGGGGGACTATATGCCTACTATCTCCCTCAGGAAGACCATCGCCCAGTTCTCTCAACCAAGGCTATTTCAGTCCTGATAACCCACTTTGTCTAACAGAAGCTTGAGCAGGCTGTGGCCACGCAGCTCCATCTTGCAATTGTAAGGTGCCATGTAAACAGATGTATGTATAAACATACATCTTTAAGCATACAGATATTCCCAAAATGAATGCTGCTTTAGCACAATTTTTGCCCGCACTGGGTGTTTTTCTTCCTTGGAATAATGTTCCCAGTCAGTCAGGGATCACACAGTGAGTATGTATGCATAAACATACAAATAGATATGTGCAGGTTCTCTGATGAAGGGCCATCAATGGTCTGAAATACATTGATTTGCTTTAGAAGAAATTTGCCCACTTGTTGGAATTCTGAACAGATTTGTCACCAAACTGGAATATTCTCTAGCTGCACTTCGCCAAAAGCAACAACAATGATAACGCTGAATTACGCCAAAGCTTCTAGCAAATGCTCAGATGAAGGTCTGACTTCTATAATAAGGAGAGCAGCAAAAATATTTATGTAATGCTGTCCGCATGTTTTATAGGCATGATACAAATTAGAATTAACAGGGTTAGTCTAACACTCCTGCGTCAGCCTCAGGAATCCTTTCACAGTGATGAGCAAAGTCACCCAAAGACAAATCATTGAAGATCTGCATAGCAATTGGCAAGGATGTTCACATTGCTTCTGATACCTTCATTTTCATGGGACTAACATTTCCTCCTGCTCAGTGAGTTTATATCATACTAATTATATGAAAGCTTTTCAGAATCATTCTCTCCAGCCATAATGTTTGATCAATACCATTTAACCTTAGTTCAACTAAATTTAGCCCAAGGTCTCTCACTTATCAATTTCAAACATAGATTCCACCCCCAACATTACCCTCACAGCAAATCTTATGAGTTTACTTGAACTGACATGATTTGTTTCCAGGACATTCAAGGTTAGGCTTGAATACTACAGCAAATGTACCCTTTTAGATTTCAAAAGTCTACAACAGTGACCACTTGCTCTACCCTCAGGTGACACAATACTTTTGGCGGTTCAAAAACATGTCCTTCAGCCAGCAATATGAGACCTGTGCTACAAAGCTATGTAACCACAGTTATTAGGTTAAAATGTGAGGAAGATATAGAGCCAACATGTGTGTTGGGGCAAATGTTTTTATCTTGATCGGTATTTAAATATCTGCATACTAGTAAGAATGCACCTTGGAAATGCTAATTCACGATATACGATATATGATATAATCTTTATTGTCATTGTCCCATACAGAACAATGAAACTGAAAATCTACCTGACAGAGGAAAGGATTGCATGTTTGAACAGCTATATCTAAGGAGCCTGTAAGTCATCTCAGGAACTGTCTTGACCTGGAACTAAAAAGATTGTAATGTCAATGCCAGTCAAAGTTCCCTGGGGAGGGCATTCTGGTAATGGGACCCTGCCACATAAAGGCCTTCTCCTTCATACATAATGAAATTCTCCCACTAATGGTACTCAGAGAAGTTGTCTCCCCTGAAGATCCTAATGCCAAGGTATGGCGAAGGCATTCCTTCTGGTACTTGAGTCCCAAGGCATTTAACGGTTTAAAAGATAAACAGAAACTCATTGAGCTGGGCTTGGAAGCAATTAGACAGCCAATGTAATTATTTCAGAATTTGTAATGTGGCTCTACCTAGTTAACATGGTCAGAAATCTAGCCACTGAGTTCTGAACTAATAAAAGCTTCCAAGTCATCTTCATGGGTGGCGCCATGTATAATATATTATTTAAATCCAATCAGGAAGTTACCAGAGCATGGATCGCATACGAAGATTGACTGATCATTAAGAATGGGTTTCTTGGGCCACCACAATCTACAACGATTTCTGACATTATACTTCTTTTTTTCCACTTCTTTCAAGCTTTTTTTCCCCAGTGTCATATCTTGATAGCAAAATAGTTGGCTTGTGTGAGCTGGTTCCTCAAAAGTGCTAGAAAAATCACTCACCTTTTCCCCCACACTCCCTAAGTCCTATTAGCATGTTATGGAAATGTAATTTGCCTCAGGCAAACTTTGTCTTCAGGCAGCTTTGTTACTTGCTATATTTAAATGATTCCCATACTTTTTCTTTTTCAGATTTCTAGCATTTTCAACCTGCAACACAGATGGAATTGGATAGCGAGCCCAATTTGTTTTATATTGTGTTGTGTTTGCAATTTATCCAAAAGCGTACGGGATGGGATCTCATTGAATTGGAGATTTTTTTAACCACAGTTATATAACTCAAAGGGTACTTTCATACAGCATTAAAGAAGCCCAAGACAGCTATGCATGACACACTGTGGGTCAATTATTTTCCACCTGAAAGCACTTTGTAAACAAGCGGAATAAATGTACAAAGACAACTAAGTATAATCAAAGGACAAGAGCAGCAGGAACAACTGTATTTAAAATAATTTTAAAGACTGTAGGGCACAATGACACCTATTTATTTATTTATTTATTTATTTATTTATTTATTTAATTCCTTCATTTATATATCCTGCCTTTATCCCAAATGGAGATTCACCTAGGCCAGAAAGATCAATAAATACAAGTTTTAAAAATTAATTAAAAGTAGTGCCAAAAATAAAAATCCAGCATAGCAAGTAGGGAGATGCAAAGGGAATACATTATTTGTTGCATTACTACAGAGCTGCCTGCCCATCAGACGATGTGGTTAGCATGCCCAAAAGTCATGGGTAATAGGAGTTGCAGCCCACAACATCTAGAGAACACTTCATTGGATAGTGCTGCGGTACTGAATAATTCAAAAGCAGTCTACAGATGTTAGAAGTGAGAACATTATCTGGAGAGAAAGTCAAGGTGATCTAAAGCACCTTGGCACAGGTTTGACATCTAAGTGGCAAAGCAAATGTGGATATACACGAAAAGGGCTGTGGTCTTCTATTTGTAAGTGTAAATAGCAACCACAGGGAGCAGGAGATGATTCAAACTGTGACTGTGATGTTGGAGGAGGAGGAATTTATTGCTTTATCCCTGTGCTGGTTTACCCATGAACATCACCACCCATGAAAGCTCCATTCAGCAAGTCTAATTCTATGCACACTTCTATGCACATTTATGTACACACTGAATTCTGTGGGCTTAATCCTGAATAAATGAAGCCAGAATTGCCCTACTAAATTAAAAAGGTAAAGGTAAAGGATCCCTGACAGTTAAGTCCAGTTGCAGATGACTCTGGGGTTGCGGCACTCATCTCGCTTTACAGGCCGAGGGAGCCGGTGTTTGTCCGCAGACAGTTTTTCTGGGTCATGTGGCCAGCATGACTAAGCTGCTTCTGGCACAACTGAACACCGAGACCAGAGCAGCGCACAGAAACGGCGTATACCTTCCCGCTGGAGCGGTACCTATTTATCTACTTGCACTTTTTGCTTTTGAACTGCTAGGGTGGCAAGAGCTGGAACCGAGCAACAGGAGCTCACCCCGTTGTGGGGATTCGAACCACCGACCTTCTGATCCCAGGAGGCTCAGTGGTTTAGACCACAGCGCCATAGTCAATTTCTTGCAGGACAGCATCAAAATGGCATGCCATAACAAATATTCAGATGCAAGTACCTATATCCCCTTATTCATGGATCATGTTAATCTAAGAAAGATACCAAGTAATATATAAAGTCTAATTATATATATATAGGGAACCTAAACAAAACTATTCAGGGACTTAGGCTGCAATCCTAAACACACCTACTTGGGAGTATTAGCAGAAGTGCTAGACTGCAGTGTTATAAAATTGCCTAGAGACTGTTTTTGTGTTCTCGTGCTCATGCTGCCTATAACACAATCAGCCAAGGCTCCCAAAATCAGCACAGTGGCATTGCAGTTCAAAAGACACCACAGAGGGATTCTTTTGCTCTGGTACTGGAAGTAAATTCCACTCCCTGAACTGAAGCAAGAGCAGCCCCAAGTGATGGTCATTCAGAGCAGAAGGGAAACTATGCAACTTTCTCTTTTGTTTCAGGACTAGCTGAGCTGCTCAGCCAACCACCTTTTTACCTCCTGGCTTCTGCTACATCACTGCATCGCCTCCCCACTTCCAGGCTGTCCTGTCTGGTTCCCAACCAGGATGCAAGTTAAAGGGACAGCATGCAGTTTGCCATGACACTGCCTCCACGAAGTGCATCTTCTAATAAATAATAATAAACCTTTATTTATATCCCACCCTCCCCGGCTGAAGTCGGGCTCAGGGCGGCTAGCATCAAATACAGTGGTACCTGGGGTTAAGAACTTAATTCATGCTGGAGGTCCGTTCTTAACCTGAAACTGTTCTTAACCTGAGGTACCACTTTAGCTATTGGGGCCTGCCACCACACCGCCAACGCCGCGCGATTTCTGTTCTCATCCTGAAGCAAAGTTCTTAACCCGAGGTACTATTTCTGGGTTAGTGGAGTCTGTAACCTGAAGTGTCTGTAACCTGAAGTGTCTGTAACCCGAGGTACCACTGTATATAACATTGGTATAAAATCAAATAATAATTAAATTACTTCCTAAAAACAGGTCAGAATCAAATTAAAGTCTAATTAGATGGTTTCCCGCAGGGTTAGGGTTGGGAACAGTAAATGCTCATCGGCTCAACTGTTTTCGCTGATCTTATATGGGCCTGTGATAATGCTGGGAGGCCTATTTCATACTTGTTCTTACAATTGCCCTGGTGTATATTCCGTCTTTAACTATTGCAGACTTCCAAGTGCAGGAAATCCTAGAGCTAACTATCAAGTGGACATAACTAGAAGACCACTTATAGCAGAATTTGTTTGTTTGTTTGTTTAAATGCACATGCTACTATTCATTGCTGAAATGGGCTCTCAGTGGCTTATGACAAAAGTCATAAAAACAATTAAAGAGGAACATAACCAATAAGCACGCCAGCATTAACAATATTCAATATAGTGCAGTTGTACATCATGGTCACCCTTGGATCAACCGTCAAGTCAAATATGCCAGGGAGAGTAAACATGACAATACTCTAAGTCACACTGAAGCAAAGGCAATTTGTGAAACTCATCAAAACTATCAACTGAGGCATTGAAATGGGGCTCAGTCCCTTTTCACAGCTTAACAATAATAACACACTAAAACCATTTTCTGATTAAATAAGTATTATACAAGGTTAACAGAAAATCTTGATTGGAATTGCCAGCCTCATCGATTAGGTTTAATTTACAATGCAAGCTGAGTAAAGCCTAATTTTATTTAACTTACATTGTCAATTGTAATTTCCCTCATCGGTAAAAGGTCTTTCATTTTCTTATTCTGTATGATTCTATTTTTAGGTAGTCAATGCTGTCAACCAAAAGAGAGCCTTCCAAAGGATTTTGCTCAAAATTGTTTTGTTACTACAAAAGCCCCATCCTTACTGGGAAAATGTGCTTTCAAAGAAAAAATGACAGATGCTTGAAAAAATGGCACAATGGAACCTCAGATCTGCTGATTCCAGGTTAACAAAAAAGATACTGAGCTAAAAGCATCTGGTGCTTCATTCTGTTGGAGGTCAACAAATAATTCTACATAAAACACCCACATGCTCACAAAAACAAAGCACTTAAGAGGTCACAATGAATACTGGCAAATCACTTGGGCTCTCCATTTTATTTACTTGGTCTTCGTTTTTCTTTCTGAAATTTCATGCAAACCGAACTAGAATTCTTTGATACAAAGCCTAAATCAACTTAACTCCCCACGTATATTCAAATCTGAAAAGGACAAAGTAGAACAGCAAAATATAGACAAATCTGACATCTTTGGAGAGACAGCCATTTCTTCTCTTCAGAACTGATTTGGAATTGTGTCCTGGACTAGGTACTACTGGCAACCGGGGACCAAATCTAGCCTCTATGAACTTCCCATGTGGACCCAGTATACCTCTTTTTGCAACAAATAATAATTTCTCTCACAGCATGTACACACAGATGGTGAAGGTGATGGTGACGATGCACCTCAGCAATGTTCTCCGAAACTGAGACCAAGACATAATAGGACTCTTAAACTTTCCTTCCTGCAGTATGAACAGGAAGAGTAGCACCCCCATAGTTTGCGCCTCTTGTCTTTGTCCATGGAGTTTTCTTGGCAGGGATACTGGAGTGGCTTGCCGGTTCCTGCTCCAGGTGGATCACATTTGGTCAAAACTCTCCACTATGACCTGTCCATCTTAGGTGGCCCTGCACGGCATAGCTCATAGCTTCTCTGAGTTATTCAAGCCCCTTCGCCACGGCAAGGCAGTGATCCATGA
Source organism: Podarcis filfolensis (assembly GCF_964270895.1). Lineage (NCBI taxonomy): Eukaryota > Metazoa > Chordata > Lepidosauria > Squamata > Lacertidae > Podarcis > Podarcis filfolensis. The sequence continues at coordinate 29,106,520 of NC_139612.1, forward strand.
AGGGGATCACTGCCTCTTTTGAATTATGGTGTTGGAGGAGACTCTTGAGAGTCCCGTGGACTGCAAGAAGATCAAACCTCTCCATTCTTAAGGAAATCAGCCCTGAGTGCTCACTGGAAGGACAGATCCTGAAGCTGAGGCTCCAATACTTTGGGCACCTCATGAGAAGAGAAGACTCCCTGGAAAAGACCCTGATGTTGGGAAAGATGGAAGGCACAAGGAGAAGGGGACGACAGAGGACAAGATGGTTGGACAGTGTTCTCGAAGCTACCAGCATGAGTTGGACCAAACTGCGGGAGGCAGTGGAAGACAGGAGTGCCTGGCATGCTCTGGTCAATGGGGTCATGAAGAGTCGGACACAACTAAATGACTAAACAACAACAACAAGTTTGTGCCTCTGCTGCTTATGGGCACAAACAGCTCAAGGTATAGGGGAACAGTACTGAACTGCTCAAGTTCCCAAAGCAAAGACTTTATTGTTGTTGTATTTATTGTTGTTTACACTGTGATGGGTGGGAATTAAAGTGCTCTTTACTTGTGCCTTGGCTTGTGCAGGGGTGAGTCAAGGGATGGAGCCCACTTGCTGACATATCAGTCCTCAGTGGGAAAGATGGCATGGGTATGGATTATCTCAAGGACTCTACTTAAGCCCACCACATTCACAATCAGTTTAAATGTTTTCTTTCTGATACATTTGGAACACAGAAAGAAGAATCCACCTTACACCAGATGAGACCACTGCTTGGACCTTCCCATTGGCATCTTTAATTGAAGATGCTTAATTTGGATGGGCACCCGAGTATCTTCCAGATATGCAAGAAACCTAAATTAGAAACCGTTCAAGATTGGGAAGGTATATAAACATATGAACACACGTAAGATAAATGAAGATAACCCCACTCAGTTACCAATATGCCTGATGAGCATTTACTGTTCCCAACCCTAATCCTGCAGAAAGCCATCTAATTAGATTTTAATTTGATCCTGACTTGTTTTTAGGAGATAATTTAATTATTGTTTGATTTTATACCAATGTTATACATTTGATGTTAGCCGCCCTGAGCCCGGTTTCGGCCAGGGAGGGCAGGAAACAAATAAAAGTTTTGTTTTTATTATTATTATTATTATTATTATTATTATTTCCAGGCTTTTCTGAGTAGAGTGATCAGAAGTCATGAAATCTGGAAAGAAAAGACAGGGTTTGAAACAATTTTAGAAAAATTTAAGATGTACTAATCTTAAATTAGTACATCTAAGATGTCCTAATTTTAGATGTATCTAAGATGTACTAATTTTATCATTAAAACACATAGAAATATAGTACATAGGTATGTGTTGAAATGAAACAAAGACATGAATACCGAAATTTCATGTGAAATCTGGGGATTTTTGTTCCAAAAAGGTTCAGATTTCTCAGTAGCAATGAGGTATGAATAAAATTTTATCAAAATGATGACTCAACAGTATGGGACTCAATGGAAAAACAAAATGATGAGTAAAGTGGGAGATCAAAAGTGCTAGATAGCTCATAATGATAATGGCAGCTTTTTCATATGTGGCAAGGATGTAAAAAGAAACAACTATTTTGGCAAATAATAACTGAACTGCTCAGGGTAATGTTCAAGTTACAGATAAATGCAGAGCCACTGTTGTGCCTATTAAATTATAGACAAGGAAATGACAGTACATGGAAATATCAAACACAGATTTTCGTACATAGTGACTACTGCAAGGATATTATATGATAAAATGGGGTGAGGGACAAAGCATTAAAGAAACTTGAATTATTTCAGAAAATGTGGGCTAGCAATTATAAATTATAAAGTTATCTGAGATGCTGAATCCTTATCAGATTACTAAAGAGAAAGCAAATGGATCCCAGCCTCTATCTATATCATCATCCATCCATCTATCTGTATGTATGTGCGCACGCACACACACACACTGTGTGTTACAGATATAAGAATAGATGGTTTGCTGCCATAAATAATCTTTTAGATAAAATTGAATTTGTATTTGTAAATCTATGATTATGTGTCTATATGTGTTCTTCTATGTATGTGTACAAATCTAAATATTTTTAATTAAAAGTTGGAAATCGTGCTAATGAGGGATCAGTGAGAGTGTGAATGGATGTATGTTGTGCATATGTATGTACACGTATTTCAATATCTATATAAGCATGAATAAAATAAGTATTATATAATATATTCTATTCTATTCTATTCCCCATTGTAGTAGGGGAAATTGTTTTGCAATATTAAGCAAAATTGCATTTAAATATGCATTCTGTATTAGGAAAAAAATGCATTAAAATGCTGAAGAAATTTCTGCAGGACTTTTAAAAAAAATAATAATAATACTAACAGCTATGGAAATGTAGTGATCTGAACTTAAGGTTGGAAAATGAGAAACCAAGAGAGAGAGAGAACATTCACCCAATCCTTAGTGGTCAGAGGGTCACATTTGTTCCCTAGAGCCTGAGGTTTCCCACCGCTCTTTTAGAGATTGACATGGCATTTGAATTGTGCCCTGAGTACAATAGATTTAGCTACGCTGAAGGGAAGGCAATGTGAAGAAGAGACTTGCTGTGGCAATAGATGGAGTCAATTTTATGACTTAACATCATCCTTAGGGAATCAAATGTGTACGGATGAATACTTATTATGGCAGTCATTATTTATCATTTCCAAATCTAATATAAGCTGTTTGTTCAGACACAAAATTCAGAATGAAAATGTTTCACTCTCTGAAGTGCTGACACTGTGCTTATCAGGATTTCAATAAACAAACACGGCTTTCAATACCTCTCTATGCAGCTGACATTTCCAGCAAAGATATAGTTCTTTATGGGATCACGGTTGTTGTTGGGAAAAGATGACAGTCAGATTAAAGGCTTTCCAATGAAAACTTGAGTTTTATGTCAAGATAAAAGTGGGAAGGGGGGAGTCTGTTTTATTTCAGGCCAGCCATATTAATCTAGGTGTATTATTAGGAACGAAGCAAACCCCAGAAATAGTTGCAGTCTTTCAAGGCTGTAACATAATCATTTATTATGTTTTCCCCTTTGGATACATTCAGCAAGTGCAGCTTACCTCCAATTAATAGTGCTGAATTTTTTGAAAACAAAAATGGGAGAAAAATAACTCAATCCAGGTATTAGAGCTTCAGGTACTGGGGTTTCCACAAAAGATGAAATAAAAACGATGGCAGACTTCTTTTGAAAAACAATACTCACATTCTGCTCATATAGAAGTTTAATATGCTCCCATGGAAGAACGGCCTTTTGTGTTTCCAGGAATATAAGAAAGGATTTGCGAGCAACTCCCATGCACACTTTCCATGCTCAAAATGCACCAACATCAAATGCAATAGATGCTATTATTTGTTTCCATTGAACAAAAGGTTGGAATGCACTCAGGTTGTTGAATTCATGCTGGGTTTTAGAGTGGTGCTTCTTGCAAAGTCTCCTTTATTTCTCAGGGCCCTAAGTAGCCAATCAAGAGCTTATACAATGTATAGAGCATGCTGCATCATGCCAAAGGACCATCTAATGCAACATCCTGTTCTTACAGTGGCCAGTCAGATAGCTATGGGAAGCCTGTTCATTTCCCCCCCTCAAGGGCTGGTCTTAACCAGCCTCCATAAACACATTCCTATCTTTTTGGGCGTGCTCTGGTCCATGGGGTCACGAAGAGTCGGACACGACTAAACGACTAAACAACAACAACAATCTTTTTGGGGGTCCTCTCCTTGCAAGTGTAAACCTGTGTAAAATTCTCCAGAAAGCAAGTCTCACAGTGGTCTGAAGCAGATAGCAACAGCAGGCCACTCAAAGGTTTTAAACCAGAATAAGGAAACATATCCATGTCAGACATGCTTGGCAGGGGGTTGGACTCGATGGCCCTTGTGGTCTCTTCCAACTCTATGATTCTATGATATGTCTTTCAGCACCATGGACAAGTCCATTCAAGGGATCAGGCAACTTGGTCTTAACTCAACCATTATAGCAGCCTTTCTCAACCTTGGGTCCCCAGATGTTGTTGAACTACAACTCCCATTACCCCTAGCTATCAAGGCCAGAGCTCAGGGATGATGGGAGTTGTAGTCCAACAACATCTGGGGACCCACAGGTTGAGAACCACTGCTTTATAGGAACAGACTACATTTCCTAGGTATCACTACCTTGCTGGAGAACAGAATTAAAAGGAAAGCACTCTTTCCTGGATCCTGGCACTCTGTTGCCTCTCCATCATCTCACATCAGAGAAGCGGCCAGTGATAGTGGGTGAGCTTGAGAAAGAAGGGGGTCTTTGAGGCTGCCCTCTCAGGGATTGCAGTCACTGGATGTCCCAGATCAGGAGTCTCCAGCACATGAGGTCCTTTGTTGCTGATTTTAGTCTCAGTGTCCATGTTACTTCCTCAGAGACAGTGTAAAAAAATAATTTTAGAGACAAAAATTTTGAAAGACACATTTTGGTGGTGCTAATTGACCTTGCCCAATAATGAGACAGAATTTTCAGCAGCTAGAGCCACTTGGATCATTTCTTTTGAAGAGTCATAGCATGCAGCTGCTGCAACAGAACCATCGCCTACACAGCCATGTGTGCTGAAGGTAACACCATATGGACCTCCAGTATCTCCTTTTAGCATTATCCATTTTGAGAACATGAATCCACCTACATTTTCTATGCCACCTGCTGTTAGTGTTGCTGCTATCAGAACACGCGTAGCTGCCGCGGTCAACAAAGTTCTTAAGCACCAATGGGACTGACTCTGCATCTGATTTCCTTATAGCCTTATGAAAACGATGTCTGTAGCAATGCTGCTGAGCCCCCTACTACTGAACAAATTCCAACTGATAAAATTCTCCATACATTTTGGCAAGATCATATAGACAACCAAGCTGTGAGACGTCTCACAGAGCAGTTTGGAACTAATTCAAACAGATATTGCAATAGCGCTTCTATCTGAAGAACAGAGACAACAGTGAGCCCAAACTGAGGCCCACCCATGGAGGTTCAGACCCAATAATACAGCATCCCATTTCAAAGTCCTGTTTAGGGGCTCCACTTGTGCAACAGGAAGGGTGGAGCAGCTGCACTTACAACAAAAAGCTTCCTGGTACAACATCTCCATAGACCAAGTCCTGAGCTTCCTGCTGTTCAGCACTAACCATAGCTCTATTAAGAGTTTTGCTTCCATAGGAAGGCTGCACACATGAGAGCAGAGCAAGACTGTGCCTGCCAACCCTATCGATGACATCACACACCATTAGCCTCACCCTTGAGATTTGCATGTTTAGCACAGGCTTCTGAAAAGAGAAGTCTATGTGCATGCAAATAAATTGCTACGCAGTCAGGAACCCTGGTCACAAAGTTCCTTGACAAATGTTATTTCCTTGTTGGAAGCTAGAGCTCTCAGTCAGAAAACAACCCATCTCTCTCCACTTCTTCTATTCTGTCCTTATACAGTTAGCTTGGAAAATGTAATGGTTTTAAAGAGACCGACAATCTGAGCCCAAGTTCTTTGGGACTTCCAAGAGCTTCAGAATGCCTTGGAGAACACCTGCTTCACCTTGCATCTTGAATCTCTCCAAATCAGCATTATTCAGCTTAAAATTCAGTATTTGTCGGAAATACATACCCCTACAATATGCACATGGTCCCACTCTCTCACCATGAGTTTAGCCTACACAGGGAGGCAAACTTCTGACAGTACTATTGATGTTTCTTTGGATATTTATCCCAAACATCCCCAAACCTGGGATGACAATCATCCTTCACTGGGCAACCCACTGAGAAGCAACCATGGATGAGAGGAAAAGGAGAGGCAACTGACAGTAAGTATGTTTGCATACAGTTCCAAGTAAGCAACTTGCAAGTGGCACTTTGCCCAAAAGATGCCAAAGTGAAGTGTATTGGCAGAAACTCCTTAACAGTTTGTTCTTATTGCTTCTAGGTCCCTTAACACAAATATAGATTAGGAAGCTCTGCAGCTGAAATGAAAGACGGTTCGTTGTGCCCCTTCTTCAGAGTGATTTAAAAAAAAATACTTAAAAACTATAACAATTATATTATTACTAAAAACTCAGGTATTTGTTTTAACAGTCCCATGAGAAATGAGGACAAACTGTTAATGTTTATTGAAGTGTTGCTAAGTGCTACATAACACTTAAGCAGTGCTGAAGGACTGGCACTTGTGCTATATTAATCATATTATGTCAATCATGGGTAACATATGGTATTATAATTTCACCAAGCTTGTTTACAAAAGATGTGAGCAGGTGTTATTGGTTGAATGCCAAATGTTTGCGTGCTTTACCAAAATGTTCTCTTTCAAAATTGTTTTTCAGTCAGTCAACAGTCAGAAAAATATTAAATGTTAATGTTTTAAATATTTCATATTTAATAAGGCTGTGCTGGCGGTGGCATTTTTAAGAACAATATTAACTGAAAGTGAAAGATTTCAGTACTCTATCAAACCCAATAAATTCTCAAAACTGGACGAATGGGCAACTCAATGGTATTTGTGATTCAGCAGAAGTGAATGCAAACTGATGTACACCGAAGCAAAAATTGCCACTTCACATTGCCACTGCAGAGGTCTAAATTGGTTGTTAACCATCCAAGGGTATCAGTGAAAATGTCAGCTCAGTATCTTCAGCAAAGAAAAAACGCAGATCCAGTTTGAAGATACGTAAGAAAGTGACTGAAAATAAACACATTATCACACCATTAGGACTTATAGTTCTGGGGGAAAATGAAGATTTAAAGGAGGGCAGGAGCTCAACAGTGCTTACTGTAAAGAGAGACAGTTAATATCTCAGATTGATAGAACTCTAAGGCTACAATCCTATGCACACTGAGCTCCTGGGAGTAAGGTGCAATGAACACTGCAGGACCTAATCCAGAGTAACATGTATAGGATTATGCCCAGAGAATGTTAGGCAATACATTCAAAACAACCCCCAAAAAAGGACTTCATGTAATTCAAAGCATATGGAGTTGATAAATGATATTATAATTTATATATTTTTTTATTCCTTCTAACAGGAAACTCTGACTGTCCACTTCCAGAGACAGAATGCTAAAATAGTTGGAAGAAGGAGGGACTAGGAAGGCAATTATTTTGAGGGTGGTTTGGATGCAACCATATATGTTAGAGCATGTGTAGGCAAACTAAGGCCCGGGGGCCTTCTAAATCTGGCCCACGGATGGTCCAGGAATCAGCATGTATTCACATGAGTAGAATGTGTGCTTTTATTTAAAATGCATCTCGGGGTTGTTTGTGGGGCATAGGAATTCGTTCCTCCCCCCCAAAAAAAAAATATAGTCCGTCCCCCCACAAGGTCTGAGGGACAGTGGACCAGCCCCCTGCTGAAAAAGTTTGCTGACCCCTGCGTTAGAGCAACACAACCAATTAAGTAAAAGAGGGAGAGAGAAGAAATCAGAGTTCTTTATCTAATAAACACTGAAGATGACCAAAAGTAATATGCCATTATATAATAACTGATGGTAAATGCGATGCCAAAACACAGGCTTTGATAACTTACCAACCATTTCTCTGGTTTATTTCTCATTTCAATAAGATTTTCAGTGAGGCAATAGGACTTGCATACATTTTGTGTTCAGTGTTGGTTGGAAAACTTGCAATGAGGAGCTGCAAGAGAGAAAAGGGGGCTGAAATACTCAGAGAGGTAGAATGTGCTAGAGAGCATGGATTGATACTGAAGCAGTAGCTAGAAGACAAAAGGGTCGCAGAAGCTGGAATGAGAGATGCAAATTGATGGTTAGTGAAACAGCCTGTAATTGGCATAGCTGGATCTCTATTTAAATTTTATTTGATTTTATGGGTTACCATTCAAACTGCAAAGGGTTGGTTTTTGGTTTTTTTTCAAAAGTATTTTTCTGAGAAACTATTTAACTTGTTGCCTTACTGAAACTTAAAGTAAAACCAAAGTTTGCTTTGGAAAAAATAGAGGCATGGTCTTGTTATTTACCCCATGTTACAGTGCCATACTACTCTATCCAGTATAGGGAGTAGGTTGGGATACTTCAAGTCCAGAAGCTGATTCGTTTAGGTAGCCAGAGAAAAATGAAGATATTCACTTGGTGACGGCAGCAAAGCTACAAAGAAGGTGGGGTGAGTCTAGTTTTGTCTGTCTCCCTCCCCTCTTTCTGTGCAGGCAACATCACACCTTCCAAAGCATTAAGCTAACTCATAAGGACTGTTCAGCAGCAAAGCATAACATGTATAATATTACATTTTTGTTTCCCAGAATCACTTCACTAAACCCATACTGCATTATAAATTTCTGCATCTTGAATAAAACCAGTCACAAGCCCAAAGGCAAATATTACAGCTTTTACAGGTTCAAACACACGATGCCTCAACAGTTAAACCCAAATACCTTTAGATATACAGAGTACAAAAAAAATCACTAATAATAAAACGCCACATGTGTTTTTGTAAACAATATGAAGCTACTCCCTTGAGGCAAAGATACAAAGGAGGCAATTTTGCAACAGTGAAACTAAGCAGAGAGGGCAGGAAAGATAAGGAGAAAAATTAATATGGGAGAAAATAAAATCCTAGGTTAAGTGGAGGAGCCGGTGATAATTGCAAACAGCTTATTTTGCACACTATGGCGAAGATATTAGAAGGGCTTACCCAATTAAGCAGTAATATTTTCTATCCCAGAAGGAGCACAGCTGGCCCACATTATTTTTAGCACGTGTAATATTTTGCTTTCTTGAGAATTATGATGAACCGCAGTAAAATGCACAGTGCATACGGCCATTAGCATATGCTCTCTGCTTTCTCTCCTCCCTAGCAAATTCAGATCAACAGAGGAATCTTTTAGCAGGCTGCAAGCTGTTTGACTCAAACCCCAGAACTGTTCAAAATTAGATTCTTGCTCTAGTACAAAATTCCAAACAAAAACATCTCTTTTTCACCCCCGCTGAATATATTTATCCATTCTACAAACTGCCTGTAGCAGTTGTTTTTACATTTCTTCCCCTGCTGATGTACAAAGATAGCTAGATAGCCACAGTTTTTGGGTGTACCCTTCCTACCATATTCTTAACCTGTTAGATTGAATTGTGGTTTGAGGCATGTTTAAAAACAGTTCTTCCTGCCTTTATAATGGATGTCGTCTCCCATTTGATAAAGATGTTCTACTCTTAGCTCAACCGACAAGCAATGTTTTCAGGGGAGGAAAGACTGAAACAGCCTGGGTGATCTACTGATAATCAGTTGCAAAGAATCTGAACAGAAATGAGCATTTTCTGTGATTCAGGCTGATAGTTGTCAAGTGTATGGTTTTTGTCTTCTTTTTAACCTTCTCGTATTCCTTTGGGAGCCTTCTTATTTTATCTTTCTATTGTATTTGTTAACAGTTATTTGTTTCACTATGTGAGAGACTTTGACAGGTTTCACGGGATATGCCCTCCTCCGTCTAAAGAAAAGCACCTTGATAATTTTAATGTTTTATGTTGATAAAATACTTTCTCCTAGTAGTGAAGGAAACATTAGCCCTACAGTGATGTACACCCTCACACAATTCTCATTAGGATTCTGAATCGCAATCAGAGCCTTCCTATATAAAGCAGGCTACCGAGTTCAGATATTCCCCCTCCAATGCATGAGGAACTCAAGACTCTAGAACAAATCAACAATGCCTTCTGGAACACCTGAAACTTAACACTCCTGTACCCATCCATCCCCCTTGCTTATTGGCAGCAACCTCCATGTTGGGAAGCAGTGCTGAATTTACGTATAAGCTAAACAAACTATAGCTTAGGGCCCCACTCTCTTGGGGGCCCTCAAAAAAATTAAAGGAGAAAAAAACTGGATGTACATTTCCAAAATATAACATAAAAAACAAACAAAATATTTCATTTTTTTTTAATATTTTTATTTTTCCATATAAACACAATACAACAAACATAAACATACAAGAACAAAAACAAAACAAAAAACATGTATCATTTCATATCCTAATTTCATATCCTATCTTCCCCGACTTCCTCATGCCTCCCCTTTCTGTATTCCAAATTCTTATCGATTGTTCAGCAAATCTTCCCTTATTTTAATTTAAATTTAGACTATTCTTCCTTATTTTCCTTGTCTTAACCATTACTAATAGTAACCATTTACTTTCCAGTCCAACATCATTCTAACTTTCATTAACTTCAAACAAAATATTTCAGTTCAACAATTACTTTGATGAAATACATATTTTGTTATGTGCAAGTGGCTTTAGATACCTATTAGGTCCATAAATTACCATATAGCATATATTCAACACAAAAAACAGTGACAATTTGTTGTTGACAAAGGACAGCTGGACATATAAAAGGCCCCATTACCTTCAGTAGCTTAGGGCCTCATCTAACCTACATCCGGCCCTGTTGGGAAGCCAGATGAGGTTGGGGACTGAGAAGGGGAGGCAAAATGCTCAAGAAATTTGGGGGCATGGCTTGCTCAAACACCCCTGCTCCCATCTCCACTTTGACTATTTGCCCAAACACAACTTATAACATAAAGACTGGTAAGAATATCTGGGGTTTTAGGTCTCACCAAGGCTGTGATAGAACTGTCATTGGTTCACTTTGGAGAGCAGTGGTAATATACTTCTGGTGTTATAAACTATCTGCTGCCTAGCGTCCAGATGGAAACTGCAGCTGTTAAAATGAAAAGGCCACAGAATTCCTCTCACTTTTTTCTTCCTATGGGCATTCTATATCCCCTCCTCCCTCCACAAGCTTCATTTGACCTCTGGCTCCATTTGGCAGTTTTTAACAGCAGCATGTGGATAGTATGGTACCTCTGAACATGTGCAGAATTTTTGTCTCTTCCTCACCAGCTCCTGCATAAGGAAGGGGAAGGGGAAAATCTTGCATTCAAAAAAAAAAAAAGGGGTGATATAAGAAAAACTGCTCCCTTTTCCTTTATGTGGTATTCCAGAGCCCATATAGAGTCCTTAAGTGGGTCCCCTATAGGTAGGAGAAAACAACAGAGGCCAACCAGAGAATATTGAGAAGCAAAGCAGCTGGTAAGCCTGATCTTTATTAAAGGAACTGTTGCAACAGGGTCCCCACTCACCACAGGCAGGAGGGAGGAGAACCCTGAACAATGGTGCACAAGCCCCTATATAGACTTTTGAAATTGCCCACCCTATAGCCCAAGACCACCCCCCTAAAACATCATACATACGTCACAGAAGGAGGCGGTCTACAGCAGAAATCCTGTCTGCCAGGAAACCTGATAATGGTGACTGATTGCATTACCTGGGCAGTCTGGCCATTCTTTTGTGATGGTTAATACTTTAGTTCCTGAATCCACGTCACAGGCTCACTCTATTCATACACAAATGCACCCTTAACCTTAAGGCAGGATTTGCAAGCAGAAAGACAATGGGAAGGCTTTCCCCATTTGCCTCCCTTACTGCAGAGGAATATTTGAGGTCATTGGGAGAGTAAAAATGGCTTCAGGATTGCTCTCCCGTACTATTTTAGACACATGCTTCTTATATTTTTGTGCATTTGTGAATATTTATTCTATATTTGAGACTTTAAAATTATTATAACAAAAGAATGGCCAGAGCCCCAGAACTTTGCTCAAACTGGTCACCACTTTTGGGGGGAAGGGGCACAGATTAATGGTTAAGTATTTTCCTTGCATGCAGAAGGACTCCAGTGTCTCTAATCTAAGAGATTCTGGAGAGCTGCTGTCAGTCAGTGTAGATTAAGGTTACCAGATTTTTTTCAATGAATCCGGGGACACTTTTCACCTTCAATGGATTTTGTATGGGAGCTGATTTGTAAATCTGGGGACTGTCCCCGGGAAACAGGAACATCTGGTAACCTTAGTGTAGACAATACTGAGCTAAATGGACCCAATGTTCTGGCTCAGTATAAGGCAGCTTCCTAAGTCCCTACCACATTTCCCAATGAAAAAGCAGCGAGAAAATCACATACATTACTGAATTAAGAAGGTGATCTTATTCTGTCCTAATTGTGTAAAATAAAATAAAATCACCTACCAGTTCCTGAGCAGTTCTCATTCACTTGAAAACATAAATAAGCTTTAAACCTTTTTAGAAATAGGTACGGGGAAACGATATTTTGCATCCCTCTTCAGTTAACAAATGTATATGACTTTGCTTGAACTTTAAAATATTACGCCTTGAATTTCTGCTTACTGTTTGACCTTAAGAAAATTATTAGCGTTTCAAACAGATTTGTTTTTAATCAGAATGAAATCCTCACACACAAAGGTTACAGTATCATTCACGTTAGCCCACCACAAAGGTCTTTCTGGCCATTTCTTATAGTTCTAAGGCCATTCAAAAAAGATCAGGGTGTGCACAAACAGGAGGGAGTGGATTTGTCAAAGTTAGCTATGTCTTGATTTGGAAGCTTTTTTAAAAAAACACACACACACAATTGCTGCACTGCAGATCATCTGCAGCTCAGATCTTCTCGTTAGTGCAATAATAAGAATAAACAGGAAGAACGAAGTGGCTCATATGAGCAGGATCTATATTTAGGATATCAGCAAAATACACACATGACAGATGTTAGCAGGAGAAGCGGCTGCAAGACATTGATGCACCTGCTCTGCTGTCTGCTGAATTGTGATATGGCTCTAAATCCAAGCAGGTGCTTGCTAAGCCGTTCTACTCAACCTAATGGTGATTACTTAGCCAATGTGATGATTTCCCAGTGCTCCTCCTCTCTCCAAAAAGTTTCCTAAGTTGGCACATGAACGTGGAACACAGAAGATTACACAAGATATTTTTGTGGATTTTTTCAACCACTATCCAGTAACCAGTCCTGAGCAGGGTGACCAGGAGCTGTGTCATTCATGATCTTCTGCAAATGTAGCTCATTGTGCAGGGGAGATAAAAGCTGCACCTGCCAAAAGAAATTCTGTGTTCAGCACTAGATATCCAGGGTGAGCATCAGCTCACGAGGCAGCCTTCAGCAAGTGGTGCTGAAGGGTGAGGAAGGCTCAGTCACCTTAAACAGAGAGCACTGGGAGGCAGTGGCAAAAGCCAGGGGCTGCTGAAACAGCATTGTGCAGGTACATCTGGGCAGAGAGGATACCAGCGCACACAACCCCATGTTCCATGCCTCGGGATAGGCAAATTTGCCAGTTCTCGTCTCCCTTGGTTTTTCCAGCCTTTCATTCAGTTTTCCCTATTTTCGAAGTTTTCTTTTAAAATCTGCACAGAGATATGCAAGCGTTGTTAATGGGTTTCTCTGTTTTTGTATCACATGATATCAGGTGGAATGGATCCCACCAAGAAACAGGAGGATTTGCATTCAGTGCCAAATTTAAACAGGACCAAAAGCAAACCAGGGCTGCAAAGGGACAATCGGGAGTGGGCTTCCTCTGTAGTGGCAACTTTACCTGTCCTGTGTGTGGCATCAGGTGAAAGACAGGTAGGTGTGGTCAGTCCAAAACTGCATCGTGGGCCAAACTGGGAGGCCTGGCTAGCCAGACGAACCCCATCACTGGGCTACAGCTCCACAAGTTTGTAGTAAGAGCTTAAAATTATTCACATGTAGGCCTTTGCTTTCTCTTTCAACCTGAATTCTAGTGAATAATTTGGGCCTTTTAAATGTATTGTCTCTTTTATGTTCTATCTATGCTGAGATCAAGCAAAAGGAGTGTTAAACACACTTGCATCTTCACCTGCCACCTAGCACCAACTAAAACCTCTCATCTTTCTTATCTGTTCAGTTTGGTATGCATTACACCTCAAATGGTTGTTTCCATCTCTTCCTATTATCTGCATCATTTTGAAGTTCACCTGGAGACTTTAGGTGGTCCATTATTTTGCTGCCTGAGGCAAAGAACAGGGTGGTGTCTCTCCCCCAGTCCATGCACAGAAGTTGATTAGACTGGCAGCTGAATCCTACTTACTGTCCCTAGTGTAAGGACTGCATCCTCCACTGTACCAGGAGACATAAGGCTGGCTTGGTGGCTGTAGAGCAGGCTGCTGCTACTTAGGCAGCTGCCTCACTCTGCTCAATGATAGGGCCTGCCTTGCTTCTGACACAATGCCAGAATTTTATGAAACAGAGACTAAAGTTTAGAACAAACAAACTTTACTACACTCTGTGCAACTAATATCATACCAACTGCTTTAAAAATGACTGTTGACATGTTTCAGTTTGCTGGTGGTCCTCATAACAACTTCCCTCCATGCACCTGCTCACAGAACAGGTTAGTTCCTAGGCAATATTAAATGACTCCTAATCTAATGCAGCAAGGCCAGCACTAGAAGCAGATCCACTGGGGAGGCTTTGATAGAGGAGGGAGCCAGTTGTGAACCATCTAGCCTAGTGAGAAGATCCCCATCGCCAAGATCCTAAACTAGATTAAACCAAGCTACATTAGCAATGTGTGTTGGGTCAGCTTTTTCCTGTCCCATTAACTTTGATCCTGCTTTTATATTTGAGGTATATTAAATCTGCATCAGTTCATTGTCATGTTGAATTTGTGCTATGATGCATTTCTTGAATTGCTGGGTTTGTCATATTTGAAAGTGTTTGCTACATTTTGTAGCAAGTTGGTTTCTCAAACGTGATGTTGTATCGTGATGATTAGCTGATGTTACTGTAAGCTGCGTTGGTCTCAGTACTTTGTGGGAAAGCATCACATTAATTAAACAACTAAACTAAACTAGGGTCAATCCAATGCGAGGTGTTTGACTTGCAAGAAGACACCTAGGTGAGTATGTGAAAGGTGAAATCATTGCATCTGAATATGTCAGGAGTTTAGGCTGCAAAACACACCCTACCTGAAAAATACATATCAGCTCTACAATGAAACCCAATATTGTCTCTGTGTATGCCTTGTTAAAGAATGCAGTTAATGGGTTCATTCCATTAGCTGACTTATTCCTGAGATTCATCTGGCTGAATCTGGTGACTTCCTTCTCCGTGTTACTGGGCATGGAACTTTGTATATAAAAGGGCTCAGATTACAGAGTTGGTTGTGGGTCATGGGTTGTTATCAGGAAGGAATGGATCATCATGGAACTGTAGAGTAACCTGAACACTTTGAGAAGAGCTCGTCTGAGAAGAAGTCTTGGAGACTTGCTAGACTTCAGGACTCAGAGAACTCTAGGATGTTGCTAGGCTCTGTGCAAATTGACTTAGAACTTGCGTGTGGACTTTGTAGTACAGGAAACCCCCCTGGGACTAGAAGGGGGAAAGCCTTCATGTAACCTGTATATAGTGTGTAACTACAGAGTGTGTGTTTTGTGTGCGTGAATCAAAGCAAAGGGCTACCTTTGAAGGTGACCCAGAAACTACAACTAATCCAGAATACGACAGCTAGACTGGTAACTGGGAGGGGCCACCAGGACCATATAACACCAGTCCGAAAGGATCTTCATTGGCTCCCAGTGCATTTCCAAGCACAATTAAAAGTGTTAGTTCTGACCTTTAAAGCCCTAATCAGCCTCAGCCCAATATACCTGAAGGAGTGTCTCCACCCCCATCGTTCAGCCCGGACACTGAGGTCCAGCTCTGAGGGCCTTCTGGCGGTTCCCTCTCTGTGAGAAGCAAGGTTACAGGGAACCAGACAGAGGGCCCTCAGTAGTGGTGCCTGCCCTGTGAAACGCCCTTCGTTCAGATGTCAAGGAAATAAACAACTATCTGACTTTTAGAAGACATCTGAAGGCAGCCCTGTATCGGGAAGTTTTAAATGTTTGATGTTTTAGTATGTTCTGATATATGCTGCGAGCTTCCCAGGGTGGCTGGGGAAACCCAGCCAGATGGGTGGGGTATAAATAATAAAATTATTTGTTTACTTATCTAACTCTGCTTAAAACAACAACTGTTTCATGCTGAGGGAACTTAACAGCTTTGCTGAAGCTTTCATGGTGCACCTACAGAGAACAAGATTTTGGGGTGATAAAGATGAACACACACCCCAACAGGCCTCAACAAATATTTCCCCATGGAAGAACAAAAGAAGAGAGCCTGCTGGATCAGGCCAGTGGCAAATCTAGTCCAGCACTCTGTTCTCACAGTGGCCAACCAGATACCTGCAGGTGAGACACGAGCAGGACCTGAGCATAAGCAGCACTCTGACCACTCAGCAATTGCTAGAAATCACTGTCCCAAAGCATCACTCTCATCTTGGCTTTCATTCCACGCTCTACTTTCAAGAAACTAAGTTCCTTCTCTGCCCTAAATATTGAGGCATCACTATGTTGGCTATTTTACCATCACCATATGTTTGTACTTTACATTTAATCCTCTCTGCTCCTGCAAAACAGCTGCCACATTGCAGCCTAGTGCTGGCTGGGTTTCAGTGACATATGAATCAAACCCTGTGAGAAATTTCCCCCTGCCTTACATCCATGTGGAAAATTGAGGAAAATCTAGATGAAGATAAACACAAACTGAAGCTACAGGGAAACAGTGAATCAGCAAGTTTGGGGCTTGAAGTGCTTTCCCCTTTCATCGTTGCGGTGGATTAAAACTAAGCATTACTCAGCTTTGTCATTCCGATGACTAAACAGTGAAAAGTTAAAGCATCCCGAATGATGCCAGTTTCGTTGGCTAATTAACAGTCGACTTATTGGAGCTGCAGACAACTGCTGTGTTTTAAGTATAACTATTAATTATAATGTTAGCAGAATATTTGTAATCACTTCAAAATTAACCTTTATATCCTCAGGAGCTTTTGCTTTATATAAGAGTCACTTGGACCCTCATAGAGAAACTAATTAGTCCATGAATGATAAGTGTAGAAGGAACACAAATTAGTTCTTTGTTTACTGCTGCATGGCAGTACCATATAATTTGTATTGTAATTAAAATGTGTGGCATATTGTCAAAAGAAGTATATGAATCAGGGATAACAGCAGCGTTTCAGGGTGCTGGAGAGGCAAAGGATGTCTACTGGCACATGGTATCCCCTAGCAAACTGGGCAATGAAAGATGTGAGGATAAGGAGATAGACATCTATCCATTTGTTTATACTGACTGAGTCTGAAAGTGGTAGAGTCAGCATTATAGGAATTCTAAGGTCTTATATATGTGTGTGTGTGTGTGTGTGTGTGTGTGTGTGTGTGTTCATAAATGTACAAGGCAAACACATACATAGGTATATTAACCACGTGTCTGAAATAGTACAGGAGAACAATCCTGAAACCATTTTGACTCTCCCAAATTGACCTCAAATACTTCTCTGCAAGGAGGAAGGAAATGGGAAAAGCTTTCCAATTGTCTTTGGACCATAGGGGCTTACACCTCCCTGTAAATACACTCTGGCAAGTATCTGTTAAGATGAGCACACTATCAATATGTGTAAGAGATTCAGGAAGTGTTTACCGTCTCAAAGGAATGGCCAGGCAACCCAGAAAAGGCAATCAGATAAGGCATTATCAGGTATCCTGGCAGACAGCAGAGAAGCAACACACTCAAATTTCTGCTGGGGACCACCTATTTCAGTGATGTGTGTATGATGTTTTGGGGGGGTGGTCTTGAGCTACAGGGTAGGCAATTTCAAAAGTCTATATAAGAGCTTGCACACCAATGTTCTAGGTTCCTCCTCCCTCCCTGCGTGGGGGAGGGGGGACCATGTCGCAACCATTTAATAAAGATCATGCTTACTAGCTGTTTTGCTTCTCAATATTCTCTGGTTGGCCTCTATTATTTTCTCCTTGCGTTAGAAAACCTACATAAGGACTCTATACAGGCTCTTGGATACCCAAAAGGGATAAAGGAGCAGTTTTTTTCTTATAACAGTAAGTGGGATTGAACACTGAAATGCATCTGATTCTTCCCAATCACAGTGGTGGGGGAAGAGACAATGCCCCCCCCCCCAATAGGTCCTTGATATACGCATCTGTGGTTTAAGGTGTTTGGCTTTTTCTGCTACTAGAATATGACCCTTGAATGCTTTCCACCAAGGCAACACTACTATAGCTCAAAAAAGGTGCCTTGGCCCTGGTGCTAAGAGTCCTTAGGGGTCCCTTATTTTCCTCAGAGAGGTACAATTCCTAGTGCATTTTAACAGTCTCTCTTCTCTGTGAACAGTGGCTTTCTGAGGGAAATACGAGTCTCCCAACAGTTCTCAACATAAAGCCACACTAGAAGCGGGGGGGGGGGGGGAGTATACCTGTCATTAAAGCAAAGCAGAATTGTGCCGAGTCCTGGGGAGTACTGGAAAGTCTGGGGTATAAATAGTATTTTTGTGTAATGTCTCCTATAAGGGAAGGGAGGGACTTTGAGGTAAGCAATTCCCGACTTCCCTCAGAGTTCCTGCCCATTTCTCAGCTTGGCCACCCTAGTGAGAAATGGCTAAAACTGTTTGCTTAAGTACAGGGTGAAAGATTCTGATAATGAGCTATCTCAGTCTGCTATCTGCCTTACCCTTGTGCCAATGGCTCCCATTGAAAAGTTGAATATTTCTTAGCAACTAAATTTACATGTGTTAATCTTTCAGTCAGATGTGGGTGAACTCAGGATGTGCCTGAGGAGGTAAAGGTAAAGGTACCCCTGACCATTAAGTCCAGTCACGGACGACTCTGGGGTTGTGCGCTCATCTCGCTCTATAGGCCAAGGGAGCTGGCATTTGTCCGCAGACAGCTTCCGGGTCATGTGGCCAGCATGACTAAGCCACTTTTGGCGAACCAGAGCAGCGCACAGAAATGCAGGGATTCGAACCACTGACCTTCTGATCGGCAAGCTCTAGGCTCAGTGGTTTAGACCACAGCACCACCCGGATCCCACCTGAGGAGGAGGAGACTGGAATCAGGCTTGTCCCAGGATCACCAGAGTTCATCATGAAGGGTCTCCTGTCATATTAGAGTTATGCCAACCTTATTGTGAATGCCATGATCGACAGTGATACACCATGGAAATAACTACAAATGGACATACCTATTACCCAATAATCACATCATTAATGTAATGTGTAGCCAGGTCCTCAGTTAAGTTCAGAGCCTTTCGCATCACTTGCTACCTGATCCTTTTTTAACTGGAGGTATCAGGGATGGAACATGAGACCTTCTGCTTGCAAACCATGTGTTCCACCACTGACCTATGGCCCTTCCCCTAAGATTCAGGGGGAAGAGGGGAGACAAAAGTCTTCCCATTTGGATGGACATGTTCCCCTCGGCCCATTAGAGAAATTACCACAATCCTTCCTCACCTCAGGGTAGCACATCATGCAGGAACACTTGATAAACTGTCTAAAGCTGCTCTTGTTAAAATACAGCCATTAGCTCCCATTAATTATTGAAAGCTTATGTCAGGAGTGGAGGACAGTTGTTCCATTACACTACCCTTCTGATACATCATTAAGGTCTAGTGAGCAATTCCTTTAAAAATCTGAGAATATCCATATTGCAATTTAGTTCAGGAAATGAGGAGGATGTCAGGCAAAGTGTTTTTCTTTCTCCCTTCATTCCTTGCAATGCAGACGTTTCACAGCAAAAAAATCCCACCCAGGTGGAGCCATTTGTGCATATTTCCACATATTCAGAATTGCTTTCACAATATTTTGATTATTCTTCCCCTTCCACATCTGATGTTTCTCATTTAACTTGTTAAATTGGGAATAAAACTAATTGCTCAGTGTTGAAGGGGGGGAAACCGATGGTGCAATCTGAAATAATTTCATTTCTGTTTTCAAAATATCTTCCAAAAGATCTCCTGTTTCTTAATTGGGCCACTGGATAGGTTAATTAGGACTTTGTAGATTAATTAAAGAAATTTTATCCATTTTACAGCAATTTACTAATTCTTATTTAGTTCCATTTTATCACTTCAGCTAATGTTCTGTATCTATAACGGCTGTGGCCATTTCTTAAAAGCTCCCAAGAATACAGAATTTTGAAAGGGGGAAGCCAGGAAAAGGAAAACACACTCTTTTAATCATATTAGGGTCTTTTTTGTAATTCCTTTCATGTTGTCCTCATAAAATACTGGCTTGTCAGGGTCTCCGAAAAATGTTACACATCACTTGGGAAGACAGGTGAACTAATGTCAGTGTACTGGAAGAAGCAAAGATCATCAGTGTCGAAACAATGATTATTCAACATCAACTCTGTTGGACTGGTCATGTTGTTTGGATGCATGATCATCGTCTTCCAAAGCAACTACTCTATTCCAAAATTTGAAAATGAAAAGTGTAATGCCGGTGGTCAACAAAAGAGGTTTAAAGACTCTCTCAAGGCAAATAAACACAAACAATTGCGAAACACTGACCTGCAAGTGCTCCAACAGCCTTTACCAAAGGTGTCATGGACTTTGAAGACGCTCAAACTCAGGATGAAAGAGAGAAACATGCTAAGAGGAAGGCACGCTCGGCAAACCCTCACCATGATCAACTCCTGCTCGGAAACGTATGTCTCCACTGTGGAAGGACTTGTGGATCCAGAATTGGCCTCCACAGTCACTTACGAACCCACTATTAAAACCATATTTATGGAAGACAATCTTATTCGGGTATAATCACCAAAGAAGAAGAAGAGGCTCCAAGGGGTGGGTGGAAGAGGCAGCTGTTCCAGGGGAAGTGAGTAGCACTTTTTGTGGTTTTGTGCCCCTCATAAGGCAGGAGCCAGAGCTGGAGGAGAAGTAGGGGTCTGAGCAGTTGGAGGCACTGGACAGGATGCACCGGGATTGCAGCAAGAATGCACCCTCCCAAAAGTGCTTTTGGGGGTGCAAGATCTTGGCGTGAAATCATGCAAGATCATGGCACCCAAAATTACCACTAGGCTCTCACATAAAAAATGAGGTGTCCCTTTTTTCTTTGGACACTTGTGGGGTATGCAGCCCTACTTTTCCTACCTAGAGATGTCAGGGAGTGGACCTGCAAGCATCTACATGCAAATTCTTGTGCTCTGCCATTGATCCTGGGTTCTGTACATATTCACCCAGTGTGTCCTGAAAGAGCAGCTATAAAAGGAGCCTCCTAAATGGGCCGTGGAGAACGAGGCAAGAGCAGAAAGCAAGAAAATTGGAGTATCATAGAATGAAATACTAGAGAATCTGTAGGACACATGATCACCCTAAAAAAGAACCTTAATGGGAAGTGGACGTGAGCAAGCCAACAGGAAGGACTAGTTAATTGTGGTGGGTTGTTTCATATATCTTCATGCATTTTAAATATAAAACTGTCCTGGGATGCTAGACAAATTGATGAAAGGGTGGTATACAAATAAGCAAAGCCTGATTAAGAGCCGGTGTAGAATGCGGAGGAGTTGGGGCCCAACTTTAATGGCGTTTTGGATTTCCAAACAAGTTCATATTTCAAAACATCAGTTCTGAAATTCCAGTTCTGGGATATAAAACAACCAAGTACTCTTGTCATGTAAGACAGTGTGAGTCATCTCCTAGCTCTTTCAGTATAATTAGATTTGGAAGAAAAATTAGAAGACTTTGCACAATCACACAAAGAATATTAAATATACGGGGGGATCAGAGTAGGAGCTCAGACCTACAGATTTTGTGGTTCTTCTGCACAACCATAATAATAATAGCCCCCATGAACTAGATCAGTGACCTTCAAATGATCCAAGACCCACCTCTGACTCCCAGCCCATAACAAGGGATAATAGGGGGCAGTTATCTTTTGCATTAAAAAAAAATGTTTAGGATTATAGGATGCCTTGAGTTTCTTTGAAAATTAGGTTGGGGTAGAAATGTTTTAAATAAATAAGTACAATGCACAACATATCTGTTGTGTATCTGTGTATCTGGCAGCCTGAAAGTACAGGGGGTCATTTATTTATTTATTACCAGTTAGCTTGCTTTCCTTCTCCACTGAAGAAACATCTCATTTATTATTGGATGAGAAAGACCACACATCCTGTTAACAGTGTGCAACCCAGAACATGCCAAGAACAATGTGTTAAAAGGGTTGTGCTGGTGTGAGCTACCCTCTAGTTTTATAAACTGCTTCTGGCGCTGACCATTGTCACAGGCAAAATAGCAGGTTTAGCAGACCACTGGTCTGACATTGGGGGCTGTTTTATGTTCCTAATTTATTATCCGCTTCTTTTCTTTTGTGCCAGTTGGCACATTGCATAAAAGTTTCATTACAAAAATCATTCTCACGTTCAGCTGTACATTAGTTCAGCTCACATTTATACTTTTGAAGAAAATGAGTGATTCATCATCAAGACATGTCCCTGGTATGACTCATTTATCTCAGCAAGCAGCCCTAATCATGCAAAGGCACCAGCTCTCCTAATAGGAGCCTCAATAAAGAATGGCTCATATTTGTCCATGCATGGACAGTTTGAACTTGCAAATGTAAAGATTTTTCTTCTTCTTTTCCTTTTTCTTCTGTATAGATTTGGAATATTAAAAAGTTGCTACATATCTTATCGCCGCCGTGCATTGTTTTATGACCCTTCTCCAGAAACCCAAGGTGATGATGACAGACAGAAATGGAGAGAGAGTAAAACATTTGCTCCGGCAAACTGTCATAATTACATCTACAAGAGGGTCAAGAAAGATTTCCTGCTTTCCACATTCTGTATCTGCTCTGTAAGAATCATGGCTGCCATTCCAGGTTCCTTATTACGTTGAAGCAGCATGAGGGCTGATTCACACATGCATGCTTTTCTAGTGAATGTGTGAAAGAGATCAAAACAGCTGGGAGGGGGGGTGCCACGTTATGTCAGCTCAAAGAACAATGCTTTTTTGTGCAATATTTTTTCACACATTCAGCTGTGAGTCATCAAATAATGAAACAGAGTGATGATCATGCATTGGGGAATAAGCCCTAAGAGTGCTTTCCTGCTAGTCAGGGCAACAGTGAGTTGCCACACACAGCGCTAAAAACACATTATACAGACAAGTCTTACACGTGCTTACTCTGGCATGTTCAATAGGCCTTACTCCTGGTTGAATGTACACAGAGTGTGTAGCCTAGAGTGTGTTATTTGTGAAAGGACAGACAGTAAAAGGTGGCCTTTTTAAAACCTGATGTATTTTCTAGCCTATGTTGATACACTCAAATTAAAGTTGCAGGAAATGCAAAACTGACCCAAGTATCACTTGTGAAAATGACCTAATTCAATACAGTGGTACCTCGGGTTACATATGCTTCAGGTTACATACGCTTCAGGTTACAGACTCAGAAATAGTACCTCAGGTTAAGAACTTTGCTTCAGGATGAGAACAGAAATTGTGCTCCGGCGGCATGGTGGCAGCAGGAGGCCCCATTAGCTAAAGTGGTGCTTCAGGTTAAGAACAGTTTCAGGTTAAGAACAGACCTCCGGAACAAATTAAATGCTTAACCCGAGGTACCACTGTATCTCTATTTAATTCCTTATTGTACCTTCTTCTCCAGCATTCATACTACATATGGAGAATGGCATGGGACTAAACTGCTGCCCACTTCATGCCATCAAATCCCCAGCACCCCATTTCCTGGCCTTTGTTTGTCAGGTCAGGAACAGGGACATGTGTACATGTACAGTTAGGGAGGGGTGATTAATCCTCACAGGTGAAAGCAGGAATAGACCCATTCTTCCTCCACACACAGAAAGATTACATGAAGAAAGGCAACCCAGTCAGATGAGTGACATATAAATAATTTGTTGTTGTTGTTGTTGGGGTCTACAGACAGAAGCCCAGTTCAAACATGACATTTGTGGTGCAATAGGTGTCCATACACTTAACTTCTTGACTCCATGACCTATGGAGAGCCACCTAATTTATTTTCATCAAGAGCACCATGTGCAGAATGCTGTCTGTACTGCATTTTGACAGATACCATGGTAATCAGTCAATGAGCAGAATTCAACGTAAGTGAGATTTATGTGCATGGAACAAGGACGTTCCTCTGTCTTTTCTCCCTCACCCTCTAAACCTGTTCTAGGGTTTCTCCCAAGCTTCCAGAGCAGGGTTGGAGGGAGTGCACAGAAAGAAGGGAGAAATTCCTGTCACACAAGCAGACTTCGTTCTATTCAACCAGCAACTTGGTTGAATCCCGTCCGACATGCTGGGAGCTAGATGAAATATACTTATATAGGGCTTAATTTTAGCCAGGTGTCCAGGAGCATTTTCCAGTAGTGGCTATTGCCAGCATATGTGAAGTCGTGACAATAAAAAAGAGATACAGAGTTAGTTTTTCTCATCACTGTTTTATCATAGCATGTCCCTACACTTAGTATTTCAGAAGGCAGGGCTCCCTGGCCAGTCAGTGTGACCTATTTCAAGTCAAAAGAGGGTGGCATATTCCAGGGCATCTTAAGCACCTCTCACTGTAGAAATAAACTGAGGGGAATGGCAACATAACAGAGATGGATAAACTTCACTTGGTTTGATGTTCCAAGAGGGTGATCACTGAGCTGTTTTCCTATACATACATAATTTGCCCCAAATTTATTAATTCGTTTTCTTCAAACTAAGCAATGCACAATCCTTTACTATATAAAAATAATTTACTTTTCCAAAAAGTAGACAAGGAGGGGGGGTTCAATATTCCAAGTCCCACACCTGACATAATCACCCTGGTTTGGCTATATTTCAGACCTGCTTCTGAACAAATCTAAATGACAAGATGGAAAGTTTGCTGATTTGCAAATCTGTCAGTCACACTGCGGATGACAGGGATTTTTTCCCCCAAGCCATAGACAAGTAGCAAGGTTTTAATCTTGTTTCTAGCAGGGAGGGGACAGATTTCTCTTGAAGGCTAAGAAAGAGTAGATGCAATTATGCCTGACAGTTATATAGCGTGATAGCAGGTACCTAGTTGGAACACAACACAGTGGCGGGGGGGAGAACAAGAATACCAAGTAATGTGTATATACTGCAACATTTAAGTAGTACATGGCATCATAAATGATAAAGCTGAATGGACGCTATATGAAAAGTTGGCAATATAAGCAGGTATATTTACTCAGATTAACAGTGGAATCTTAGGTCTGCCTGTTCAGAACAGGTGTGAGGAGCCTTTGCTGGACTCCAACTGCCATCAGCCCCAGCAAGCATGGCCAATGGCAACATCTGGAAGACCAAAAGTTCCCGACTCCTAGCTTGGAAGTAAGTCTCACATAGTTCAATGCAGCTTGCTCCCAGGGAGATGTGTATATTGGATTGCATCATCAATCATTGTAACTAATAACAGGCAGATGATAAAAAGTTGTTCACTTAAAAAAATATTTGTGGAACCCAACACATAAACATAGTAAAAGGTTTAATATAGTATGTCCTGAACAGTCTGATACATTTATTATTGTATGCTATACCATGTAATTAAGCAGGTGTTCCCTATAAGCAGTAATTGACTGCATCATAATTTATCTATGGGGTTAAGAATATGGGTGACTGCAAGATTTCCTGCACAGAAATTTCTCCCAGAATTTGTAGGGCTGCAGGCTACCTAGTTTTGTTTCTGAAGTGGCAGTTATGGGTTCAACTTCTCCTAAAAATTATACTTCCAGTTTGCTTTTTTGCCGTCACATTGCTTTAATTCAATTAATTAATTAATTATTAAATTTGTATACTGCCCTATACCCGCATATTTCAGAGCAGGTCACATTACAAATTATGCTCCCTGATCCATATTTGGAAAGTGAGAAGGATCACTTATTTGCTGCAAGAACATTTCTGTCACCAAATACTTTGCTTTCCCTATATAAGTGAGTGGAGCAGCATTAATATTAGGACTAAGGTAAGAGAGTAAAATAAAAGTCTACTATTAACACAATACAGGCTCCTGTAGAATTACAGATCTGGCGCAAATCGCCTAAACTCAAATCCCCCTGGTCCAATATCCCTAGTGCTACAAGACCGTCACAAGAGTGCCTGGTCTAAAATTGTCTATCAAAAACTGCATTTTTGTGGTTTATCCCCACAACAGCTACTCACCGTGGGTTATAGTAAAGCAAACAGTCTAATTTGTCAACGCCTAAATGATATTGAGCGTCAGAACAACTTGGCCACAATAAGGAAATTTTGCCCCTGGTATGACTATTTTCCACTTCCCATTTCGACTCTCTGGCACCCTATCTGCATAACCTAGCAATTCCAAAATACAAACACGCTTTTACCCTCGCAAGATTGAATGCATTGCCCTCGGCTGTACATGAGGGCCGATTCCAACAGATTCCACACGAAAAACGCTTATGTCCTTGTGGAGATGGCAACACTGAATCAGTGGTGCATGCCCTCCTGGCTTGCACTCTTTACAAAGACCTGAGGAATGACATCATCACACCTCTTTTATTGTCTATTCTGGGCCACCTAACCACTGCCAGAGTGTCTTTTCTCCTGGCAGATCAAGAGGAGCAGACGACAGCAAAGGTTGCAAGGTTTTTAGCTGGGGCAATCAGAATACAGTGGAACCTCGGGTTGCGAATGTGATCTGTACGGGAGGCACGTTCGCAACCCGCAGCGCTGCATCTGTGCATGCGCGTGATGTGATTTGGCGCTTATGCGCATGCGCAAAGCACGGTTTAGTGTGTCTGTGCATGTGCGAGCGCCGAAACCCAGAAGTAACCCGTTCCAGTACTTCTGGGTTTTGGCGTGACCGTAACCTGAAAACGCGTAACCCGAAGCATCTGTAACTCGAGGTACCACTGTAAGGTCCACTATTTGACTGCTAATTCAGGACTCTAAATTGTGTTTTATGTAAATGACTTTTTATTTTGTTCTGTGTATACTGCAATGTTCTTTTGTTGCTATGGCCATTGGCTGATGCAAATAAAGTTTCATTCATTCATTCATACAGGTGCTTAGCCACAGCTCTGAATGGTACTGGGCATGGTAAGGCAACCCATTTTGAATATTCCCAGTCCTCAGCCCAGTCTTCCAGCATAAAAATCCAATGAGAAGAAAAGAGATTCGCACCAGTGGAGCATTTTAGAAACTGGAGGCTTTGTGGATTTGAAATATTTAGTGCTACATTTCTTCTCTGAAATGTTAACATAACAGCCTATAAACCTAACTGAAATGAGACAATCACCATAATTCTTTTAAAAGCAAACAAAGTAGCTTTATAAACCTGTCACTGCTGAAGTTTCAATTGCTTATGCCACATTAGGGAGCCACATTACTCAAGGTTGTACAAATGTCTACAGTGCCTGTCAATTCTATAAGACAAACAGCTGTAGAAAGCGACTTGCGCGAGTTTCTATTACAATGCTGCTGCTCCCCCCCCCTTCCTCGCCAGATGTAAATTTTTAACACTCTGTTGTCATTTGCAATATGCAAGTCATAAATTCTTGATGCTTGGTAACTTTTGGACATGTTGCACAAAGACGGTGAACATATTCAAAGCAAATATGACATGCTATATAGTACAGCTGGTTCAATCCAGCCACAGTTGTTCCTAACTGTATTGTATTCTGAGGACATTGATCACTGGTGATAATTCAGTGAAGGACAATGACAAATAATAAACGGGTTGGATCCTAACTTCACTGCTACGAACATAAAAGAGTTCCGTCATGGAACAGGACTTTCCCACCTCATCCTTCTGCAGTCCCCTGCACCCACACCCAATCAAAGGAAAGGGCCATAGCTCAATGACAGGCCACCTGCTTTGCATGCAGAAGGTCCCTGGTTCAATGCTTGGCACCTCCAAGTTGAGGTGGGAAAGAATCCTGCCCAAAACCTTTGAGAATTGTTGAATGGTTTCTTTAAATGTAAAGGTTCATCATTGTTCCACCCGATGTGGAAATAACGAGACCCAGCCTTACAGCTGTGAAACATAGCAGGTGCTGCTGAGTTGTGCTAATCAAGCTGTGTCAGCAATTGGGTGTAGTATATAAGGAGCAGCACCTAGCTCTCCCATTACCCTGGGGAATGGGTTGGTGGTTGGGTCATGGTTGTTGATGTATTTAGTGTAAATGGAGTTTTTTGTTATTAAAACCTTGTTTAAGTTATTTTTGAGTCCCTTTTTAATGCATGGTCTCCCCAGCAAGCTCTCTGCAGCGCTACCATACTGCAAATAGCCAACAAGAATCACTCCCAGTCAGTATAGACAATATTGAGGGGGGTGGATGAATGGTCTGACTCAGTGTAAGGGAGCTCTCTATGTTCCTGAAGATTGGGAAACTTTGGGGACTGTGTGGAATATGCGGGGCTTCTGGATGTAGAGGGGAGCTGGCAGAAATCACCACCCCTTTGTGCTAAAAGAAGAGCAACATAAGACCAAATGGATTTATTCAAGCTTCTTTAAGATTTTATCTACCTTACCTCTTGTCAAAAAACTACAGGGAGCCCTCAACTTGCACAGGGGTTGTGTTCCAGATCATCATAGGAGCCAACTCTGAGGGGCCATGGGGGCTTCAGCCCCCACAATAAAATATTTGAGGGAGCTCAGCCCCCGCAAATTTTGTGGGCGTTCCCATTCAAATGGTGTGTGTGCACTGCGTTATGTGATCAATTATGCAGGGAGGGGCTTACCTGGGCCCCCACAAGATTTTATTCAAGTTGGCACCCCTACGGGCAGTGGCGTAGCGTGGGGGGTGCAGGGGGGCGGGCCGCACCGGGCGCAACATCTGGGGTTAGGGCAAATCCATGGGTTAGGGGGCGCAAATCCACGGGTTAGGGGGCGCAAATCCACGGGTTAGGGGGCGCAAATTACTTGCCTTGCCCCGGGTGCTGACAACCCACGCTACGCCACTGCCTACGGGTCATCGTGTGCGTCAATGGAGTGTGCTTAAGCCCACCCTGTTACTCCCCTGACATGCCCTCTTCCAGGTCTGAAAATGCCCTGCACATTCTTTGAATGCACACAAAAAAATTGGGTTGCCTGTATTTCATTGCACAAATTTCATCAGAGCCCAATCCTGTGATGTGACCATTGAAAGGCAGTAGTTCACAGAATGCAGGAACCCTTTACTAGAGCAATGGAACTGATGTACCATGTGAAAGTAGCAGTAAGCACCAGCAGTTCTGCCCTGTTGCCAGTTTCTCATATAGTGGGCATAAGTCAAAGCCCCATGCAAGCAAGGCTACTCATTCTCTTCTCTAAAGGCCAATATTTGGTGGACGAATGTTTCCTCGTCATCCTGCACAGGGTTCTGTCCTGGGCATGTTGTTGGTCAACATCTTTATAAATGACTTGGATGAAAGAATTGAGGGAATGAGGGGATGGTCATCAAATTTGCAGGTGGCATCAAACTGGGAGGGAAAGCCAAAGCCACAGAAGACAGAATCAGGATTCAAAATTATCTTAATAGATTGGAGAACTGACCCCAATATGAATTTCAAAAGAGAGAAATGTAAGGTTCTAGAATTAGGCAGGACAAACAGGCTGCCCAAAAATAAGGTGGGGGACACCTGCCTTGCCAGTAGTACATGTGAAGAGGATCTAGAGGTCTTAGTGACCACAGGTTTAACATGAGTCAACAGTGTGATATAGCAGCAGAAGAAGAAAACTAATGCTATTCTAGGCTGCATCAACAGAAGGCTAGTGTCCTGATCAAGGGAAGCCATAGTACCTCTCTATTCTGCCTTGCTCAGACCACACCTGGAATACTGTATCCAGTTCTGGACACCACAATTTAAGGATATTGACAAACTGAAACATATGTAGAGCAGAGTGACCAAGATGATCAAGGGTCTGGAAACCAAGCCTTATGAGTGAGTTGGGGATGCTTAGCTTTGGTAAGAGGAGACTGAGAGGAGATATGATAGCCATTTTCAAATACCTATAGGGCTGTCATGTGGAATATGTTTTCTCCCATTCCGGAAGGTAGGGCATGAACCAGTGGATTCAAGAAAGGAGATTCTGACTAAAGAACTTTCTGAAGCTAAGCTGTTTCGCAGAGGAACGGACTCCCACAGAAGGTGGTGGACTGCCCTTTCGTGGAGGCTTTTAAGCAGAGATTGGGTGGCCGTCTGTCATGGATGCTTTAGCTGAGATTCCTACATTGCAGGGAACTGGACCAGAAGACGCTGGATGTCCCTTCCAACTCTATAATCCTATGATTCTATTAATGGGGCTCCTCATTTCATCAAAGGGAAGGCTATTTGCATATAAAGCCCTATTCATATTTCAGAGGTACTAGGCTTCAATAGAACTGTAAGAGTTCTATTGAACTCTATTGAACCCACAGTTTTCAATTTCTGGTAGTAAACCATTAAAACGTAACAGTTTAGGTAGTTTGCATATATTGATTACCCAGGAAAGGTTGGTTTTGTGATCTGATCATTTTTATTCATTGCATGTTCTTTTTTTTATCTGACCGTTTTTATTCAATAATTTCTCCATGTTTTGCTGTATTTATTCTTAATGTTACAGGATTAAAAAAAAGTCTCAGCTGGATGTTTCTCTACCCGAGGAACCGATGTGTGAGATGGACCCTTGAACTGCTGCAGTTCTAGATTTCTGTTTCATTTCTCAGTGTACATCAGTAGCTTCGTAAAGAGAAATATTTTTAATAAACATTCCATTCCCAGCAGCAACAAGAAAAACGCAAGAAAACATAGCAGGCGAAAAACAATAAAATTATATCTCTGAATATGTTGAAAACGTGTTCAGGCTCTGAGATCTTGGTTTCCAAAAGTTGTTATCAGGTAATTATTTGTCAGGTCACAAACATATTAGGAAAGAGGGTTATATTTAATGCAAATATATGCAGTGTAAAAAGAAGACTCTGTGGTGGTTTATTCTTTGTGTTCTCTCTCTGTGTGTGGTATTTTTCTGTTTATTTGAATATCACTTTCTTCCATATATGGAGGCATGAGTGCTTAATGAATGTGTAAAAGGCTTATTTTAAAATCTACACTTTTTAATTGGGAGAAACTTTTCCAAAGTTTTGGCATTGGGAGGACTATGTTGAAGAGAAGATGGCGAGGTTGAGAAATTAAATCAATACCATTATTGATCAATTGTTTAAAATTAATTTCTTGGTCTATAAGTCTGTACAATAATTTGTTGAGAGCACTAATTAGATGAAAGAGATGGCTAATTAGAACAAAAGCTTGTGCTTGCCTTCCTAATGTGCCAAGGGCAGCAATCTAGTAACGATCTCTAAAAAATATTGTGCACAAGGTAACTGGGTTAATAGAAATATTAAGGACTCTAGCTTTCCACAAATATTTTCAATGATTTGATCACTAGAACTTCCTCACCAAATCTTTTAACTTATCTCCCTCTGTGGAGGTTTTTAAGCAGAAGTTGAATGGCCATCTGTCATGGATGCTTAAGCTGAGATTCCTGAATTTCATGGGGTTGGACTAGATGACCCTCGGGACCCCTTCCAACTCTACAATTCTATTATTCTATTATTCCATCTCATATGAAGCTGAGATATTTCACTGGGGGAAGGCTTCTTCACATGGTGCTGATCTAGTATTTCAGCCAGCAATTAAGAAGGGGCACATACAAAGAAATCCTTTCAACAAAGTTCTTAAGCAATTCTCAGGCGGGTGCCTGTCAATTCTTGCCTCACATTGACATTAGGAGGTGGCTAATGTGTGCTTCCTTTTAGATTTTCCTTTTTGTATTTTCCAGTCTTCCCACACCTTCTGGAATGAAGGAAAATACCTCCCTATAAACAATGTAAAACAATCTAGAATCACAACTAGAGTTGTTGCTAAAGATATATATCACAAGTGTCAAATTCCAGGGTATAAAAGTGCATCTTCAGCATACAAGGGAAGCTGTACAGAAACACCTCTTTGTGTGGAAGGTATTCCACAACTTAGGGAAATGCCTATTAAGTATTCTTGTTTAATTGACATTGAAATGGAAAATAACTATGTTTCTGAATGTGTATTGCTGAAGATTTAACATGGAATATTCCATTGGGCTATACTAAAGCAAGGTAGAGCTTTCTCAGCATCTAAATGGGTTGATAATTAACTTAGGATGTTTTCTGCTAGCTTTCACATGGTGTTTAACTTTAAATCACATGTGACAATTACATTCCAAAACCAAGGCACACTTTCCCATGTAAAGTAATGCAAACGAATTAATCTGTTCCAGACTTTTAAAAACAACCCCTAAAACAGCAATTTAACATGAATTTTACTGTCTAACAAGACCATTGATCCATAAAATGTACTGTACTATAAAATAAATAAGACAGTATTGTAGATGATAAAAATGAAAATTTAATTATTTTCGTCCCTGCACTGATGATAGTCATTGTTTGGATGAGGGGCTTTTATCCATTTCCACAGTCACACAATCAATCAATCAGTAGCTGAATTGGGTTCCACACAGTCACAAAAACAAATTAACCAAAAAAGCCTCAAAAACAAAAATGCAAAATAAATAGCAAAAACAAAAGCGCCAAATTTAATCTGTTCCGGAAGTCCATTTGACTTCCGAAATGTTCGAAAACCAAGGCGCAGCTTCTGATTGGTGCAGGCACCCCGGAAACAATAGCCAACAACTGCATTGGATGTTTGGCTTCCAAAAATCATTGAAAAACAGGAACACTTACTTCTGGGTTTTCGGAGTTTGAGAACCAAGACGTTTGAGTACCAAGGTATCACTCTACTCAATTGCAAATCACCATCATGGGGATTTGGTCTTTGAGTCAATGGAGTAGTAGGGGGTGCTGGGGGGCGCCACCCCAGGCACATGTTTTGGAGGAGGCACGACCAGGCGCCCTCATGTCAGACTCCCTCTTTGGAGTTTGGTTCCGGTGCGAGGAGGAGCTGCCAAGGCAGCTTTCTTGCGTCCGGCCACAGCAGCTCCACTCCCAGGTCATGCCTGACCTAGGAGTGGAGTGCAGGAAAGTCAGTGGCAGTGCTGCTATCCTCTGCTGGACTTCATGCGTGAAGGAGCTGCTGAGGCAGTTCCCTTGTGCCCAGCCACACCCGGGAGCAGAGGAGAGTCGGAGGCAGCTTTGGGAAAGATGGCGAGCCCCAAGAACTTTGATGTGTCTCAAACCAGCTAAGATCCTGCCAGGGTGACACCCTTGCAATTGCGCTGGAAGAAAAGTCGGTGGATATTGTTGCCAAGGGCAGATGTGCCAGCTAATTTGGGGGTTAGATTAGATACACTCTGCAGTTGTAACTCTTCCTTTGTTCAAAATATAGGACTGGGTTTTTTAATGGTTGTTAATGGAAAACTGGAAAGGTTTTGCTTATTGATAACAATTGAGATGCTTAGGGAAGAACTGTTGCAATCTAAAATTTAGCATGTGGTATTGTGGTTAAGCTGTTGACGCCATCTAACACAAACATATAGAGGTCAGATGTGAGGCATCCCAAAATATATCTAGGAGATGATGAAGCTCTGAAGTCAGCAAGCTAATGTCAAGGCATTGTGACCTTTCAAATTGCTAGTTATCTTGATATTTCAAATGCAGTTGTGAGTTATTTCCAAAACTGAGACAGATTTGAATCTGAGACAGATTATTTTGGCAGTGATTGTTGTTTCAGCACACTGAATTACCAATGCAAATGGATACATGTCACATTCAGTGCCTTTTAGACTTGGATAAGGGAGGGCGACCTGAGAGTTTAAAAAATGAAGCTGTTAGCCAGTGATTAATTAATAGCTTTGCCCAATTTCACAAGAATATTCATTTTATTATAACACTAGTTGAAAATCTCATTCATATTTGATACTTCGGTCTCCTAATTGCTATTTGGTAACTATTTGCCAACTGCTGACATAACCACTGAAGCATTATTTTGTCATCAATTAGCTTTTGGTTATTAAGTTTACTTTCTCATTTTTAATTTCATAACCCCTCTTGATTCATTGAAGACGCTTTCATTTGGAAGAGTTTTATTTGCCATATCAATCAATTTCTTTAGCTTTGCAACTGCTCATCTTGCAAGGATTTGTCCTATAATTAATTCTCGTTGGATTGTCTGATCCTTTGGAATACTTGGCGCCGCTTTTAAAGTTATATATTTTATAAGTAACTTGGATAGCTCAGTTGGTTAGAGCGTGGTGCTGAGAATGCCAAGGTTGCAGATTTGATCCCTGTACAGTGGTACCTTGGTTTGCAACCGCTTTGGATTACAACCGTTTTGGATTACAACCACATCAAACCCGGAATTGTGTACCCCCCTTTTTTGCATTACAACCCATTTTTTATTATTATTACAACCAAATTTGGGGGGAGGCCCCATTGGCGAAAGTGCGCCTTGGGTTATAACCTGTTTTGGTTTACAACCGGACCTCCGGAACGGATTATGGTTGTAAACCAAGGTAGTGTATGGGACAGCTACATATTCCTACATTGTAGGGGGTTGGACTTGATTATCCCTTCCAATTCCACAATTCTATGATTCTATAACTGAGGTTGGTGTGGTTTGTGATGGGGTGGGGTTCAGGTGTCGTACAGCTAGTGCAAAGCCATCTTGGGATACAAGGCTAGAGGTGAGATGCTTCTGTCTACAGTGCAACGGTATTAAGCGAGAGGTAAAATGATGATGGCACAGAAGCCAAATAGGCATTGAAACTTTGAAGAAAGCTTCCTTAGGTTTTTGAGTTAACATCTAACAGAATTTGGACCTTGTGTTGCTTCTTGGCCATTCTTGAATCAATATCATCTTGAATATTAGCACACAATAGAAAAACACACCCAAACATACTAATGTGGTTCTAGATCAGGCATAGGCAAACTCCAGCCCTCCAGATGTTCGGGACTACAATTCCCATCATCCCTGACCACTGGTCCTGTTAGGTAGGGATGATGGGAATTGTAGTCCCAAACATCTGGAGGGCCGGAGTTTGCCTATGCTTGATCTAAATTCTCTGAGCAGAAATGTGTAGCCTGCTTATATTCAGAGTGCACATTTCAGAAATAATCAGAAAACAGTTACAGATAAAAGAATAGAGTCAGGAAACCTCTGGTCCTCCACCTGCAACTCCCATCAGCCCTAACCAGCACAGCTTATAGTTAAGGATGATGGGAATTTGAGAACAGAGCAGTCTTAACTAAAAGCAACAACAGCTGCAACCCTATTCACACTTAAAAGAGAGTAAGCCCATTGAGCACAGTGGGATTTACTTCTGAGTAAACAAACATGGGATTTTCTCCACAATTCACCCTTCACAAAATAGCATTTGACTTCCCGATCAAAGCAATGCCAGTTTAAGAATATATTATAGTCAAAACACAGTTAACTCCCCTGCCAATGTGTGTGTTTATTTTTAAATCTGTGCAGTGTTTAACAGTGAACCATAGCACTGCTCTGTTTAGTATCCCTGGTTTAAATGATGGATCAGTAAGAGAGGGTACTTAGATTTTGCCCTCACATATACTGATAGTTCAGTTATTAACTTAAAGAGTTCATCTAAATATGCTATTTTCCTGTATAACAGAGAGGGATGCAATTTGCATCTGGTCTTTATCATACTATTTGCATTCAAGACAAAAGGCAATTTGTTGTTCCCTTTGCTCATGTCTTATTGTGAAACGGAACTTATAAACCAGCATGGGCTATATAAACAGTCAATAGCATCTCTCCGTTTACTAAGTTATCGGCAAAGTTTAAAGCAAGCAGTTCCTCATTTATTGTAAGAGGCTTAACCACTCGTGGAGCTTAAACTTCCCTCCCGCTCAGTATCAAAAGCTACTGCACTAATCTCTAGCACCAGCGCCACAGAGAATTCACTAATCCTGACCCTCCAACTGAGCTAATATGCTGCAGCACTTTTCCGTCTCTTGTTATTGAGAATTCTTTAACATGCTCCTTGATTAAAGTGTGTATTCTGTTTTCTGCAGTCTTAGAGGAAGGCTCTACCTGCTTCCTGATATGCCAAGAACCACAGAGAAGGTGGAGCAATGCTGGACATTTCAACCAATCAGTGCTAAGAATCACTTTACTGATGCTCTTGTGCCAAACACTCCACGAGTATAATCAAGAGTGACCTGGCCTCACGGTAGTCCCTGTGACTTTTATGAGACTTCTCATAGACACTGACTAGTCTATATTATGTGCTGATAGCAAACCCAGTCCAATGTATGGATACCACTTTAGAATATTGATGATTAGCAATACTACAGGGACACTTACCCCTTGTTCCTTCCGGGCTGCTTCTCTGTTTCAGTGTCCTCCTGTGGACATTTTAGGAAGCCTGGCCAGTTGGGAATGCAGCAGAGAACCATATAATTTTATTTAAAAAAATGTTAACAAGGAAAAACACTCACCTTGACTGCCCTGTGGTGTTATTAAGGAAGGTGCTTCATAACAAGCTAGTTGAAATTCAGAAATCCCCACACATACAGCTTCTTCAGTATTTTAGGATGGTTTTTAATCACCTCTTCCTCCCACAGATGGCCAAAGAAAACCTGGCTGAAACTGACACATCCTTAATATTTTTAGATCTGCTTGTACTGGTATAAAAATAAAACACTGAAAATAAAATATTCTTAGGGCTAGTTCAGTTGATAAAGCATGAGACTTAATTTCAGGGTTGTGGGTTCAAGTGCCACATTGGGCAAAAGATTCCTGTATTGCAGTGGGGTTGGACTAGTTGACCCTTGTAGTCCCTTTCTGTTCTACAATTCTATTATCTACTATGATCTCCCCCCTAAATAAATAACTAAAATCTTATTTCTTGGCCATTTAGAGCTGTGACACATTTCTTCCTTTTAATTTGCCCAATTCTACAAGGGAATTCTTGAGAACAGCGTCAGCTCATCACCCGTCTGGATTTCTAGAATTCAGCCCCTCTCCCCAGGATCACAGTTCTGGTAATGAACACTGATTATTGGGGGCTTCTGACAGAAGCCTTCACGTCAATTAAACAGTAACACAAGCAGAGAGATTCCTCCTTCACAGTAGCTGCTCCCAACGTGTCTCCCTACCTCACGGGAAAGTAATGAAGATTAATGGATGTTTGTGAAAGTTGCTGTCTTTGTTTAAAGCATTATTATCCCCGTGTTGAAAAAGTTTTGGAGGAAAAAGAGGACGCAAACAAATACAACCATGGGGAAAAGTAAGGCAAGTAAGCCAGTTGTAAAGTTATCCCATGCTCCCTTCGAGAAATTTGTAAAGGAAGGGCAAAAGGATGGGGAAAAGCACACTGACTTCATTACATCTTATGGAACAATGGGAATAACAGAATAGAATTCTCACTGCTCTAGGCAAAAGGGGAAGGGCTATAGTTTTTGGTATTCAGAAGGTCCCAGGCAATACCAAGTAGGGGTGGGGGGGAATCCTGGCAGTTTGTGATGGTAAAGGTAAAAGGTAAAGGACCTTTGGACGGTTAAATCCAGTCAAAGACTCCTCTGGGGTTGTGGCGTTCATCTTGCTTTCTGGCCAAGGGAGCCAGTGTTTGTCCACACTTTTCCGGGTCATGTGGCCAGCATGACTAAACCGCTTCTGGCACAACGGAACACCGTGACAGAAACCAGAGCACACAGAAATGCAGTTTACCTTCCCGCCACAGCGGTACCTATTTATCTACTTGCACTGGTGTGCTTTCGAACTGCTAGGTTGGCAGGAGCTGGGACCAAGCAACAGGAGCTCACCCCATCATGGGGATTCGAACTGCCAACCTTCCAATCAGCAAGCCCAAGAGGCTCAGTGGTTTAGACCACAGCGCCACCTGCGCTATACTAAACTAGATGGACCAACAGTCTGACTTGGTTTCCTACATTCCTTTCTTTAAGAGGCATTAATAAAACCCGAAAGGTTTTCCAAATTGGTGTTCTAATTTATCCCTGGTGGGTAGATCAAAGTAATCAAAAATGCCTTGTGAGTATCCAGCATTTGAAAAGTATATGTTCTATCTAGTCAAACAGTAACATCCTCCCAGCTCCTTTTACATTCACTTTTCTCCTTTTACATTCACTTTTCCTTTCTATTCTCAGTTTGTTTGGCGGTGGTGGTGGTGAGAAAACAAACGTTAACTTTTCAGCTCACTTTCTAATTTCTTCAACCCCCTCCTCTGGCCCTTCCACCCAGAGAAGGGAAAACCTCCTTCTATGCCCACCCAACCCCTGACCTTCTCTAACTGCCTGGCCACTTTTTATTAGTATGCAGGAAGTTGTTTTTGCCAGCGTTAGTCCAACCAACTGGCTATGGCATGGCTAAGGGGCAATGGACAGGCAAGTGAGGAGGCCCTGGGGTATGTGTGGTAGTGAGGCTGAGCTAGAAACGTTGTAGGTCTTTCATGACATTTTGGGAATGCAAAAGGAGCATGAAAGGAAAAGCAACTTACTTGTGCATTGGGTGTAGGAAGGCTCAATGTAATAATTAAGCAGCTTCTAATGTATTGTTCTAATAAATTAAATTCTTAAGCATAGAGCTGGAACCTTCTGACCTGACTGCTAGTTAATGGGCAGGCAGGCAGAATATTACTCCTGCTCTCTGGACACTGATCTCAGTTCCACCTCCCCTGGGTACTTCTGCCTTATAAAGGCATAATTTGCTCCTCTGGGAGAGTGACATTGATGTTCATTTTCAGTCTCTCTCAATCATGATTGTTAAGTTTTGTTTTACAAAGGTTTCGTGGAATGCTACTGGCTGGTTAATTAACCCTCTAGGGACTGCAGATGTATATTGTCTTCCTAAGCACACCGTAAAATGCTAGCATTCCAATTAATAGTTTGTAAATGATGTTTTAAAGTTTAGGCAAGGTGACGGGGTCTCCATGCAACAGCCTAGTATTATAGAGCCAGGAGCTGCTCTCCCTATGGCTTTCATTATGCTAACCAGCTGTTTCTATATGCATATTTTCTCCAACAGAAATCAAAATATTGTTTCCAAGACTCACCAGGAAGAATGATATTGACAATTTTGACCTTGCATTCCACTGAGAAAAAATAAATGAATGACCCCACATTAAAAACTCAGCGATTGATTTCTACATCAGGACATTTCTCTCCACACCAAAACCTGAGCTTGAAGTGGATGAGGTTTGCCTGGAGGAAAATTCACAGTAAAATAAATAAAAGGGGAGTTTTGCACTAAAAGAAAAGCATTTCTGGACCTTATCAAAGTCGCACACACTTTTGTGCAAAGCAAGTTGGACCTGGTGCCTAATTCTATAAACTTCAGCCAATTCAGCTTCTCATTTGGTTGGACACAAAATAGTATTCCTTGAGGTTGTTACAGTAACAGGGATGCCCAACATAAACATTTTTTAAAAAAAAATGTGAAAGGGAGCCATTTTAAAAATTTCCAACTAAGCTGAACAGTATTTCATGTCCCTTTCAACTTTTTAAGCTAGCAGCAACATGTTGGGTTGAATCCAACTAAATTGTTGAATGACCTGCTTGTGCAATGGAACTTTCTCTCCTCCCTTCCCACTATGTGCCCCTAACATCCCCACCCCCCAAAATTTTTGCCTTAGGTTTCCCCCAACCCTTCACAGCAGGTTTGGGAAAGGGTGTAGGGGCACATGCAAGCAATTACTTAGTTGGATACAACCCACATTTAATGTTCTCATTTGAAATTCTGGTGCAGTAACCAAATATGGCATAATGTTTGAAGACTGGCCTGTTGGACAAACAGAGTAATCATACAGAAATTCAGTGTTTCCACTTCCTGCTCAGTCTGACAACAGATTTAGGCTCTCTTACATAGTCTGATTAAGGAGCTGTACACTGGCTTAGTATTGTTATCACTGTTCAGGAATGAGGAAAATGAAATGTATTCTTCTGGACTGGCATACATTCCAAACTTAATACAAAAAATAAATTTTAATACTTCCATTTTGCAAAAGGCTTCACAATCTATTTTGATATTAAAAATGCAAGGCCACAAGTCAAAATTCAGAAAGTACATTATTTTAATAGAGCCAAAATGAGAACAAGTTTTAGAAACCTGAAAAATAAAGGCCACAGAAAAACTATCCATTGACATCCATGACAATTTATTTAAAAAGGTAAGGGACCCCTGACAGTTAGGTCCAGTTGTGAATGACTCTGGGGTTGCGGCACTCATCTTGCTTTACAGGCCGAGAGAGCCGACGTTTGTCCGCAGACAGTTTTTCCGGGTCATGTGGCCAGCATGACTAAGCCGCTTCTGGTGAAACCAGAGGAGCACACGGAAACGCCATTTACCTTCCCAACAGAGCGGTACCTATTTATCTACATGCACTTTGACATGTTTTTGAACTGCTAGGTTGGCAGGAGCTGGAACCAAGCAATTTACTTAACGGCAAACCCCCAATTCATTTTAGAAGGCAGGTTGGCCCACGGCTTTTGAGCCAAAATATTAGAGTGGCAGACTTACCTCCAAGCTTAATGAAGCAGATATGGCATTTGGGATTTAAGGTTCATCTTATCCCTATCTGAAACCAACCTTCTGTTTCATGATAGTATACATGAAGGAGCATCTCCACCCCCATCATTCAGCCCGGACACTGAGGTCCAGCTCCGAGGGCGTTCTGGTGGTTCCCTCCCTGAAAGAAGTGAGGTTACAGAGAACCAGGCAGAGGGCCTTCTTGGTAGTGATGCCTCCCTGTAGAACGCGTTCCCATCAGATGTCAAGGAAAGAAACAACTATTTGACTTTAGAATGCAAAAGTTGGAGGCTATTTCCTCTGGTGCAATTGATAGTGCAGCCTCACTATTGAGGGGCAAAACTGGTGGTAGCAGTTATTTTAAACACATTTATATCACCTTTCCTGGATACTCAATCTGGCATTATAGCCTCAAAAGGGTTTTTCCTCTGACCTAGTAGGAGTTCTGAAAGAAATCCAAGGAAACAATTTGATTACTATTCCCCTGAATACTGAAGAACAAACTCAATACTTTTCTGCAGCTTTAGTCACAGGATCTTACTAACTTAAAGGGACAACCCAGTGATGTGTGCAGAGCAATGTATTCTGAGGGCATCACACATTTTAATAACCCACCAGAGCCAATATATCCGGAGACATTTATGACCTCCACCAGGATGCTATACACCACACACTGTTAACTTAAAGCCAAATGCAGAATGAACGTCACACAGCATTTCCTCACAGAAAGGAAACAGCAGTAGTAACTAGGTTTCATTTTTAGCTTCAAGAAATAAAAAAAGCATTTGCTCTCGCAGAGACAAAGGTGGCACTGGGTAAATGGTTCTTCACAATCACTTTTATTCCACAAATATAGCTATTTTTCTCTGATTTTTCTAGATCCCAAATATTATACTGCATTCTTTTTTTAAAAATGTGCAGGAGCAAGGCAATAGCATTATATAGCATGAGAAACAGAATATAAAAACGGCAGATAAACTCGATTGTATTTCAGCACCCACTGAAGATTTTTGTTTTTGTTTTTATTACCAGGGGGACAATATAAAAGCAGACAGGAGTCAAATAGGCATGGGATGTTAGGGGTTCTACAGCAGTGGGTGATTAGATGTTTCCCCTCATGCAAACTCTGAATCTCCTACAATTAAACAGGAGAATAGGGCATGCACATTAATATGCAGTTATGGCTTAAGATGGCATGCATCTGTTTTGTCAATTGCATACTTGTTATAATAATAAAATATAACATTACTTATTTACTTACTTACACCCTCCCCATCTGGCCAGGCCTCCCCAGACACTCTGGGCGGCTTTCCAACAGAAAAACACAATAAAACATCAAACATTCCAGTAGACCCTATTCAGACCCTTCCCACATGCTGTACACTTTTAGGGATGAGAGAGGAATCTAGTTTGGTTTGCATTTTAGTACAATTTTAAAAGAATATAATTTTGTATTGTTTGCTGCCATGAACACCTTTGGGTGGAATAAAACTTTTGTCATTGATACTAACAATTATAAGGCAAATTCACATTTCCTGGAATAATATGTGAAACACACTATCCTTCGAAATTTAGACTTCTCTAAGCTTTGTGATGCAGTTCTCCAACCCAAGAATGTGTACAAAAAAGCATATATTACGCATGTTTTAGTGAAAATGATGTACAAAAATGCTTTAATTCCAGTATAGTTTAATTACTTTTTATATGTTTATGGCATTCTTTGTTTTATGCATGTTGGTTTCAATTTTTGTAAGCCATCTTGTGTCCAGGTTCTGGGGGAAAGGCAGGGTATAAATAA
Organism: Podarcis filfolensis; assembly: GCF_964270895.1. Classification (NCBI taxonomy): domain Eukaryota; kingdom Metazoa; phylum Chordata; class Lepidosauria; order Squamata; family Lacertidae; genus Podarcis; species Podarcis filfolensis. The sequence goes on from NC_139612.1 coordinate 29,148,444, forward strand.
ACTATTATTATATTGTGAATTTTTCTTGGTATAATTAGGAGAAATGCACACTAAAACGCTGATGAATTTTCAAGAGAAATGGTGCGGAAATGTTGAGAACTGAACTTCAGGTTGAAAAAGAAAAAGAGACAAACTGAGGAAAATGGAAACTGACATTTTTGTTTCACCCAAGTCAGAATGTAGAACTAATGAAAGTTAAGGCAATAAAATTCAGGACACACATGGGATTTCTCTCTCTCTCCATCTGTTGGTGAGATGGCCCTTATTTTGCAGCTTAAAAAAAAAATTCAAAAAAAATGTAACTAAGGACAAGTGAAACCATTTGCCTCCATCCCCAAATTTTTTGGCAGAGAATGGAATCAAGCACCGCACTTGCCATGCCGGAAGCCTCTGGGTATTTGCAAAGCAGGCCAAAGCCTACCACCTACTGGAAGGGTGGAGACACAAAGAAGAAAAATAAAGATAAATGAGACCTGTGCACAAACGTGTTTAAGAACACAGTGCTTTTTGCTTTTACGCCTCTGTTGACTTGTTCAACATTCCGACCCTCTCAGATTACCAGTTCACAGCTGAAACGTTTCATTTCTGCCATTTCTCAAATAAGGGTGGGATGCTTTATAGAAGAGTACATCGTGATCTTCTGAGCTCTTAAAGTGCTAATGGAACCAAGAATATAAATAGCTGCATTCAGATTGACCAAGGGATTCCTAACAGCCATTATCATTCTACACCACATACAATAAAGAAAAAGGAGAGAGTATAAGATGGCATGCAAACATTATAGGGAATGAATACCTTAAATGCAAATGAGATATGACATAGGGAGTACAAGAGAAGTGTCACACAAGTGAAACCCATACCAACACATTTCCTTTCTACAACCACCTTGCTTTACATTAGTTTTAAAGCCCTAAGTGACTTAGGCACCAAATAATTTGCGTGTTCAGACCCAGAGACCTCCCCACTAAATAAACACACATTTGACTCAAAGCTGGCATTTCCCTCAAATTCTTCACATTGGGATAAATGTAAACTTAGATTCAATTTCTACTATCTGAAGTAAAACGGATACCTGCAATTATGTAATTATTCTTTTTTAAAAAATGACTTCGGAGACATAGCTACGGATTTTCTGTTGAAACCTATTTGACATACATGTATCATCCTGAAGTATAAAGGGTAATTAAGTTTCTCTTGTTGTCATATTAGCTATTTTAGCTGAAATGTTCATTTTGTAGCATACATTTGACGTTGTCATTTCTATACAGGTCTCTGTAATCAAGCCTGAAGACAACCTTATACTGACAATGTGAATCAGAGCTTACTATTCTTTTGATTACATGATTTCAACCCTCATGCCATTCTCCTGGCAGAAGCACAGCTCATTTCAAGAGAAGCTTGTGTTGTTAAAGCTCTTTCAGGATTAGATCAGGAAGCTTCAGGTCACCTGAACTAGGCCTAAATCTTTCAAACTATGTGTTCCACATAGAAAATGTATTTATATTCCACAAGTTGCTGCAGTGTTACTGATGAGAAAGAACAAAGCTAATATTTTTCAGGATTGGACAATTCTAATTGAAGGTAAAAGGTTTCTTTAGTGGTGGTTTCCTGTAACATAGCATTTCACTAGACAGTCCGTTTCTAAATTCATAGCAATTTTCTTTCATAGAAAGTGATTGCAGGCATATTCAGCTGGCTTGTTCCACTATCCTCCACTGTATATCTGTGATTTACAGTTCAAATTGCAGTCGATATTCATAGTTCTATTAGCTTTGCGGTTAGTAGATTTTGAGTACAAAAATGGAGTAAGGTTCTTGTTTCAAATACATTTCAAAGTTAAATTCCAGTAAATATATTTTAAAACTCACCTTGCAAATTAAAGGAGAATTGGTTCGGCTTGGTACAATTTATTAAGCCAAGGGCTACTTAAATGATGAACTGAATATTTTGCCATCACAAATCAAGCCTCAGTCTTCTAACAGCTCTACCCCGCCTAGATTTAAAAAGTCTGTGGGCATGCAACCAACATGCTTTGCACTATTCCACAAATCTCCAATAAGAGTAATTTTGAAAGACTGTTGTAAGGATGGTTGTGGTTGTTTGTCATAGTTGCCATGCAATATTCACACTCTGAATGCTTTGCACTAATGAGGGACAACCTCTACTCAGTTTCATTCATAACTGGGTCATGGAAACCAAGCAATTTCCCCTGCACTTTACAGTTATTTATTAATTAAATTTGCATGCTGCTTTTCCAATAAATATGCTCAATGAGGAATGCAAAATTGTCTACACCACCCACAGCACCCCAACACCACCTCTGAAGCCAGCTCCCCAAATACTCCCTGCGCCCACCTTCCCTTCCTTTAGATTTACCTGGCAACAACCAAGGCATGAGAGGCCTCCTTTCCTCTCTCTTTTCTTTCTTGAGAGCTGGAATGAGGTCATGGCAACCTCCCAGATGCCAGGAATCCTAAGAAACATTTCTATATTATATCTCAGGACTGCCTGCACTGTGGCACTATGGTAGCCTCTGGGAAGGCAGCCAAAGAAAACCTTTCCTTCTGTTTAAAAGAACCAAATATTCTTTATTTCAGAGAATGTATGAAAGGAATAAAACAGCTGTTTGAGGGTTCGGCCACTGAGAACTTATGTAAAATTTAGGCTTCTTCCCTCCCCTCATAAGTATCGGTGAGCTACTGAAGAGACGGTTCAGAAGTTCTTGACTTTTGCGTGGACAGGCGGAGTCCCCAGATCCCGCGCGGTCCCCCCCGTCATGTGGAATAACGACTCAAGACAACGTGCTATGGGATTAAATTGGCCACAACTTTATTAAATTTCAAATGTGGGTAGACCTTGGCTCAGGCATTGGGCGTTCTCGCTTCCCAGTCCCCAGCCGGGGACCTAGGGAGCATCAGGGTTATCCAGTGTGGGGGGGGGGAATGGGCCGGCTCTGGAGAACATATGTTCAAGCAGAGATAGCCGCCCCCGTTACGCCGCCGCCGCAGGAGAGAGCAATGACGACCTTTCGGCATACGGTCAAAGCCTCCCTTCAGAAACCCCTTTAACAGGGAACCCTGGTATCGCTGCCGCAAAGAGGAAGATGGACTAAAGGATTCCGCCCAAGGCCTGATACCGCCAAAGTTGTGACGTTTTGCTACGGGAAAGGCGAAACCTGCCAATGCAGGGAAACTCCTTTCCGGACCTTTAACAGCAACCTTAACGTAGCAGCGCCCGCATACCTGTGAAGAAAAGTTAACCTGCAAAACCTGTGAAGAAAAGTTAACCTGCAAAATAAGACATTAACTGAGGGTGGGTAGGGTGGGAGAAGCTCTGGAGCCAAGTGAGGATTCCCAGGTAAGATCCTCCCTCTATTGTGTGGGCAGGTAATCCCTCCCCTACCTGGCCTGGTCTCCTTGGCAACGCTTCCCCCAGGTGGGATTGGACAACTGACTGAGGTAGGCGGAGACCTCCAGGTATCCCACCTGAGGGAAGGCAAAACAAGCCTATGCTGTTGGAGCCGCTCCAGATCTAGGGCCTGCGCGCGTCCACGCAAAGGGCGCCCCCTGTTTTAAGCGGGGAGCGGTCATTATGTACGGTAGTACCTCAGTTTATGGACTTAATTCATTCCGGAGGTCTGTTCTTAACCTGAAACCTTTCTTAACCTGAGGCGCGCTTTCACTAATGGGGCCTCCTACTGCCACCGCGCCACTGGCACATGATTTCTTTCTCATCCTGGGGCAAAGTTCTCAACCCAAGGTACTATTTCTGGGTTAACGGAGTTTGTAACCCGAAGTGTTTGTAACCCAAGGTACCACTGTATAAACAAAAGCAATTTCTTATTAGCAATAGTTCATCTATTGTTCTCCTCCTCACCATCAGATTTCAAAGCAATTCACATAGTCTTGGTTCTTTCATTCTGCTTCATCTCAAATCCCTTCTTTGAACAACATTAGCAGAATCAACTAATTCACCTCCCAAGTACAAGGGTAGCCAATGTGATATCTTCCTGATGTTGATGGACTCCAGTTCTCATCATTTCTGACCATTGGACCAGGCTAGTTGGAGCTGATGGGAGTTTTAGTCCACAGCATCTGGACAGCTCCACACTAGCTATCCTTGACCTGGAAAGAAGAGGCCTTATCTATCAGCTAAATAAGAGGAGTATGTGGACTGAAATGGCATGTACAGACCTTAAACTTGAAAATACTTCACATCGATTACACATACACTAGAGCTTGGCAAGTGCTTTAACACAGCATCTTCAAATGATCTGAAGGGGACTGGGTCATAACAATTTCAGGAAGAGGAAAAACTCTGCAGCAAAAAGGCATGAGAAATTCGGCACCTAAAAATTAAAATGGCTCCTCGTTTTATGCTAAAGAGCACCAGAATGAGCGGGGAAATGAATATTCTGTGCGACAGAGGAATAGGCAAAGGTGCCTTTTTAAGTATATCAGAGAAGGAAGAATAGAGAGCACCTAATCAGCACTTTTTCAGCTTAAGTGTGAAGTGCCATAATCTGAGGGAATTCACTTTCCTCCCCTTTCCTTTCAAGGTTTGGAAGTTGATCTAACTGAAAGAGAACAGGGGCAGAGCAGATGGGAGAGATTTTAACATAGAGGTGAGCAAAGTTCAGTCACTGAGAGGTTCCTCATTCTTAATAATCAGTTAAGGGGAGGGGAAGGAAAATCTGTTGTGTTCTGCTTCACTCTGATTAAAATGGAGGCAGTGTGTATTACTGAGTAGAAAATAATCTGCTCTAATCTAAACCTGTTTGAGTTTAGCCAAGCTCTGCTGTCTTTAACCGGTTGAAACCCACTTATGTTTGATAACTGTCTGTCAGGAATCTTCAACCTCACCTTGTTTATGGTACAAACAAGATTATTTAAAAAACAACTTATAGGATTTTCCTTAGAATTCTGGAACAGGAATGGAAGAGGGGGAATGCAAACTGCTGTTTGGCATATTATAATTCCTTTCTAAGTCATGCGCTTCACCCTGGTATAAAACATCATTTTCTGTTCCTCAAGTTCTTCAAACAGCATAGCTGTCCCATTCCTATCGTATATAATATACCACTTAATGCCAAAATAGTCTTCTAAGAAGTTTTCAAAGTATGAAAACCAGGTATACATTCATAATGAAAATGTGCAATAACACAATCACATTAAAGTATAAACATCTATAATCGATAAACACAATAAAGGAATCCCATGAAAGCAAAACAAATTAAAATAGGAGAGCAAAGGTTGAGAGCTCAAGAGAAGAATGCCCATGTAAACAGGTGGATCTTCAACACCAGGCAAATACCACTACAGAGGGGGCCTCGTTTTTCAGCAGAGAGTATGTTCCATACTCTCCATGTTAGTACAAGTCAATAAGAATCAGGCCGAGATTTCCTGGATAATATCTGGAGAACTACTCCTGGCCTAACAAAACCCAAGAAGCAGAAAGCCTAGTCACATTGGAGCAAGTTGGATATTCAAAGGCTGGAGTCACTGGGTCATAGAGTGTTTGTGGACATCAGTTGAATGGCATCCCCAATATGCCTCTTCTTCCTATACAATTTAAACGTTGTTCTTCAGAGAAAATATAATGCACTGAACTTGGAGGATACTGTTATTGTTATGACACAACCTCTGAGTAACTGACAAAAAGCATTCAATGTAAATAGCAAATGGACCTAATGTCTCGATTCTAGAACCTAGCTTGGGTGTACCACTGCTCCATCGTAATATTGTCACAAACCATAGCGTTTATACTTCCTTAGCTAATTTCAGAAGTAGTGTACTATTTAGAAATAGGACATCAATTGATCTTCAGATTAAAATTGGGGCCATAGGTTGCTTGGATTACTGTCAATTGCTGATTATTTTGGGCTAGCAACTTTTGTATTCCTGATCCAACTGCACTAACAGAAGAGTGTATGAAATAGGACAGAGCGCAACTTCTGTGCAAATAGCATATTATGCTGGGGGTGATGCCTATAGTATAGTAAAGGAATTCATCTTAGTAACAATGCTTAAGGTCAGGATAATGAGAGTAATCCTGCGAGTTCTCGTTTCTAATTATTGTATAGTAGGAATATTATCCTAGGTTTTTTGGATTTTAAGCAGTCAATATCCAGAAGAAAATCCAAGATCAAATGTCTATTGGTACCGTTGTCTTGCTGCAATTCCATGTTGCAAGCCAAATTAAAGGCAATGGAGAAAAACAAAGACTAATCATGGGATGGAATTAATCATTTTTCAGTGGCATGGGAATGCATTGCAGACATGCATTGGGACAGAAAATTAGATCAGATGAACTTCAAGTGCTGGCCTACAATTTGGTGGGTGCCTTTTGAAACGGGTGCATTCCAAGATGAGAATAAATGTTTCACATTTCCCAAATACTGCCAAAATATTTTGGACCACAAGTTAATTGTCACATGATTCTCAAGCTCAAGTTATTAATTTAACACAGAGATTAGGGATAGTTCTGTATGTCTGCAATAGTTGTTGTGCCCACAAAATAAGGCACAAAGCACAGGCAGCTAGAGGTTGAGAAAAGGAAGGAAGGAAGGAAGGAAGGAAGGAAGGAAGGAAGGAAGACCTCATACAAGAGAAAATGTGAGAAAAAATAATGGCGTTCCAAATAAGCCAAAGGTAAAAAATAAAATAAAAAGGTGTTCCAAATAACCAGAGTTTGAGATCCTGATATTGCAAAGTAGTTTTCTGAACTCTATGCACCCATAGTTTTCTGAAACACTATCATTTTTGTGGTTTATACCAACAACTACACATCAACAAGTGTCCATGTCTCCACCCTCTCATGTAGGCATTTGCAGAATTTTTTTCAGTGTGGCAACAAAATGCTACAAACAAACATAAATAGCATCAAACAATAGAACTGTGATTTCTGGTAAACCTGGTGGCTAAATGGTGATGAGCCCTTGGTAGACCCAGTCCCCAAGAAATTTGCAGTGCTATTCCTCTGTTGATTTTCACTGAATAGACCTGCTGCCCCGTGTACAGGTAAACCATGAGCAAACCTTGGAAAAGCAAATTCACTACAAACTCCTCTCGGGGAAACTCACAAACCTCTGCAGTCTTATTGAACCAAGGATTGGTTTTCTGTCATGTGAATCAGGTCTCTGTGCCCATAGTTGGCAGCAGTAGATTGGCAGGTGTGGTTTGGTATTAAAATAGTAAACACTCTTTGAAAAATGATGTCCTATTTGCTCCTGGGACTATCACAGAAACCAGGCAGAAGAGGGTTTCTACTCTGCTCAGCAAGACATTTCCCCCCCGTCTGGAAATCCTAAAAGGCATTAGGTTTTCTTCCTCCTACAAGGTCTATGGTGGCAAAGCAGTTTAAAATCTCATTTCCTTAAAGGGGAGCTTTGTGCTTAAAGTAAATTATCTTTGTGTGAAAGTTAAATGCTTAAGGGAGATTAATTGCCTATTATATAGTGAAATGGAGAGTCAAGCAATCCCCGTATGAAAAACGGGCCCCTTTAAATGTGTCCCCAATTGATAGGGTATGGCGGGTGAGTCTTTCTCTCTCCTTGTGAGCAGTCATGTGAAAATAATGAAAGCTGCAAATGATGCTAACCCAAAAAAAAAAAATTAAACTGGAAATAGCACAAGGCTTAATCTTAATACAGTTTCCATTTTTAGTGTCTATTCGCAGGGGAGACGTGTTTTAGCGTTTAGCGCACACAACCTACACTAGTAGGGGTTGATGCATATAGGATAGGAGCCGACTGACAGAGTGAGCTGCCACAACATCATTTCAGCGGAATGAAACCAGCATCTGGGACCCACATATCTGATGAGCTTACTTGTGGCAACACTAGGGCTTTTCTGTTCATTAATGTTGCAATAGACAGCCTATTAAGCTATTGAAAAGGTATCAACCCACCATGAGCTTATTTATTGTGGTGTTTTGGGGGAGACTGCTCAATGTTCACAACTTGATTAACAGGCTTTCAGCTATGCCCACCCAAAAGAGCTTCTGCCTTTTAGTTTCCCCCATAGCCATTTTCTTATTGACTCCTTCAAATAAAATAATAATAATTGCTGCATCCTGCACCCACCATTCCCTCAAGTCGTTCTCTCGGCAACACCCTTCTGTCCTTAGTGGTGCCTTCAAGACAGGACTTTGGGGCAGTAATCAAGGGCCCAACCCTGTTGAATGAGCAGGAGGACTCCCAAATGCAGTGGGCCTCACTTGCCATATTTCAAAGTAGGTGAAATGATATATACATTACCATCTTAGGGCTACACACACACACACACACACACACACACACACAAACACACATCACCCAGTAAGATAATTGAGTCAAGAGTCTAAAATGACCTAACTGCACCTTGGGGAACCACTGCCACTAAGTGTAGACACTACTGACATAGATGGACTAATAGACTGATTCACTATAAGACAGTTTCCTGTGTTCATACATTCCTATTCAAACAGCTTCTTTTCATTGTTTTTTTCCTCAGGAATCTCAGGAATCTTTCAGGTTCCGTCTTCTCAGATGACTTCATGCTCTACTCATCCTTCAACTTTTGGGGAGGGCAGGGGGTGAAATCCTAGGTTTTTCCCGCGTTCCCTATGGTTTTTTCCCACACCCAAACAGACCATTTACTTTTTTTTTTATAAAATATTTATTGAGATTTTACAAAAACATAGGTTTAGAAAATACAAAGAGAAACATAGTAAAAGAAAAAGATAAAAAAACAAAAACATACAAAAATTCGTAAAAAGGAAAAAATAAAAATACAAGATACAAACAAACAGATAGATAAAAAAGAATTAAAAACAAATCCATTTTTTATAACTTTGAATTCGTTAGCTTGTTTCTTTGACCTCCTCACACCTCCCCTTTTTGTATTCCCATTTAAGTAATCAAGTCAGCAAATCCTTTCCCTCCTTCGTTTATCTTAACTCTGTATCTTAACATATTGTACCTCTATATTTTCATCCTTTATCAATTCATTTTTGCATATTCTCATAACTTTGTTGCTAATGCCACTTATTTTCAATCCAACATCATTTTTAACATTCATTAATTTTACAGTGTTTCTGAAGATAGTCTCCAAACAGACCATTTACATTCCACACAGAAGTACTCTTTGTAAGCATTCTGATGTTGAGGTGTCATTCCCTCAGCAACGTAGATTTATACCATGGCATTAGTGTGGCCTTAACATTCCCCACCGTCATCACATTTTGGTTTAGGACATTAAAATACAGATAGACTAGAGAGCAATAGCCCTGTTTATCATTGATTTTGCCATGACTACGAGATATAGGTGAAGTGGCGCAGCTCAGAAGCTCTTCATCATGCTTGATATTATTAACAGCCTATTGAGCGAGTGTCCAAAAGATCAGCAACTGAGTTTATTAAATGCATTATCATTTGGGTGTGAAATCAGAGCACCAATCAAAAGGACAAGAAAAGCACCTTGGAAGCAAGGGTCTCAACGTATGGGGTTCTCTTACGTCAAAGGTCCCTGGTTTCCCAAACCCAAAACGATGTTCATTAGTATCTTCCCTCCACATGGTCAAAGGTAGGAGTTAACATTTTACACTGTGTAAAAGGTAATTTTGATACATGAAATAATGAGAGAGGAAGGAAATAAGAAGGCCAAGACAACTGAACGGTTCCATCCCATCACTACTGGACCAACTAGCGCCAACTGCCCCCTGGGGAATTGGGGAGAGGGGGAGGGGGGTAAGCAGGGAAAGAGCACCAATCACCTAATCCTGCTGCAGCACAATTCTGATTACTTAATTACTTTATTTAATGCATGCTATTTTAATGTATCCAGCATATTTCACAAATATGGTTACCTATGCTGAGAACTCCTACTGAGGATATAAAGCTACTAAATGAATAAATAACATTTCTGATTGCCCTTGAGCCTCATGTTCTGGCTTTGTCCCATGAGCAACTTGAATATCTGTGCATGCTTTAAGGCTGGAGGCATAACAATCAAAGCAAACGAAACAAGACTGGAAAAGGGCAGAGGGGTTCTTAGGTGGTACATCAGTCCAGCTGATTGCAGAGGCAAAACTGGCAAACCTAGATAAAATAGAGGAGCTTGTAGAGGGCAGGATTCAGCTGCAAACAGGCAAATTAGGTTAGAGAAGAGGAAGCATGATTGCTTGCTTTAAATATCACCAAGGAAGGCACATAATATTTAGGACCAACATCATCATGTGTCATAGGTAAAGGTAAAGGGACCCCTGACCATTAGGTCCAGTCGTGACCGACTCTGGGGTTGCAGCGCTCATCTTTCTCTATAGGCCGAGGGAGCCGGCGTTTGTCCGCAGACAGCTTCTGGGTCATGTGGCCAGCATGACTAAGCCGCTTCTGGTGAACCAGAGCAGTGCACGGAAACGCCGTTTACCTTCCCGCCAGAGCGATACCTATTTATCTACTTGCACTTTGACATGCTTTCGAACTGCTAGGTTGGCAGGAGCAGGGACCAAACAACAGGAGCTCACCCCATCGCGGGGATTCGAACCGCTGACCTTCTGATCAGCAAGTCCCAGGCTCTGTGGTTTAACCCACAGTGACACCCACGTACCTTATGTGTCATGTGTTATCATGTGTCATAGCCCTGCCCAAATATCATTGCCATGCAAGCAGAGACTAGGAGTCTCTGAGGAACACTTTCCTGAGAGCAGAATCAACATACCAAGTCAAGTCCATTCCAAGGGTCAGGCAGGCAGCAATCTGTTTAATCAGATGAGGTCAGGGAATCCAGATGATAACAAGGGAAAGGATCCAGATGGACAGCAGGCAGCAACAAGGTAGGACCAGGAAACGCAGACGTTGTTTCCAGCCAGGGGTGCCAACTTGAACAATATATTGGGGCCCCCGGTAAGCCCTGTCCCACATAATCAATCACAAGACACAGTGCACGTGCACCATTTGAATAGCAATTAACTTAGGAGAGCAGGCCTCCTTAAGTATTGGGGGGGGGGGGCAAAGAGGGCCCGTAGGAGTTGGCTCCTATGTTTCCAGTATCTGATTGCTGCTGAAAGCTCTGTTCAAGATGGCTGAAGCCAGCTGGTTCTCATCAGCACTTTCTCCTCTGGCACCTTGAAGGCTGATCAGCTTCAGAAGGAATCATTCCACCTTCTCCCCCTTCAGGCTGCTCTTCAGCAGGTGAAGCTGTCTCCTGGTCCATGACATCATGCAGATGTCTGCAGAAGGACTACACATTTATGAAGTAACCTCATTTAAACCTCTAAGGCTGTAAATCCCAAGCAAATTTACAGGGGAGTAAGCCCCATGGAACTCAGTGTCACTTACTTCCCAGTAAATATGCTTAGATCTCATTGTAAGGTTTTTTTTTGGGGGGGACCAATAGTATAAAGACCATCTATCCCTGAATACAGTGGTACCTCGGGTTAAGAACTTAATTTGTTCTGGAGGTCCGTTCTTAACCTGAAACTGTTCTTAACCTGAGGTACCACTTTAGCTAATGGGGCCTCCTGCTGCCACCGTGGCGCCAGCACGCAATTTCTGTTCTCATCCTGAAGTAAAGTTCTTAACCCGAGGTACTACTTCTGGGTTAGCAGAATCTGTAACCTGAAGCGTCTGTAACCCGAGATACCACTGTACTCCGTTATGTGTTCCCTAACTGAGGTGGGCAGCTATTCGGAACAAGGCCTTTTAAAGAGCTGTAACAAAACTGACTTCCAAAGGAATCCAAATGCTCTATTGGCATTTAAGTACCAAACAAAGTACCTTATACCTGAAGGCTTTAAGGTAGGAGTAGGAAACCTCAGGCCTGGGGGCCGAATGAAGGCCCCCAGGCTGCTCTGTTTGGCCCCAGGACTCCCTTCAGGCAATGTGTCTACTCACCAGTCCACATACCCCTCCACAGCTTACTCAGTGAAAAGCAACAGAACTGCACATTTCTTGGAGACCAGGTCTACTCAAGCCTCATCACCATTTAGCCACCAGATCTGCCAAAAATCATAGACCTATTGTCTGGTGCTAGTTATGTTTTTTCCTGAAATTCTTCTCCATCTCTACTGAAAACTAGATTCAATAAACTATTTAGCAATATATTGAAGAGGGCAGCTTGGAATTCCTAACTGGCAATTTCCCCTCTCTCTTTTTCTAGCTTTTCTCTTCAAAATCAGTTGACATAAGAAGAACCCTTTCCCCATTTGTGATTCCTAGCAACTGGAATTCAACAGCATACTGCCTCTTACAATGGAAGTAAACCATACCTGTGGATGCTTTTGACTGGGCCTTTCAGGTTCGTTATCAGCTTGGAGTGTCTAACTACAGGATTTGGTTTTGTATTTTTCCTTTGAGGACTACTTACTTGCTTGCAGAAGGATTTCCCCCCCAGAAATACCCAAATATTACAATTCATATTAGCAATTCACTTAATGCTACAAAGGGCTGCAAATTAAAACGTTCTAAACCGTCGGAATCCCAGCGGTCTAACAGGTTTAGTAGGAGGCAAATATTCAGCAGGAAAAGAAATGCTAAACCACTTCCTTCCATTGCTGCCACATTACATTTATCACTCAAAAAGCAACTAAGCAATTCTACTTTACGAATCTTCTGGGAAAGCTTTGTTAGAAAAGCTTCCAACCATATAGAGCCAAACCACAGAAAAGGAGTTTGACTGAATAGTTGAAAGGTGGGCAATTTGAAATAGCTGACAAACACCTTTTCAACTTGACTAACAAGCCGAAATGAATGTTACCGTGTCAGGTGCACCTCTGGTCAGATGACTGAAAGAGAAAAATTAACTGAAGGGTCAGCGCTATGGTTTCCTCGGCACCTGATTCTTCTGAATGTGACCTGGTTTCTTTTGATTGAGTATGAAATTGGCAGGAGTGTGATCCCAATTGAGCATTACTGGTCTAGTATGGTCTGCACTTTTCTGGTCAGAGGACAGATAATTGACATTTCCCTGTCGTAAGGACAACCCTTCCTCCGCTAGATATTCCCAGATTCTGCAAAACGACAACAACCTGCTGCTATAACTTCTTATTTAAAGAAACAAAACAAAAAAAGAAACTCTCTCATTAAGGCAAGTCAAATAGAAAAGATACATTTTGAAAGTTGAAGCTCGGTCAATAATTTCACCAACATTATGAATAAAAGGACATGCCTAAGAAATGAAAAGGCTCACTATAGAACAAAAATGATAGAAGTTTAAATTTACCTTCAGTATAGCCCTGTGATGATGTTAGTTAGGCAAGCAAGTGAGCTCCCTATACAGGGTTGTACCTTGCAAAAAAGGAGGGTAAAGATGGTATGTACAGTGGTACCTCAGGTTACATACGCTTCTGGTTACATACGCTTCAGGTTACAGACTCCGCTAACCCAGAAATATTACCTCAGGTTAAGAACTTTGCTTCAGGATGAGAACAGAAATCGTGCTCCGGCGGCGCGGCAGCAGCGGGAGGCCCCATTAGCTAAAGTGGTGCTTCAGGTTAAGTACAGTTTCAGGTTAAGAACAGACCTCCGGAATGAATTAAGTACTTAACCCGAGGTACCACTGTACTGAGTTTACACATGTTTGGGAGAACGTACAAATGTTCCAATACAACAGACACAATTCCAATTTCCTCCTCACTTTTGTACATATTAGCAGATTAAAAGCTTTTTATCACCACCACCATATTATTATCATCACCAGTTTCATTTTTAATGTTTCTCTATTATTGCTGTTGTTATTATTAAAATCGATTTCTACACCACTTTTAAGGAAAATGTGTGCACAAATCAGCACGTATACTATGAAATTAAATAGCACGCAAAAAGAAGGTAAAACACAATTTGAAACTTTAAACATTCAAAATTCTAAAACAGCCAGCACATAAAAGCAGCCCAGTACAATCACCAAACACATTTTGAAATTGTTTTTCATAGGATCATTTCAAGAGGTTTCTTGAATCCTTCTCTAGAAGTTTGTAGTATTATCTGAGGTGCCGATATACCTGCCTTTACTCTGAAAAATCTAATGAGTCATCAAGCTGCTGGCAAGGGCTATTGATCTTTTTGAGTGACGCTGTATAATCCTTACAGTCCATATAAAAACCAGTCATCCATCAAAGAAAATGTATTAATACAAGTCAAGATGTCTATGAATTACAAAGAGATGTCCTCCATTGATTCCTTATAACATTTTACTAGCAGGTGACGCTCCACAAGGGCTCTGGGTGATACAATTCTTATTGTCCATGTCAAAGTGACATATGATTAAATTAGTCTGTCCAACCTTATTGTGAAAATACTTTGTTACCTTGTACTAAGTGCTTAATCTCATTGTTTCTGATACAATTACTCCGCAGATTCAGTCAGCATTTTAAATAGTGTCTTCTTGCCCTGTGTTTTTCTCGCTGTTTTCTTTGTAGATGGAGTCAGGCTTTGTGGCATCAAAACAAAAACAAAAACAACCCTCCTCAATGGATCTGGCACTGCCTTTGTGATACCTCACGAATGGTCGTCTAGCCTCAGTACTTCAGAAATGCTGAGGTGAGGGGGAATTCCAGATGAGGAGGATTTATCCCCCAGATGTGCTAAGCAGCGAAGGCTGTTCCATAACACAAACAAGACACTCCGCTACCAACTTTAGTTTTCCCTCAGCCAGCCTCCACTTGCCTGCCTTCATCCTTAGAACCAGTCCAGAGGATGGCACTGTCTGTCAGCTTCCTCAGTCTCTGAGTCACCCTTGTAGAACACAGCAAGGAGGAGGATAAAGATGGGGGTCAAAATGAGAATTAGCAGGCCTTGCCTTTCATTGGCTCTGCTGCCATCCCTGACTTCCACCTTACCAGTCCCAATGGGCACCATCTACCATTGGAATGAAGAATTAGTTTATGCAATCCCATTTTTGAAACAGCCGCAATTGCTCACATAGCAAAATATAAGGTGTGGGAAAAGGTGTAACCAACAGCATTTCCCCATCTTTCACAGCCCATGATATGCTCATTCACAAATTACCTTTTTGTAAGAAAGCATGTACCCAGAGAAGGTCACAGCAACTGTCCGCTCGGCCAGAAATACTTTGTAAGATCTGGCGTCAACTACAATATTAAATGGCAACAATATTAATTAGTGATAGAATCCAAGCTTTCTGGAACATGAATATATCTTGAAAGAAAGGCATGTAAAAAAAGCAAAGAGAAAGAAAAAAATGGGTTAAACTGAAAGAATTTTATCAGGTGCAACAAAGATAGTTCTCTTTTAATATTTAAAATTATTGTAGTCATCAGAAGTGGTTAAGACCTATTAGATCTATCTTCATTAATGATCAGGGAGATGAGGCTAACCAGCATGCTAATTAAATTAGCAGGGGATAATAAATTAGGAAATGTAGCAAATGCCCTTTTTATAGCAAAGACACTGCCTAACAGCCAGAATTCCAAGCTGTTAGGAATACCTGTTTATTTTTTTATTTTTTTTTAAATTAAAATAAACAAACAAATTTAGAATAATCAAGAACAATGCTGCCTAACTGGTGAGACGTGGGTGGCGCTGTGGTCTAAAGCACAGAGCCTAGGGCTTGCTGATCAGAAGGTTGGTGGTTCGACCCTGCTCTTGCCAACCTAGCAGTTCGGAAGCATGTCAAAGTGCAAGTAGATAAATAGGTACCGCTCCGGCGGGAAGGTGAACGGCATTTCCGTGCACTGCTCTGGTTTGCCAGAGTCATGCTGACCACATAACCCAGAAGCTGTCTGCGGACAAACGCCGGCTCTCTCGGCCAGTAAAGCGAGCTGAGCGCTGCAGCCCCAGAGTCGTCGCGACTGGACTTAATGGTCTTTTAACTGGTAGACATCTGTACTTTTGGTATAACAGCTGGATGATTCATGCTTTAACCTCCCAACTTTTCTTTCTCTGCATCTATTCTGACTGGATGCCAATTATGTAAAATGTCACAAGAGACTTGAACAGAATTTGTGAACTTTAGCATGGTGGAGGAAATCTTAGAAAACTTGAACTCAAAATGGTTGCTGGAAGAACTGCTTTCCTCCATCTGCCCATTTATGGAACACTTTGGCTCCTGCTGCCATTACTGTTATTTGGCAGCATGCACTGATGTCCACTGATGTTCTATGTGCAACAGAACTGAGATATTGATAATCACAGGTGAGAGATGGGATTAGAAATGGAGGTGACCAGTTAATAGCAATAATGAGAGGCTGGAGGGAACGCTTTTGAGAAAAGACTAGAAGAGGTAAATGTCTAGAGCTGAACTAAGATGGACATGCTGAGCTTGCTAATGCCTAAAGGGCAAGGAATGAAGCAAATGGATGAAATTAAGAATAATTTATGCAAAAACATTGTTGGCAGAAAAGAGAACTACTGGACTGTAAAGCAATTTTTGGCTGGGAGCCCTTTAAAATCAACTTTGAACAAGCCCTAGAGAATAGAAAGCACTGGACAGGCTTGCCCTTGCTACCATAGTAGAATATCAAATCTCTTTGTGCCTCTGGGAGCTTTGAATAAAAAAGCAAACCTGAAGCTGAGAAAGGGCAACAAATAGACCCAATAAGCAATACAATTTCTGCATTATCAGTTCATTATGAAAGTACAGACGAGAGAACAGATGTAGTGACACATCAAAACCTCTTCTCTGGTGGTGAGTTGGTATAAGGATGGTGAAGGGAGGCAGAAGACGTGTCCTTCTCACGCTTTAACCCATTCTGCCAGCTACTGATGTAAGGAATGAATAGGTTTGAGTCAACTCTAGCAAGACAGGAAGCTTCTGATGCTTCATAGGACAACACAGGGTGCATGGAGGCTGACCACAAGCTGCAACGTTGCAAAACATTGCTGCTGATCAAAGAGCAAGTCTATTAAAGCATTAGCTTCCCGTTTCCTGGCTTTGTGGTGCTTGAGTCAACATGAGATTAATTCTAATCTTAAACCAGCCTTTTGGCTCTGGGATTCCCTTGTTTTTGAAAAGAAAATGTATTAAAATATTAGGGCCCATTAAATAAGAAAGTAATTTTTGGGTAACTATTAATTGTTGGACGAGATGGCTGGATAGTGTTCTCGAAGCTACCAGCATGAGTTTGCCCAAACTGCGGGAGGCAGTGGAAGACAGGAGTGCCTGGCGTGCTCTGGTCCATGGGGTCACGAAGAGTCAGACACAACTAAACGACTAAACAACAACAACATTATTTGTTGAATACAATGGGTAGTTAACAATTACCTAGGCACTTCCAACCACATATAAGTGTCATTGAAATTCTACTCAATACTGATCATCCAGCAGAGCTTTACTGCTACTGAAGGCAAATGAGCATAATGGTCACAAATCCAATACATTCGGGATTGGCACTGTCCATAAGAAATCCAGTTGCAGCAGACTTAACTTAAACTTACAATAACTTTTAATAAGTCTAAACCTTAACACTAAGCATAATATGTACAAAACACAACCAGTGGTGTCGCAACGGGGGCGGGGGGCAGGGGGCGGGGGGCGGGGGCGGTATGCCCCGGGTTCCATGTCTGCGGGGGTGACAAGAAGTCACCCGGCGGGGGCTCGTGGCAGCGTGAGCAGCCATTGCACCACCACAGCCACATGTGGAGGATCCTCTGTTCACGGCTGCAGTGTACGTACAGCACATGCGTGCAACGCCACATATGCGCTGTACTTTGCAGTTTGCTGCTGGCGCTGCTCCAGCACCATACAGACAGTGCCAGGTTCCTCCATTTGCGGCTGGAGCAGTGCCGGCGGCAAACCGCTATACAGCACATGTGCGGCGTCACTACATACGGCACATACGTTGTACGTAGTGATGCCTCACATGCGCCCTACGTAGCGACGCCCGCCCCAGGTGTCACGACGCCTTCCTTCACCCTTGAACACCACACAAGAAGGAAAAGAGTTGGAAAGAGAAAGTGAAACCCAGGCCCCTTCTGGCCTATTTTTTTTAGTCAGCATGACCTTGACAGAAGAGATAAGAGAAGCAGCTGTACTCAGCTTCTCTGAAGGTATAATCCAAACATCAGGAACCTCCTGCTTGTTTCTTTCACACAGAGAAGCTTCCAGAACCCTTTTGAATTAAATAGAATAGGAAAGATCTCTAGACATCAGATCAATACTTTCTGCGCTAAGAAATGCAAACTTCAGCTAGCAGGCCTTTTTAATTGTTAATTATTACATAGCACCATCAAGGTGCAGGAAACCGGAAAAGGCAGCTCCCTATCTTAAAGTTCTTACAATCTAAATTTTGACAGTGGGACAAAACAATAAGGAGAGAGAACATGAGAGAGAAGAGAATAACAAAGGAATAATTAATAGAAGTACACACAACAGTATTTATTTAGGCTTTGTTCCAGCTGGAGATTTACATTAATGAATTAAGCCATGGAGGTAAGGCCTGCCCTCTAGATGCCAATGTGCTCTAGCTCCAAAACATTGGCCACACCTGACTGGGTCTTATGTGAGCTGGAGCCCAATAACATCCACCATTTCTGACTTAAGCCATGGGCTTCACACAAAAAAAGCTGGTCTTGAAGAGGGATCTGAATGAAGAGAGGAAAGAACAAAAAGGGATTTCTGGTAAGAAATTCCAGGCATGATAACCAGTAAAGCGGAATGACCCAGAGTAACTAAAAGGGAGCACATGACTCTTGGGCAGGGTGGGAGAGTTTGGAGGGGCCACGCTGGGGACAAAGAAATAAGGGAAGAAAAAGAGTATGCAGCAAAACCATGTGATTCTAATGGAAAGCTGATCTACAATTTGTGGAGGTGTTTCAAATGGTCCGAAGAATGGGAGAGGTAGATGATTTCAGCGTAGGTTGGATACAGGCAAGAGGTGAAAGGACTGAGGTGTGACAAGGGAAGACCAGAGAAAATGTTTTATTGAAAAACAGCTCAAACTCATCGTTGTTTGGAAACTGCAGAGACTAGAAGGTATATATTTATATTAACACAAACTCCCTTTTGATAAAAATGTAGCAAAACCCTTTAAGAAAGCCATTAGTCTAATGTAAGCCTTGCTTATGTGCTTATACAACAAGCCGATCGCTGGGAATGTTGTATACGTTCAGCAGTCTGGAAAATGCTATTATCATTGTCTGAAGTAGTAATGTCTTTTTCCTTCAGAAGAAAATCTGTAATTTGTAATCCACTTCCCAAAATTAATTAGCTACACAGGTGCAGCCATAGAGTAAATTGTATGTCGAATCCCCCTCTCTCTCCTCTCTCTCTCTCTCTCTCACACACACACAGGCACACTTTTGACAGCTGTGAGAAAACCGAATTGCTTTGGCCATTGGTACAAGCCTGCAGAGTCATGGCTACTCTGAGTTCTGGGGGCCTCAGTCCATATACCATTTTCACCTTCCAAGGGCTCAGCTTCCCCTTGTTTCTAACTTTCTTCAGGAGGATTAATTTTGGCATCATACTTTGGCCACCTCATGAGAAGAGAAGATTCCCTGGAAAAGACCCTGATGTTGGGAAAGATGGAGGGCACAAGGAGAAGGGGAGGACAGAGGATGAGATGGTTGGACAGTGTTCTCGAAGCTATCAACATGAGTTTGACCAAACTGCGGGAGGCAGTGGAAGACAGGAGTGCCTGGCATGCTTTGGTCCATGGGGTCATGAAGAGTCGGACACGACTAAACAACAACAACAACAATTTCTGTGACAGGAGAACAGGAAGCATTCCCTGTTATCCAGCCATACCCCAGTCCCTTGGATCCATGAAGAAGCTGTCATTTATATAGTGGACATTTATATAGTGGACAAGTCGGGCTGCCATATTTCAAAAAGTAAAAACCAAGATACCCCAAAAGTTGTTGAGCTGCCTTTCGGAATGCCTGGACTGCATTAATTTGGATTTGACTTGTAGACAGTTTGTGGAAATTTGTGGAATAGTTGCCAAAGACTACATTTGTGAAGTTGGAAATGCATAGTAGGGACCATTTTCTCTCACAGCTGTTTATTGCTTCACATTTACACTGTCCTTCAAGTAAGGCTTTCTTCCCCACTACTCACACATATATCCAGCAATGGTTGATATGGATTAAAGTAGCAAAATCCTTAGCACTTGATTTTGTAATTAAGTGATGAAATAAAGTGTTGGCACACACAAAGGAATAACCTCAAACAAATGATAGACATTTATTGAATAGTTGTTACATTACACTCCCTCGGAGAACTACTTTAATGGGATATTAATATGTCAGGAACTGGAAGCTCTCAGACAGGTACGGAATGGCAGATTTGAGAGTTCAGGGCATGCTCTGTCATCCCTGCCTGGGAGTATGCAGTCGTTAGGGCTTTACTAAGCAGCTGTAACAAAAATCACTGAATGAGTAAGCAGTAAGCAGCATGTACAAAATAATGAATGACACATGCATAGTCCTTGAAATCTTGGAGTCTTTTCTATTATGTTCCACGTAGACAGAAATTCCGTTGAATCCCATTGGTCAGACAGACACCATTAGCATTTTCTTCTCTGTGTTGCAAAGGTAAATCTGCCATTATCCCTGTTTCTAGAAGTTCAGTATGCTCAGCTTCAGAAAGTCTAAAAGCATGATCTCATGCATGTTTACTCAGGCATAAGACTCATTGAGTTCAATGGACCTTACTTCCTAGTTAGGTGCATATATGATTGCAGCCTCAGGCTGCCGTTATATGCACTCTTAGTTGGCAGTAAATCCTATTGAAACTAGTAGAACTTAACATGAACATTGATAGGATTGTACTGCAAATTCCATTCTAAGGAAATCTGAATCATGCCATATGCTTTTTGTTTAGTGGCTTTATTTTGAATTTTGGAAAGCTCTGGAATGTTTGGCAAAAATTTGGAATGATGAAAGTAAGTAAGGATTGGAGAGAGGGTGTTCTTTGAAGCCATAATATCATGGAGTCATGGAAAAGCTGACCATTCAGAGCCACATCAGGTTATACACTGGCGATGTTCTTGTATTGTCAACAGAATTGATAAAAATAACTCATTGACTTTTTCAGGCATAATGTGTGGTCTAATGGATAATGTATGGTTGTCCAAATCTCACCTCAAACATGAGTTCTGAGGCGCAGCCAACAGAGATTTTTTAATTCCAATGACAATTTCTAGTGTATTTAGGGATGTGTGAATTTGCTTTCTCATTCTCATCTTCAGCTTTCACATATTTTCATGACTCAGTTCCACACAGCAATGAATATTACCACTTATGGTCAGGACAACTATCTCTAGAACTGGTTGATTGTTGTATATGTGTGTCATCTCATCAGCTATACTACAATATGTTCCATGAAGCTGCTTCAGATAGCTAGCAATGCCCAAAGACAACATTGTACATTCAGAGTATTAGGCCTTGTCCTCAGTGAAGTGCTAGATCTGTGTTTTGGATGTAACATTTCAAACTGCAAGTGAGGGACCCATAAAGATTCCTCCATAGAAAAACAAAGAAGAAGAAACCCCACAAAACCCTTTATAATCTCTAATGGATAGTTGCACCTTAGCTGCAGCCTAGACCAGACTGTCCATCACCTCAGTGGAAATTCAGCTGTTTTTCCTCTGATTAGACATATCAATTCATTAAACACTGAAGTCAGAACATAGGTTGTGACCTTTCTCATAGCAAACTAGCAGTGTGAAAATAAGAGCTAAGCCCTTCTTTTTAATTATCTCCACTATTTAAAGAAGGATGAAGCCAGAATGGCAATTCTTAATTGTTTAATCTTCCTATGTAAAATTGTCTAATGCCATGATATGGAAGACATTTGCAAGATTTAGTGCTACTACACTAGGAGTGTCTCACGATTTAATTCCTATGTTTCTCACACATATCTCCCTTGATTTTAAAAAAGGGATCAACAGAAAGTTGCTCATACAACAGTATTATATCACTGAAAAATCACTTTCCTGTCTCATACAGCTCCAGTCCTTGCAAAGTCCCTATGATTTCAGGCACAGGTTAGAGCCACATTTCCACATCTTCCATTACTGGCCACTTTTTGACAACAGTTTTCAAGGCATATATACTTGCCTGTGGGGATAGATTCCTCCCCCTGCCACCCCATTTGACATCAAAAATAGCCCGAAGTTATCAAGATAGCAAGTTTTATTTACTCTTAGAAATAAGATACTGAGAAATGTAGGAAGCTGCCTTATACTGGGGTTATGTACATATTGCTGGCTTAATTGTATTAAGATGGTGGTTTAAAGGTAAAGGGACCCCTGACCATTATGTCCAGTCGTGATCGACTCTGGGGTTGCGGTGCTCATCTCGCTTTATTGGCTGAGGGAGCCGGCGTACAGCTTCCAGGTCATGTGGCCAGCATGACTAAGCCGCTTCTGGCGAACCAGAGCAGCGCACGGAAACGCCGTTTACCTTCCCGCCGGAGCGGTACGTATTTATCTACTTGCACTTTGACGTGCTTTCGAACTGCTAGGTTGGCAGGAAAAGATGGTGGTTTAGACAGTGATTAATAAATCAAGGATGATGATGATGATGATAATGTGAGGCAGTCACACTTTGCTGTGTTTAAAGTTGCATTTTTGCATTGCTATAGACACCAGAGAGGGGGTGGGGATCTCTTCACCCAATGCACATTACCTGATTTGTTTCCCTACACCCTAAGCTATAGCTTGCTTAGCTTATACATAAATCTGGCGCTGATTGTGGCTAACATCACATGTATTCAGCTTAAACACCAAGAGTGGGAATGAACCAGAGTGACGGTAAACATTAATGTGTATACAAGCAGTAATGTGTCCAGTAATGTGGACACAACAGTAATGTGTCCATCTAACTCAGTACAGTGGTACCTTGGTACTTGAATGGCTTGGCTCCCGAACAAATCAGCTCCCGAACGTCGCAAACCCAGAAGTAAGTGTTCCAGTTTGCGAACATTTTTCAGAAGCTGAAATTCCAATGCAGCTTCCGCTTGAGTGCTATTGAGAAACCCAGAAACAGAGGAAGAAATCAGCATGCAAGACAGGAGGGTGGATTGCGAAAGCTCCACCACATTCTTAATCCTCAAAACCAAGGCTCGGAGGATCATCTGAGATACACCATCGAATGAATGATTAGGAGTAAATGCCAAAGGAAGAGCCATGGCTGGTGGGGGGGGAAGGAAATGAGGATGACTTAAAGCATCCTGTCATAGAATAGACAGGATACTTAAGCTAATTGAAATAGGACATGGGGAACACATCCTTTGCTAGACAGAGATAGAAAAGCTGGTTTGTGATCTGTGTGACAGTTGAGGACACAAGTAGATGTAGAAAGTATCATCTCTCCTAGAAAACAGGGCTTGGGTATGATCTGTACAATTAATGTATTCTGAGGTTGTTGTGCTCTTTTATACAGTGAGAGGAGATGATAGATTGTTCTGTGCTTTGTTAGATTATACTATCATTTTTCAGAGAAGTGACTTGCATACCAAGAATGTACGATAGCACAGATATTGTCGCCTGCTTATTATCATCTCGGAGATAACTCGGGGAAATTTGTGTGTAAAATATGTAATATATGTTTGCAACTTGATTAAAAACAGGCAAGGGAAACAAGGCTGCAGTCCTGTGCTCACATACTTGGGACTAAGACCCATTAAACTGAGTGGTCTTCACTTGTGAGTTGGCAGGCATAGAGCTAGGAACACAGAAAAGTGCCTTATGCTCAGCCAGACCAACTCTGTCTACACTGTCTACACCGTGGCTTTGCAGGATCCAATCAGGATTTCTTCTCAGCCCTAGCTGGAGATGTCGAAATGGAATCTTCGAAATGGAAAGCTGTTGCTCTACCATTGAGCAATGTCCCTTCTGCCCCAACAGATTGTGCTTTCAGTTTCTTTTTCACAGGTTTATGTAGCAGGATCTTTTAAAGTGCTGAAACTGAAAGAGGTGGAAAAGTAGGCAAATGTATACACTGCAGTGCCTTAGAAGATGCTAAAAGATAAATTGTTTATCCTGATTCTATACATATTTACTTTGCATATTGCTTCACAGAGTCCAGTGGGGCATACTTCTATGTAAATATGCACAGGGCTACAACATCCTCATGGGGCTACAATATCCATGGTTCTTACTAATGTTACTATCCACAAGTGTCTACTAATGGAAAGCCAGGGAGACTGAACTTCCCCAGATGGTTGTGACTACAGAATTACAAATATATGACTCTCAAGAGACCACCAGCGTATGCTAAAAACTCTGGGAATAAGCATTTGACACTGCTCTTTTAATGCATCCAAATCACTCTCAAATGCTATTTTTTCAGTTGTACAAGATGCTACACAATAATTCACAAGAAAGAACAAAAAAAAGTTTCTGTTCAAATTGGCTAATTTTAATTATTAACAGGAATGACCATGGTGAGTGAATTATAGCAATGTCATTGAAGGGAATAAATATGTTTTTGGAGCCAGCTGCCTCACACCTTTATCCTGTTTTTTTTATAGGTTGAACATCCAAGATCAGAAGGTGTGCTGCAATGGAGAGAGAGAGAGAGAGTGAGTTTGCGTGTTGTGTGTTGTGTGTTGGGGGGGGAGGGAGAGAATCAGACATACAGACTGACTATATAAAGTTATCTGGAGTAGTGGAGCTGCAAATTGTGTGTCTTATAATTTTTCTGGCAGCTCATAAATGCTGTCTTAAAGAATCAAAATATACAGTCAAAACAATTTGAAATGGCTTAATTCCTCGTCTGCTGTAAAGTTTGCTAGCTTTTTTCATTTCTGGGGATAAAAATACATACACTAGCCAAGACTCAGACAGGCATGATGGTGTTTACTGATACATTTCCGCCATGGTAATGCTTCAACTTGTAATTGGTACCCATTAAATAATATATACTTATGATGCTCACTAGGCTGCAATCCAAGCAGTCTTATATTATTTATGTTTAAAAGTGGAAATCAGCAGCCACTAGAAGTACAGGCTCATTTCAGCTGATGGTGTCATATCAGATTTGATTCCAGCTGGATCACACACATTATTTTAATGCTGCTGCTCCTGCTGCTACTATTGGGGCTACTAGGAGTTGCTGTTGTCTGGCAGCTGCCAAGGGCTATGCCATAGTAGGGGACCCCCTACTAATAGCTGCAGCCTCCTGACTCTGATTCCCCTCCTCTTTGCTGTTGCTGCTGCGGCCTGTTCACCTGCCCTCACCTGTAAGCAAGTAGTGAGAGTAAGTAGTGACTAGGTTGTAATAGAAGCTTCTAACTCTGGGTTCACCAACATGGTGCCTATGGGCATGAGTGTACCTGCCAGTACCTCCTATGACATCTGCAAAAGGTTTCCATAAATATCTCCTCAAAAATCCACTATGCATGAGAAACTGTTTGCTCTTCCTAATCATGTCCTGTTTCCACTGGCTTGGCCTCTCCTACACACCTCCATGGCAGCCATTTTTGTGCTATGCCACATCCCTATGGCAGCCATTTTGTGACTGACACTCACAACACTTTCCCAGAAGTGTTCACTGGCTCAAAAAAAAAAAAAAAGGCAATCCCTGCTCTAATTTTTCCAACCCTTTAAATCTATAATGCTTCAAGGCACTGCTGTTTTTCTAGAAAAAGAGGTGCTCAAACTCACCATGAATGCTTCCCTCATTCTCTTAGAATGGCAATGGCGCACACCTGAGAGGGGCTGGAACTGAGTTCCAGAGAGTTCCGGTTGAAGAAAAGCCCTGTTTCAGGGTATGCCAAGTTTGGGCTGGGGATACTTGAGGAATTACATTTTTGCAGATTCTGATAAAAACTGAGCTTTTTCGCACAGTGCCTGCAGACATGCAGGAGGGAACTTAGTTATCCACCTCCCAATTGTATTGAAGCGATTCTCAGCTTCTAAAACATGAGTAGGCAACCTAAGACCCAGGGACCAGATGCGGCCCAATCACCTTCTCAAGCTGGCCCGTGGACGGTCTGGGAATCAGCATGTTTTTACATGGGTAGAATGTGTCCTTTTATTTAAAATGCATCTCTAGATTTGTGGGGGCTGTCTGGTGTTTTTACATGAGTAGAATGTGTGCTTTTATTTAAAATGCATCTCTGGGTTATTTGTGGGGCATAGGAATTCATTCATTATTTTTCCCCCCTTCAAAATATAGTCTGGCCCTCCACAAGGTCTGAGGGAGAATGGACCACCCCCTGCTGAAAAAGTTAGCTGACCCCTGTTGTAAAATTATCTTACTATTAATTGCTGTGATGATGATGATGATCTCACCCATCCCCCTAAGGTCCTAGGGTGGAGTGCAGCAATTCAAACACAATGTTAAAAACAGATTAAAGCAACTTACAGTACAATCACAGAAATATACCACTCGGGTGTAAAATGTCAGGGTAAAAAGATTGTATCTTTTTTTGAACTACAGAGGGCAGTGGAACAACAAATATGCTTCCTTTTCTGACCTTAACACACGAGGGAGTCTGTAGCAAAGGAGGGGGTCCTTTAGGAAGCTGAGTATGCATTTCAAATGTGTGTACTTATATCAAGGAAAAGAAGTTAGAAATGTATATTTTTTGAAGAAATGGACAGAATGGGCATAAGAAGGAGCACACACCAACAGAGAACAGACTGGTTCCCCCATCCATACCTTGGGCATCTAAAAATCACCTGAGAATAACAGCTCTAGATATGTGTCAGAGTTTGCACCGTGGGCTTACCAGATGTGCATGGCAGGTACCTCTGATTTACCTCAACATTAGGAAGACTTTATAAAAGGGAAGTGTACAAAAAGAAACAGTAATAAAAGTGGACATTCCGAGCAACAGGAGAAGGAAGATCTGTCAAGACAATTTCCTCAGGATTATTTCCTCTACTCTAAGCATTCTTATGAAAAGCTATAACAAGCTGGCTTTAAAAGAAAAAGAAAAATGGTATATGTCACATGAAAGCAATTAAAGAAATGCTTTAAAAAAAAAATTTGCATGAAAGTTGCATACCAGACACTTCATGTTGTGTAGCTATGCAGTCTAGCAACAAACCATTCTCTCAGTTCTATAACACAACTTTTACATCCAGATTGCTAAACTAAGCAATCTGGCAATCAAGAGACGGTGTTTGTTGTTTTCTCTCTGAAAAGGATTGGAAGAGTAGCCATCTGGAAAAAAAGGAGAGCCTCATTTGCATTATTATTATTTTTTAAAAACCTACTGAAACCAGGGATGTCCTTTCCATTTAAATCATGACTGTGTTAATTAAGACAGATGAAAGGGTTGACCAAGCAATTATTAATGAAAAGTATGTGAACCAAGGAAAGAGGAAATGGTGTATTTCTCTAAGGTGGTTCAGAAGAATATCCCTCAAAGCTGAATATCAGGGTGCCCAGTCACTGTTTTCCCACTGTATGCTACTTAACTTTCCATGATTCAATAGGTGCAGCTCACTACCTCCATTATGCCAATTTTCACTTACCTTTCACAGGACAAAGAGTGGGAAAATTTATATTGGAGCCCCTAGTCCAGAAATGGTATCATTTTATACCCCAGTGCATAATGGGACATTCATTTGGCTTTTGCAGTTGAATGCATTCATGTTGTATATATGAATCTTTTTGCCATCCTATTCTATTAACTGCATATTGTATATTTATATTTCTGTAACCCACCCGGGGACCTCACGGTAAAGGGGGGATCCAAAATCTTAATAATGATGATGATGACTATGTTTTCAGAACAATTACAGCCACAGACTATGACTTTTGGAGTTTGAGAGCAGGGGCAGATTTAGGTTTGATGAGCCCTAAACTACTGAAGGTAATGGGGCCCTCTTGGGGGCATTGGAAGAGTAGCCATCTGGGAAAAAAAGAGAGCCTCATTTGCTCATATGTCCAGCTGTCCTTTGTCAACAACAAATTGACACTGCTTTTTGTGTTGAATATATGCTATATGGTAATTTATGGACCTAATAGGTATCTAAAGCCATTGTATTTGTTTTTTATCTTATATTTTGGAAATGTACATCCAATTTTTTTCCTTTAATTTTTTTGAGACCCCCCCAAGAGAGTGGGGCCCTAAGCTATAGCTTGTTTAAAGGTACCCCTGCCCGTACGGGCCAGTCATGTCCGACTCTAGGGTTGTGCACCCATCTCACTTAAGAGGCCGGGGGCCAGCGCTGTCCGGAAGCTTGTTTAGCTTATACGTAAATCCGGCACTGTTTGAGAGCATTGCCTCACTTATTTATGATCTCAGAACAACCTCTCTGAGGTTCTGCATTTGGACTTTCCTAGATCTGAGCACATCACATTTTATTTTACTTTTTTGTCCCCTGCCTTTTGGGAACCAGAAATATGGTTACACTTTCCTCCCCAGAAATATAACGCAGAACGTAAGAGTTTAACCTTCTTCCCCCCTTTCGTCCCTGTCGGTTCTGATTCTAAATGTTCTCTTAACCTCTAGTCCTTCTTTGCAGCACAAACTCTTATTTTTTTTCAGTTTCAGCAAAAAAAGAAGCTCCAGAGAGTCAAGCTTAACTCGCACTCCAGTATACATTTTCTCCTCTCTTAAAGGAAGTTGTACACATGAACCCTTAAATGTGTGATCTTACAATAATGTTCCAGTCTTCCACTTTGCCCTACCATGGTGTGTATTCACTAGTATGTTATATCTCCTTGTGGCCATCCAGTCAATAATCATTGTACCACATAAGGGATTGGTGATGTTTATGCATACCTACAATGTGTTCTAAAGGTACGTATGTACAGTGACTATGTGTTTACCTCTTCATTTTATCATAGAGTCGGGTTGCCATACGTCCAAATTTCCCCGGACATAGCCGAAATACTGCAGTCAGAAGCAGTGTCCAGGCAGAAATTGCTGAAATGTCTGGGAAAATCCAGACGTATGGCAACTGATGTCAGAAGTCTAGATTTTGGCGAATCTCCTTAAAAATAGCTTTAAAAACTTCATTTCTTTGGGCAAAACTTAAAAAAAAACCACCCTGAACAACTGTCTGGAATTTCACTTTTTGAAATACGGCAAGATAGAGCAACTCATACCTGGGAGCCAGATTTGGCCTAAGCCCTTGACCACATGAACACAAAATGGTAAATACGTGTTTTCTGTCATCTATAGCCAATTGCTGCTCCTTGATGTGGCATTTCTCTTTCCTTGGTTCATATACTGTTGCATACATTACTGCATAAACACGTAGTTGTCGGGCTCACATGCAACATTTTGTTTGTGTGGAAAGGAAAAATAGAATGTAAAGCAACTGTTAAGTCCCACAGTGAAATAATGAATATTGTGAGATGTGTTGTCGTTGCTGTCACAGTAGCAGAACATTGGAATATCTAACCGGATATCTAACCATTCACTGAAAATTTATAATCCCTGCAAAATTCTGTACATTATTTTGAATGGTTACTCAGCAATAATTTTTGCTCGTTATCGGACTTGGTGCACAGCTTTGAATATTCATGCTGCCTTTTCCTTTCCCTCCCCCCTTTATATAATTATTCATGAGTGAAACGCGTTCAGTTTACTTGCCTAGATTTACATATCTATTACCGCTGCATTTTTATTTGCCGAAATGAATGCCAGTGGGTTTATTTATTATATTCGAAAAGACACAAAAGTATAGCTAGCCAGAGATACGTGCTCAAAGAATTACAGTATATTTTGGCCTCTAACTGGAGTTTTCTCTTGTAGATATTTGATCCAGCTTGACAATCTTAGCTGTTTTGCATTTCAATTTGATAGGAGCATGTTCTTTTCTGAGTGGGTGTTTTCCTACCTGTTTCAGTAGTGACTGATGGTCAAAACAGTAGAGCCAAATGATGCTGAGGAATTTGGTAATGAAGCTTATAAAGCTTATTGAATAAAATATAGAAGCTCGTTTCAAATGTCATATAACGTTGTAATGTATTTCAGCTTAAACTGCATGAAAAGAAGCCTTATAAAGGTCCATTACTTTCTTATTTTGAAGGGCATATGAAATTTTCCTCCCACAAAGCCAGACAGAAGGCAGTTTCCTTGTACTTTGGGCTAGATGCAAGCAAGAACAAAATTGTCAGTATTGATTATTAAGATCAATTAGAAATATTGGGGTTTCCCTGCAGCTTTCGAAAAAGATTTTTAGATTCCTGCCTCAGAAGGCAGCTTCTGGCTAACCAGATCTTCATCATACTTATGGCTGCTTACCTTTAATTCCTTGATGCGAGTCTTTAGATCTATAATCTCCCCACTCATAGAGATCTCCCTGGCCTGAAATGTTGCCACTCAGATATCAAAGTGCACACATTCCATCATTCTAATAGTTAAATGATGGCAACACTCTGTAATTGAAACAGCAGAAAGGTCACCTTGGCAGTCCTGTGGCTGGTTTTTAAAAAGTAGCTTAAGGCACCATGGCTTTTTATTGTGAATGAGTTGACAAGAGTTTATGTCTGTGCACAGACAAAGTACATTTAAATAATTTTAAAGTTGTGACACAAAGCCTCCACAGCCTGTCTGGAGTTTCTGCAGAGAATTAAAATGCCCTTAAAGAGATTTCAGACCAACCCAGACAGCCTGCGTGATATGGAGAGTAAAGATGGGGGGGGTGAGGACACGCTCAAATATTTTCGCTGGAGACACTTGGAACGAAAGTGCAAAGAGCTGGATCCCGAAGAGAACCAAAGTGAGACGTGTACGTTTTTCACAAGATATGTTTTCTTCTGCTTCTGTGAAAAGTTTGAACCAGTTCCCATTGTCTTCCAGTCTCTATCTGCTGCCTAGGAAAGTCCTTCAACCTCAGTCATCATCTGTTTAATTTGTTGTGGGGTCAAAAGCAGGGGTAAGTGCAGGTATTGCTAATAGTGCATGTCCCAAATTCGGGCTAGTCCCAAATCTGTCTCTTTTCTATTGTCAAATCCGGTGGGTATTTAGGGTTTTTTTATATATAAAAAAAATCTGGTAGGCGTGAATAGTGATGCTCAAAGGAAGCACAATGCAAACAAGGTAGTTGCCTGGGGCTCTCTTGCAGCACTGTAACTGAAAGCATATGGGTAGAACATGCAATAACTACATGGGACTCAGAGCAGATCCTAGTTAGGCAATTAGAGTACACGTCAGAGTGACAGCGTCTGCCTGGGGGCAGGGCGTTCTCATGGTGGGTCTGAACTTCTGAAGGAATACTGAGAAACTGCTAGATCCAATCATCTTTCTGGGATATGAAAGATTTGACAATCACTCAGTAAGTTATTGCATACCAGATTTATCCGCATGGCAGCTATCCCAATGCCCTCAGCACCTTGCTTGAGGTCTGCAGGTCTGGGTCTCATTAGTGCCTAGAATGGAGACTACCTGGAAACCACAGGCACACACCGTTTTGGGTTCCACGTTGGAAGAAAGAGTTGAATGTGTTCAAATCTTGCATGTAAAAGTAAATTACTGTACTGAAGATGCTATATACTTATGACAGTTTGGGGGAACGAGAACAGAAGACAAAGAATAAGAAGAGAAGAAGAGTTTGGATTTGATATCTTTATCACTACCTGAAGGAGTCTCAAAGCGGCTAACAATCTCCTTTCCCTTCCTCCCCAACAACAAACACTCTGTGAGGTGAGTGGGGCCGAGAGACTTCAGAGAAGTGTGACTAGCCCAAGGTCACCCAGCAGCTGCATGTGGAGGAGCGGAGACGCGAACCCGGTTCACCAGATTACGAGACTACAGCTCTTAACCACTACACCACACTGGAGACTCTAACGTATCAATTGGTACATATATAATTATGATAATAGTGCAGGAGCTAAAAATAAAAATTGAAAATTTAACCATATACAGTATAAATACCTGAAATAAATAAATAATAAAAGAAACCCATTCTAAACCAGTGAAGAGCCTACAGACATTCTATACATTCCAGAAATAGCACCCTTATAATGTGCAATCATAGTTTGTAACATAGCTCACCTTGAACGCCCCATGAATAGCAAGTGAAATACATAAAGGAATATGCAGAACAGAGGTAACGCTTACATTACACAAAAGACAAAGCGATGCCTCAACCTGGGAAAATACTATTTTGGGAGTATGCCTTGTTTTATTCACACTTGGTATGAACACAAAGGTATTTTGTAACGTAACAGCAAATATTCATTCTTCAACGTTTTCCATCATCTTGCATTTCCATATGCTCTCCCACTAGGAATCTAATGAGCTCTTCATGTGAAAGATATCAAGGGACTATGTCTGAGAAACAACAACAGTTAATTATGGTACATAAAAATGTATGAATTCACTTTCCCCATAAAACGGTGGCAAAGCTTTGGAGGGAGGGGGTGGGAATCCTCTGACTACAGTGGTACCTCGGGTTACATACGCTTCAGGTTACTGACGCTTCAGGTTACAGACTCCGCTAACCCAGAAATAGTACCTCAGGTTAAGAACTTTGCTTCAGGATGAGAACATAAATCACGCGGTGGCAGCGAGAGGCCCCATTAGCTAAAGCGGTACTTCAGGTTAAGAACAGTTTCAGGTTAAGAACGGACCTCCAGAATGAATTAAGTTCTTAACCCGAGGTACCACTGTATATGGTCTATAGATGTTTTGAGCACAATATTAAATCTTCCAAAACAATGCAGTATAGTGTGGCATATCGTTTGTTAGTTACCGTAGTTAAACTGTGGAAGTCGCTCCCACAGGAGGCAGTGACGACCACCAATCTTTAAAAGAGGATTGGACAAGGGCATGGAGAAAGTTATGGAAGGTGACCAGCCATGATGGCTATGCTCTGCCCTCCGCAGTTGAATGTAGCGACACTTCTGAATGCCAGGAGAGAGTGCTCTTGTGTTTGAATGCTGCTTTGTGGGTTACCCACACAGGCCTCTGGTGGGCCACAGGGGGAAGATGATACTGGACTAGATGGGCATGACTGATCTGAGATCATAACAATATTGATTGATTGACTAGATGGGCCATTGTCCTGATCCAATGGGCTCTTCTTATGTTCTTCTTCTTATTTCCTTATGTACTAACTACAGAAGTCTCCGGAGCATCACTTCAGATGTCACTCAGATCCAGGATAACTAGGGCTGCGCACATCTTATTGGCTTAAATACAGCTAGGTCATTCTTTTTCTCAATTTGGTTGAAACTGGCTTGGAGGCAAAAGCATCAAAACGCAGCATTTCATAAGAAATGACAGGATAGATGTGGATTGTGGTTATGTTATGTGTGTAGCCGTTCCTGAACTAGCAGCAGCTGCACACTGGATGCAGAGTGAACAGGAGTGTGGACCAAGCCTGTATCCCCTCCTTTCAAGAAGTGAAATTGAGTCCCAAGAAAGAGAAGGTTCCTCATTGTAGATAAATCAGGATTTGTGTTTGTGTGTGTGTGTGTGTGTGTGTGTGAGAGAGAGAGAGAGAGAGAGAGAGAGAGAGTGTTTGGGGGCAAAATTTGTCTTCCACTCCAAGTGGGTGTTGGCTGTGCCTGTCATAACAAATAGTTATTTGTGTATGGTACTTGTATTCCTTCTTCATCCAAAGGATAGCATGTCACCCATGTCATCATTTTGAAATGTGTGGTTATTGGGTTGTGTTTTTTTTTTAATGTATTTTGTGGTTTTATATTTTGATTTTATTCTGTGAACCGCCCTGAGACCTCTGGGTATAGGGCAATATATAAAATCAATAAATAATAATAATAATAATAATACACAGTTCCATCTCCTTCATATTTTCTTTGTAACATTGTGGGGTATGTAAGGCAGGAACATAGTGACATGCCCCAAGGCCATGTAGTCTACTGCTTCATAGCTGAGCAAAGACTTGAATCTGGGTTAAACTCTGCTAATGTAAGTATAACATTAACTCTCACCATCCCTTGTTTCTCATTAGAAGAGACTGATGTGGCAGAAAGTCTAGTTTTTTTATTTACAGCATAAGGTATTTATTTATGATGGTGGCACAAACAGAATTCACAGTTGAAATTTTTACTAAGTCTTTACATTGACAGACTGTGCAGTGGGAGCAGACAGGTTTGTACGATCAAGTATTTAAATGTTTAAAATATATCATCTGGGAGCATTTTCCAGTGGCACAGAAGAGTAAACATGAAAGATCTCTAGGATGGGAATTAAACAGCAAAGGCTGACAAGCAGTGATTAGGTAATGCTCTTTGTGCCACTTAACAGCATAGAAATTATGAGAAACTATTTAATTCCATCAGATTGTTCAGCTGTGTCATCTTCTCAGTGCACAGCTCAGTCGATTTAACTATCAGCAAGAAAACAAACAGCAACGACAAAAAGATTAGGATGACATTTGCACTGAAAAATCAAAAGCATGTCCTATTTGCCACTATCTTGGCTTGCAGTGGATGTGCTGTGATTCTAGACATGAAAGATAGAAGAGTCAATCAACAGGGAGAGATAATGACAATAATATCAAATTATTTGGAAGTCAAGGCAGGGCCAGCAGACCGTCTGATGTAAACAACTTGCCACAATGCAGATGTATTCCTTCCACCTATGGGATCCAGAACTAAGGTCTAATGAGTAGGCACACTGGAGAAAGGCTTTCTGCTGACCACATCGCTCCAGGTGACTTTATGGAAGTGCAACAAGCAAAATGTTGTTACCATGATACTCTTGGTGAAGCCTGCACTTTGGGTCACAACTGTGTTGGCATAACCAAAGAGCTGCCAGTGCAGTAACTGCCTTTTTTGTAATGGGAGAGCCAGTGTGGTGTAGTGGTTAAGAGCGGTGGACTCGTAATCTGGTGAACCGGGTTCACTTCCTCGCTCTGCTGGGTGACCTTGGGCTAGTCACACTTCTCTGAAGTCTCTCAGCCCCACTCACCTCACAGGGTGTTTGTTGTGGGGGAGGAAGGGAAAGGAGATTGTTAGCCGCTTTGAGACTCCTTCGGGTAGTGATAAAGCGGGATATCAAATCCAAAACTCCTCCTTTTTGACTTTTACGTTATGTACTGGGCAGGCGTGACAGGAATCAATGGAGAGCAGAGGTGTAACAATCGTGGTACTAAATAACTGGCTGCAAAAGACCTTGCGTCTTTGACTTGTAGATGCATTGGGATCATAAATCAAATGGATGAGCAGAACAATAGATACTCATCTTAGGTCACAGCAGGAAACCGGAAGCAGAACTATTGTAAAGGTGGGCATCCTATTCAAATAGCTGAAACCTTGGGACAGCCACTGCCAGTTTAGTACAGACCAACTAGATCAGTGATGGCCAAGCTTGGCCCTCCAGCTGTTTTAGGACTACAATTCCCATCATCCCTGACCACTGGTCCTGTTAGCTAGGGATGATGAGTACCAAGCTAAGATGAGTACCAAGTCAGCTAAGATGAGTTAGCCATCTTACCTGAGTACCAAGTTTGGCCATCACTGAACTAGATGAACTCAGTAGACAGCAGCTTCCTAAGACCTTAAAATATTGCTAAATAATGAAACCTGGACCTTGTTGTTGTTGTTTAGTCGTGTCCGACTGTTCGTGACCCCATGGACCACAGAACGCCAGGCACTCCTGTCTTCCACTGCCTCCCGCAGTTTGGTCAAACTCATGTTGATAGCTTCGAGAACACTGTCCAACCATCTCATCCTCTGTCCTCCCCTTCTCCTTGTGCCCTCAATCTTTCCCAACACTTACACAAAAAACAAAGGTTTTATTTTCTTCCCTAAGGGCTAAGATAAATGTTCTCAGCTGCATGTCCGCTGCAATTCCTTTTGGAGTGGTGGGCAAATGAAAACACCAGGCGTCAGGCGTCAGAGGATCCAACACCCACGGTAGGGTGCCAGGAACAGATAAGACAAAGAAAGTTCTTACCAATGTCTTTTATTCAATATTCACACAGAGAGGCTTAGAAATGCAGCCTCTTCGAGTAGTGACGTTGCCCCGAGTGAATCTCAACCCCCTCCCTCTCTCCTCTTCATGCGTCATCACTACGGGTGCTGAGAAGTGCCCTTGCGTCTGGGCTCTCTGCTCTCCTACTTTCAATGCCCACCGGATTCTGGGAGAGGGGAGGTCTGGAATGCTTTCTAAAGACACTGTGTCTGTCAGCTGTCGCCCCTCTGGCGCTTCTTCTCCCTCCTCTCCCATTATTTCCCAGCTTTCCCCCTCATCTTCCTCTGAGCTGTGACCTCCCTCAAACCCCTGATGTAATTCTGAACTGTCTCCTCCTTCTCTGGAAGGGTCAGGCTGGGGAGGCGGTCTCCACCCTTTCTCCTCTGCCCAGTCCCTGACACCAGGAGAGTACAGGCTAATTCATCACCATTTTTTATTTAGAATATTACTTGTACATGTTACCTTTTATTTCTGGTTCCAAGAATGCTAGATACATATTCTTTAAAAAAAAAAGTTGGGAATCTGAGATTTATTGTTCATGTCTTCCCCCTTGCTCCTCCCTCTACTGATGGATGCCATTGCTTCACAGAGGGAAGGAACCCGGAGCCAATCCTAGAAAGAATTCAGCGGCTGCACAGGCTCTATTTTTAGCTTGTTGAACAGGTATCAGTTAATTTTATTTGGACAGAACAACTCTCTCTTCACCCAATTCAACCCCAAGGACTATTCCCCCCCCCCTTTCTTGCCACTGAAACTGTGTTAACTGAAGGGGAGCCTCTGATGCCAAAGGAACATTCATGGCCCACTAATGTTAATAGCATTATAGTTATCCTCCGCCACCAAAGTTACTACCTCTGTTTGCTGAAATGATAACCAGAAAGAAAAACAAGGTGACGTGCTCAGCAAGGCATAAAAGGAAGACGGCAAAGAAGAGAACAGGAATTCCTAGACTGGAGTCTGTATCTTGAAATGTCCCTTATCTATTTTTAAAGAGGCTTTTAAATATATATAAAAGAGCTTCCAACTGCATATGCATTCTGAGATGTTCGTTTTATAGCACAAATTTATTCACCGGTTATCAGTTATCACAACATTAACCCACTGCAGAAACTCAGTTCAGTATATTCGAAAATCCATTTATTTTTCACCTATTGATATGCATGTCTTACACTTGTATATAATACAATATTTTCAGTGTTGGTTTTAAGAATAAACACAAAGGGGGGAAAATGTTGAGAAGCATGTTGTAGATTTTTTGGCTAAATTAAAGCCAAACTCATAACTGCTACAAAATTACACATTTATACTTTTTACTATCCCAAGCAAAGGAATTAATCATATTTTTTGAATTCTGTGTTTCTCCGTTACACATACCTTTAAAAAACGAATCCATACAATATTAATCCTGTTAAAATATCAAGACTGCTAACTGATGCTACAATCAATTTATCCTAATTAAAATTTAATTAACAAGAATACCCCTTCTGCAAAAATTTGGATTACTCTGTAGCAGAATTATATACTATACATTTCAGATTGATTTTCAGCTATCATTTGTTTTCTTTCATCCAGTGCCATAATACAACAGAGGTAATGAAATTGTTGTGGAACAATCTTGTATCACATGACAGGAAAAAGTACCTCAGGGTGTTCATTCATCATAGAACCCAATTTATTTCTAATTAGCCACGCCAAATATTTGTTACAATGGGAAAGAGTTCCCTTTCCCCACAAATATTAGTAACCACTTGAAACAACTTGAGGTTCTGGGCATAACTCTTTCTGTTAGGATTGAGTTTGTGTAGTTTTCATATTACCTCCCAAAACAAATGGAGTAAAAATTTGTCTTCTCTTTGCCTTCTCTAAGACTAACTTGCAACATCAGTATGGAATGCAAAAGAAACCATTCGTTCTGTCTTCATATTTCCACATAGCATGGTAAATATATTAAATGGAATATAAAATTATACATTCTGTAATAACTTAGAAAAAAAGTTTACAGCTGCTTAAGGCATTTAAACATTAAGATTTTTCATGAAACAGTAGATCACCAAGATTAAAAAATAGATACTGAAATAAGAGATAGAAAAGAACTTCTGGTTTAACAAAATAACTACAGAATGAACTCAATGTACCTGGAGTGGCCAAGGAAATCTTCAATGGATTCCAGATTTGAAGAAACCTATTTCGTCCTATCAAGAAACAGACATCTACTTAAGCATCCAGATAGTAATATTTTTTTTCAAGCAACAAAAACCAAAAACCTAAAAAACGTATCTGAATGAATACCATTGAACCTCAGAATGGAAAAATTAACATGCACCCGTCTATTTTCATGAAGGGACTAGCTAGCGCCATTTATTCTTTACCATAATCTTTGTAGGACCTAATGATAATAAACCAAAGTGTATGCAAAAAAACACCCATCTTCTTGAAATTATACGGAACTGATTATTTTAATAGCATGTTATTGGAAGGGCTTGAACATTCTGTCTCGATCACCCTTTATTTGTCCGAAAGGAATTGCGGTAGTTGGTTAGTCATAGGGAAACATGTCTGACTAATGATACATTCGTATATGGTTGACGTATTCAGATAACTACTACTTGCCAACAATAATGATTAACGATGGATATATAGTATTTCCATTCCTATAAGAAAAGCAACTTCGACATGTTGAAATATGTAGCCTTGGAGCTTCAGGATTAGAATACAAATTAAACGTGTCTAAAACTGTGCTGTGTCAGAGGACAATTTCTGGAACAGTGGTTTGATTACAGCAGTGCACAGTCCCACCAATAATTTGCATGGAGGACCAGGAAAGTTCCAGAGGAAATGGATCAGTACATTTCAAAGTATACTGCTTTCATCGAGGTGAAACGTCACAAGTCTCAATGCAAGGATCCAAAGGATTGCTATTTCTTCGGCGTCCTCTAAGCATCACTTCTTCGGCCGTATATCCCTTCATGTTTTTGCTATTTTTACAAATGTACACAGTTCACTCCGTCAAAATCTTGTGTGTGTGACTTTCCAGCCATTTTGATCTCAAGTGGCTGCTGATTACAGCGAATGTTCTCTTTGAAATAATTAGTATGCCCCAGCAGTCTCAAGCCTGACCTCGAGGATTGTTAAGTTGGATATTAAAACTTCCTACTTGGCTGTATTTAATGTTATCAGCCTCGAGTGTGATCTGATTTGTCTTTTGCTATCGAGTTACCTGTAAAAACAAAAGAATATAAAGAGAAGAAAATATCAAATTGAGGGATGT
The DNA here is from genome assembly GCF_964270895.1 of Podarcis filfolensis. NCBI lineage: Eukaryota > Metazoa > Chordata > Lepidosauria > Squamata > Lacertidae > Podarcis > Podarcis filfolensis. Next base: position 29,187,450 of record NC_139612.1, read on the forward strand.
TGAACATTAGGTTTATAATGGCACAAATCCGTTTACTAAGCCCCTCTGTGGAGAAGGCATTTCTAAACATGCACATAGCAATAGAACTGCAATTAGGTTTGTGTGTGACAAAATGAACTACTTGCCTGGATCCTATTGTAACCGAGCTTAAGCTGGAATGGAAATGAATGATAAAAACAGGTTACCTCAACTGTTAAAAGGGAAATGTGGCTTTGAGCTAGACCGAGACCTGACTGTTCCATACCAACAAGGGAAAGTCACAAGATCTCCATTTGAGTACACCCTCTTGTGGTGAGATCTGGTATTCCCCAGTCACACACAGTACCTTCGTATCTTGGAAGTTGAATGGAATCTGTTCCGGAAGTCCATTCGACTTCCAAAACGTTCGGAAACCAAAGCGTGGCTTTGGATTGGCTGCAGGAAGCCACAGAAGCCCCATCAGACGTTTGGGTTCCAAAGAACGTTCGCAAAGCGGAAGACTCACTTCCGGGTTTGCAGCATTCAGGAGCCAAAACTTCTGAGTATCAAGGCGTTTGGGATCCAAGGTACGACTGTATTCCATCCTGTGGGGGAATGGGTTACATAGTGAGGGGGAATGGACCGTTCACTTCTGACTGAAGTCAGGATGAGATACAATACAGCAGGCACGTCCAACAGGTAGATTGTGATCTACCGGTAGATCACTGGACTTCTGTGGTAGATCACTGGCTCCCCCCAAAGAAGCCCAACAAGTTTGGCTCCCCTAAAAAAGGCTAAACATTTTTTCCTGCACCCCCCCCCCCAAAATGTGGCTTTCCCCCCTCCATAAAAGAAGCTCAACAACTTTGACCTTAACCCCCACAAAGGGGGTAGATCACTGCCAGTTTTTAACTCTGTGAGTAGATCGCAGTCTCTTGGGAGTTGGCCACCCCTGCAATACAGTATATGGTGCTTCAGTTCTCTGCCCAGGTGTGGCTATGCAGTTAGTTTCAAAAGAGGTGTTTATGACAGTTAACAGCAGCATCTATATTTTATATTGGCCTGGAGAAATGAAAAGGATCAGTTGTGATAGTGGCTACTTATTCAAAACCATCGGCCCTTAGTTATAGGCCAATAAGGATTCAGATTTCCAAGGGGATGTTTGCTGGGAGAGTTCTCCCAGGGATGAAAATTAGGGCAGGTCCACTGTCTGGGGGGTCAGTCGGTCAGTCAGTTAAGGGACTGGGAAGAGGCAGAAGGTAAGCCTGGGAATCAGAGGAGGCATAAGTCGAGAGAAGCCAGCCAACAGAAGATTACGTCTGGGTAAAGTAGTAGCAGCGGGAAGATGGCTGCAGGACGACTCCAGGGAAGGCCACTATGGCATCTTTGTGGAAGAGTCCTGGTCTTCAAATATCTGACCAGAAGGAAGAACTTAAGAGAGCAGCTGAGGCAAATATATCAGGAAGACAGCAGCAGTGCCTCTGAGTGAACTTTAGAGGGGAACAAAAGGGGGAAATTGACTATTAGCTTTTCACAGGGTGAGAACCAGGGGTCTCTCCTTTGAGGCAAAGTCTTATAGAGTAACTGTGACAGATTTAAGCAAATATAAAGCCAAATATTGTTAGATGACCAATGTATATGTGTACATGTATTACTGTATTTCATTCTGTCACATGTAGTAAATAATAAATGTAATAAACTTTAATAACACATTTGTTTGAAACAAGTCTCTATTCATCCCGTGCCTGGATGTGTGATAAAAGATGGCTAGAAAACCAAGTTGGAATTAAATGGTAGTGGTGAAAAAGTAAAAGGGTTAGACTTAAAAAAAAAAAAGTATTAAGCTGTAGGAAGGTAGATCCTACAGGAGTTTAAAAGCAGTTGGTGAGATAGTTAATCCAAGTGGCTCTCCACAACATGGTAGTAGCTGGAACATTTCTCTCTAAAATGAAGGACTGGCTGTAAAACAAATTTGAGGCTTTAAAAAAAAAAAGCAGAACAAATAGAAAGCCTAAATATTAATTTGCAGATAATGCTAAATAATGAAAAGTGCATAATACTCCTTAAAGAATATATTAGGACTGTCATCATGGACACCTAAATAACAGTCCCTGACCGGCATTTCCACAAAGTTGTTCCCCTCCTCAAATAATGAACTCATGTTGCTACTTTAAAGGCCATTGCTGAGATTCTACCAAAACCAGAGAAGGATCTTGTTTTGGGAGAACTTGAGCATACTATTAAAAAGAAAGTTCTCGTGGGGATTTTCACCTCTTGGTTGGAGCCATAACTTCAGAAAAGTTTTCAGGAGCGCTTTTAAAAAATAGCAGCAGCAGCAACCACAGGAAGAATGAATTAAACCAATTCTGCTTTGGAAACAAGCCTATTGTTGAGAATTCGAGCAATTTTCAAAATGTACTTCTCAATTTTTCCTGTCTCAAACTCAAGTCAAAAAGCAGAAATAATTTGGTGGGAGACAGAAGCAGCAACACTGGAGGCGGGGGATGGGACATTTCTGTACACAAGATATATTCATCTTCCAATCCCTTGTACATAAAGGAGCTCTCAAAACTTCACTGGAGCACTTTCATCTGAGCCAACATAAAAATAAAAGGATCACATAGGAAGAATGCATAAGACAGAAAATTTCACAGTAATTGGATTTTTTCCCTATGCCTGACTTGCATTTAAAACATGAAGAGGAAAGAAAACAAGATCACTGTCATATCAAAGAGAACATCTTTAAGGAGTCTTTCTGCTGCATTAGTGGATGCAATTAATAATCATGTTGCTTTTTTGTATTAAAACTTCATTAAACAATGCACTCCTTTCTCTGGTGGGCTGACTCACTGGACTGACCATGGTAACAGTTCATCAAGAGATACATCTGATTTTGAAGGGCCTTGCTCCTTAATGATGAAACATTCCTTTGCCTTCAGCAAAAGCATCTGCATACGAGTCTTTTATCAACTCTGGAGATAAGTTGATCTGCGGGAGGCAGTGGAGGACAGGAGTGCCTGGTGTGCTCTGGTCCATGGGGTCACGAAGAGTCGGGCACAACTAAACGACTAAACAACAACAACATTTCATCCTTGGGAGACACTTTGAAAACTACTGTTGAGATGTGGGGTTTAGAATTATCAATGCATTCATTATTTTTTAACCCTACCAGTGAAACTGGCTGAACTGACACAAATTAATCAACACCTTTGTTTTCTGTGTTGTTCTGATGCTTCACCATAGCTATGGCTAGGCAATTATCATTTGCACTTCAGACAGGGGCTTGAACTCTCTTCCAAACCATGATGCCTGCACAGGATCATCCTTTCTATGCAGCCAAAAGAAATGTAACACGGTCCTTTGCAAGACTGGGTGAATCTTTTCTCCTTCTTTACCTAACAGCTTGAGGTTAGCAAGGGCAGGGTTAACAAACTGAAATTTGAAATGTCAAATTTGGCATCATCCCTAGGCTTTTATCATCCTTTGGTGTCTCTGCAAAAGCCCATAAAACAGTCCAGTTCGAAAAGAGACTCCTCCGCTTTGCAGTTAAGGATGTGTCATACAACTCACATAGCATGTTAGTATCCTAGCAGGCAGAATAATTCTCAATTCCATCTTCAGAATGTGCCAGCAAAATAATTCATGTGCAGCTGCACAACGTAGCCATGCATGGTGCATGATCATAAATATATATATATAGCTATAGCACCATCCCTGTTTATTTAGAAGACGAATTCATGCTTCACTGGGTGCATTTTATTTTAGTTTGCTTATTGTTATTATCACCATTATCATTACTATTGTTGTTTCACTGGAGCCTCTAATAGCTTTCTGTTGCCAGCACTCCTGCTGCTCCACCTGTCCTTTCTCCTTCTCCTTCTTAATTTTATGCTTGTAGGTCACACGCCGTTACTCTGAGTAATACTTGGAATAGTCCAAATTTGCCACTATCTGAGAATATAAATCCCAATACAAGGGAAGCACACACCAGCCATTAGTGTTAATGGCATCTATCCACTTACACATTACTGTTCAGATGTGGAAGTCAATTTCATAAAAATGCAGTTAAATTTTAGCTAATATCCATCCATGTTATTTACAGGAAGCTTCCCTTTTTGGAAAGAGTGTAAGGTTTGCAGCGGAGCAGCTGGAAGGTAGAGTCCTGTGCCAGGTTTTTTTTATATATATAAAAATAGAAAAACAGAATTTGAGAGCGGCACCAAGCCGATCTTAAACATCCTAGGAGAACAGTAACATTCCAAATGTGTTCCAATCAATTCAAATCAACTTTTCAATTAATTATTAATACATCTGAAAATTAACTTTTGCTGTTGCTCAGTACTACAGATGGAAAAGGATATAACACCCTAAATATTTATTTGAATTAATTTGTTCATACTTGGCGAGTTATGGCTCCCTTTATGCTAATGTCTTTTTTTCCACATAGGTTGTTATGTTATAAATACAAAGAATTAGGCTCTCTTCATTTTCTCTGTGCTCAGTGTGCAATTACGGTATAATTACTCTGCTGTTTCAAGACTTTTTAATTTGAATTGGTGAATGGCTGCTGTGAGCCAAGCGTAATTGCATGTGAACTCGCCACTTCTATATTAAAACAACAATGGATAATTAAATCTAAAAGAATTTTACACCTCAGATGAAGTTCGATGAGCGCATGTTCGGCTCGCGTGGCATCACTTACCACAGGAATAACTCAGAAGGTCCTCTGAAGGATAAAATCTGCCTATTAACCACTGCATTACAAAACTGTGGTGACTTCTAAAGTGGTCCAAACTGGCAGGCAGAGTGGAAATGACGGAAATAGACCTGGGCATCAGAATTGGGTTGTTGTTGAGCACAGGGAGGATGCGGGGAAGAGAGATTTTAAAGTATAGCATGTGTGCAGTGAGCACGGGAGGAAGGACCTAAACTCTACCATCTCCAATTTCCATTACAAAATTGCACTTCACCAATAATTTTCCTTCTGTGAGTCTCTGTGACATGAAGCAATCGCCCACAGAGGAACTAACTCTGGAGAGGTCAGTGTAGAGGGAAAGATTCAGCTTGGCTGTTTTTGCTCACCAGTACTGTACTTGGACACACACACACACACACACACACACACACACACACACACACACAGCCCTAATCTGCTTTCTATATATTTGGTAGGGACATGTTGTTATCATGGCTAGGTACATATTGAATAGCACATACTATTGGGTGGCACTGTGGGTTAAACCACAGAGCCTAGGACTTGCCGATCAGAAGGTCGGCAGTTTGAATACCCATGACGGGATGAGCTCCCATTGCTCGGTCCCTGCTCATGCCAACCTAGCAGTTCGAAAGCACTTCAAAGTGCAAGTAGATAAATAGGTACCGCTCCAGCAGAAAGGTAAACGGTGTTTCCATGCGCTGCTCTGGTTCGCCAGAAGCGGCTTAGTCATGCTGGCCACATGACCCGGAAGCTGTACACCGGCTCCCTCGGCCAATAAAGCGAGATGAGCGCCGCAACCCGAGAGTCAGCCACGACTGGACCTAATGGTCAGGGGTCCCTTTACCTTTATTTTACTATTGAATTTATATACCGCTGTATACCCGGAGGTCTCAGGGCAGTTCACAGAGTAAAATCAAAATATAAAACCACAAAATACATAATCAAAATAAAAACAACCCAATAACCCCACCCCACCCCCAAAAACACATTTTAAAAGGGCATAGGATCCTCACAACATTTAAAGTAAGACAATTAACAAACCTGGACAAGAGCCACTTGTTGGAAAGACCATGATCTCAGAAATGTTTGCAGCAATATTTACTGCCAACCGAATTGCCCAGGTGCCTTTCTGATACAAAGGCATATAGGAACATAATAAGCTGTACCACTAGGTAAAATCCTCAACGCAGGATTTTGCTGGGGTTGGGAGGTATTTATAATGTAGCAGCAAATGAGAGGGCCTTTCTCATTTCTTCATTGGTGTCTTCTGCTCAGAAACAGAAAGGGGGTGAATGAAGAAGAATCCGTTCTGATGTTAGAAGAATGGCTAATATGTGTCCCTCTAGCTTTTACTGAACTACAACCCCACCCATCTGCCAAAGTTGCCCCTATAGGGTGATGAAAATCTAGCCTGCTGTTCCAGAAAGGTTTCCCAGACATTCAGCAGAGGGATGTATGCAGGAGCTTCTGCCATGGACCATTACTTGGACCTGAGCTTTCCTACTTGTTTATAAATGAGTGTTGAAGTGGCCACGTTTACTGATGACACCAAACTGTTCAGGGCGTTAAGAAAAAGAGATTGCCAAGTACTCCAAAATGTTTTATTCAAATCATTCCTAAGACCGAGTTAAGGTGGAATGGATGATGCTGAGATGTGTTGCATGTGTGTGCACATGTCATTATTCCAAAGCACAGGTGGAGCATGGTACAGAAAGACCGAATGCTGCCTTATATCAAGTTAGGCTATTCCTCCATTTAGCTCAGTTTCAACTATGCTGACCAGAAACAGATCTCTAGGGTTTCAAATAGGAGTCTGTTCCACTGAGAGATGGCAGGGAATGAACAAGGAGAAGCATGGAGAAGCATGGGCTCTATCACTGAGCTAGAACCCTTTTGCAAAGGGCTTTTTAAATCACAGGGTACTACCATATAGAATTTTATTTTGTAACAGTGTGCTGGATCCAGAAATATGGTGTTGGCTCCGTTATGATAACTTGCGCAAGAGCAAGTGGAAGATTTTGCAGAGCACAAACTTGGTACGAGCATGCATCTTGAGACACGGAGCAAGACCATTTCTCTTGAGAACGTGCAATGGCTTGAGCTAGCAAACCTCCTGCAACAGAATCATACGCCGCTTTGTACTAACAGAAGCACGCAGCTGGGTTTTAGCTCTGTTTTCTAACATAAAGCTGTTGCGCTGACTCAGGAAACACCTTTCTGCTTATAGAAGGACAGCCCTGGATCAAACCCTTTGTATGTATTTTGGTAAAGGCCAAACTTGCAGCCACATGTATCTCAAGCATGTGTGTGCCTCTATGTCATATATAAAGGGGGACTGGTCATATACTTGTCACACAAATGGTGGGGGCAGTGGACACCCCCCACAATTTTTCCAGGACTGTTTTTAAGCAGCCTCCCCCACCCCTGCCACCACAATTGCCCTCTCATAGTAGAGCAAGGAGAAAATTCCTTAAAACCGGGGAGTTTAGCAAGGAAAGGTAATGGAAGGGCATTTCATTCTCCTCCTCTCCCACACCTTTTTGTGTAGTAAGCATACTCTTGTGGCCTCCTCTTTATACCATACCCCTATAAGTTTTAAGTTTTGTCAGTTTTTCTTATTATTTCTTACTCTTTTTCTTCTTCTTTTTCATGTTCTCTTCTATTTTGAATAGTTTTACTTGTTTGATAATTGTAACGGTTATATCTGGGTTTTTTTTAAAAAAATAACTGTTTATTCATAGAATCGTAGAGTTGGAAGGGACCAAGAGGGTCATCTAGTCCAACCCCCTGCAATACAGGAATCTTTTACCCAACGTGGGCTTCAAACCCACAACCCTGAGATTAAGAGTCGCATGCTCTTCCAACTGAGCTATTCCTGGGGTATTCTGGTGAAGAGCAGGAAATAAATCTAATAAATAAATAAAATTAATATTGTGTGTATGTAGATGATAGATAGATACATAGATGATAGATAGATAGATAGATAGATAGATAGATAGATAGATGATAGATAGATGATAGATAATTTTTTGCAATAAATACTTATAAAACGATTATAAATGTCACATTAGAAGAGATATTCCCTCCTACATGGGAAGGAATGGGGAATGCCCCTCCTGAGTCTGTGACACATGTATGCATGGCCTGGAAACAAATAATATCAAGCCTCCTGTGTGACTGTTGTATTAGATTATAGTAGACTTCTACAGCCAGGCAAGTGGAATGGAGGTAGTTTATGATTTCTGCACTTCGTGGAAAGCAGAGTTTGTCTGAAAACACATTTTTGAACAGATGGGAAGGCACTTGTTTTAAGGATTTTGGAAACGGTGCTGCATGTTTTCGTCAAATCATCAACAGTATGTGATTTGTGTAAGCAAAGGAGATTGTGGTAACATAGTTCACAGTTGTGCATTCTGAGAAAAAACCCAACTTATTGGTTTGGGCATCATTCATCATCCTGTTTTTTATTGTCATTATATTTTCTATCAAGCTTTCCACGTCAAAAAATCAAAATGTGGAACATCCTGCTATGAATACTTCCATGGCTGCAGAAATAAGCTTGAAAACATGATGGAAACAAAGACTGATTGACTGACTGGTGGCAGAACATAAAGTTCTTAGTGTGGTTTGCAATAAATAAGAAAACAATTAGAATATACACAAGATATAAAACCAAATAAATCAAAAGCAACATAAATACACTCAAGTACCTCATACCACCCTTACAAGTTAAAGCACAGATTGAAAAATTGTGAGAATAACAGACTACATTAGTTATTTATAAAGCCTAGGTAAACATGATGTTCTTTATCCAGTGACAGACATTAGTGGCTTAAAAGTCAGAAAGCAAGTCCCAAATTATTACATTTCCCCATGAATCTCATTTATAAGGTGTTTCTTTAACAAGAGGAAGAGGAAGAGGAAGAGGAAGAGGAAGAAGAAGAAGAAGAAGAAGAAGAAGAAGAACAAGAACAACAACAACAACAACAACAACAACAACAACAACAACAACAATAACAACTTGATTCATTTCCAACATATATTTGGAGTTAACAATCCCAGAATAGGAATATTATAAAATCAGTACAAATGTACTGTGCTTTTTGCTTGTCGTCTGCAACATTATTATAAACAATTGGCATTATATGAACTGCAAGTAAAACAAAGCAAATCAACTGCAGTCCTGCAACTCAGAATTTATTTCTGATTTCACCCTAATTGCTAAGTGTTTCATCCTCATGGGTAAAAACAATATTCTATACTTCTGTAAAATCATGTTACGCAATTAGCTGTCTGAAGTAAATGTAGATGTTGCTGCCTATCACTGAGTGCCCTGAACATTTTTACTTTCAGTAGCTTTCCAAGTGGCCCAGCAGCAATTTAATGTCTAAACCATTTATGTCTTTTGATGCTATCAGTTGATGCTTATTAGTTCTTACAGACTAGGGTAGATTCAGATGAGCAGCTGACATCCAATTCGCAAGGCTGAATGGGCAAAGAGTTTCCCACAAATATACTGCCTTGCTGAAAAGAGTCTTATAACAGAAGTTCCAGATAGCTAGGCTATCATGTGATAATTGCAATAATCTACTCAAAAACACCTGTGATCTCACAAATTTGGAGTTGTCCATAACCTACTGTTTAAGCACTATTTAGGTCAGCTCTATGCGCTCACTGCTTCTTGTTTTGTGTCTTTTCTACTTATTGCCACAAACAGTAACAGCCCTGGCCTGGCGTTTCCATCTTCACTGATTCCTGCCTCAATTTCTTCACGTGGGTCGACTCAAGCTTCTCTGTTATTAACTAGGAACAGAGTGGTTCAATGCAACTGACCTAGCTTCCTGGCAGGTTAATCCCTTTAACTTTGAAGGGAAGTCCGTTTAACGTCAAAGAGATACCGTATTTTTCGCTCTATAAGATGCACTTTTCCCCTGTGTGTGCGTCTTATGGAGCAAATGCAGGCGGGAGCCTCTGCTCAGCGCTCCCTTTAAAGAGCCGCATGGAGCCTGTGTGCGGCTCTTGGGGGCTTTCCCCCCACTCTTTAAAGGGAGCACGGCTCTTGGAGGAGCCTTCCTCCCGCTGCCCTCAAGAGGCTCCGAGCGGCTATTCCATAAGCCAGGACAGCAAGAGGGATCACTGAGCAGTGATCCCTCTTGCTGTCCTGGCTTCTGGCTTAGCCGTGCGAAGCCTCTTGAGGGCAGGGGGAGCCTTCATCCCGCTGCCCTGAACAGGCTTCGTGCAACTATCCCAGAAGCCAGAACAGCAAGAGGCTATCCCAGAAGCCAGATCCCTCTTACTGTTCTGGCTTCTGGGATTCAGAATATTTTTTTTCCTTGTTTTCCTCCTCCAAAAACTCGGTGCGTGTTATGGTCTGGTGCGTCTTATAGAGCGAAAAATACGGTATGTAAAACTTGATTTTGAAAGAAGGGTTGTCTTTTTAACGTTGTTGTTAACTACTGAATTTTCCTCTTGCCCATTCAAATTATTTAAAAACTGTAAACCAATAGCATGAGCCAATTAAAGCTCTTAAACAGAGAGACCCCCAAAAAAGATCTTTTAATCTATGAATATTATTGATAACAGGTGGCAAAAACTGTAAGATAACCATCTCTTTCCTAAGGTTCCTTAACATGGAGTTTGCCTTCATCACAGCAGTCAAGCACCGGGTTGATGTTTTCATCTACTGCAACGGAAAGATCCCTTTCTAGTCTGTCACAGATGCCATCTGCATGAATGTAGTGGTGGCCTATTTGCTTTCTAATTTGCATCACGTTATACTTGCCGGAACTTAATTGCACCTGCCATATTAATGTTCCTTACTCAGCCTGCAGAGAATCTTTATTGCTATCCCTTTTTGCTCATTGCTATCCCTTTTTGCTTTAACAATCCTAAATTATTCGGTGTTATCAGCAAACATGGCACCTTACTGCTCACCTCAACTCTTGTTATGAACAAGTTAAAGGGTTGCAACCAAAGGGAAGTTGTGAAAACATAAAAGGCAGAGGTGGTTTTTGGCTCAGTGTTTAGTACTGACTGGGACACACAGTTCCTTATGAGACGTAAGTGCATTATAAACCAAAACCTGCAGGTAGAGCTTCATAACAACGTACACTGCAATGTCAGTTGTTGGGTGCCCTGTCTGCTATTACATGCTTTTCTTATTTTGCTTTTATGTCTCCCTCCTCTTTCGGATTGACCCAAAGTTGGCTGTGCTCCTTGCTGTTTGTCCTAGATTTAGAACCACTTAAACCCAAAATGTCAAAAATATACAAGAACTAAAAGTGGGAAGATATGTAAATCCAGTAAATATATATGCACATTCTATTGACCCGACTGTCACATATCCAATAAATTTGAAATTTGAAAACACCTGAACAAATAACAGATGAGCATGGATATAAATCTGACGAAAGACAAACAGAATTCTAAACTTGTAGGTAAAGTTGCAAGAAAGGAAGACATGGGCTATATTGTTTGGTAACTGTTGTTATTTTTATCTGTAAGCCGCCTTGAGTCAGGGAAAATGGCCAGGTATTAAAAATTAATAAATAATAACAACAACTAGGGCAATCCTACTCAGACTGGCCGCCAATCTGATATAAAGCCAAATTTAAGGTGCACATGCTTACATATTAAACTCTGTGCAACTCTGCAAGTCTGGATACACAAAGGGATACCTGCTCCCAAATATAACTGACTGTCTGCTAAGATAATTAGAGGGGATTCTCCTGGTGGGGCCACCATGAGCTGAGACATAGTGTGTAGCAACCTGAGAGAAGTCCTTTACTGTAGAGCTCTATGGAACTCCTCTCTGAAACATGGCTGGCACAGATTATGATGAGCTTTCAATACCTGTTTGTGAAAGCCTTTGTTGACTGCTAAACACCGTTTTGGAATATGCTATATTGCTGGCTACAGTGGATGGAATTTTACGTTGGTCTAATGATTTAATATGTACAGTGGTACCTTGGTTCTTGAACGTAATCCGTTCCAGAACATTTCAAAACCGAGGTGCAGCTTCCCATTGGTTGCAAGAGCTTCTTGCACTCAGCGGAAGCCGCTTTCACACATTTGGGTTCCAAAAAACGTTCAAAAACGGAAGCATTTACTTCCGGGTTTTCAGCCTTCGAGAACCGAAACGTACAACAATGGGGGCGTTCAGGAACCAAAGTACCACTGTTAAAGCCTAAACCTGGAAAATAATCAAGTTACAAAAGTTACATTTCTTATTTCAATCTATCACATATCACTGTAATTGTAGCATTTACCATAATACACTTTTAAAGAACCATGTTTTTGCTTTGGCTTTTATCCTTATAGGCCAGGATAATCCAGGGAGATTAAGAACATCATGCTTTCAATATTATTGGGATTTAAATATTGGAATATGTTGTGCTATATTTTTGTACATTTAGGATGGTAATCCTGTGTTTAGGTGCCTGCAATACAGGTTTATTACAGAACACTGATGGAAACAAGGCTTCACTAGGGGATAACTTAAAGCTCTGCAAAAGCCACACTTGTTTGACCAGAGACATGAGGACACAAATACACAAAGGATGTGGCTACTGTAGTCAATAACGAGTCCACGATGCTATTTTTAAACTTATTGTCCATACAAACAGCCCCATAATATTTTTTTAAAAAATGTTTAATTTTTCTAATGGTAATGTTGTGATTAAATGGTGCTCTGTGAGTTTGAGAAACAGTACAATACATTAAATATCGCTACAACTATGAAAACCTGTATTTGTACACACCTGCTGCTCTGTGAGTAACAAAGCAAGGCTGGAACATCTTTCGGGAGAGGTTTTGACTCTTTACTCCTCAACGAACCTTCTGGCCCTTCCTGAGAATCCGACCAATAGTAGGATTCATGACAACTATTGCCCCGAACGTGGAGCCAGAATATTGTGTGTGTGTATGTGGAATAAACAAAAATTGTCACCAGGCACAGCAGAAATCTCCTTGTTCTTGAAGGGTTTTACACGTTTGCCTAAGAAACAAACACATGTCAGGCACTAGAATGAGTTGTATGAGACAAAAACTGGGATTAGTGGCAGAGCATTTTGCTTTTAAGGAAAAGATAAAGTGTCTTTAAATGCTGTAGAAAAATATAGCTTCTTTCTTACAGAATAAAAGAGAAATGTTCCAAGTTAATGAAATATATTGTCAATATAATTATCCTAAGGCAGATCAACATTCTTTAAATTGAAGTAAATCAAGGAAGTAATTTATTAAACTGTAGTAATCCTGACCAATGAACAAATGTAAGTTTGTTTGAAGACAATGTTTATTTAAAAGAGGGGGGAAGGCCACATGAATGTTACTTTTTCTGCAAGGACAGAGGACTCAGGATTCAACCCAGCAAGCGTTAGTCATGGATAAGTCCCAGTGAAAGCAATGGAATGTATTTCTGAAAATTTATATCCTGTCCTTCCACTGTGCACACAATGTTCAGGGTGGCTTACAACTATATTAAAATCAAATGAAAACCCCCAATACAACAATAATAAGTACAGACAGAAGCAGTTGATAAAACAGTCAAAAAAAATTTAAACTGGAAAGTTAAATATCTGCCTAAATAAATGGATTTGAGCAGTAACCCTATACTTACCTGGGAGTATTACCCATTGAGCTCAGTGAGTGATACCCAATTGTGGCTGCCCACCAGCTGCTAGCAGAACAGATTTTCACAGCTGTAATAGGACTTCTCTTTCCTCTATCCTCCCCTTGTACCCCCAGTATCTGCTCTGCAGATGTGAGGAGTATACAGGGGCAGGAAGGAAGAGGAAATCCCACTCTGGATGAAAAGAAATACACTTGCGCGATGTTGGATGCAACTGAATGAGAACTACTTAAGGGTCAACATGGGCACTGTCAGTTACAATGAGCTGTTGGTGGAATGTAATGTAACTGCACTGATGACATTACCTGCAATCACTACATTGTTTGCAATTAAATTAGTAAATAACAAACAAAAGCTTAATTAAATTTTAGTATCATGCCCCACCCCCCACTATTCACCTTCATACATAAATCTATAAGGACACAGATCAGGGTGGCCACAAGACGCTTTGCTGCCCGGAGACAAGATAGCACCTCATCTGTTCCAAGCACATATGTTGCTGGTTGCAGGAGAGCATCTCCCTGCCCCTACCTGAGGGCTGTAGGGTAGCAGAGGAAGCATCTGCTGCCTCACTTTGCTTAAGGGTTGTCCCTGTCTCTGACACGCTCCCATATTTCATGCACATTTGGGCTGCTTTGTTTGGTTCCATTGAGGGGCCCAATCTGCATTATTCTGGACACATAATTTCCGGTGTCTTTTATGCTTTAGCATACCAAAAAGGAAAGTCTGCATTTACTTCTAAGTAGCTGAAACTAACCTGTAAATAATGGCTAGAGATATCAATGGAGTTAAGCAAGAATCTACCCCCTTCTCTCTCGCACGCACAACAAAACGAAACTTCTGCCTCTGCGATACACCTCTTGCTTTGTCTCTTAATGCAACACCTGCAATTCATGACCACGGGATAAATGCTTCAAAAACAGAATGGCTGAGATCCAATGTGCAAGCGCTACGACCACAGCTGGGATTTTCCAATTGTTCAAAATGGAAGGGAATCTGCTCACAATACCTGGCGTTCGTGAACTTCGTGAACTAACATCTGTGCCTACAGCTTTCCCGATTGTGACTGCTATGTGCACAGATAGCTTTCAGATGAACTCCAGATAGAGTAACGGTGCTTATAAGAAAATGTTAGAAATATCTGATGCCATTGTTTATTATGTAAATTGGGGCGTTGACTAAAAAAATAATAATACTCAAAAGAACTAATGTCACTCCACAATAAACCAGATTAGGCTCCAGATTCCCTATTTCTCCCCCCATTTTTGAAAAAAAATGTTTTGATACCATACTACACTGAAATATTTAAAAGTTATTTTGGTTGCCCTTGAACCTTCCTGCCACACTTGCCACGATCTCTTCCCACATCACTGTGGTACTCCACACCCTTTGAGAACCACTGACCTAGAGACAGCAGTGGAGATTTCTACACTCTTTAAAATGGGACCATTACACTTTTAGGAAGCAACACGTGGGCCGTAATGGCAGACATCACTGTAGGAAAACACCATAGGAGAAATCTCCTGAGACTCCCAATCCTTCCATGCTAAAATGGTGAAATAGTTCACTTGCGAAGAAAATAAAGATATGTGTAAGGAGATGTATGACTATATTTCCATTTAATTATCTGCTATAGAAATATTTGCCTTTGCCTTCCAGGAAAACATTATGATGTTTAGGTTCATTAGATGCTAATACCAGACTTCATAATGGAAGGCTGGATGAATTTGTGCTTAATGAAAACGCCCTTTCTGAAACGAACTGAAATATAAATTTTACTGTGTGGGTTATTAGTTACCAAAAGTGTAACTGTGATGTAGGAAGACACTAATTTTCACAAAGGGTTCTATGTACTATACAGTGATTTGCCAAGGAATAGTGTTGAAGAGCACAATATGATATTTGAGAATATTGCCAAGGTGCATTCAAAACTGGTACATGTTCCATAGCCTTGAATGAAGCATTCCATGTTGCTGTTTCACTTACTACTGTCAGCCTTTTCCATTCTCTTATCGTCTTGCAAGCGCATAGTTCTGGTAAAATAACAGATGAAAACCAAATTGCTGAAGGGAAACTCATATGTTTTAATCAGAATCGGTGCATATCCCTAGCCTATCAGGAAGAAATATGTATGCCTTGCATTTTGAATTAGATTTGACTTGAAGTGTACCATAATGTTAAATAATCGGACATTAAAAACCTGCCATGGTGTGCAGGAGTATAAACAAGAAGCTCTACAACTTTAATCACAATCCCTGCTTTCTTGCCCTCTGATCATTCCCAGGCCTGTGATTAATTCTTGTTTTATGTAAGCGCTTTGGAGAAATAATTGGGCCTTATCTGGGTCTTGTAGAGCCATTCACATGCTTTAGTGCTAAATAAATAGCACTCAGTGGCCCTAACTCACAGATGTAAGTAGGAAAGATCGTGACAGATCACAAGCATGCTATATAGAGCAGATAAATCGTGAAAGGATAAGGGCCATGAAGCAATGTGGAGAGCCAAAACACCTGGAAGCTGTTTTGCTCTTTGGGTTGGTTGTAAGGATTCAAGTGCAAATCGGTTTTTCTCGAAGTATTAGAGTAGAAAGTTGTAGAAGGGTACGGGACTCCTGCATGTTGAATAGACGTGTTGAAGAAGAAATTCCAGCAGTTGGCAGCTTGTCATGCCAGCTACATCTGGTGAAATCCCCTCTTCTACACACCTATTAAATGTGCAGGAAATGGAAGCACTAGATTAGAAAGAGGAAGGAAAGAGAAGGCAAACAAATGAAGGTGTTTTATGGAAGGACAGATGCCTTTTTTGAACCATTCGAAGAAATGTTATAGTATGATGAACTCGCAAGCAGGATTTGAGCTATGAACAACAGAAGTAATTAGATCATAGTATTGTGATTATGATTTGATAAGATAGAAGATAGGGTGTAGCAGAAGGGGAGAAACAACAACTCCATGGAAAAAGGAGTGAGAAGTCAAGAAAAGAAAGAAAGAGAAAATTGTATTTTGACTGTATATGTTAAAAATGTTAAAACTTAATAAAATATAATTGGGGGAAAACAAAAATGAATGAAGGGGTTATCCTACACTGAAAACATTTCTAAATTGTCCTATTTACAAAACTCATGATACATCAATACCTTTATTAGGACTAATGAAAATGTCACAATTCTGGACTGACCACTGGGGGAAATGAAACATTCCTCATATTGGGGTTTATATTAAACCTAGTTATTGTGAGTAATATCTTGCTGAACGTTTATTTCTACAGATCAGCAGATGTTGATGCACAAGTGATGACAAAGAATTGCATTTTTTAAAAAAAAAAATGAAGGAAAGGACAGCTATCAGACAAGCTTTCCATGCATTTTTCCCTTTTGAAATATGCTGACCTTAAAAAGCAAGTAAGTAAAAGCCCTGGTAAAAATCAATCATTCATACACATGTATATGTACAGTGATTAGTTATGTTTTAAATGAGTGCTTAAGGTAGCATTGGATAATGAAATGTTGCTTAATGTATTAGGGTTTTTTGTAATTTGAAAATTAAATTCGTTTTTTAAAGTATGAGATTTGGATGAATCAAGTTTTAATACATTACTTTTTCCTAACCCATTCGTGTTCTAGCGAGCTGCTTGTTCAAGTGGCATGGCAGACTTTCAGGAAGGCTGAGGCAGGCCAAGAAACTAGATCCCCTTGCGGATTAGGCAGGAATCCTGCCTGCTCAACCATAGAACTACTCTGGCAGATTGAACAGCTATTCATTCCAGAAAGCTCCTATAGCCTTATTATGGCTCCAGCTAGCAACTCTAAACTGGCTGTACTGCACTCCCACATTCGACAGTTTTCTGTCCTGCCCCCAGACCCACCACTTGTGCAACAGAATATTATCTACAAATTGCTGCTACAGGTTCCGACTGTGACTACTTCCAAATCCCTGTTCGTCTTGCACATGCTTTGTCTCTGTTTGAATCTTTGGCTTTAATATAATTTTGTTTCCACCCCTAGTTGACTCTTGAGCATCTTTAGGAGCAAAAATTAAAAAAAGGATAAAAAATCATTCTATCAGCAAAATCCTATCATGTCTGCTTGGAAGTAAGTCCCACTGAGGTCAATACAGTACACTAGTGGCCAAAATTGTGGAAAACTTTTGGGAAAAGTGTATTTCCGAGGTTTTGTGGCTCATAACACCTGATTGACTCTCTAAAAACACTCATGCTCTTTGGCTACATTCAAATGCAGGAAAGCTACTGCATATCAACCTAAGCAAGTTGCGCTTCCTTTTTCTGGTTATTTGGCTATACAGATTGAACAAACTTTGTTGCATTACATTCTTCATCAAATTTTCTTTCCATTGATATATAATGTTATGGTATTACTCCAAAAAGAAGTGGTGCTATGAGCCATCAAACCTCAGAAACACACTTTTTCCAAAAGGTTTCCACAGTTTTGGCCACTAGTGTAAATCAATGTATTGAGGTCAACCCCCAATAAATGCACATTAAACTGCAGTCTTAAACAACATTCTACAAATAAAACTTTTAGTAATCTTCAACTTACTCTTACCGGTGTGTTCTGCCTTGAAGTTAAGAACTACTATTCCAGATTAAGTGAGCTGAGAATTGCACCCTGAATGTGAGAAATATTTCATTGCTCTTCTAGTGTGCTGACCACAGATGGCTTGCAGGATCTATCAGGAACACTGCAATGCACACCCTGCATACTAGAGTTCTAGATAAATGATTCACTGTGACAAATCTTATCTTAATCAGAACTACAGACCTATTTTTTGAGAAGAAGTTGAGAAAGCAAGCAGTTGCAAAGGGAAGGAGACAACAAGAGAACTGTATTTCTGGCATTTTTTACTGGCACAAACAGCAGTTCTACTCTGTCCACCTCCCACCCTTCTTTGCAGCTGCCTAAAGTGCACATACATCTGTTGTAATTCAGAGGAGGACAAGATCATCATCTGACATAGCTGTTTCATTGACACTAATATCAGCCTTGGTTTCAAGATAAATTCCACTCCTAAGTCCAGGGACTCATTTTCAACCCTTCTGTATTTATTGTTCCTCCTTATCCATCCTTATTTTTTTCTGCTCAGTGGGCAGTCAACTAAACAGAAGCAGTCCTAGCAGAACAAATCAGGATCGGGAGGGCTATAGAAACAACTGTCAGCACCTGATGAATACATTAATCTTACCAATTATTATCATCTCTGTAATGGTCTTTTTAAAGATGTATCGGTTCAGAACCATTCTGACAAACAGTGTAGTCTTCAGGTTCCCTTTTGGACACAGGTGCACAGAGCTCTACTTTCATTGTCCAATCTCCTTCAGCTATTGGAGAAAGGCCAGGTATCCCATCAAATCTCCTGGCTCTTTCTGTTGGCTGACTATCAATATCCAAAAGGTTTTAGGATATGTGAGACGGGGCAGAAGAATGATAAGTAACACCCTTTAGCGTGTGAAAAGAGCTTGGCTATTTCCCTCTCTGGGCTACAGTGACTTTTGAAATAATTTGGTAGTATGGTATCTAAAGCTTCTTGTCTGGAAATGTATAACGTATTACGAACTCCATGGTCCTCACAATATATAAGTAGGCATCTTGCATTGGTTCCGTTCATTAAACCCATCTTGTATGGAACTAACCATTAGATGCAGTACGTAGAAATGAACGTACAGATTTAGTCACTGAGCAATGTGTCTCTGTTCCTCCATCTTGGGATTTTCCCACAGAAGAAAAACCATCACTCAGGGTAGAGTACTCACTTACATACAAACATTCTTAGGATGATCCCTGGCATTTTCAGGTAAAGAACCCCATCTTTGACTGTCTTGGAAACCTGCTGTGAATCAGGACAGAAACTACGGGACAACTGATCTAAGAAGTATAAAGGCCTCTCCATGAAACAAATGTATGAAACCTACACATGTATGAAAATGTATGAAACCCACATATAGATTGTCATGTGCATTGATTTAACATGCATATACATGCACCATAAAATAACAGCCTGCATGACATCTCCTCAGCCTATGCTGATATGTTTCCTATTTACAAGAGGGGAAAAACCCACCCCAATTAGTTGAGGAGGCTCAACTAATTGTGATTATGACTTGCTGATTTCCCCCCACTCTAGATTATACACTTATACAGTCTCAATGGTAAAGGGGTATTATGAACATTGTTTCCCAAGACAATGCTACAGCAAAGTGAGAAATCAAGTACTTGCAGTGGTTGGCCTTACTAGATGATTCTGATATGTAAATTCTTCCTTGGCAAGTTGTGCCAAAATTCAAAGTCGACTGAGTTCAATAGAGCGTATTCCCTAGATGTGTGCAGAAGACTGAAGTACTAGAAAACTAGGAAATCCTCCAAGATCTACAAAATAGAACAGTGTGGAATGCTCCCACTCAGTTGTACCCTTCTATACCATACTCAATTCCATTCCTCCTCCAGAGTTTTCCATTCCCTCCTTTCAACTGTCAATCAGCAATCCATGGACACTGCGCATTCTTAGTCCTTACCAGGCTGTTTTGCCTCCTTTCAACTGTCAATCAGCATTCCATGGACACTGCGCGTTCTTAGTCCTTACCAGGCTGTTTTGAGGATCCTCCGATTCACCCAACTTGTGTGTGGGGTTTCCCTACATATATATTTTTTGTACTTTTGCAAACCTTGTGGCCAAGAGCAAATAAGCATTTTGGGGAGTTATCATTGCATTCAGAGAATGAGACCTCCAGGCTGCTCAGCACTTTTGAAACATCTGACATGCTTTCCAAAGTGTGATATTGGTTTGTAAGTGTTGGTGTGGTTTCAGTTTCATATAACAGAGGGGACCATTTACAGTGCATTGTTAAGTTTAACTGTCCTTTATTACCTGGCCTGTGAGTTGTCACTTTTTAAATTGGTAGCACATCCCCATGTCCAAACAGAAGCACTGGAATGATTAACGAGTAAATGCTCTTGTAAACTGCTGTTGG
The DNA here is from genome assembly GCF_964270895.1 of Podarcis filfolensis. Classification (NCBI taxonomy): domain Eukaryota; kingdom Metazoa; phylum Chordata; class Lepidosauria; order Squamata; family Lacertidae; genus Podarcis; species Podarcis filfolensis. The sequence continues at coordinate 29,207,735 of NC_139612.1, forward strand.
GGAGGTGCTCTAAAGCAGCTGCTTAGAAAGCACAGGAGCCAACTTTTTAGATAGGGGCCAGCCTTAAACTGCAACGTTCTACACAGGACTGGGGTGTTCTTCATTTTTCTTTAACTATCTACTGTACATCTGTTTTCTTGCTTCTCTTGCTCAACCACTGTCTCTGCCTCCAGCTTTTCCTTATCTCTGGCCACTGTCAATGCCATCTTTCTGACTTGCCCCTTCTTCTCCCTCTCATTAAAAAAAAATAGCTAAAAATAAGGACAAAAATAAAATGGGGCTAGTAGACATGATGGAGTGCATCTTATGTTGGCCAAAACTTAATTTTGGGTGCTGCCTGTCGTATGAAAACCAGATACGCAAGATGTATTAGCTGTAGTACAATCTGAGCAATGCTTTCAAATGCCATAGCACAGGAATGTCTTTCGGGGTGGCTGGGGCACCTTTGATCTAGTCCTTTCTATTTCTTTTGATAAGTCCTTCACAGAAGCAGATCTGCATTTAAATCAGTCTAAATGTCCATTGCCTTTGAATAGTGCTATTTTGTCACACAACACCAAAACATCTGTGAAACAAAAGAGACTCTAATTAAAAGGAAGCTATAAGGCACTATTCTTGTACTACAGTGTTGATTCTTTATGCAGATCCCTATTAAATTCTTTCAGATTTGAAGCATGAGATCAGCAAGATCTTAAAATATATTTATGAACTTTAGCTCTTTGGGGACTATGGAACCAAGGACAAACAGGTCCTTTGACTAGAGTTATTCTTATGTTATACATGAACATCTATGGATTATCTTCTTTTTACAAGCCAAAACAGGTTATTCGTATTTGATATATTGCTGACTCTTAGTGCAATTTCTAAATCAGTTGTTCTCGGTTTGAATTAGGATTTCTGAAGATTGTGGGTGAAGTTATTTTAAAAATCTAGAGGATCTATATGTTTTATATGCTATTTATTGCGGAAGAAGTCTTGAATGGATTTGAAATTGATAAATTAACTGAATAGAGACAAAGGAATTTCTATCATAAGCTGTTCTAGCCGTACATACATGAAATGCATGGTTTAGTTTTGGGTTCCTTCTTCCACCTCCCACAATTTAATTTGGACTGACGTGGCAAGGGAGAGGAGCAACAGGAATCTCTTGGAAAAAAATCTGTCTAAAAAAAGTTAGTGATATGCATTAATCCGCGGAAACTGAGCTGATATTAAAACAGAATGCCTTTTAGGATTTGCAGAGTTCTGGGTTTAATTTCAGACAGGTAACATAAGAACTGTAAGAAGCGAGAGCAGGGGTGTTGAAGTTGCCCATCAAAAGTTGACAACTGGACAGCTGACTGAGCAGGTGCACAAGTCTCACCTGGTCTTCCCAAATATGGTGCTCGTATTTAAATTCATCATTACTTCTAAATGCATATATATCAGGCGCAGCCAAAATGGTGCCCACCATAAGCAATAAAAACTACAGCTCCCATCATTCCTGACCCCAAGACATACTGACTTGGACTGAGTTGAAGTCAGGTTACAGATGCATTTTATATGCAGATCTCTGTCCTCTTTACTGGTAATGCAACAGCTGCCAGACAGGTGTCAAGGTACTTACCCTTGTTGTTTTCACTTTATTGCCGGAAGAACAACTCCATCCTTTTCGATCTGGAAGAACTTTGCATTCTTCCCCTTCAAGACATGGCTGCATGTGGCACCACCATTTTTGTTCCACTATTGAAGCTAGAGAAGTAGAAGAAGAAGAAAGGCATGCTTTTTTTAATATATATTGGTGCTATTTTTAACTTATTCCATGGAAATATTGTCAGGGCAATAGTAGCAAAGTCATAAATGTCAACTATGATCTGCATTTTTTTAACAATAAATAAATATCTGCATAACGAAATCAAAATGAAAATTGCATATATGTGAATTTGAACAGCAATCAGAATGACATTAACCAATAAGGGGGCAGAAAACTGACCCGGTATCATGAAATGTTTGACTTATTTTCAACATGTCTCTCTCTGGAACGGCTTAAAAGCCTCTCACATCTATTTAAATGTCTTTCAGGATTCGCATTTCTCCAGTTTCATTGAGCTGCTCTCATGTTAAAAGATTCATTATAATCTCTGCTTTCAGCCTATATTTCTTAACCCTTGAACATTCAGGTCTAATGTGTCTGGAAGAAATATATTCTCAAAAGATGATATAGTTACTGTTTCTGCGATAGCTGACATCGCAGCACCATGAAAACACAAGCTTCTTGCAGAGCATGTGACATGCAGCAGGCAAAGGCACATGGACCATCTAAAAATCTCTCTCCTGAATGTAAAGAAAGCATTTATTTCTTGTGCTGCTCTCATGTTAAAATGACTTCCTTAAAAAAAAGAGAGAGATGGCATCACCCTTTGCCTTGATTTTTCTTCTTTGTGGCGAAAATAATATAAAGGAAATGTGAAACAGCAGCTCATGGAGCAAATACGCTGATGTAGCTTTAGCAGCAGATATTAAAATGAGCGAACTTGATACAACCGTATGGGTGCTCAGAGTTTTACATCAAGTCCCTAGAGGTTTCATTTCACAGCCAGGCTTGGTAATTCACTTTCAAATCTCCAGCTATCGTTCACCTTGGGTATATATATACCTCCAAAGAACTCTCAATATCCTCCTTATCACTATAAATATTGGCAGGATTAAATGAAAGGCAATCGCTTAAAGAACTCGGCAGAGCATGACTCGAGAGGGAAGAACAAACCACAGAATGTGCCGCACCATCAACACAAGAAGGAGCTGCTCGTGTGGTACCTGCTACCTGCCCGGGGAAGCAGGAGCACTTGACTGTCTGCGATCTTTCTTCTATCTTGTTCTTATTACAACATCGGTGGAGAGCCACCACTTCACAAGTTCCAGTTTTAACATGATGAGCTGTGGAAACAAGAGGTTGACAGCAGTGATGACATTCATTTATTTATTTTGCACAATTTCTTTAAAACCAGAAATGCATCAACTTAAGAGGCCGTCTGCACCGTAGGTGTCGTCGGAAAGGTCTTCTGTGCTAAGGGAAGAGCTTATCTTGCTTCCTAGGCTGAGATACCTTATAATTACCTTATTGCTCAGAACACAACAGCTATTTTGGGGCAGGAACATTGTATGTTTGGCCTCGAGTGGCTGGCTGCAGGCAGAGAAGACAATATGATCAGAAGAATAGCGTTCAGAAAATAAGTGTTACCTGCAGAAGAATGCTGGCAGTATGGAGTGCTCCTGCTTAGGGTTTTAGACAGCCAGCCATGCCCTTTTCCAAGCAACTCCATTCCAACCCCCAACCCCCCAAAAGACACTCAGCATTCTGTGTCCATTTGTCAGTCTTCATTCGATTGAGGAGGGGGTAGGGTGTTCCCTTAGGGGAGAGCTTTCCAAACTGTGTGTTACGACACGTTAGTGTGCCCGCAGTGTGTAGGTGTCTCGCGTGAACACTCCTCGCATTCCTCCTAGGGGTGCAAAGGGATTAGTTTAACCTCTGGTTTGCTAGTAAAACTGAATTACTATGTCACGAAATGATGCATGTCCAAAAAGTATGTCACCAACTTGAAAAGTTTGGAAAGTTCTGCCTTAGGGTTTTTCCCCACATTACAGATTTCTTGTACTTTGTAAACTTTGGGGTTCCCCCAGGCATACTGATACCATCTTATTATTGGTGGCCCCGTCTTAGCTGCAAATTTCAGCTCTAATGCAGATGAATGTACTGCAAACATATTTCCTGATAGTGTAAGAACTGGAGTCATTTCAAGAAGTACCACAGAAAACATTTCATTCTGGAAAATGTCGGCACATGTGTTTTTCAAAGGGAGGGGGGGATAAGTGTGTCAGCCTGTAAAGAAACATTTAATTTCTTAAAATATTATTTAAAATATAACCCAGCTTTCCAAATGCATTTTTCTCAAGGCAACTAACAATACACACAAAAAGTATAACGAAAGCATTGTAAAATAACATATAACGGACAACAAAAAGGGTGAGATTAAAAACAGCAGGCCGCAAAAACTAAAAGCTGTAAACCAAAACAGAATAAAGGCAGTGAGAAGTCAACCAAGCAGCCCCAAAGCTTTCTGAAACAGGAAGTTCATCATCATCATCATCATCATCAGGCACAAGGAGCAGTTTGAAAACCAAGGCACAGAAGCAGCGCCAGATGTTCGGCTTCCAAAGAACGTTCTTAAACCGGAACACTCACTTCTGGGTTTGTGACATTTGGGAACCGATTTGTTTGACAACTAAGCTGTTCGACTACCAAGGTACCACTGTAATAAGACAGGCCTCCCTGGGCAGAGTCTAATCACACTACCCAATAAGGCTTTCTGCTGCAGTCCCACCAATCCTGTTACTTTTACATGTTTACCATCTTTCATGTGAAAATTTATCATCTGTGTGTCTGCCTTACTCAACTGACCACGTATTTTGGGAAATGAGGGGGGAGGCAGTGCAAATTCTTCACACGCCAATAAGCTTCTTGCTGGAGAGATGTAAAACCTCTGTTTGCTATCCATCGATTAAAAAAAAAAGTTTTCTCCCAATAACAGTTTTGAAATATTTTGTTGCAGATGATGCTTTGCTAGGCCAAGTATTATTTTGTTCTGTATTAGACTTATGGGATGCACGTTCAATATGATGAACAATGCCGAGAGTGGAAAATCAAACATATTCAGACAGTATCAATATTGTCTCTAGTTCAAGGTGAATGTTAATGACACAGAATACCATGATATACCAATTGAAAGGAATTGGTAGCTTACAGGAAAAAGCTTCCAGTTAGGGATCCAGTATTTCTGAGAAACAAACAAACTAACAGATGCTAACTTCTCTTTTAAACAATATAAGGAAGCAGGACAGCCAGTTTCTTGGGAAGTGTGATGGATGCAGAATATTCAGGATGGAATATCATTATGGAAGGACCTGAAAATAACATTATTTCCTCAAACAGACTGGCAGAGTTTAGTACTTGGCCCCTAAGTGCTTAGAAAGACTTGGGCAGCCTCAGAACTTGAATTTTAAGTCCAGCTAACAACATTTCTAAAATAGAATATACTAACATTTTGTTTCCACAACACGGACTTGACACATAATGTCTTGTCAGTTACATTTTGATTAACATGCTCATGATAAATTAACTTTATTGAGTAATCAAGACCTGAAAATAGAGACACAGCCTGTTTTGTGGAAGACATGGGTTGATGGTGGGATTTATACATTAGATCAGTTAATAGGATCAGATGGAGAATTTTTGCCATTTGCAGTTTTGCAGTTTAGGTACCACTTATCCACTACTGCTGAATGCTAGCGTCTTCAACTAGAGCAGTTTTAGAGTCTATTTTTGGACTGTTAGCTTTGAGTGCCTCAGCATCTCCTGTGCTGCTGGAGGAAATAAATGTATATTTGCAGAAAACTAAACCCATTAATAGCTGTTTATAAATGTTTATTGGAATGCTGTAAATTGAATGTTCAGGAACTTAGAGGTGAATGGAAACAGAGAGTTAGAGTGTTCCATTAATCTCCACCAATGGAAAGTTCCTTTAGCATCCATATGCAGCGTTTCTTTAAATTTAAAAATGAGATTGACCCAACAAAAGCGGATGTTTAGAGTATACTATACTTCATGGCACCTCAACAAGAAGGTATTGTTTGATTCACAAAGATGTTGGCAATGTAATGTTGAAAATGCCTATTCCAGAACATATGAAGAGCCTGCTGGATCAGGCCAATGACCCATCTAGTCCAGCATCCTGTTCTCTCACACACCCCAGCCAAAGCAGGCACATGTCTGATAGTAATTCCCTACTGTCAAAAGCACCCCTAACAGCAGCCTTAAGGTGCCCCAGATACACATGCACACACACCCTTGCATGGATGTCCATGCACTCTTAAACTATATACCTGTGGTGCGGACAAACAGATGGACAACCTATGTGGATCCTGAGAGCCCTTATGTGTCAGGATGCTGTCAGCGGCTTCTGGCTGGTTGCCCAGGAAAGTATAAAGACAAGCGAAGGTTTCTTACTGTCCTTTTTTTAATTCAGTGTTTATAGAGAGAGACTATAGAACCCAGCCTCTTGGGTAATGGCATTGTCCTGAGTGAATTCCACCCCCCTTCTTTCCCACTTCCTCATTCGTCATTCTCATCATCTCCTCTATGGGTGCTGCTACATGCCCTCTGTCTTTGAGCTCTGTGCTCTCCTACTTTCCTACTTTCAAGGCTGGCCAGGTTTGGGGGGGGGGTCTGGAAAGCTTTCCAATGACGCCGTGACTGTCAGCTGTCGCCTCGCTTCCTCCTCCTCTTCTATTATTTCTATTCTATTCTATTATTTCTATTTCTATTATTTCCATTATTTCCCAACTTTTCCCCTCATTTGCCTATGAGCTGTGACCTCCTGCAAACCACTGTTGTAAATCTATACTGTCTTTCTCTTGCTCCTCCCTGAAAGGGTCAGGTTGTGGAGGCAGTCTCCACCATTCCTCCTCTGCCCAGTTCCTGACATTATGGTGGCAAAAAGATTTATATTGCAAGGCTGCAAGGATAAACATCCACCACCCATTACTCAGTGGTCAGATGAACTCACTGCCCTTTCTTCATTTGAACAGACTGATTATAATTATCACTTTTGTCTAGACACCAATTTGGACTATTCATCTAAAACAGGGTGGATGGAATACAGTGGTACCTCGGGTTAAGTACTTAATTAGTTCCGGAGGTCCGTACTTAACCTGAAACTGTTCTTAACCTGAAGCACCACTTTAGCTAATGGGGCCTCCTGCTGCCGCTGCGCTGCCGGAGCCCGATTTCTGTTCTTATCCTGAAGCAAAGTTCTTAACCTGAAGCACTATTTCTGGCTTAGTGGAGTGTGTAACCTGAAGTGCATGTAACCTGAAGCGTATGTAACCCGAGGTACCACTGTATTCTTCTTGATAATGTCAGCCTGCCATTGATTGTTGTTTAAATGATAACGATGGTGGTGGTGATGATGATGACGACAATGACAAGTTTTTCTTCTCCCGCACCACTCTGCCCCATTACACTTGCTAATAAAAAGCTGAAGGACAACCCCCATACGCAACATGGGCTTTCAAATGGACTTTGGTAGTCATGAACTGAGCTGCGGATGGATGGAGTGCTTTGGAGCTTTCAATGGATTGGCATTTGCCACAAAAAGGCAACCCTGTTGTATAAGCTGTGTGGTTAATAATTATCACAAAAACTGTGCTGCAGAAAACTCGGGCAAATGGTAACTCTTATTCTTCTGGAAGGCAGAATTACAATAAGGTAGAGTGAAACTTAACTCTTGAGACTGGAAGGAATAGTCATGGATATGGGCCTTCATATTTCAGTTACTAACAAGCAGGTATCCTTAATCTCAGCCTTGTTTTACACGTAGATCATGCAGTGCTTTCTATTGCTGTGGCTGGTCATTAATTTATCACTTTTAGAAAACTGTGTGATGACCACAAGTTGCTGGCTTTTGGGGAGAGGCTGTGAATCAGAGAAAGATTGATAGCTCAATAGACAGAACATGATTGGTAGAGCAAAGGTTCTATCTTCAGTCCCCCACATCTCCACTTAAAAGGATTATAGGCTGTGGGGCTGGAAACACCTCTATCTCAGCCTTACAGAGCGACTGCCTGTCAAAGTACTGGAGTAGACAGACTAACAGTACAGTGGTACCTCGGGTTACAGACGCTTCAGGTTACAGACTCCGCTAACCCAGAAATAGTACCTCGGGTTAAGAACTTTGCTTCAGGATGAGAACAGAAATCGTGCAGCAGCAGTGGGAGGCCCCTTTAGCTAAAGTGGAGTTTCAGGTTAAGAACGGACCTCCAGAAAGAATTAAGTTCTTAACCCGAGGTACCACTGTATAAGGAAACTTCATGTATTCATAGGCACAAATAGAAACAAAAGCAGCCATCAAGTTGGATGCTCATTCATGTGCACTAACTCACAATACTGGAAATTTATGTTGTCAAACAATAAATCTCAGCAAACAGGACAGTAAAGAATTAGCAGAAATGGTCCCTTTCTTCTCTTATAGTACAATTCTGTACTCAGACGCTTATTCCCTGGTAAGCATGTAAACCTTAGTGAGCTTTGGCCCTACTTCCCCTTCTCTCTGAAATTCTTATTTACATTCTGGGTTGTCTCACTGATTCTTAAGACTTCGTTTGCTTCCACACAATTCTATTTAATAGTTTTTACACAGCACAACTGGCTCCCTAGAGATGCCACATTCCACCTTCTAAGCAGAAATCAAGCACCACCTATATGCACCAACGGGCACCTGAAATGCAAGCTATTTAATATATTTAGTTTGTTGTAAAACACTTTGAAAACAAATTAGTGCTGAAACAAAAACTTTAAAGGCTGCAGATTTCTCATTCTTTAGCCATTAGTGAGAATGAATGGGACATCTTTAGGTTTTCATGCCAACGTAATCAAATTAAACAGAATGGTCAATTAAATTTATGAATGCATTTCAAAGGATGATGGTGCGGAAGTGCATTTCAATAGATTAGATTAGATCCGTGAATAATCTAAACAACAGATTAGACCAGTGAATAACCAGATTTCCCAATAAAGTGCAAAATAGAAATGTAACTTTCATTCGATTTTTAATGAAGAAAACAACAACTTTCCATATAAGAAATGCCTACATTTCAATGCAATAAAATTCATAGAAGTTCAAAAGTTTGCTTAATTTGATACTACATTAAGGGGAAATTAGGGAAGAGGGGCAATACAACTCACAAACAAAAAAAATTGTATACTCTAAATGTCCTGGACTTCAAAAGATAAACTGATAGGATGAAAATAAACCTATTAAGTCACTAATGCACAGGCCACTATCTTATGTGTGGACCCAACAGCATCTTGCACAAACCAGAAAGCATTTCAACTCACTCAAGAAAGTGAAGGGGTTCTGTGACTTTTGCCTATTTCACCTTTCTGCTTCAAACTCCTTGTCATATCCTTTTCTGTTCTGGAAAGTTCACAAACAGAACTGGGGGAGGCACATCAGGTTAAGCGGGAAGCTAAGAAAGCCCCGTTCCAGGAATCCATCTCTTCTCATGGAAGTTAGGAACCATGCCTTCATGGAAAATATGGGCCTATTAGATATATTTCTCTCCACCCTGCACTCCATATAATTCCCTATTATTAATTTAGCTCAAACCACAACCCAAGTTCTGCAACTCTTCTCATTGTTTTTTTCCAGAACAATCATTAGCTGACAATAATTAAATAATGATTCGTATTAGTCATCCAAAGTACCGTATTTTTCGCCCTATAGGACGCACTTTTTCCCCTCCAAAAATGAAGGGGAAATCTGTGTGCGTCCTATGGGGCGAATACAGGCTTTCGCTGAAGCTTGGAGAGCGAGAGGGGTCGGTGCGCACCGACCCCTCTCGCTCTCCAGGCTTCAGGAAGCTATCAGCAAGCCTGGGGAGCCCGCGGGAGTTCCCGCAGGGCTCCCCACGCTGCGGATAGCAGCCTCCCGCCGGTGCGTGGGGCGCTCTGAAGCAGAGCGCCCCTTGCGCCGGGCAGACATCTGCAGCGTGGGGAGCCCTGCGGGAGTTCCCGCGGGGCTCCCCACGCTGCAGATAGCAGCCTGCCGCCCGGCGCGCCCTGAAGCAGAGTGCCCCTCGCGCCGGGCAGACATCGGCCAGCCCCACAAGCTCGGGGGACAGCTGGGAGGCGCAGCACCGCCATACCGCTGTTCCCCGACCTGGTTTTGGGGGGAAAATAAAGGGGAAAAAATTTCCTTTATTTCTCCCCAAAAAAACTAGGTGCGTCCTATGGGACGAAAAATACGGTATCTAAAATCCCACACAGAGAAGTAATGAAACCACTTAGAAGCCATTTTGGCATGGAAGGGGTATATAAAATAAAATGATGATGTTGTTGATGATGATGGTGATATATTGAGTTCTATGAATTTTGGAGAACCCATACACAATTGTTAATAATGATATCCGCACAGGCTTAAGGTTACACTATGATGACAGTAATTTCCACATTGATTAATGATAAGGCAGGTGTCCGTCTCTATCTGCCTTAATATGGCTTCCCATCAGTTCACTATTACACACACTTTAAAATAAAAATGCCGACATTTTATGGACTGTACAATAATAATAAATAAACTAGTGTGACTAGAATGTTTTTTCAACTCACAGCCTGAATCAGCATGTTATTATTTCGTAACCAGATTGTGGCAGGTTGGTTTTTCCCCAAAACACAGTGCATGTTTGCTTAGTTCATACTGATTGACATGGAAAGCAAATGTAGGCTATCTTTCCTCTACACTTCAGCAATCTCGATATGTCACTTCTGTCTCAATGTGTCACTCCAAAAAGCAAGACCATGCAGTTTTTTATAGCCTTGCTGCATAATCTTTAAATGTTTGCGGTTGTTCTAGTCACTCACCATGGTTCTGGTGGACTACAAAATCCAGTGGGCATAGATACTCCAGATAAAAAATTAAAATAAGTTGGTAAATGTAAAAAAAAAAGTCAAATACATGTATTTCTTTTACAATACAATATATGCTGCTGCTGCTGCTGCTGCCTCTCTCTCTCTCTCTCTCTCGTAAGCCACTCTGGGAATTTCATTGATCACTGAAGATTGAGGCTTACATTTTAGGAACAAATATATTCTGGGCTTATCCACACTTCATCTAAGCATGGGTCCAAGGTTTTTCTTTCATCCTGCCACTTTCCATGGGAATGGGCTACTACCCATTCTCTTTAAAGCAAAGTACCAACCAATTACCCTGGATTCTAGAACTAGTGCATTGGCTTCTATGTGTTATGGGCATGTTACAAGCAGGGGGGGTCAGCCAAAATTTGTGCTTGCCATTGACTTTGCACCTGGGAAGGAGCAGGGTCCTGCTTAGCTTTGGAGGCAATTGCAGGGACAAGATGCCATTCTCATCCTTTCACTCCTCTCACATCCAGATTTAAGCTAATGGATAATGGGATCATCCATGAGCAAATTCTGAAGTTCCGTCAAAATGACTGAGTGCACTTCATCATTTTGTTCTTCAAAGCTCACCATAAAATGTGGTTTGTTGTGCTCCTTCTTCTGAAGCTTTCTTACCATTTCTGGTGTGATTGTGGCTATTGTTGCCTTGCCAGCTTCAAGACTTGGTTGTACTGGCAAAACTGCACTTAATGTATGCAGAGCTGTGCCCCCATCTAAGAACAAAACTGAACATTTAAAAAGTGGATTTGGAATATATTTGGGGCAGGGGGAGCAATCAATGCTAGTTGAGGAATGGGAACGAAGCCTTAGAGCTGATGGATCTTGTACAGAAGCCACTTCAAATAGTCTCTAGCATTCCAGGCCTTTGTGCCTACCCCATTATGCATGAAAAATAGATGTAAAATGTGAGCAGTCTACCATATGGATTTCTACGACTGAGTGGAGAAAATCCAACAACACAGCAAGCAGCTTCTAGGGGTCACTTCAAATGGTACAGTAAATCTTCATGTGATAACTCTGATTCACGCAGCAAGATGTTGTGCAATGCTTCCATGGAACAGCCACCTCCATAAGTATATTTCACATATAAAGACAGCTTCCATTTCTCATAGATAAGATGATAGATAGATGATGATATAGATAGATAGATAGATGATAGATAGATACAGTGGTACCTCGGGTTAAGTACTTAATTTGTTCCGGAGGTCAGTTCTTAACCTGAAACTGTTCTTAACCTGAAGCACCACTTTAGCTAATGGGGCCTCCTGTTGCCGCCGTGCCGCCAGAGCACGATTTCTGTTCTCATCCTGAAGCAAAGTTCTTAACCAGAGGTAATATTTCTGGGTTAGCGGAGTGTGTAGCCTGAAGCGTATGTAACCTGAAGCGTATGTAACCTGAGGTACCACTGTAGATAGATATAGATAGATGATAGATAGATGATAGATAGATAGATAGATAGATGATAGATAGATGATAGATGATAGATAGATAGATAGATGATTGATAGATAGATGATAGATAGATAGATGATAGATAGATAGATAGATAGATAGATAGATAGATAGATGATAGATAGATTGATAGATAGATATACAAGATTCAGCACATTTTAAAATAAATTTATTAACTGTGGGAAATTACTTTCATTTTGTTAATTGCATGGCAGAAAAGGCAATTTACAGATTAAAAGAAAAGCTATTATCATAAATTGTTTTGCATAGATGCTTTTCAAAGCTTCACCAACGTTTTTTGTCATTCTAGTAGCATTGAGGGAAGAAAAGACAGTGGTCACCATCTTCTCTTCATCCCAATATCACTAAAATAATGCTACATTATGATCAGAGGCATCGTGCAGGGATATGGCAGTCCGCAAGGCTTATAGCTCCATCACTGCTTCTGATACTAGAGCAACTAACTTTAAAAAGTGAAGGGGGGAAAGCCACAGCCACCACAAAAGCCCCATTCTCCCAACTATAACTATTTGAAGCATTTACCTTCCTCCACCCTCACCTCAAAAGCCTGAAAATGCCACCCCACTTTTGCAGCTTGCAAACAGGGCTGCATAAGTAGGAAGGCATTTTTGGCTAAGTGCTGCAACAATAAATAGGCAACAATACCACATAATGGGAGAACATGGGGGATTGCTTTTGTGCTATATGAATTATCACATTGCTGTTGTTTAGTCGTGTCCGACTCTTCGTGACCCCATGGACCAGAGCACGCCAGGCACTTCTATCTTCCACTGCCTCCCGTAGTTTAGTCAAACTCATGCTGGTAGCTTCAAGAACACTGTCCAACCATCTCATCCTCTGTCGTCTCCTTCTCCTTGCTCCCTCCATCTTTCCCAACATCAGGGTCTTTTCCAGGGAGCCTTCTCTTCTCATGAGGTGGCCAAAGTATTGGAGTCTCAGCTTCAGGATCTGTCCTTCCAGTGAGCACTCAGGGCTGATTTCCTTAAGAATGGATAGGTTTGATCTTCTTGCACTCCATGGGACTCTCAAGAGTCTCCTCCAGCACCATAATTCAAAAGCATCAATTCTTCGGTGCTCAGCCTTCTTTATGGTCCAGCTCTCACTTCCATACATCACTACTGGGAAAACCATAGCTTTAACTATATGGACCTTTGTTGGCAAGGTGATGTCTCTGCTTTGCTCCAACAGGGTTAGAAGTGTGGCAATGGGAAGATTTAGCAAATATGCATATTTCTAACTGCAAGCACCCAACGCCTCTACAAATACCGCCTGGTATATTCATGGAAAGCAGTTCTAGAAGCCCCAAAATGGGTCTTGATATGTGTTAAACTCGAAGATGTTGAGGCACCATAATTCAAAAGCATCAATTCTTCGGTGCTCAGCCTTCTTTATGGTCCAGCTCTCACTTCCATACATCACTACTGGGAAAACCATAGCTTTAACTATATGGACCTTTGTTGGCAAGGTGATGTCTCTGCTTTGCTCCAACAGGGTTAGAAGTGTGGCAATGGGAAGATTTAGCAAATATGCATATTTCTAACTGCAAGCACCCAACGCCTCTACAAATACCGCCTGGTATATTCATGGAAAGCAGTTCTAGAAGCCCCAAAATGGGTCTTGATATGTGTTAAACTCGAAGATGTTGAGGCTGGAAGAGCTGCCTCTGCAACACAATTAGCCTACTTAGTCCAGGTGGCTGGAGGATGGCAAAGAGAGTTCTTATGACAACACACTGCAGAAAAAAGTGCCTTTTCAACCTTTAGAAGAAGAAAAACAACCAGCTAATGAATAGTTTGCCATGGTGATGTTGCCAAACCTGCTGCACAGTGCCAGGAATAAATCTCATTCATCATCTTCGCTGCCAACCACCAGTTACTGCCATCTGCACACAAAGACTTTTGCCCCCTTGGCAAAAAATCAAGGATAACTGTATTGTAATTGCATTCTCAGGAAGAAAGCTCCCTAACGGTCAACAGAAAAGATTGAGATATCCAACGTGCACCAAAGATATGCAGAACTTGACTTTGTGGTCGGTTATCTCAGTTAACTGGTAAGGAGGGAAATGCGCTGGATTAATAGAAATAGCTGGCTCAGATTCATCTGGGCACCCAAACTTTAGGAAAAAAATCAATCAACCAGACGGAGCACTTCATGTAGAATTTTTGGACCAGCAGCATTTTCAGCCATCTGACTTTATCCATTTTGGCTTAGCAAAGATAATTTCATTCACACACTCTTTCAGTATTGGTCAGTAAATGTTGCTGGCAGAATCCTGTCACTTCTCCTTTTAAGGGTTACGGCTCCCTTTCATGGTGGAGGTTACAAATCATAATTTGCTGGGCAGTATAAATAATGTGAGCTCTGGGGATTCAAAAATAGCACCAACGTTTATAGCAAATGTGGAAGTCTCTTCCAAAACACATTTGTCAAAATACTTAATTTTCAAATCTCCTTTAGTATGAATATCTTAATTTTTTGCCTCACCTAGAAACCTTAAAATGAATTTGTTTCACTTATGAATTTCGACTAATAGTCTCAAAGGCAACATAAAATTATAAAACAACCAACCTACATACCTGAGAAAATGAGAACATTACATTAAAATAATAATAATCACAAATAAAACAAGGACAAGCAGCAGCAATAATCAGTAGTCCATAAATACTAAAACAAACAAACAAAAAGGTACTGTATTAGAAGAGAATAATTTGACAGCTTTGGTGAGTAATAAAGGTATCACTGCAATGAAAATAATACAGGTACCTCACAAATCTGCCAAAGAAAGGTGCTCCAAAGATGGGGCATCATTTTGCGAGAAGAAACATACACTCACACATTTAAAATCAACAGAATTCATGTGGCGCTGACTTCCCAAACCTAGTGAATTGTAGGCCAAAACATCGGAAGGGCAGTGTCAGGGACTGGACAGAGGAGGAATGATGGAGACTGCCTCCCTCTCCTGAACCTACCAGAGAAGAGGAAGACGGTATAGATTTATAGCAGTGGTTTGCGGAAGGTCGTCACGGCTCAGAGGTAGATGGGGGGCAAAGTTGGGAAATGATGGGAAAGGAGGAGGGGGAACCGGAGCAGCTGGCTGACACATTATCACTAGAAAGCATTCCAGACCTCCTTTCTCCCAGAACCTGGCAAGCATTAAAAGTAGGAGAGCAGAGGGCTCGGAAGCAAATGGCCCTAAGTGGCCACCGTAAGGTGGGTGCTGCTGCTGACGATTGAGGAGAGAAGGGGTGTAGATTACTTGGAGCAACGCCAATGCTCCAAGAGGCTGCATTTCTAAGCCTCTCTCTGTGAATATTGAATAAAAGACGTCGTTAAGAGCTTTCCCTGCCAGCTTTCCTGGCAACCTAACATGGGGGGGGAGATTGGATTCCCTGATGCCTAATAGGCAGTAGGTTGGGGGAGGCTGGTACAGGGTGTGGGGTAGGAGCTCATAATTCAGTGGTAGAACATCTCTGCTTTCCATGAAAAAGATCCCAAGTTTAATCCCAGACATCTCCAGGTAGGGTTGGCAGAAACTGTGCAGAGCCACAGCCAGTCAGTGTGACATTTGTGAGTTAGGTGGACCAATAGTCTGATTACGTTTCAAATGAAATGGAAATGGTGAAAGAGTTGCAAATCTCACCCTGAGACATAAAAGTAATGCTTACCACATACAATGTTCATTGTTTTCTCTCTCTCTTTTGATGGGCCATGTGCCCATCAAAGTCTGAGCTCAGCAAGAAGAAGCCACCTTCAGGTTTGAAGGAGTGTTGACAATAAACTGGCAGAAATAGTTTGTATTTTCTTTAATACTCCAGCAGACAGGCTGTGGCTTTATGGGATAAACCACATTATTTTATTGGCAGTATGGATCATATGTTTTATGTGTTGTTGTTTTCAATTGCCTAAATGTAAACAGCAAATATCATCGAATACAAATACAACGGATATGTATCATTCTGGATCATTGCTCAGCTTTGTATTACAAAAAACTAATATCTACACTGAACTGAGGCACATTTCAAGTAAAAACATGAGAGACAAGCCTATTGGAAATTATAAATGCTTGATGCAGTCCTCATATGGAGGACTGTACCACTTCAGTTTACATGGTAATTTTTAAGCATTAAGCAGGAACACTTTCTAACATCAGCCTGTGTCAAAATTCAGTTAACACAGTCCTTGCATGAACAATATAACACCACAATTAAATTTGTTGGAATCATCCGCGGGAGTGTATAGGCCAAACAGAGAATCACATCAGATTAACATCAGGCACTAAACCATCATGAACATGTTGCATATGCTCATATTAATCACTCTTTCAATATTGATCAGAAAATTAAATTTAAAGCGAAATATAACACTTCTCTTCCATGTTTACAACCAAGTCCTGTCCAGAGGCTATTAGAGTGAACTAGGCTTCGATGGGCTCCCTGTCATAGGAACATAATGGCAACAGCTCAGTAGCAAATGATAGTGCAGATAAGCTGAATTTAATCTGGACGAAGACTTCCTCAAAGTTCTAGAGACATGTGAGCATGAAGCCCACTTCCTGCATGTGTGCATCCACTTCAAAAAAACAAAAAAAATTAGTGAAAGGAATGATGAGCCATTAGACTTAAGTAGAAAGAAATATTCTTTCCCTCCGCTAGCTGTTCCTTCTAAAGGAGTGCAATCTGATCCAGAACAGGTTGCCACAGAAAACACCTATCAACAGTGCCTCCATTTTGTTTATTGGCCCTTATTGGCCCTTTGCTGCCTCCAGGCACTGATCCAATACTTGCAGACACACTTGATTGAGATGAAATGTAACATTTCAAATGACTGAGATGAAATGTAACATTTCCATGTTCCTTATTGCTCTTTTCATTTTTGCTTTGTTTAAATATTTTTTGTAGGATGCACACCGAGTAATAGCTACTGGGATCCAAGAAATTTAATTATTAGTAAATAAACTCCATTCGCCTCTTACTTGTGGTTTCAGATCGAGTTTACGTTGATCTGTTACATGTGTACAACTGCATGATTTGTCTGGTCATCTCTTTCACTCCTGTAATCTTTAAAAGTATGGATGCCCTCTTCTGGCCCATACCATTTCACTTAAAGTAGCTGCAACTGCATTTTTGGAAATGGTGTAAAGCAAGTGTGGTCAGGGCTCATCCATTCTTTACCGCCGAAATGGAACACAAGTCAATCTGCAGAAAATCCAATTGACATTTGTTCTGATTCAGTGGTAAACAGCACATTTTCCTGCGGGAAACGGTGAGACAAAAGACCTCTCAGACCTGTGATTGGAAAGCACAGGAAAAATATTAGTGTTTATAAGCCCTCAATTAAACTAGAATGACCCTCCCTCTCCATATTTAAATACACCTCCCACAACGTATAAACAACCCCCTTTAAAGATACTGTGCTCATTTTTAATATTTTACTTTTCGGCTGTTTCTGCATAATTTCAAACATTTCAGAAGACTTGCCTAACTCAACGGAGTTTTGAAAAAGCTTCGTAGGCTATCCTACACCTCAGCTTGCTCACTGGGGGGAAAAGTCTTAATTTTTAAAGTTCAACTTCATTCAGCAGGCCTCGGGCAAAGCTGTTTGATGAGCATAGTCAGGGGAATAGCTCTACTCAGACCTTCGGGGGGGGAAAGGGGGCTAACAAGACACACCGCTAGTCTTGTGAAATCCTCTCTTTTAAAGCGATCTCCCTTGGTATCACCTTCCCTCCGTATTATCGATCCCATATAAATACTGAGTCTCTTAAGTCATAGGCCTGATGAATCAATAGCATACCTAAATAAAGTCAAAGAACTAAAGTGGCCTGAGCAGGGAGACAGGTAATTTTGTGTGTGTGTGTGTGTGTGTGTGTGTGTGTGTGTGTGTACACACACACACACACACACACACACACACACACACACACACACACTGTATATGCTTGCAGAAGGCACCAAACAACCTCCTGCTATCATGGGTTTTGTTTGTGGATAGGTTCTATCCTAACTCCAAGAGCTCTATTTTAAAAGGTTCCCAAAACTCTACTGAAAACATGGAACTTCTTTCTAACATGAAATACAGTTATATCCTGATGTGTAACAACTTGCCACACTGCGACAGAACTAGTACCTCGTACTATGATGGAAGCTGTGTTCCTTAAAGCACTTAGATCTTCCATACAATACAGGATATAGACTTGTCCTCCTCAGCTGATGTCCCCAAAGTTTGAAATTAGCTGCTTTGGATAACAAACTTGCCCAGCTTGTAAATGCTCTGATATATTATGAATGGCGCTGTCAGGTGCTGTTGCGGTTGCTCGAGAGTAACCAGGCAAGACTCCCACAGGCTTTATTTTGGTGCAAACTATTTACAGTGAAGAGCGTCATGAGTTCATGTCTGGCTCAATCGCTAGCAGAATCCGGGAGTGGTCTGTTTTTGTACCTCCCGCAACATAAAAGTCTCGTCACCCCCAGCCTTTTCTGCCCCTCCCTGCGCCTCAGACTACTGCACAGGATGGGTGTTGGCAGGCGTGTGCTCCCCGCCTCTCTGGCTTGCTTAGGCTCGGTGTTAAGGCTCTTCCTAGCATCCTCTGGTCCTTGCACCTCTTCTCCACTGGAGGTGGGGCTTTCCTCCTCGCCGGAAGAGGAACTGCTTCACAAGATTTTCGGAAGCTCCCTGTAACACAACTGCCCTTCTATCTCTCCCCTTTGAGCCGCTGGCAGTTCCCTGACAGGTGCTTTCTCCAAAGGTTCTTCCCAGGCTCAGAATGTAAAATGAGATGCTGTGAAATTCTGTCCATGTGCAGCCGGCGCTCAACAGTCCAGGCATGAACAGCAGGTGCTTTGTATGCATATGTGCAAATGGTTTTAATGCAGTGCTTTACTGAAACGCAAGGCTGTCGTGATGGCTGTGTTCACTGTTGCAAGAGGTATGCCTCTGAATACCAGTTGCTGGGAATCACAGTGTTGATCTCGGGTCTTCTAAACTAGATAGGTCTTTGCTCTGATCCAGCAGGGAAGGCTCTTCATATTTTCCTACTTGCATGATAGGTAGAGGGTACAGAGAAGTGCATACAAGCAAGCAAGCAGGTTGGTGGAGCTATTATGCAGTACAGAAATGCTGGTTTGCTGGAGAAGGGGCAGGGATCTCTATCCTTTCTTTGTTATCCCCCAGCCAGCTAGCTACCTACCTAGCTAGCCAACTAGACAGCTAGCAAGTTATTTTGCATCTTAGGAAAGTTGAGGGACCTTATATACAATTACTTATTTACTAGGTTAAACCTCCTCCTCTTGCCGATTCCCATAAACTACATGATCAGTACATCCAACCAAGGCAGCTTTTTGTTTGGTACCTTTTCGGGCAGCTCTCTTGATAATTATACTTTCCAATGATTTATTAGTTATTTATATGCTGCTTAATTTCCAATACGGCTTTTCAGTGGTTATTGTTTCCCAGAGATACACACACACACACACACACACACACACACACACACACATTTCTTGCTCCCAGGTGGGTTAGTCTGGGGAGTGGTGAATTTCAATTTCTAAGCAGTGTCCACCATGGCTTGTATTAGGAACAACCATTTCTACATCCTCAATCAGGAAGATGCATGCAGCACCATCAGTTCACATAACATTATTAGCCAGAAAAGAATTCTTAGAAAACAAATGAGGGTTTTTGTTTTCCCCCTGAATGAAAAAGCTCCTTATTGTGGAACTAATTCAGACTGACACAAATGGGAGCTTACCCAACACTGGTTCTCCTTCCATCTTCAAAATCTCATCTCTCTCAGTTCCCAGCTCTCTGCATGTCATCATGCATGACACAACTTTATTGAAAGAAGGCGTTAACAAAGATATTTCTGATGGGCACATTTAAAAATGTGTAGCCTCAGGCTCTTAAATTTTGGGTGATTTTTTAAAATCTGATTATCCTAGGGCAAGCTTGCAGGTCCCTCTCAAGTTTGGTGAATTCTCTCTGTTAAGTAAGCACCTATTTTGCTTATCCACACAGGTATCCTTCTCTTTAACAAACAGTACAAATTCACAAATGTCCAGTGGGAAGGAGAAATCTATTTCATAAGGTGAGATTAAAAGGTAATAGAAAATATTCTGACAGCAGAGATAACATACACAGATAAATTAGCTGAATCTAGCAAGGAACTAGTAAACATGGCTGTGAATAAGCACAGGTACGCACACCCCTTTTTGGGGCTGGTGCCCAATTTGAACTGTGAATTGATGGATCCATTTTTGATCAAACCAAGAGAGACAGTGTTGCTAAACCAAGAAAGGCAGTGTCAATAAACTCTAGCTCGGCAGCTTTCGCCTCTGGCTGTTAAAACATCCTTTGCTTAAGTATATAGGCCAGAAACGGAAAACCCTGAAAGAATTAAATGCCATGTGGTCCAACAGTCTTTGTGCCATTCTGCCATTTTTATAATATTCAATTATTATCCAGTGCTGAAGCTGACCTATTTCATGCCTCTCTTGGCCCAGAAAAAGCAAACAGAATACACAGCAAAAGGGCAAGAGTGTGAGAGGTAGAAATGAAAAACTTTGTACGGTTTCTTCTGCTTCAGATATTCAAAGGAAGCAGCAAGAAGGAAAGCGCAAGACATCTGTACTTTCTTCTTCCATTTCTAGGTCTCATGCAAGGAAAGAGATGTACATGCACACTGTGGGAGATACATATTCTGTCAATGTGGGGTAGGTAGAATATGCATTTCTTCACACAGGGCAAGACCCAAAAGGTCATATGGGGTATAAGATTAGCTGTAATACTATAACACTAATGACACAAGCTTCAACTTTGTTTCCTCTGCATCACAGCCTTGAAGTAATTTAAAAGTAGGCCTGCTGTAACCTTCAACTGTGAAGCAATGCTTTTTAAAAAAAAAAAGTCTGTAGTCACTCATATAGCTGTGCTGAGACAATACTTCAGCGCTTTGGGAAATGCTGCTGATAGTCAGGAGCAGATTTATGGTTATTTTTTATCTCTCCCATTTGCCACCAGTCAAGCTACCCTTAAGTGTGTATTTCCTTGAAAGCCATACATAGGACCAGAAAACATACTGGCTGACCTAAATGTCAATACTGTATACTTATTAGACTGAAGTTATAAGCCAGAAGGGAGCCAATGCTTGAATTCTGAGGTAAAAATTTGTTGGTTTTAGTGACATTCATGATCTTTAGAAAGATTAATGTCCTGCAACTATTATGTTTGCCTTTAGAAACATAATTTGGCTCTGAGAATGCATAATCATTATTGTCGCGATCATCATAACAGTTGTTTGTTATTTGAGCTAATTATTATATTGTTACTCAACAATCAAACAGGCCATTCACATCTGCTGAGTCTGTGGTCCTGGTTACTTCTCTAAAGTAAGCCTGATAGCCACCAACAGTGATGTCTTGCCTATGGTGCCTAAACGTAAATTGCACCATTTAAACAAAAGCAGTTGCACGCCTATAGGCATTGCTAACAGCACGCGGAAGACAAAAGACTTAGTGTGCTATGTAGCCACTTTGTGGTTTTGACTTCTCGGCTGAAAAGAGAAATGGACCTACCAGCAATTCAAATGCCTTTCCTGCCTGTTTCCTTCCACAGCCACTTTCTTCTCCCTCTCCAACTAACAAAAGTTAATAAAGCACCCCACTACCAAATGTGGCACCCCACCTTTCAAAGTAAAGTAAATGGACCCCTCTGCTCCATTTTGTGCTTGGAGAGAGCAGGCAATCTGTGTCGCGCAGCAGTAAATTACCGTATTTTTCGCCCTATAGGACGCACTTTTCCCCCTCCAAAAATGAAGGGGAAATGTGTGTGCGTCCTATGGGGCGAATGCAGGCTTTCGCTGAAGCCTGGAGAGCGAGAGGGGTCGGTGCGCACCGACCCCTCTCGCTCTCCAGGCTTCAGGAGAGCCCCACCGCCAGCCCCACAAGCTCGTGGGACAGCGGGGAGGCGGAACGCTGCCATCCCGCTGTCCCCCGACTTTGTTAGAAGGCTGGCAGGGTGGGGAGAAGCCCGCTCCTACCCGTCGCCAGCCCCGCAAACTCGGGGGACAGCGGGGAGGCGCAGCGCGCCTTTCCTGCTGTCCCCCGACTTGGTTAGAAGGCTGGCGAGGGGGGAGAAGCCTGCTCCTCCCCGTCGCCAGCCCCGCAAACTTGGGGGACAGCGGGGAGGCGCAGCGCGCCATCCCACTGTCTCCCGACCTGGTTTGGAGGCTGGCGGAGGGCTTCCCCCTCCCCCAGCTTCGCAAGCTTCCAGAGCGATGCCAAAGCTGCATGGCTCTGGGTCCCGTTCTGGGGGCTGGGGAAGCTCGGGCTTCCCCCGCCCCAGCCCCGTGCCGGGGGGGGATTTTTTCCCCTTTATTTCCCCCCCCCAAAAAATCTAGGTGCGTCCTATGGGCCGGTGCGTCCTATAGGGCGAAAAATACGGTAATCAACACAGAGTTTTCTTCATAAACAAAATAAAACTTTTACTTGAGGAAACAAAGTTGTTCATAAACAGCATAGTTAAAGAGCATACACAGAGTCTCATTGCAGCTATCTGAGAGGCCTCACAGAGGCACAGTCTTAGTTACAGTGGTACCTCGCAAGACGAATGCCTCGCAAGACGAAAAATGGGCAAGACGAAAGAGTTTTCCGTTTTTTGAGTTGTTCCGCAAGACGAATTTCCCTATGGGCTTGCTTCGCAAGACGAAACGTCTTGCGAGTTCGTGCGAGTTTGTTTCCTTTTTCTTAAAGCCGCTAAGCCGTTATTAGCCGCTAAGCCGCTAAGCCGTTAATAGCCGCTAAGCCGCTAATAGCCGCTAAGCCGCTAATAGCCGTGCTTCGCAAGACGAAAAAACCGCAAGACAAAGAGACTCGCAGAACGGATTAATTTCATCTTGCGAGGCACCACTGTACTGATTTACTAGTCCTGGAGCCACTCTGTCTGCAACAACACAACACACACACACTGGCTGAGACACACAGACTGAGGCCCACAGAGAGGCTGGCTACTTTTATAGGGAGAATGAGTCATAGTGACTTAGCAGTTTGCTGTTAACAGTTAGCAGGCTTGAGTGATTGTGTAGACCTTGTAGGCCTTACTGTTTCTGCTCTCAAGAACCTTTGTCTCATGGCAATCTACTCACTCAGAGAAATGCACTCTACCTGCTTCAGGAGGAAGCACTCCCTCGTCCTGGATTTTTCTCACACCAAATGAGGAGATAGCAGTAGCACCAGTAAAGAAAATGCAGGTAAGGAGACGGAAAAGCAAGCAAGGTGGGCAATCTTGACATGCCATGTGTTGATTGACGTACATACATAAATGTCTGGTGTTCTTTTTTGCTGCATCTCCAGAAGCATAGCTGTCAACTTTCAACCTTCAGATTTGAAAATAAGGAATCAGCAGCCTCACCTGTCCTGGGCACAGTCTATGGGATATCTAACAATCCAGGATAGCAGCAGGAAACAGCGGGAAATGGCGCTGGAATAAGGGAATTTCCCACAAAAAAAGGGAAGGTTGACAGCTATGTCCAGAAGGGATCCAACTCTGAGTCTTCACCCTCAGCTGATGGATCTAAAAAGCCTTGGTAGGCCTGACAGATCCTTCCCACAAACTGCCTAACAGAATCATAGAATCATAAGAGTTGGAAGAGAGCCCCTGCAAAATGCAGGAATACGCAGCTGTCCCAAACAGGGATCAAACCTGTAACCTTGGTGTTATCAGCACCAAACTCTAATGAACTGAGCTAAGAAGCAAGTCTTCAGTGAAACTGACAATCTTGCCGATTTTTTTGAAAACTTCCCATTGCCAAGACGTAAATTAGCAACAGAAAACGTTTCCTTCTGGGGCATTCTGAAAAGGGGAACCATTAGCAGTACAAGTTTCAGAAAAAAACAAAAAGTAGTAAGTCCAAGTATTAGGCATTGACAAGGCTGAAGGTTGCTTCTGCATTTCTAAGGAATGACTACTGAAGAAAATAAAGCATCTGGAAGAAGGAAACTTTTGGGTACTTAATTACATGGCTAGCCCCAGAACATCTGCCAGGTATACGAAGAGCAAAGATAACAGAATCTGAGAGAATATAGAAGATGAAATCAGCAGGGCACCATTGGAACACTGTGATGTAGACCAGACAGCAGATCACTATTGCACATTTGAGATGACAGCTGTTTGAATACCCTAGGTTTGGGCTTTGGATGAAATGACATTTTGGGTGAAATGAAACAGCAGCCATGCAAGGGAACATAATAAAACTGTTCCAATTTTTCAGTATGAATATGATTAATTCAGCTCTGTGTCAGGTGCTGCTGAGTTCAAAACTGGACTGCACAGTTTACCCTGACCTTTTTTTTGCTCAGTGTGCCAAGAGGCAGGGTCTGTGGCCAGAGACAGCAGCAGTACTATAAACCCCAATTCCAGCCCCTGTAGTGCATAAATGAGAAAAGGACACCTAGTAAGCATAAACGAGCATTTTCTTTAAATATCCTTGTTGATAAAAGCATTGTTAAGACAGCTGGATGCTGTGATGCTATATAGCAGCTATGTACATTAACTGCTATCAAGTCAACAATATGGCCAACCCCCCCCCCCAAAAAACAGCTGTAACTCCAGTTTGTGAGTCCCTATAATATATTATGCGGTTAGAGCCGTAACAGAGAATATATATTTTATACTTTTAAGAAATTGTAGATGCTCAGCACAGTTGTGAAGTTCTCAAGCATTATTAACAAAACAGTATAGTCCAACATGGTTTGTTCAGAAAAGCAGTATCTGAAGCAATGCTATTATAATAGTATTTATCACAACATGTGGCTGCCTTGTAAGTAAAATAAGGCCTTTTGCTTTCCTTAACCACATAGCAAAAATTAATATAAGAAGTGGCCCACATGACTGACAACTGGGTGCCTGTTGCTGACCATTGCCATGGAAAGTATTTGAAGCCTCTGGAAGCCAGAGGTTTTTTTAATCCATAGTTTTGGCTGTGTCTTAATGCAGGATTGTGGGAATAATTTCTTCATAGTCTTGTTTTTCTTACAACTTGTTTGATTCTGTGGCACCTATGGATTTTCGTCAGCCATTGCTGACTTTCAGTCATGCTGCTATGTGCTGAGCCAGTCACATTATGGCATGCAGACATAATGCATACTGACCTGTGCATGGGTTGGCTTCTGACTTTCAATCACAACTGCAGCTTTTCAAATAAATCGAAGACGTACCTATTCCTTTGCAGGTCTTCCTACAATGGTAGCCAACCCTTTTGAAATGTGTTCAACAAGTCAAGTGCACCAACCAAGGGCATGTATACAGTATGCATGCAAGCAATCAAATCCTTCTCTCAAATTGGTTGGTGTGGTTTCACCTCTAATCTGCTGAGCTGGGAAGAAGGCAGTGACACGATATGGAAGCCATATATGTCTTCTTCAGTGGGTCAAACAGTAGCTCCAAGAGCTGTTAATTAGATAAGGAAAACTGATGTGGGGTGGGTGGAAGAAAACATAAAATGTCTCCCAGCACTACAACCTTTATCCACATTTATCCCCACACTTCAGGAGTTGCTTTTAAAGGGGAGGAAACGTGAGATCTGATTATGGATTTTCCATGGGGTTTTTTTCTTCTTATTTTGGTCCTTACGGATGCTAAATCCTTACTAATTCCAAATCTTCCCTTCCCCTTTCATTCTCCATAACTTTAATTAAACCACAGCCAAATTTTCAAAGCTTGAATCCTGAGAATGTACACAGGTGCCTCAAAATGAGAAATAAACTTTAGGACTGTATTGTAGAGCAAAAACTATTACTAGCATCTCAAGGTGTTTTTGATTAGGTATAACAAGAGAGCTGTTTCCTATTAATCCATAAATCAACGGATATTGTTCCCTGGAGAAGAGTTCCTAGTCATAAAAGTAAAAATAAAAAAGGGTATTACTTTCAAGCTGCTAAAAGCTGTCAGAACTGTAAGCATAATTCTATAGTGACAAGTGAAAGAGTACACTGCAATAAGGGAGAAGCCCTATTTCTGTAGACACCAGAGAAGAACACTCTGAGGTCTTATTGAGAATAGAGACACGACTATTCAGCACGCACACAATGTCTCTTCAGAGTTCATTGGCATGGATAATTGGACTGCTACAGCAGCCCACGTGTTACTCAAGATGGTTTTTTACGAGGCTCATTTCATGAACTCGTTTACAGTATTTCTATGTACTCTTTGATGAACATTTTTTAATGGGAGAAACAGCTTTATTATGAGCTTGCTCAATTTTTCAAGTTTACCATCTTCAGATAAGAAAAACAAAATTATGGTGATTAAAAAAAGAAAGTTATTAAAAAGGGTTAACATAAAATTATTTCAGGACACAACAGTAGGAAACTAAAGCAACATTACTTAAAGAAAACATTACTTAACACTGATTTGTCAACACATTGACAAAAAACAACAACCCACAGGAGCCAATGAACAAAGAAAAATACATGATTTAAATAATAATAATAATAATAATAATAATAATAATAATAATACCATTAAACGGTTATCACCTTGAAGCAAGGAGTTTACAGATAGGTGCCACATCAGTACCATACAGTGGAATTTCTTACCTTTGTGGTGGTTTGCCCCAGATGCTATTCTGCCCCACAGTGTTACAACAAATATTATTATTAGCAGTTTTCCTTTTGTGGCTTTCTGTAAGTATCTTTTATTCATCCTAGGAGGAAAAAAATAAAATACACAAAATGAAAAATGTTCAGTAAGTATAATTCATGTTTTCCCCAATTTTATAGAAGTAGTTAAATACATTTTGTACAGCGCAGTCCCATTTGCATCTACTGAGAAATAAACACCATTGAAATTCAGTCAGACTTCATCCCAGTTAAATGTGCCTAAGATTTCAGCTTAAGACACCTGGCAGGCATTTCTATATCAATCACCCAGCATGGAAGGCAGGAAGTTAGTCAGATCAAATACATGTCATTTGCTTAAGCTAGTCTTTTAGCCCAATAGGTAAATACCACAATAATGGCTCTACTCGTGTTAGGCTGCATAGTAGCAATAATTTCTAAAGAGCAAGGGGAGCGACTTTCACCTCGATGCTAATCAAGGTACGGCTCAAATAAGGCATTGAGAGCTTCACAACTATGCCAACACAATATCAACGGAAAGCCTTTCTAGGAGGGGGAAAGCTTATCACTGCCTCTTAATACCTTATCACAGCCTCTTCTCCTACACCCAAAGAAGGCAAAGAAGTGAAGAAATAAAACATATTAATCACAGGCAACGAAAATCCTACCACCTTAAAAAAAAACCCACACAACTTTATATATATAACATTATCTAAAATGTATTCTGTTTCTTATTTATTTATAAAAAGAAGCGTTTATATACTGCTACAGTGTAAAAATAGTTCAAACCAGTTTACAGCAATAAAAATGTAAAAAAAAAAACATGCAAGCAAAGCATAAAACAAGTTAAAAACAAATATCATTAAACCATTGTGGAAGGACTGGCATAGGACTGGCAGAAAAGAAAAGTTTCCAGCAGGCATTTAGAAGTTGGCACAAAAGATGCCCACAAAGTGTATCACAGACCATCAATGATACCGTCTATGATATACAGTACTTTGCGAGAACACCTCACACAACTTGAAACAGCACACCAAGATAGCTAGTTACACAGGGTTGATTCCGTGGCTATAGAGCACAGAAACAGAGCACAGAGAAACAGGCAGGGAATGTCTGCCCCTTCCAGTCCACATGACCACCACCTCTCAGAGTAAAAACATGATGGACTTTAAGCCACATGGATGGCTTCCTGTATTAATTATGCAAACATACCATACCTGGCTTCCCAGGATGCTTCCCAAAATCCGTAGTTGTGTGCTACAGCAATAAGCAGAAAAACCCAAACGCTACCATCCTACTTTTAGTTTATTCTGTAATCCTAATTACACATGCTACTTAATAAGCAGTGGCTCTGGATTCTGAATAGACATGCAGAGGGGGAGGGCTGCAAATTGAGAAAATGTTCTTACCATGTCGACCTGATGACTTTTCCAAGAACCGCCTAATTATTAATAGTATTCTTTCTAACAAGCGTTAACATGAGGGCTGGTACAAATGTTACAGAAAAGCAACGAAGGTGTAAAAATGAATCACGGTATCCTTTCCTCATTTGCGTTGTGCAATGGAAACTAACAGCTGAGAGGCTGGGGGGAGAAGCTGCAATGATCAGTTGAGTGGGAATCTCTTTGAGAGACCCATGAGATCCACTCAACGGATCAGAGTAGCACTCCTCTCATGGCTAGCCAAAACGAAGCCTAAGTGTGTCTCTGCAATCATGTGTTTAAGTCACGCAGTCAACTGAGAGCGCCATTTTCAGGCAGCAAAGTTTACCACTTGATAGCTTCACCTGAGTACTGTACTTACTTGAATGTAATGCACACTCTTTTTTGCCAAATTAGGGTGCACATTAGATATGATGGCACATTTACATGCACCAGCAAATACTTTATTGGCTTCAAGGTTTTGAAAACTGAGGTGCACATGGTGCATTAGATTCGCGTAAATACAGTATACGCAACGAAGGGACTTTGTCTGTTGTACCTGATGAACTTTGATTCCTCCCTTCCTCGTCTAAGTTTCCATTATACACAACCAGTCTTTCACATGAGTTGCGAACAACATCCATAGCAAAAATGCTTGAAAGTATCAGTTGAAAGTCTGACTGCTATCAACATCTTACGCTGCTGTATTATAGGCTGACAAATCTAGGGAATGTTAAATTATAGGTGCAAAGACAGAAAGCTTTCTGCCACTAAACAGCAGTGATAATATGCTACTGAATCACAGCTATAACGTCATCTCAAAATAGCAGCAAAGGCAGTAGACTCATACAGGAAAAAAATGGGAAACAAAACCCCAGCAACTCACATATTTTTGCTGCAAAACTGTAGACAAGGCACAACACCAACCATTTCTCAATGTCCACCAAGAAGATGATGTTTTTATGGAGCGCATAAGAACATAATGAAATCCAGTGCCCCACCTAGTCCTGTTCTCACAGTGGCCAACCAGATGCCCCTTATGAGAAGCACAGTAACTGAGCACAACAGTAGTGTCCTTCCTGCAGTTTGCAGCAACTGGTGTTCAGAAGCATTTGAGGCAGAGCACGGCCATCGTGGCTAGCAGCTAATGAGAGCCCTCTCCTCCATGAATTTGTCCAATCTTCTTTTTAAGCCATCCAAGTTGGTGGCCATCACTGCTTCCTGTGACAGTGAGTTCCATAGTTTCACTATGCACTGTGTGAAGAACTACTTCCTTTTATCTGTCCTGATTCCTCCAGCATTCAGGGTCACTGAATGTCTGCAAGTTCTAGACTTATGAGAGGGGGGGGAGAGACGAAAATGGTCTTTATCTACTTTATTCATGCCTTGCATAATTTTTGGCTCACCCAGACTTCCTTTTGTGCTGTGTTTCTACACACTTTAAAGGGAGCACTGTGTCCAAGTGCTCCTTTTTTAAGGGGGGGCAGCACATTTCCCGCAAAATCACTGCTCTTTACGGCCGAATTGGCAATCTGCTAAAAACCCAAATTGCCATTTGTTCCAATTCACCATTAAAGAGCAGCTTTTCACAAGGGAAGCACCAAAGCAATAAAATAAAAATAAAAGGCTTGGACACGGTGCTTTAAAGCACAGGGCTGTGCCTAGAAAGTGCAGGGCAAAAGGTAAATGTGGATGAGCCCTTTATAAACTTCCAAAACGTTCACCTCTTGTTCACCTTTCCTCCAAACTAAAAAGTCCCCAAATCTGCAGCCTTTCCTCATCGCTGCATCCCCTTGATCATTTTGCCCTTTTCTGAATATTTTCTGACTCTACAATATCCTAGAGTTAGCCTATATATCATGGAAGGCTTCAGGTTTTCCATTTGTGGTCTAAATCTAGAAATCATAAGAACTTGGTGAATACAGGAGGCACACCAGAAACCAGAATTTAAACAAACTGGTTTAAACTATCCAGTCTCTGCAGAGAATGGGTTGCTCCAGCAGGCAGAAAGCTCATGGTGTGCAGCAGTGGGGGACATCCAACTTTCTTTTGTCTCCCACTACACTGCCTTTGGACGCGGGTGGCGCTGTGGGTTAAACCACAAAGCCTAGGACTTGCTGATCACAAGGTCAGCGGTTCAAATCCCCACAACGGGGTGAGCTCCCATTGCTCGGTCCCTGCTCCTGCCAACCTAGCAGTTCGAAAGCACGTCAAAGTGCAAGTAGATAAATAGGTATCGCTCCGGCGGGAAGGTAAACAGCGTTTCCGTGCGCTGCTCTGGTTCACCAGAAGCAGCTTAGTCATGCTGGCCACATGACCTGGAAGCTGTACGCCAGCTCCCTCGGCCAAAAAAGCCAGATGAGCGCCACAACCCCAGAGTCGGTCATGACTGGACCTAATGGTCAGGGGTCCCTTTACCTTTACCTTACACTGCCTTTGGAAAGGTACAGCTGAAAAATGGTGGAAGAGATGAAGAGTAGGCTTCACTTTGCTTCTTTTTCAGAATTATATCCCACAGGTGAGCAGAAATAGGCCTGAACCCAAATTTAAAATGCTAAACTGGCATGTTTACGCTTTCGATTTTGATTTCACACACACAACACAATTGTACCCACAAAAGATACTCAAAGAAGGGCTTTTAAAATATTGTGTAAAATGCCCCTGGTTCTTGAGCATAAGCTGAACATATTTAAATGGATAATCGAACCGCACAGTGAGACCTTTGTGGGAAAGCTCAACCATGAAAGAATGACAGAGAAGCACCGCTTATTGTATAAATGCATTCTAACTGTGTAAACTCATCACGGCTGTGAAAGGGCAGTCTTTACTGAAACAGGCATACATAACACAAAAAAGACATGTAAGATTAAAGTATGCATATCACCTGTATATAAGCAAAATATGCAGAACTTGGGAAAATATTCTCCATGTCAGAACACTTTAATTATTCCACAATATGTACTCAATGAAAATAGTATGCACATACTATTATGTATAAGGGCTTGGATTTATTAAACCGTATTTTTGTACAAACCCATGAATGTTAATATGTTTAAAACTAAATGCCTTGGAAAATATTTTTTTCTTTTCTGACAAAGTAAGTTTTCTTGAAACACCTTTTAGAAATACTGTGGTTCTAATGAATAGTGTCCTTTCTAAAGCTGTGCCATTATTCATCAACAATGCTCCCAGATTAACATCAGCTCCTTTGCAACACAATTGATTGCAATTTTCACCTTCGTTAATTTTCAGACAGGCTACTAACAAAAGCAATAGAGAAAACAAAGTAAGAAAAAAAAACCAAGAGATATCTTGTTCCCCATAAAAAAACTGCAACACGAAATAACTCACTGAATTAGTCGCATTTAACTGTGGATATAGTGGCCTGGTTTTCACACACCAAACCATCATTTAGAGCTACGTGCATGAGCTGTTACACTCTTCTCTCCCCTGTTTCCGTACAACCATGAGAACTTTTGTACAGAGTTTAGTTTAATGCTATCCTCATTTAAAACAAACTCTTGTCAATTTCTAAACAAGCCTACTAAAACCACATGTTATAAAGCGGACAATTTAAATAAGCAGTGTTTGATTTAAACCAAGATCTCTAATTCATATATAATGACAAGCTAGGTTTTGCGGGGAAAGGAACTAAATTCTGTAGATGTCTTCATGCTGGCCATGGCGGCTCCTTCATGTTCATGCAAGTAGCATCAGACAATAGTTTAGTGTTAAATGTAAACACAACAAAATGTAGTGAAAGCCGTAGGGCTTTGAGAAGTAACTGCGGAGTTTTGAGGCATATCCACTCCTGCTGTTGGAGAAGTGCCCTGCTCTTCAGTTCAACACAGCCTGGAGTTGTAGACCAAAACACCTGGAGGGAAACAGGTTGGAAAAGCTCTATTTTAAAAGCTTCAAATGAAGCTGCATTTCCTTATATGACTACAGCTCAACAGATTGCAATCCATTTATTTATTCTTCTGTTATCATTTCAGCAGGTTGTGGAAACTCATGTTTATCCATTCTAGATGTAAAAAGGCCTAAATATATACAGTGCTATCTCGGGTAACTTACGCTTCAGGTTACAGACTCTGCTAACCCAGAAATATTACCTCAGGTTAAGAACTTTGCTTCAGGATGAGAACAGAAATTGTGCTCCAGCGGCGCGGCAGCAGCAGGAGGCCGCATTAGCTAAAGTGGTGCTTCAGGTTAAGAACAGTTTCAGGTTAAGAACAGACCTCCAGAACGAATTAAGTACTTAACCTGAGGTAACACTGTGTGTGTGTGTGTGTGTGTGTGTGTGTGTGTGTGTACGTACACACACACACACACACACAAAAGCGGAGGAGTCTTTTGTTGTTGTTGTTGTTGTTGAGTTACTTTTACTGAACGTAATATCCAGTTTAGAGGATTTAAATCCTGTGACCACTTACTCAACATTTAATTTTTCAAACAGATGTGCACAGTGCTTCCCGCCCCCACCCCGGGGTAATCAAGGGTATGCAGTACCGGCACCTCTTTTTGTTGTTGTTAAAAAGTGTGACACTTACTGTAACAACTTCATGGTGAATACCAGCACCTATTTTTCTAGGGGAAAAGCACTGTATGTACATAGTTTTACAAAATACTAAAAACCTTCAACAATTCAATAATCAAGTCAATCAAGGATTTCCCCCCTTGTATAATAATAGCTAAGTATCTGAGAGCTTAACACTCCAAGTCATGTACAATCTCGTACAGTACTTTTGTCACTTCAAATTCTCTCTCAATATCTGTGCTTAAGAGGTTGAAGGTTGAAGAGGTCTCTGTCTTTCCACTCATTCATCATTGCTATAGCATTTGCTTCCATAAAGCTTTCGCAAATGGTTGATTAAATTTTCTTCATTCATCTCGCTTTTTCGTTAAGATTCCTAGAACTGAAGCTGGGAGTCTGCATGCAAAATCCTTTATTGTTGTTATGGCCTATAGCATACATTCCACTTGTGTCTGCATCTGGCAATCTGGCTGTTGATTTTAGAGGCCTGGGACTCTGCAAAATAAGAACCTGAGGTCTGAGGTTATGCCAGTTAAATGGAGATATTAATTTTATTGCACTCTCCTTGCTCAGTTAGATACACCCTGGTGTTCTCTGCAAGTCCTGGGGTAGTAAAATCTAGGCCTAGGCAAGGGCATTCTGGAACCCTGGCCTGGATCATGGGATACATCTGCCATAGACATTACAGTACAGTCGTACCTCGGAAATCGAACAGAATCCGTTCCGGAAGTCCATTCGACTTCCGAAATATTTGACTTCTAAAACCCGGCTTCTGATTGGCTGCAGGAAGCCGTGGAAGCCCCATTGGATGCTCAGCTTCCAAAAGAACGTTTCGAAAACCGGAACACTCACTTCCGGTTTTCGATCGTTTGGGAACCGAAACGTTTGACTCTCAAGGCATCCAGGAGCCAAGGTACGACTGTACATCTATCCTACCCCCTACATGTAAAACCATAATTATAACTGAAAACTCAGAGCGCTTGAAAACACTTCAACAACCATACAAAAGAAACGTAAACTGCTATAACAAAACTGCACAATTATAGGAATAGAGTAAAGACAGGATAATTGGCATATGGTTCAGGAACCCTAGGGCAAACATATTGCCCGAATTACGTTGTCTTGGAGCTCCTTGGATACACTGTAAATTGATAAGTTGCGCTTCTTTAAGACATCAGAATGTTTATTTCTGGAGAGTACCCCAATCTTTACAGTCTAATGTTTGAAGAGGTTATGAAAGAGCAACCATTTGAAATAAGCGTTGTGTTTCTCTTTACACTCATGCTCTGTGCAACAAAAATATAATTTGCAAGTTACTTTAACTGGATTGTGTGAGTTTCATATAATTTAAGATTTCTGACACTAGGCACAAGGCTACTGGAGACTCTGTACTGCTTTGTTTCAAACAATGTGGACTGTGTCAAGTACCTGCTGTATGAGGATTAGCAAGAATTATTTTTCAGTTTTTCATTTAATACAATTAATTGGCAAAGTCTGGGCTCTAAGCCAACTATTTTATTTTCTGTAAGAATTGTAATTTGGCAGCGTGTGAGCTCAACTGAATGCTTTACAGCTGTCTTAAAAATACAGAGCAGTATCCATTTTACATATATACAAGGCATCATAGCGCATTTCAATGAGAATTCTAATTAGTTAATATGCTTTACAACAAAGCACCTTAAAGTTATAATTGCCAAGATATTTATGCAGATAAGCAATAGACGAGAATGAAACACATGGTTTCCAAAAAGCAATACTAAGATTTCAATTTACCAAGCAGAATGTTAATGTAATGGGGGAAGAAGGAAAAACATAATATTATTAACTCCAGAGAGGCAGCCATATCAGAAACTCAGGAGACTTGTGGCATAAACATTTGTAGGCTAGAGCCCAATCAAATTAACAGTACAGTATGTATTCACGAGCTCTTCTCGAAACACTTTCACAGGATCACAGAATGTGTAGAAAATGAGAATTGAACACAGAACATTTCCAACTTTGTGTTGAACCGTTCAGTTTTTATCTGCAACTCACTGAGGAAGTCAGTTTGTCCTGTGAATATGTCCTCAAGTGAATTAACTGGAATCATACATTCAGATCTGTTTGCTTGCTTATCCGTGTTATTTTCTTTGCCATTGAATCTCTCTCTTATTTTTCTTACTACCACCTTTCTTGCTATGCTGATTTATCACGTAAAAAGGGACAACTATTCTCGCTAGTAGGAACCACCCACCCACTGAGTCTGTATTCAAAAGAATTCGCTAATGAATTGTGAATTGCAGCTTCACACTGAAGTCTCCCTATAATGTCTTTTTATTGAAGTGTAACAACTTTGTAGGCAGTAGCATCCTGGGAGACTGAAATGTTCTCCCACTGCTTCTGAATGCTGCCATTCTTAGGTCAGGTTTGTTCTGTTCATTCTCTTGCATAAACACAGGAGACTTTGTCCCTGTCTTGTGTGAACACAGGACTATTGTAGAATGTGATGGCATATATCCCATTGCAGGATGTGTTGGAGAACAAGATAGTATAGCTGAAATAATTTGGCAAAATCATGCAATACTGGTTGCCAAGCGGGAAAAAATGATGTTCTGTTTGCCAGATGATTGCATAGAATAGATATAATACTTTTTAAAGTGGTCCATTTTCATGTCAAGCTTGTAAAAATCACATGGAAGCAGTAATAAATAAATCAATGGGCCACCAAAAAATCTCAGCTACATTAGTGCAAACATTTCTCCCATTTCACTGTACGGGAGCTGTTTCATCAACATTATTTGCTTTCCAATTTTAGGAAATATATGCTTCAGACATGTAATTCCATGCACCTTTCTTCAGAGATATATGGGTAAGTAATCACACTGAGGGGAAAAGAATACTACTTTAGTTGGGACCTCGCTCGTCCCAACTAAAGAAGAATGGCAACTTAAACTGACAGAATATGTGCAGCTTGCAGACTTAACATATGGAATAAGAGAACAAGAAGAACACATGTTTAGAGAAGAATGGAAAATGTTTATTGAACAAATGGGGGGGAAATTGTGTACACTTGAAAACGTTGGCAGCATTAAGATAAATTCAACAGTGTAAATAAGGTAAATAAGTTTTGATGGATGTAATAATGGAATACAGTGGTACCTCGGGTTACATACGCTTCAGGTTACATACGCTTCAGGTTACAGACTCTGCTAACCCAGAAATATTACCTCAGGTTAAGAACTTTGCTTCAGGATGAGAACAGAAATCGTGCTCCAGCGGCGCGGCAGCAGCGGGAGGCTCCATTAGCTAAAGTGGTGCTTCAGGTTAAGTACAGTTTCAGGTTAAGAACGGACCTCTGGAACAAATTAAGTACTTAAGCCGAGGTACCACTATACAGTCATACCTCATGCTGCGTTAGGTTCATGTTGCGTTTTTTTGGCTTGCGAACGCGGCAAACCCAGAAGTGTATACTTTTTTGCCACACGTGCGTTTTGCCACACATGCGTGCACAGAAGTGTTCTGCACGCTTCGCGCATACGCATAAGCGCTCTATTGTGCTCTGCGCTTGTGCAGAAGCGTCACACTGGTTGCAGACTTTTCAGGGTGCGACCGGCACCCCGGAATGGATCATGTCTGCAACTAGAAGTACCACTGTACTGAATGGTTTAGTTTTTGTAAAATATGCAGGGATTTGTGATATGCAAAATGAACCATGGAAAGAGAAGAAAGGAAGTCACTGATATTTTAAGGATGTTCAAATGAGTATTCTAAATTGTAAAATAGAAAATTTAATAAAAATTATATATTTTAAAAAAGGGGAAAGAATACTAGTTCTTGGATTACTATTTGTGTAGACACGCCACTAATATTTTCACTTATTGCAGTCTCGGTTTCAATGGCAATTCCATTTTTAGACTTACAGTAATGTTTGATATGAATGCACTGGAAGGGTATCGTGCTTTTGCAATTGATATAGTATTGCCTTGGAGTTTTTTGTTTGTAAGGAAAGGTGTTACTGTATTTAGAAAACCAAAGAATTGTGGAACTATACATTTCTTTAACAAACGTACAGTGGCCACAAAATGCTAACTGCCTGATGGGGGCAAAACAGAAAATTGCAGGAAATGGAATATCCTGGAAAAGGACATGGTTGGCTGGATCACTGGAACCCTGAACAGAAACACTTCATGTACAAACATTTTGTCACAGATTCAACTTTTTTGCAATCAGTCTGAAAAAAACCCTAGATTAGATTAGTAACCTGCATGAAAGTGATAGCCAATTAAATCATACTCAGGAGTAGACCCACAGAAATAAATTGATTTATATCAATTAATTTAAATTGGGATACCCTGCGCATGACTTAATTGGGTATCATGGTTATTCTCACTCTTCTTTGTAAAGGAGCTTAGCCAAGGTTTGTTCTCGGCTCTGAGAGCCAGCACATTCCCAGTAATCCATAATTCAATTTACTGTGTCACGTGAAGCATGCCTGTGTATGTAAAGGGAAGTCAGGTCTCTCTTGTGGGCCATTAAATAGGTGGGGCATTTCATACTAATTTTGAAATAGGTCTTGGCGGGGGGGAAATGATCCACACTCTTTAATCCAGTGGTTGGAATAGGTAATTCCAGAGTTCAGTGCCAACTCTAGGGTCCATTGTAACTATACTATGAATGATTCAAATACTGTATTGTTTCAGGTAATATGTGCTATTTTACGCCCAATGCTACATTAACAGAAGGTACAGTAAAAAATAAATGTGATTTTTCATGAAGTAATAGCTCAAAAAAAAAAAAGCTACAGTTTCATGAGTTGCTAGCACTGGTATTGTATGCGATGTAAAACTCTGTATTCTATTGATCTTGGAACCTAGCAAATTCTGATATATGCCAACTTTTCATGCAACTATATTAGTGCTTGCCATGGGCTAAAATATTGATTGCTATATTATAAACAAAAGCTGAACCAGACTTAGGAAGAATTGAAATAGTGGTAGTCAAGAAGATTTTATACAGTTTCTTATTTGAATTATCAAACTTTGTTCTGAA
The DNA here is from genome assembly GCF_964270895.1 of Podarcis filfolensis. Classification (NCBI taxonomy): domain Eukaryota; kingdom Metazoa; phylum Chordata; class Lepidosauria; order Squamata; family Lacertidae; genus Podarcis; species Podarcis filfolensis. Next base: position 29,245,312 of record NC_139612.1, read on the forward strand.
CAGCCAATACATTGGTAGCACAAGTCATTACCTCAACCTCCACAGTACTTTGCACCTGAGAATTCTTATACAAAGGTAGCAATTACAGAATATGAGAAAAGGATTTAATACCTTCTCTTACCCATTAAAAGCTGTGTTGCCATTCAAAGTGACTAGCGGTATGTTATCTCCCCACACCCCCCACATTTAGAAATGCTAAAGTCTATTTGCAATGAAACAGTAATAGTGGAGAGCTTAACCAACTACTGTGATGTTTTTAAAAAGCCACAACCATGGTATCTCCCAGAGCATTTTCACACCTCTGGAATACATTGATCAAAAGCTGGCACTGCTGCACCTTGCAACAAGATTGAAAAGAGACCTTTCTGAAATAAGCGTTGATTCCGATTCACTTGCTGCTAATATGGTTGGAAGTTTAAGAGTTTATCAAAGAACTCCATCCCATGTTGCGGTGCAAAAAAACCCAACAAAACTTTATTTTTTTGCAATTGAATGCAGGATGTACCGTATTTTTCACCCTATAGGACGCACCGGCCCATAGGACGCACCTAATTTTTTTGGGGGGGGGGAAATAAAGGGGGAAAAATTATTTCCCCCCAGGCGCGGGGCTGGGGCAGGGGAAGCCCAAGCTTCCCCCGACCCCAGCCCCCAGAACACGCAGCTCTCCGCAAGCCATGGGAGCCCAGCGCCGGGCTCCCACGGCTTGCGGAGAGCTGCGCAAAGCTAAGCCTGGGCGCGCTGCACCTCCCCGCTGTCCCCCGAGCTTGCGGGGCTGGAGGCGGGGAGAAGCACGCTTCTCTTCGCCACCAGCCTCCAAACCACGTCGGGAGACAGCGGGATGGCGCGCTGCGCCTCCCCGCTGTCCCCCGAGCTTGCGGGGCTGGCGGTGGGGCTCTCCTGAAGCCTGGAGAGCGAGAGGGGTCGGTGCGCACCGACCCCTCTCCCTCTCCAGGCTTCAGCGAAAGCCTGCATTCGCCCCATAGGACGCACACACATTTCCCCTTCATTTTTGGAGGGGAAAAAGTGCGTCCTATAGGGTGAAAAAGACGGTAGTTCTTTTGTGAAAAGTTTTTGTTTGTTTGTTTGTTTTTTGTAGAATTGCATCTGTCCATTTCCCCCAGGTCAGACACTGATTCAAGCATGGGTTTCCATGTACTTCCCACCCCTTGGGAGTATCTCAAACGCAGCTAGCCAGGCACTTCGGCGGCAGCTCTTAAATGTCTTCCTTGTTCGCCAGCTCCTCTGTTCCTGTGGTCCAATGGGAATATAATGGAACCCAGGCTGCTGGCAAGGGGCCTTCCAGTTCTGGGGCATGGATGTCCAGATCTGATGTTTTCTCGGACTTCTTGACAGTTTGGACATTTGCTAGAGGGTCCTGCTTCTCCTACTGCTCATCTGAGGAGACCTCCGCTTCAAGGTCTGAGCAGAGCTGAACCCTGACAACATACTTTATGCATAAGGAACTTCCATAAAGCCACTTCATCCTTTATTTTTTATATATATACATCCCTTTAAGAACTTTGAAATATGAATTTTCAATTATAAATTTATGAACATTTGTTGCTAACACATATATTACATAGGTCTCCTTATCAATGCAAGTTTCTACGCTGCACATTATGTGGTCAGGGCAGCAGAGAGAGGATTGACTGAGGCTCCTTGTTAAATATACACTGAGTGAGAGACAAACCAAGGTTTGCTTCCATGTGAAACGTTTCAGAGTGGTTATATAGCTGTATAGTTCTTAGAGTAACAGGTCTCTTTTATCCAAAGCATGTTAAGCTGCGAAAGATCACCTCTAACCACTGTCAAAAATTATAGCCATTTCCTTTTCAAAGGAAGCCTGCTAAATTGTATGGAAATTTCTCCTATTTTTACAAATTGTGTTACACTTTGATGAATAAAAAATGGACCAGCAATGCTCAAAGCAAGCATGCAGATTTAAGAGATCAATCAAGGCAGAGCAAAATTTTATACACCAAGAGAGTTATGTTTAATTTTTAATACCATTGCAGGGGTGGGGAAGCACAGTTTGAAAGCTATCACCCACAAATAGTTGCTCAAGAAAGTGTGCCAAGAAAATCCAAGTATAGGGGTTTTTGTTGTTTTTGGTTTTTTAAGCAGTACTTCCAATATGCCATCCCTATAAATGTTCTTAGTGTTCAAAACAACTGCATGTTTATCTGATATAACTACCAACAGGAAGTTCAATTAAATAATAGTAATAATTCAAAATATCAATATTATCTAAGAACTAAGAAACTTAGTCACCAGTCTGTTAAGGTCCAATCTATGCTAGTTGAGAAGCCATAGGATATGAAATTCCACTACGTTGGCACAACGCACAATTCAACACTTCCATGCTAGATACGCACAACGCCCCAGCACAACTCTCCAGTTATGCCAGGGGAAGACTGTTGGTGCACCTGGAAGGCTAGCACCAGTCACTCTTCTCTCACACAAACAATTACTGTGTATCCAGCATTGGGAGAGGGGATGGAGACAGCAATATAGAGAGGGAAGCATGGACCTAAAGGGCTAATTGGCCCATACAGAAGCCTGTTTGTAGGAGCCCCTTCTGATCTTTTATAGTGTGCTGTTATGAATCTGTAACCTCCTGCATATATGATAGAATTGCTGTCCTGGGCTTCTTTGAGAAGAAGGGCTGGATATAAACTGAATGAATAACCAAGCTGCTGCACGGGGTTAGGATTCTACTGCAGCCCCTGTGATTCTGGCATATATGATTGGGTGTGAGGGCTAGGGGCTGGTCACTGGGTAAGGAACTGCTTGTGATGTAGCTTCAAGTCCTGGGAGTTCATCCTCTTTTACACCTTGCATGCTTTTTTTTTCTTTTTTTTTTGGCATGGAATGGCTGCGATCTAGGAAGGAAAGGAAGTCTGCCTTTGAACCGTCTCAGAATCTGTCACGATTGAAGATTTCAAAGCTGATCTACATCAAAGCTGATCTACATCTAACCCAGGGGTAAGCAACCTAATGCCTGTGGGCCACAAGCAGCCCACGAGGGTCGTTTAACCAACCCACGAGCTACCCCCGAACCAAGCCGCCCACTTAGCATAGCGCAGCATGGGGACTCGCTTCCGCGGTGCTGGAAATGGTGTCTGTGCATGCTCAGATGCCGAAAATCGTGTCTGCGCAGACACAGACACCAGAAATCACGGCTGCACGCACTCATGTGCGCGCACGCTCCGGCCCACGGAGGGATCTCCGCTGCAGTGAACTGGCCCAGGCGAGGTAAACCTTGCCGACCCCTGATCTAATCCATCCACACAGGGAGATGAGGAACAGGTGAATCCACTCTGGAATTCCAACTCCCCAGATTACTCCTCCATTCCTAGTACTGAGCATTTGACTACCTGCCCTGCGTGTCAGAAGCGATTCTCAAGGCCTAAGAGCCATGCCCATGGATGTGAGTGCATGTGAGGAGTCAACTCAGATGAACAGTTTTTCCCAACATGACAGTGATCATGCATTCATCTGAAACTAATCAGATGCGTCTTCTGCATTATGCACTCTGCATCAACAGTTCATCGAGCTTATTATTATTATTATTATTATTATTATTATTATTATTATTAAAAAACTTCAGTGCAACAGTTGTAGAGTTTCACTTGATTCCCAGTGCAAAACACTTTGCCAGTCAATGCACATGGTGGTGGTGGGTGAGACACGCACACATAAAACTTCAGTCCAAACTAAGTAGTTAAGCTTTACAAGTGCTATGGACCATTTTGTCCCTGGATGACACAAAGAATGCAGGGATATAGTGCCAGAGGGTAGCAAGGTTGACCATTTGCTACAGACCCAAGACGAGCAGAGGGTCCACTCCCCTAAAAGTGCTAGCATTTCCACTTTGATCAGATCAGGCACAATAATTTTCAGTTTGCATCTCTCATCTCTGTGGGTCTCAGACCCATAAAGGTGCTCTGCCTAAGTCACCACTGCCGCCACCTCAGGATTTTGGAGCCAGCACAGGCAGGGTGGGGGAGTATTGCATATTTATATGAGGGACAGTTCTACTTCAACACAATACTAATACTAATAAGGTAAAGGACCCCTGACAGTTAAGTCTAGTTGCAGACAACTCTGGGGTTGCGGCGCTCATCTCGCTTTACAGGCCAAGAGAGCTGGCGTTTGTCCACAGACAGTTTTTCTGGGTCATGTGGCCAGCATGACTAAGCCGCTTCAGGCGCAACAGAACACCAAAACCAGAGCAGTGCATGGAAACACCGTTTACCTTCCCGCTGGAGCGGTACCTATTTATATACTTGCACTTTCTGGCGTGCTTTCGAACTGCCAGGTTGGCAGGAGAATAATAAAAATAATAATAGTAATAATAATAATAGTAATAATAATTTTATTATTTGTACCCCACCCATCTTACTGGGTTGCCCCAGTCATTCTGGGCTGCTTCCGGAATATATAAAAAACATAATATTTTTTTTTAAAAAAACTTCCCTATACAGGGCTGCCTTCAGATGTCTTCTAAATGTTGTATAGTTACTTATCTTCTTGCCTGGTGGTTGCATTAACTCCACACCCTCCAGCATTTCTCTGATGAAAATAGGGACGTCCTAAGGAAAAGTGGGACATTGCAGGATCAGATCTGGAACTGGGATGGCTTCTGTAAATCTGGGACTGTCCCTGGAAAATAAGAGATACTTGGAGGGTCTAGATACACACCTCAGAGATGCACACCTGACTCACACAATATTGTACCATTTCAAACATTCATGGTTCCACACACACATACACACCCGAATCCTGGGCAATGCAGTCCACCAAAGGTGCCGGGAGTTGCAACGACACCCCCATCCCACCCCACCCCCGAGCTGTACCCCTCAAAGTGGGTTTACAGTTCCTTCCTCTTCCTAGGGAACTCTGAGAAGTATAGCTCTCCCTATGAGGGCAGCAGAGGCCAAACAACAACCCCCAGCGCCCTCCACAAGCCACAGTTCACAGGATACTAATCAACACTACATAGCAGCCTACTGGCAGTTATCTCTATCTTGCCTTTAATTAGGCAAAAAAATCTTTCGAATCACAAATGCATCCTAAGGCAGTAGTCCCTGTTTGTGCTACTACAACAATACAATTTCATTTTCTCAACAACAAGGAAGGCGGCTACTTGCTTCTGTCATTTTTTGGCAGTGCAGTATTATTCAGCAAGATCACCTTGTCCCCAAGACTCAATCTACTTTTCTGTAATAAATTTTATGAATTCTTTCCGAGCCACATACACAATAATAGAGAGAGAGAAAATTGAGTACTGTGTATTATTTTGTGGAATGGTAATGATGCACTATTAACGCTATTACATTCTATAATGTAGCAGGGAAGACACACTTCCAGAGGAAGAGAAAGCAAATATTATTATTATTATTATTATTATTATTATTATTATTATTATTATTACTATTTCCCTCAAAATGTGTGTTTTGCTCTTTTTTATAACATAAATTTTGTTAATTAAAAGTCAATATATGCTATTCTGGAAACAAAATGTTTGGGTTTTGCAGGAGATTGTCTGGATAAAATGCCTTTCAGCCCTGATATAACCAACAAGTTAGGGAGTTTGCATATCTCTCTTGTACAACGTAAAGCCTATCTAAGCGCACTGTTAAAACAAAAACAAAAACAAAAAAAGGAGCCTGAACGTGTTTTAGCTGCGGGGTTTGACTGACTGGAACTGAACATGCTGGAAATAGAATAAGCGTTCAGCTACAAACACAGAAGAAAAGGCAATCTCATTTAAATGATTTGCTGATATGACTTAAAACAATTTATTTAATCTTTACCTTTTTTATGTAAATATCCTTCAACTAAGGACTTAAAAAGTATAATTTAGAACAGATTTTAGAAAGTATAATTAGATGCCCTGTCAGATGGGAAGACAAATTAAAAGTGCAATTCACATTGCTACTGCAGCCGTGCCACCAAGGAACTACTAATCTTTTGCACAATACTCACAGCAGAATGTACTCTAGCCTCCGTAGGGCTCATGATTATAGACTTGCAGGGAAACTGGGATTTAAATTATTCATCAGTGCAGATTTTCTTTCACGGGGAAAAAAAATTAGTGTGCCACATAAATAGCAAAAACTGTTAATTCACAGCCTTTTACAAATTAACTGCCTGGTAATGGCATCAGTTATTACCCGTTACTTTTACTAGCACTTACAGTACCAAGATGCTATCAAAGAGACAGCTGCGTGCCTAAAAAAAATATGTTCAAGACAGACTGCAACATCCATGCAACCAATTAATTTTTCAGGATGCATACACTCAGGCAAATGTAAATCACTACGCTGAAGCCTGTCAAAGGTGCTGATTAATGCAAGTTTGTGGCTATACTCATATAGCCACTCTTGGAGGCAGAACATGGCTAACATACAAAAATTCCCAAATATTAAAGTGATGCAGATCTATGCAGCTGTCAAAACACCCAGATGTGAATTACAGGTTCAACGACCACAATCTCACCTGCCAAGCTGAGGCCAAAAAAGCATGCCCAGGATTACTTTACAGAATCATTATTATTATTTTTACAAAGCAATCTCACGACAGGTGAGAAACCACTGGGTTGTCTCTGTATACTAAGATACTATAGCTGCCGTTCTACAGAATGAAATGCCGCTAGGCAGAGGAAAGCTCTCGCTCCCGGTCTTCTGCTGATCAGCAGAAGAGCAAGGAGGTTGGTCTGAAATGTGTGTGCTCACAAACAAGAACGCTGTATGGCCATAGCTGTCAACCGTCCCTTATTTGGCGGAAAACTCCCTTATTCCAGCGCCGTGTCCCGTTGCTGTCCCTTATGGATGATGTTCCTTAAATTTCCTGGGTTTCATGCTCGCCCGGCTCGGGGTCCTCCGCCGTGAGAGAGAGCATGCGCACGAGCTGCCGTGTCTCCGTCTCTCCCTTTTCCCCCTCAGGGGCGCGTTGTGAGGCGGAGGGCAGGCAGGCAGGCAGCCCCTCTCTTGCAAGACTTCCATCGCACTGCCAGGGGAAGCTGGAGGCGGCAGTGGCAGCGGCAGCTGAGGAGGCAGCCTGAGGGAGGAGGAAGAGGAGGAGATGGGGAGGGACGTAGAAGGGCGGCACTTCAGGGCCACCACGACACCGCAACCGCCTCATGCCGGGCTCTCTCCCTCCCTCCCTCTCGGGCGGGGAAGGGCCGATGGAACTCCTTGTGCCAGGGCGACAGCAGCCCTGACGTGCTGCTTAGCATCCCCTCCAACCAGTGCAGCATCTTAATGTAGTGATTTTCCCCTCTGAATCCCTTTCATAACTCTATTTTTATAAATCATTTGTCCATCTATAGTTCAAATTTTTACTACAAGTTTTCTGTCAATCCTACCAATGTATGTAACTCTTGACAATAGCTTTTCAAATAAATTATAAACTTTCCCCATTCTTTATTAAAGAGGTCCTCTTCCTGGTTTCTAATTCTGCCTGTAAGCTTTGACATCTGGACGTCGTTCATCAGTTTTGTCTGCCACTCTTCTTTGGTCGGAGTTGTAGACCCTTAGGAAGAAGAAGAAGAAGAGTTTTGGATTTGATATCCCGCCTTTCACTCCCCTTCAGGAGTCTCAAAGCGGCTAACAATCTCCTTTCCCTTCCCTCCCCACAACAAACACTCTGTGAGGTAAGTGGGACTGAGAGACTTCAAAGAAGTGTTACTGGCCCAAGGTCACCCAGCAGCTGCATGTGGAGGAGCGGAGACGCGAACCCGGTTCCCCAGATTAGGTGACTACCGCTCTTAACCACTACACCACACTGGCTCTCATCTAGTCCAACCCCCTGCAAAACACTGTCGGTCGCAGCAAAAGCAGCATGGCTTTATCAGTGCCGGATTTATGTATAAGCTAAGCAAAATCCCTTATTTTGGCTGCTGATCCCTTATTTTCGAGGCTGCTGGTCCCTTATTTTCAAATCTGTAAGTTGACAGCTATGTGTATGGCCTGTTTGGCTGCAAGCACTTTGGCTACACCCATTGATGGCACGGGGCCCTGAAAAGGCAGATCGTTGGTCTGAAAAATATTCGCCACTTCTGTGCAATCAGGTTTCTAAATCACAGTGTAAGCCCACCTGTGTAGAGGAAGATTCCCTCTTCAGACCTTCTCCCAATACATGGACAGGCAGTGGGGAGAAGCAGGGAATTTGATGTGACTTTGTGGAGCAGTCAGGCATGGCTTTACTCACCCAGTCCAGGTGCACTAGTTAGTTCAGAAAACATGCAAGTAAGAGAGGGCATGGCAGAGGCGCCTAAAGTTATGGTGTCAAGAGAGTGAGTAGAGAGAATTTTTTTCTCCCTCCAGAACCTGGAGTCATACACTCAACCTGAATCTTGAGAAGATTCAGGACAGATCAAAGAAAGCATTTATTCGCATTGTGGATTTAATAGTTTTAACTATGCACGAACAAAAAAAGTACCACCGACATGGATGGTTTTAAAAGGCGATTAGACAAGTCCACGGAAGATAAAGTTATCAATGGCTAGTAGGCTATGTTACGTCTAGTATCAGGCAGAATGCTCTGAGTGCCAGCCACTGGAAAGCAGCAACAGGAGAGAGCTATTGTTTTTCCCTTATGTTTAAGGGCTTCCCATAAGCTTCTGTGAGAAAATAATTTTGCACTAGATAGGCCTTGGTTTGACCCAGCAAAACTCTTCTTAGGTTCTTAACAACTGTCACAGTAACAACATAGAGGAGAAGGCCCAAATAGGGGTCTTCAACTGTGTTATGTGTTCTGATTTTTCTTTTGTTTGTTTTTTGGGGGCTGTTCAAACATGGGAGGAAAGCGATGTGATAAACCGTTCCTTTCAATCTTGCCCTCTTGCATCAAATCTTGCCCCTTGTATTATGTTGCTGCTGGTTTAAGTTGTGTTTTTATAATAATTTTGGTCAGCTTGTTGATTCATTGTTTATTGCTGGCTTTATTTATTTACTTACTGTGTTTTGCTGTATATATTTTAGATTGTAAGCTAGCTACCCTGTTTGTTATTAAATAATTAAATATCTGCAGCTACACACATAACTAAATGTAGGGATTGACATTTTGTTGATGAAAACAAAAGACAAGAGAGAGAGCGCCCCCTCCCTCCTGCTCTATATATTGAAACTAACCCGGGCTGGATCTAGACCAGGCATAGGCAAACTCGGGCCCTCCAGATGTTTTGGAACTACAACTCTCATCATCCCTAGCTAAAAGGACCAGTGGTCAGGGATGATGGAAATTGTAGTCTCAAAACATCTGGAGAGCTGGAGTTTGCCTGTTCTAGACACAGCAAAGAAGTACTTAAGTTTAAAGCACTGTAAATTTAAACAGGGGAAATGGGTAGAGAAAAACGGGACTCTACATCGCCATCTGATGTTGTATCGCATATACAAAGCATTTACACTGCTTTTTCTTTACCAGTCTATCTGAGTCCCAGGCTGGCAGCTGTAATCTTATGCCAACTCTAATGACAGAACAGCATCCTCCACTGCACCTGAGGGCAGGAGCTTAGCTTAGGAGGTGCTAGACTGCATGGTGCACACAGCTCCCTCCAGCATCTACTGCTTTGGGCATCTGCCTCTCTCTATATTATGGTAGGACCGTTCTTAAAATTACCAAGCAAGAACAAGCTGAGAGAGAGAGAGAGAGAGCGTGCACTGTGGTTAGAACAAGTAGAGAAGACAGAGCGGCTTTCAGGACTGGCCTGCCACTTGCCTTTATCTTCATTAATGTAATAAAGGAAGTGGAGCTGGTACTCACCAATGCATCCTCAGAATGGCAGCACCTGGTTTACTCTGACGGCAACTGCTCTCCACTTATTCTTAAGCAAATGGTTCTGTCCAAGAACAGCTCAGTGTGTGATGGGTCCTTCCCCTGTTCCTTCATCTCCGGGCATATTACAGAACCCCTATCTGAGAATCTGTATATTATTAAGTTCATAGAGCTGCCACATTTTCCAAGTTTGGCAATGGTATTCGATTTCCTTGCAACAGAAATGTTGCCTGTTCAGCCCAGCCAAATCCCCTTCTCTGGAAAACATTTCTGCACAGAACAAAACACCACACAGTGGCAGAATGAAGCTACACTCAATAAGGGGAAGTATTTGTTTACTGGATTCTGCCCAATAAATGCACCTGGCCTACCTCTTTCTTAAGAGGCCACAAGACAAATAAACAATCACTCAGGAAACAAAAAATACACAATCCTGTTCCATCCCTATAATTCTGTGAGGTGTGAAACACAGATAGCAGTCAAGTACAACATTCCTAAAGTGGACATGAAAGGGGGTGTTTGACCTGCCAGTAGAAAACTTCCTGTTTCCTCCTGGGCTGGGATAAACTTCCTCTGCATGTGACTAGAGGTGGGCATGACCTTACCTGCCCAGGTGGCAAAAGCACCTGGGACATAGCGCTCTCTCTCTCTCTCTCTCTCTCTCTCTCTCTCTCTCTCTCTCTCTCTCTCTCTCTGACATCTCTTTAGCTAGAGATGCTGTGTTGGCTTCCAGCCAATAGAGCACAAAGGAACTATCTCCTTATGGGATAGTTTCCATGTGTATATATTTTGTAACCTAAGTCTGCCTTCAGGGATCCATCTGCGAACGGAATGTGTCAGTAAACTTCTTTTATACTTTTTACACAATATTGTGTCATGTCTATTCTTTTTAAGTAGGAGTAAAGGGGATTACCAGGAATCCTATATTTAGAAGCTTAAAGCACTGTAAATTTAAACAGGGGAAATGGGTAGAGAAAAACGGGACTCTACATCGCCATCTGATGTTGTATCGCATATACAAAGCATTTACACTGCTTTTTCTTTACCAGTCTATCTGAGTCCCAGGCTGGCAGCTGTAATCTTATGCCAACTCTAATGACAGAACAGCATCCTCCACTGCACCTGAGGGCAGGAGCTTAGCTTAGGAGGTGCTAGACTGCATGGTGCACACAGCTCCCTCCAGCATCTACTGCTTTGGGCATGTACCTTTAAAGGGGAATGTTTAAAACTCTGCTAAGTTATAGAACTTGGTAGCACAAGTTAGGAAGGATATTAATAAACAATATATACTCTCCTGCCTCCCTGAACATTCCCACAAATTCCTCTGTGTTTTGTTTTACCAATCACTCTGCAGGTGGCTGAGGAAAGCCTGGACCGAGGTACCTATGCTGTATTTTCAGTTAATAACTCCCACCTTGCTGCAAATCCATGCATAATTAAGTTTTCAGCTACAACCCTGTGAGCAAACAATACCTACATTCAATCTGTGCTATGTGAGAAATGCATTGCCTAACATAGACTGTGTTAGCTACAGTATAATTGCTAAGTGAATGCTGAACACGAACCTACAATATGCTGCCAAATATTATTTTGTTAAGTATAAATTTGTTTGCTCATCAGTAAAGTAAGCCATATTGGGGGTAGAATTATTTGCCTTGCACTAAAAACATTCATTAATGAAGCAATGAACAAATGCACACCAACAACTTAATAGCTTTGTATAACCGATTCTGGGCAACAGTTTCCCACTGGCTACCACCTTGACTTTTTATTATTTATTTTTGTATACACTGAGCAGAGAAGTAGAGGATGGAGCATTAACCACAGTGCAATTATACATCCTAGTTGTGAATACATTGAAATGCACAGTTGGTGGTGAGGGCGCAATCCCTGCAGATTATTTGAATTCATTATATGATCATTAACAACAATGACTATTATTAACAATTATTATTAAGGATGGGGTTTCAGAAAATGCTCCAATGTCACTGGTCTTCAAATGGCGAACAATGACCCACAATTGGTTCACAACAGTGGTATCATCATAGTTTTATTTTTGATTACGGTGGTGTTTATGAGTTGGCAAACACCCCAGCTGCCTATTCATAATGAGTTTCCAACTCTCTGTCATAATGTGTGTGCAAACACCATATGATGTAGTGACATAGTGGGTTTTCATGGCCATGGTCCAAATCAAGGGTGGCGGCTGCTAGGAACGAAGAAATTCATTACATAAGAAAGCAACACCATATTTTTTGCTTCTGCACCATTGTGCAGAATGTGATGGAAGCAAATCACTACAGTTTGGCTGGGTGGAAGATTAACAAACATCTAGATCAGCTCTTTCTCATTTAAAAAGAAGTAAGATGGAGAGAAATAATTCAACACAACAAAATAGTAAAATATCCCTGTCACATGCTGGTGTTAAGAATTAATCCCACGTCTGGAAACAGTTGGAGATTACAGTCTTTACTCATCTGCAGTCAATGTAATCCATTACTAGAAATCATTAATTCTTTGCTTACGTTTGCTGAATACTGGCTATTCTGAAGACGAAATTTCATTGTCAAGATTCAGCTCTTTAATGCATGGGTAGGCAAAGTAAGGCCCGGGGACTGGGTCCAGCCCAATCGCCTTCTAAATCCGGCCTATGGATGGTCCGGGAATCAGCGTGTTTTTACATGAGTATAATGTGTGCTTTTATTTAAAATGCATCTCTGGGTTATTTGTGGGGCATAGGAATTCGTTCATCCCCCCCCCCAATATAGTCCAGCCCACCACATGGTCTGAGGGTTGGTGGACCGACCCATGGCTGAAAAAGGTTGCTGACCCCTGCTTTAATGTACTTCATTTGAACTCTAGAAGATATATAACTATACAGTATTGTCTGTTAGAGTGCAGGATGGATGGAGTGCCAGCTTTCTGCTGGGGACCAGAAGCGCTCACTGTTAATGCCTCCATCTGCCCCAAGGTAAGTTTTTGCGTCGTCCAAGGAAGCAAAGAAGAAAGGTGCACAGGGGCTTTTTCAGTTGTTCAGGAGGAAAAGCTTCAATCCCCTTTCAGGTTGAACAGGAGGACAACCACATACCTCTAGTCACCTAATACTGTCCTGTCCAACTGGTCAATCGCGAACAACTCTGGTGAATCCAATGGGTAGATCACTGCCAGTTTATTTATAGTGGGAGTAGATCGCAGTCTCTTGGAAGTTGGACACCCCTGATATATCTGATGCCACAGGCCAGTCCTGCTGTATACTGGGGCCTGCTCTGTTTAAATTCTGGAATTGCACATCAGAAATCAGGCATGTGCTTTCTCCCTCATAGGGAATTTAATAGTAACAGATCCAGCATTTATTTGAACATGGTATCTCCTGCCTTATGATACAGAGCCCACAGTCTACATGCTCTAAGTTTTACTTTGTATATCCCATGTGTTTCTGTGTGCTCTGGCACTTGTCACAGTGTCCCGTTGCAGCAGAAGTGGTTTAGTCATGCCGGCCAAATGACCTGAAAAGCTGTTTGTGGACAAACGCTGGTTCCCTCAGCCTGAAGAGCGAGATAAGCGCAACACATAGTCGCCTTTGACTGGACTTCACCATCCAGGGGTCCTTTACCTTTTACCTTACCAGACCAGAGGTCAAGCAAACAGGCAAGAAGAGTTCCTGACATCTATTATTGTTATTGCTATTTCTTTGTATTACCTTTCTACAATGTGTTTTGATGCCTGGGTCTGCTCTGGTAAAACAACCAGATCCTGTCCCATCTTGAGTTTTATACCTTCTCTAAACCTATAACTTACCGGTATGTGCTGAACCTGGTGATCTCTTCGTGATAAGGTGAGTTGAGGTGAGCCTGGGAGGCGTATGGGATTTTTATGTACTGTGTGTTTAATAAAAATAAAAATTTAAAAAGGACCTCCACTGAGAACCCCTGATATTGAGAGGATGTGTGAGCATTCAGTTCATTGACTCTGGATCTCTGTGATTTAATTTTGGAAAATTGCTCTCACACGGGAAATAATTTATAATGGACATTCATTGAGTGGCTAACTGGACTTCCTAATCTTTTCGTGGAAATCTCCTAAAATTATTTAAAAATATAGGTTTCAGTATTTGAGTTTCAGCCAACAAATACTGATATTAATGAAGATGACACTATTAACAGATTGTGGGGGACAGTGCCCTTTGGTGGATTAACACAGCCATCAACTGCAAGAACACTCTAGAAAACTGAGAACAAAACCTGACATGGCAAGTTATCTAAATCATTTCAATGCTAATAGGACTTTTATTTCCTTTTGTGCTTTGCTAACACTGCATACACATTTATCATTGTTTGTCAAGTACTGCTTTATGAAATGGAACAATAAATAGTACAGGATTAATTAGTTCTATTTAGCTTTTTTGTGCCTACTAGATTTAATTTCAGAATAATCTTCTCTAGTATGTTAAATTAAACCCTTGTATTTAGTCTTTTCTTTTTTTCTGATTGAATAATTACATTAAAGAAGGGCTGTATTATATGACACAGGCCTAGGCCCAAGCCATCCATCTGTTAACATGGAAAATATGAAGATAATTAGGCATAAGACATTTCTGTTTTCATCTCTACAGTACAGCCAAACCTGTGCATCTTTACTTGAAGGTAAGTTCCAACAGGACTAAGTTTTCAATAAGAACCAAAGGTTTACAGCTATAGGATGGTTTCAAAATGGAACATTTAACAGGTTCCACAATGACGGCCATCAATTCCACAAATGAGCACATATTTTAATCTGGGAAGACCTTCCCCTTCTTCAGAGCCTGGGAAAAAATGGGGGTCCATGGAACAACTCACCAGATTGATAAATACCCACCCACCCCCTTAACAGAGTTTTACAAATTCTGCTAGAACTTCCCATAACCATATCTCATAAGTCATAAAGCAGAGCATTTGGAAATGTACGGTTAGATTTTTTTAAAAAAAACATTCAGAACACACCATTTGAGAGCTTTTAAATGGGAAAAGTATTTTTAAAGGGAGAGCGAGAGATTTAAAAGGCACAGCTCAGGAGAGCACAGGCAACTATAGGGAGAAAATAGGGGTGTGTCAGGAGGGGGTTCATTACTTATTTTCCCCTAGTCCTGACGAAGCAATCGAGTGTCCATTGAGCATGGACACTTGAGGATGGAAGCATGTGGAGTTTCAGTTTATGCAGGGTTCCAGGTCACATGGAAGTCTACATAAGAAAGCTTCCCTTATTCAGATGATCAAGCTCAAAACATGGAAATTGGGAACAGGGCTGGGAGGCTATATGATATGGAGGCAGGGGGCCTACTGCACAGTCTCACTGCCCTTTCTATGCATGAAGGGGTTACATTCAGTGCTGTTTCTAGAAAAAGAGGTGTCAGAGCTCACCATGAACTTCTGCCTTGTTCTCTTATCATGGCAATAGCGACCACCTGAGAGGTGTCAGCGCTGAGCTCCGGCTGAAAAAAGCCCTGGTTACAATGTTCTGTGCTTATGATCATAATATACCCAAATTAGACATGCATCGATGAAGCACATCTTCAAAATAAAATTCCTGATGAAGCACCTAGCAACACTGTTCAGATCTTTGGCCAAAAAAACCCCCAAAAACGAATCTTCGGAGTAATGAATGTTTTTATTAAAATGACACCGTTTTGTTGCTGTTTTCAGATAATGAAGCGTGACTCACGTCAAGAAGAGGAAGAGGCTAATTTCTCTTCATTAACTGCTAGCTTTTATGAAAAGGACTTTGAAAGCAGCCTATAAAGAAATGCACTCTTACTCTCTATATAAAATATTTATATATAATTACAGTAGTTACGAGTTGGAGGAAAATGCAAATGGGCCATGTTGCATCCACTAATTCAGAATTTATCTGATCAGTGCCATTCATGTGAATGAAAAAAAGTAACAGCAACAACGGGTAAAACTAATCTGAAGTTTAATGTACAGATGCATTTTGAGGTTGCTGCCTACATCAGTGAGGTATCGTATGATGAGTCGAAGGAATAAGTGCCTTTGGCGAGTGTATCACTAAAGAAATGCATTGGGTCTATAATTCTACCTGTCATGTGGACTTAATATTCCAGTCTAGATCAAAGAGTGATAATTAAATTTCGTGAAGTTCTCCAAAGACATTGTCTGGCTGTACAACTGTTGCACAGGGTTAAATTCTTCAATATGCCCTCAGCTTGCCTTATTCCACACAATGTGCGCGCTGTTCTGGGGGCTCAGTCACTCACAGTGCCTGAAGTGATAGCCCTTCATAGACTGGATTTAAGCTGTGGGGTTTTCCCCCGCCCTATCTCTCTAGTCTTCAAGGAACCAACAAGTCCACTCTGTCTGCCTCAGAAGTATCTCGCCTTCAATGTCAGTATTAATCATTATGACTGGGAGGCCACACAGAAGGTGCATAACAACAAGAAGAAGCCATACTGCAATTGCTTCTGGCAATACAAAACTTATAACTGAACGATAGTACCCAAGAGCTGCCTCGGGTACATCCTGCTATGGCAAACCAAGAAGCCCAAAACACTACAAAGGCACTTCACATTTTCTTTTTTGTTTCCCCATTCAACATGAAAACTCCTTTGGTTATAGAGGTAAGATTGGTCTACTTTCTGCAAAGTATTACAGGATCAAAACTCTGTGGCACTTTTCATGAGTAATTCCATTCAGTGTACTGCAATAATTAGTGCTAAATATTACAAAGCCAAAGTTTTATGGAACTGCCTTAGGTGCCAGGTTTTAATCACCACTGAAAGTCATAAAATAGGAGGCTGATTTGTTTTGGTGGGTTTTTTTTCAACATGAGGTCAAGTGCCATTTGAATTTTCTGTATCAGGTATCAAAACGTCTTGGGCCTGCCCTAGTTTGGAATTCACCTCAGTCACAGCTCAAAATCCCACAAAAAATGCTGGACAAAATCACAGGAGCTCAAAAAGCAATGAAAATTGCATAGAGAATTATTTATTAGTACACAAAACAATGCTGCGTATAATAAACTTGAGCTGTAGCCACCATTGTATAACAATTACAACAATTTCTCCAAACACCTCACATATATATGCTCATTTTACATACATTATTATTATGTCTACTTATAATTTTTTAATACCATTTTCATTTTTCACACACACAAATGAGTGTGTGTGTGTATAAAGTCTATTGTACAAAAATGTGTACATGG
Organism: Podarcis filfolensis; assembly: GCF_964270895.1. NCBI lineage: Eukaryota > Metazoa > Chordata > Lepidosauria > Squamata > Lacertidae > Podarcis > Podarcis filfolensis. Next base: position 29,262,292 of record NC_139612.1, read on the forward strand.
GGGGGAATATACATAGGAATACATATATTAATGAAAAATAGTTTTGAAAACATCTTGAGGAAATTGCATGCTCACTAAAATGCTTACAAATTCTTACGAGGAGGTGTGTGTGTGTGTGTGTAAAAATGTAGCAAACTTAAGGTTGGCTGAGAAACCGAGATAAACTAAAACTGACAGATTCATCTGAACATAGTCCCTGACAGTGTGAGAAGTCAGTTGCTGTTGTACTAGTAGCTTTTGGTGGAAAAACAATTACACAGGACTATCTGGGCATGCCTGTCTGGAAGCACCCTTCTTGGTAACAAGAACATCTGGCATTGGTTAGCTAATTAACATGTGTTGGAAGATTTTTTATTTTAAAAGACAGCCATCTCAATGCAAGCCGCAGGTGATTGAACTGAATTTCCTGATTAACTGCAATTCCGCAGTTTCATGCTGGAATCTCCCTTTGCAGTTCCTCTATTCAAATGTAGACAGCTGAAGGTCAGTTACACAGTATTCCATTATGGGGAAACGTTCTCTCGCTGGTTTCCATATTTTGCCATTTCTGACGTCAGCCCAGTTTATTTATTTGTTGCTTAGAGACTGACCAGTTTGCCCTATGTTAAAAGCAGAAGGGCATAAGCTCATGATGTTGCAGACATTGTTGCTGCTGCTGTGGCTTCCACACGTCTCACCTTTTGCTTCTTTTATAGGAACTGAATAGAAATGGCACCAGCCAGCTACTTCAAAGGGGTTTTATCTCTCATAACGTACAAATAGTTTGTTTTACCCTTCCTTAATCTGGTAATTCATGTAGCTTTCGGTGCTGAACGTTTGCTGCAGTTCCTGTGGGAAGAAAACTTGAGTTTGCCGCAGAACAAAGATTACACAGAGGTTTCACAGACGTCTTTCTCACGTAAGAGTGCAATACTGCATACTCCAAATGTCAATTTTTATTATTTATGAAAGTATTTATATGCTATACCTGAAGGAGCGTCTCCACCCCATCGTTCAGCCCAGACACTGAGGTCCAGCTCCAAGGGCCTTCTGGCGGTTCCCTCACTGCGAGAAGTGAAGTTACAGGGAACCAGACAGAGGGCCTTCTCAGTAGTGGCGCCCACCCTGTGGAACGCCCTCCCATCAGATGTCAAGGAAATAAACAACTATGTATCTGACTTTTAGAAGACATCTGAAAGCAGCCCTGTTTAGGGAAGTTTTTAATGTTTGATCTTTTATTGTGGTTTTAATATTCTGGTTTTAATATTATTATTATTATTATTATTATTATTATTATTATTATTATGCCCTCTCACAGTGCTGCCCAGCAATATGAAAACATTAAAAAAACCATTAAAAAAACCTGTCACTGAAATGACAAGCCACTCAAGAAAATTTTGCCTGAAAGTCAAATCTACCAAATCTCTGCTATAACGGTGTTCTGCAGCATGGGACCAGTGCCCAACTTCTAGCTGAAGCCAGTCAGACCTTTGTAGCATGAGGTACAATTAACAGCATTCTTCCGGATGGTCCCATTGATTGGGCTGGCATATACGGGCTCTGACAGTCCTTAAGGTTACTACCTTGCCTATAGCACAAAGTTAAAGGCTTATCATGACACACTGTTTTCCTTCCCGATGACAAAAGTATGATAAGTGACTTTACTGATGTGTTGCAGTAGGTAGAATGGCTCATTCTAGGCCTTATTTGGTGCTTAATGTTCCACAACCCCTAACCATTAAGAAACTGCATATAAGTACTTTATCAGAAAAAGGTATGTTTTCCAGCAATAAATCATGCATAATACCTTACCTGCAATAATAATGTATGGTTTTGTGTCATGAATGAAATGGTATGTAGGGGCATAGTTTTCCAATATTTGCTCGTTTGATAATTTAAGATGCAGAAAGATTCTACAGGTTTCCCCCTGAACTTCACCATTCCAATGTAATCTCAAGGAAAGCCAAGAAGCCTTTTATTCATCATCAGATATTTCATCATACGGATAATTAATTTGGAAGTCATCACCGACTGATCATATCCCCTCTAAAATAATCTTTAGACTCAAATAGTCTAGCAATACACTACAAATTATAATTTCAACTGAAATCCTTGCTTGCTCTGGGCTTGATCCAAATCTTTTTGAAGTCAATGGAAACCATTCCTTTAACTTAAATGTGTTCTGAATCAGAGATTTTCTCAGTCGGTTTTCCCTGTAGCAATCTTCCTTAAGTCAGTAGGAATTCTGCCAAGGAAGGCCAGAGTAAAAGGTGAATATAGATTTAGGCACTGGCCTTGGGGAAAATATTTTTAAAGCAGCTTCTCACAAGGAAAAAAAAGCCCTCACCCACACATAAATCCTTACTACACCTTTGAACAAAATAGTGTACTTTCTGCAGCGCCTCTTCCTTCCAGTGCAGTGAAAATTTGCCCCATTAACAAATGAACTGCATAGTCTTGATTCTGAAACTTCATTACAATGCAAGAAATGAATGCTTTGCCCATGCAGCTTTCGTGACCCAGCAATGAGAGTTATGCAGGTTCACAATGGAAAGGCTAAGTTTTTTCAAAGTTGCTATCGGGCAAGTTAAACTTCTTAGCCCCTTCTGCAAATTTTACCCATCAGTTTCAGGGCATTAAATGCTATCAGCAGCTGTGAAAATAGTAGCATAGTAAATTAGTCAAGGTTGTGCTTTGTGCGCAAATGTGAGATAAATCCATACCTTGTTGTGATTTATGATGTAGCAACCTTTCTAGATACTTAACAGAAATCAATACATCGCTATCTGCTTATCATGCAATATATTGATTTCCTAAGAGCACAGGAGGAGATAATTGTTCCAGTGTCGAATGAATATCCTTCTGTAACAATATTTTAATAACCATACGGCAAGGCAGAAATTATGATAATCAAAAGTATATCTTTTAATTTCCTATAGAGCGTCATTACTAAGAGTAAGGAGAAAAGTAATTTCCCAAGCAAAACAACTGCAATTTGACATTTACTCATTGACTCATCATCATTAGAATAAGAATGCAGTCTTCTGTAAACCATAGCACGTTAAGCAAAGATAATGAGCTACTTCTTTATTTTAGGACAAATAGCTATCTAAATATCCACGCATATAAATGCCAGTTGCCAAGTTTCTGTCATTCCGTAATATAACATCTAGCTAGGACGTGTGATAGGGGTGAGGACAAGACAGTTTATGCAGACAGGGGCAGAATTCATTCTCAAGAGTCCCCATGATATTCTATGGAACAAAACAAGTGGACTGCAAAGAAGGGATATAACTTGCCCCAAGAGACACAGGAGTCACAAGGGGTCAGGAAACAGATGTAGACCCCATCCCAACAGTTTAATGAACGTACCACTTTACTTTCTCACAAGTAAGTGGATGGTAACACCTTCCCTTCACTGACTGTGGTTCAGCCCCCTCTGATCAGGCTGTGGTGCAATGTGGGACACAGCTGAGAGGTGACAAAACAAATTAGGGTTGTTGCAATATATAGGTCTTACCTCCACATAGATCACCCATCAGACTGATGGGCTTTTTATGACTACAGTGGTACCTCAGGTTACATACACTTCAGGTTATATACGCTTCAGGTTACAGACTCCGCTAACCCAGAAATAGTGCTTCAGGTTAAGAACTTTGCTTCAGGGTGAGAAAAGAAATCGGGCTCCGGCAGCGCGGCGGCAGTGGGAGCCCCCATTAGCTAAAGTGGTCTTCAGGTTAAGAACAGTTTCAGGTTAAGTACAGACCTCCGGAATGAATTAAGTACTTAACCTGAGGTACCACTGTATAAACACACTCTTCACTTCCATAGAGGGTGAGATTTTCCTAAAGCAGAGCTCTAGGCTTTGATTTCCTTTAGATGAAAGAGTACTGGAGACTTATGGTCGCTTTGTAATATTATATTTACTTGCAAACATCCATGCACAGTATAGCAGAAGAAAACTACATCCAGTATCAGCTAAACCTGCACACTGGATCCCTGGAAAGAGATTCCTGCACTCCGAAATGATTTGCCTTCAGCCACTTACGAGTGTAGTTTCAACTTGTCTCCTTTTTTTCTGTGTTTCCCCTGTCTAGTTCCAAATACTACCCAAGCTAGCTTCTAATGCTTTTTCTGGTTTCGCTTTTAGTTTTGAGCAGAGAGATAGACAGGCAGAGAGATTCCCAACCTTCAAATTAATATTTACATTTTGTACAGGCACCGACTGAATCCACTGGGGAAATACCAACTTAACAAAACATTCATAGGGGTATAAATAAAAGACAACTGCAAGCCTCTATTTGATTCACAATGGGACACTGCACACATGAGAACATTCAGCACGGCCAAATGACTGCCGGGTCACGCAGCAATGGAGAAAGCCCTGCTGGCAACATTCTGACTTGGCAAGGCCTCCCCACCAGCACCACCAATAAGCAGGTGGATGGAACACCTGCCAAACGAGCCCTTGCCTGCCACTTCTCCAGCGCTCCAAGCTGGCAAGGTATGGAAAGAGAAGCCATCCAAGTTGAAATCAGTTCTGGCCTGGCTGGCTCCACTTTGAAAGCAAATTCACTCAAGAAGTGCCATCCAGGCCAAAATCAGCATGAGAATGATTCCAGCTTGGCCGGTTCTCTAGGGCCAATGTTCTCATTTCATGCACCCATGCTTTTGGTTCCACTAGTTCTCTCTTCCAGCACAGCCTTACAGCAAACAAGAGAAACATAACGGGGCAAGGATCCCCACCCAGCTGCCCCACTTTTCAAAACCGATTGACCTTTTACTAGCAGGTTATTATTAAACTTCATAAAGTGCTCCCCAAACATTTTGTCATTTGTATTAAGTGGAAAGCATGGAAGAAGGCCACACTTTCTACAAACTCTCCAGCCCACACCTCAAACTGCAGCCACTGCTTGTGGAATCCTAGATTGCACTCCTTGAAGGTAAAGGTAGAGGACCCTTGGATGGTTAAGTCCAGACAAAGGCGACTATGGGATTGCGGCGCTCATCTTGCTTTCAGGCCAAGGGAGACGGCATTTGTCCACAGACAGCTTTCCGGGTCATGTGGCCAGCATGACTAAACCGCTTCTGGTGCAACAGAACACTGTGATGGAAGCCAGAGCACACGGAAATGTCGTTTACCTTCCTGCCGCAGTGGTACCTATTTATCTACTTGCACTAATGTGCTTTCGAACTGCTAGGTTGGCAGGAGCTGGGGACAGAGCAATGGGAGCTCACTCTGATCGGCATGCCCAAGAGGTTCAGTGGTTTAAACCACAGCGCCACCTGCTGAAAAACCCCTTGAAACACGCTAGTGACTATGATGAAATCAGCACAGTAATATTCAGGGACTTCCCACATCCATAACAAATATTACATCAACCCTATATGCTCAGGTATATAGGACCTTGAATGGGAGCAGAGGACCCAATATCTATACAGGTGCATCCATCCTTTCACTGTGCAGGTTGGCTCCCTCTGTTGAAATACACAAGGATGCTCATACACACAGGAAACCAATAGGAATGCATACAAGACTCTGGATGAAGCCACTAATGTATAATCAAGTGCGCACTAAAGGAAGATGATTTCATATTTAATTTACAAGGTCATAATATATTTTAAATATCGCTTTCTCTAGACATCTTCCATATTGTGCTGCGTTGATCTCAAACAGGGAAAGTTGATTGACTTTCGGAATTGTTTTTTGAAACAGCCTGTCCCAACACTGGTGGAAACCCTTTATAATACGTGTTTCTGTATATCCAAACAAGTTCACAAATCTCACCTGATTTTCTCAGAGCTCAAGAGGAAGTTGGTTTAACTTGAGAGTGCCTTTTGAAGCATGAAATTAGGTATCTTGCTCATATACGTTGCCAGAAAGCTACTCATAAGGGAGACTGGGTAACTCAGTAGGGAAACGTGATGACCTTTTCCTGTTGAGAATCAGAAATGAAGCTAAGCTTGGTGTTCTCATCTGACTAATCCAAAGGAAATTTGTGAGCTTCAAAAAAATTCCCATCAATTTGTCACAACTGACAGCATGTTCAATGGCAGATCAACACTAGAACAGAGGAAGGTTTATTCTGTGCTGAGAGTGTCATGGTTACACGGGGAACAACCCCCGCTAAACCAGCCCCTACTAATTGTCATTCGTCTCTACTTGTCATGTGCATGCCAGGCACTCTAATTAAAAGCAACAAACAGAGCCGTGCATGGCATGACAAGCTGAGAGCAGCGCACACTTTTACAATATTATGTAGTCTTTCAGATTGCAAAACAAGTCATCCTGACCGTGTTAGCCCCCGTTTAGCGGATGTGCTGTGACTTTATTTAGCAAATTATGCTTTCTGTGATGTGCGTCGTAACAAAATTGTAATTTAAGTGCCTGCTTTTGAATGTGGGGGGTTTTTTTGTTTTGTTTTTTAAACCTTAGGCACTAAAACGGCAGTACACCTAATTGCATACACACATGCAAAAGTAATTTGTGAAAATCTTTCAAGTATTTCGCTTTGTAACGGATCGGAAAATAAAATTAACAAATTAGGTTGATGTCTCAGGCTTAAGGGCTTTAGAAACTATTGCCACAGATTCCCATCTATCAAATATGTAAAGGCCTTGTTTAAGCTTTGTACCTATAAAAATCTGCAGCTAAACCAATCTCCTCCAATGACCAATACTCATCAAGTGCTACCAATGGTTTCTGAGCCACCTCTCCTTCTGATGAGAACACTGTAAGTCACTACTTTCTATGAAGAGAAGAGATTTTGTTGGGGGCTTTGGGGTTTTTTCACTGTTATTATCAGAACCGCTACCATCTTTTATGAAGGGAAACGTAAGAGAAGCAGGGGAAACAGCTTGTGTGTATGTGTCTGTGTTTTGTCAATGGGGTTTCCCCACCACCAGCACACACACTGATGATGATACTGTCTCCATTACCAAGAAAATGGTGGAAAACTGACTGGTTATTCAGAAAGGCTTAATGTTTATTTCATCATTTTTACTTCCCATGAGACATCCCAAAGTGATGTACTCATGATGTAGCAGATAGCCTGTCCTCATTGACCCATGTCCTGGAACCACCAGATTAGACTGCTCTCGCACATTATTTGTGGCACTGTCTTTGAAGATTATTTGGATATGGTTCAAAAACAGCTGAGAATGTGTTTAACTAGGCATGCTATCTCTGACTTGGGATTGTGTTTGTATCATGCCCGTGATTTGCCACCTGCACTGGCTCTCTGTTCATTTCCAGGTTCAATCCAAAGTTCTGGCTTTGGCCTGAAACCCCAAAGAAGCACATGTGTGCTTGTGATACATTAAACACTTAATGGGGGTCTCTTCTTCAGCTGCCTCTACCTGGATGTAGCAGGGGCTACAGGGAAAGGGCTAGTTGTTGGTAATGCCTCAAATCTGAATGCTCTCACCAGGAAGGCTTGATTGCTTCCTACTTTGTTCTCATTTCATTGCCAGCCGAATACAGTGGTACCTTGGTTCTCAAACGCCTTGGTACTCAAACGCCTTGGTTCTCAAATGCCAAAAACCCGGAAGTAAGTGTTCCAGTTTTTGAACATTTTTGGAAGCCAAACATCCGATGCGGCTGTTGGCTATTGTTTCTGGGGCGCCTGCACCAATCAGAAGCTGCGCCTTTGTTTTCGAACATTTCGGAAGTCAAACAGATTTCCGGAACGGATTAAGTTTGGCGCTTTTGTTTTGCTATTGATTTTGTGTTTTTGTTTTTGAGGCTTTTTTGGTTAATTTGTTTTTGTGACTGTGTGGAACCCTGTTCAGCTACTTATTGATTGATTGACTGATTGATTGATTGATTGATTGACTATGGAAATGGATAAAAGCCCCCCATCCAAACAATGACGATCATCAGTGCAGGGAAGAAAAAAAATTAATTTTAATTTTTATCATCTACAATACTGTCTTATTTATTTTATAGTACAGTACATTGATTATTGCTTTCATTTTATGGATCAATGGTCTCGTTCGACAGTAAAATTCATGTTAAATTGCTGTTTTAGGGGTTGTTTTAAAAAATCTGGAATGGATTAATCCATTTTGCATTACTATTGATGGGAAAGCGCGCCTTGGTTTTGGAACACTTTGGTTTGGGAACAGACTTCCGGAGCAGATTACGGTAAGTTTGAGAACCAAGGTAAAACTGTACTTTTATTTTCCAAATTTTCTTGACCTTCTGCAAATTACTTTTATGCTGCTTTGGTTTGTTTCTGCTGACATCTTTTATACTACTCTTTTATGCTGCGATGTCTTAATGTGGATCGGGTCCAACAACATCCAGAAGGTCACAGATATCCTATCTTTCACAACAGAAAACATTTTATTACATAGTCTATGTAAATGCACAAGATTCTGGGGGGAGGTTGACTGAGAATAAGGCTAAACAGCAGGTCCATGAAGGGGAGGGGAGGTTGGTTGTAATACTAAAAAAAACAATGTTTAGAGATTTATATTAAGCAGTATACCAAAGTTTTAAAACAAATAAGCCAATTAATAATAATAATTCATTATGTATGCATTTTATCCAGCAAATATTCCCAAGTATTTGCTCTAAAATCCAACATCTATGGGGGATTTTAAAAAATATTATTTCAGGAGGTTAGTAAAAGAAAATGGTAATTATTGTATAATAAAAATGCTCTTCTTCTTCCCTCAGCTGGAGTTTAATTCTTAGGCTACTGAAAATAGCTACTAAGGACACAGAAGTGATCGAGACAAAAATGAGTGATAAAGAGTTGTGCTTTCAAGGAGCTGACCACTAGCCAGATATAAAGGCACTCAGAAGCCAAGAGCTCCTGCTGTTCTCAATAATGAATAAAAGCATGAATGGCTAGTTACACACAGAGCTTCTAAAAATCTGTCCACTTCATTCGCTCTCCAAATGGAAGCTTGAAACCTCTTTCTTTCTTTCTTTCTTTCTTTCTTTCTTTCTTTCTTTCTGCATTTAAAGCTAATAGTTACTTTTGTGTTTCTTGCCGTCGGGATTCAAGAGTAGCCATTCCTGTAGCTATGCAAACCATTTTACATTAACCAAAATATCTCATTTTCAATATGGCTTTCCTCCCACATTTGAGAGGGGTTAAGGCCTTCTCATACGAACAAGTTAATGAAAGCTCACCCCAGAAAGCACCTGCTCCCTACAGAAAAGGTGCATTTTGTATGGTGGTTCTGTTCACTAATCTGCTGCTTCTGCCACCATTGTGTTTTCTCCTTGCCATGTAAAAAAAGAATAAAATGTTGTTTGCGGGTGTGCAAGGGAAAATTGTGGTATGCCATGTGCATAGCTGTCAAGCGTCCCTTATTTGGCAGGACAGTCCCTTATCCCAGCGCCATGTACCGCTGCTGTCCCTTATTGATGATGTCCCTCAAATTTCCCGGGTTTCAAAGGAAGCAGCTCCTCTCCCTCCCTCCCTGTCAGCCAGGGAGGAGGGAGGCTCCAACTGTGTTGCTTGGCTGTGTTGCTCACCCAATAAGGAGTCTAAGAATGGCTGGGGGGTGGAGCTTGCATGCCTTGTGCCGATCAAATCGGCTGCGTTGCCTGGGGACTCGCCTTTGCTTGGCGCTTCCCAGTGGAGAGGTGACTGTGGTTTTCCTTGAGGCTTGAGGCTTCGTTTGGCTGCTGGCTGGGCTTTCTGCCTTTGGCTCGGAGGGGCTCAGAAGTTGAATATACCTGTGCTGGGAAAATCCCTTATTTTGGCTTCTGATCCCTTATTTTCGAGGCTGCTGGTCCCTTATTTTCAAATCTGTAAGTTGACAGCTATGGCCATGTGACACAATACAGTTGGAATACTTGCCCCTTGATGTTTAATTTCAGGTAACCTTAGATCCTTTGGTAGCTTTATTCTGAAAGCAAATTTATGAAGTCCTATTTATGTCAAATAAATCACAAGATTGATTCCAGTTTCCTACAGCTATATCTACATCACCTTACTTCTTTTTGTGCTATACGAGCACTAACCTAACAGAAGCTAGTCCAGAGGCTAGCCAGGCAAAAGATCACCGTAAGCACCTGTGACCCAGGTGCACCCACCTATAAATGCAGTGCTCTTGATTCACATAGAAAAATACTGTGGAAATCAGCCCACCTCACATGTGATCCTATGGCCTGCTTCAAGCACCACAAACCCAATCATCTGAACCATGCTTTGTAGTTTGGAAATACTGGACTTGATGCCTATGGACTAGTTAACTGTGTCAGCTATAGTTAACAACGCCTGATCCTTCCCTTGGTGGCAGCCAAGAAGCAGATAAACAATAACAGTTCTTACCATGTAATTTATTCAGTATTCACAGAGAGTAAAGGGATGTAGTATCTATGCAATGATGGCGTTGCTCCAAGTAATGTCTCCCTCCCCCCTTCATCTTCCCTAATCTACGTCAGTCCTGTGCCGGCTGATCTGAGCTTCCTGCCTCTGAGCTCTCTGTTCTACTACTCTCAATGCCCGTCTAGTCCTGGGAAAGCGGGGGGATCAGGAATGCTTTCCTAAGGCACTGAGTCTGTCAGCTGTCTTTCCCCTGGTGTTTCTTCTTCCTGCTGTTCCTCTCCCAATATTTCCCAGCTTTCCCCCTCTGCAGCCCCTGACCTATGGCCTTCTGCAAACCACTGTTCTAAATCTATACTGTCCTCCTGTTCTCAGGAAACTTCAGGCGAAGGGGGCGGTGGCCCCCACCAATCCTCCTCAGTCCAGCCCCTGACAAGAAACATAGTCTGCAAAACAAGGATATGAAACTTTGGACTGATGCTGGTTTGTCTGAACAAGCCACAGTTAGTATAAAGCAGAATGGGTGGGTGGGTGGGTGTGGTTTTGTTTTGTTATTAGTTTAGGTATAATAGGACTCTGTGGTTTGGTCAAAAGTGGAACAATACTCTTCCCTGCCCTTAAAAAGGCATTTGAAAGGAGGAAGCATATGAGAGCAGGACTCATGCAGCCTTGCTCTCATTACCATTACAACTCAACTGTGCCACTGTTCAGGGTTCACTCATGTAAACATTACAGAAATACTAATTAAGACTGCGTGTGGCTTAACTTTACATATTTATTTTAAGCGTCTGACAGAAAGGCTGTGCAGACAAGTAGGTACTAGCTGGGGAAGTGATTCACTAGGCAAAAATCATGGCTGCCATGGCATATAAAGTGGGAAGGGGGTCCTAGGCAGCCAAGGGGATACTGGGTGCCACAGGCAGACCCAAGCAAGAACACAGTTATTTAGATGATGGTTAGTTTGGTTATGTCAGTAGCCCACACTGAAATGACCCATCTGATTAGAAACTGTACAACTGCATGGTTCAGGCTGCAGTAATGGTTTGGACATCATCATGAATGCATTGAAAATGACAAAACTCTCTCATCTCCATATTTAATATAACAGAGCCAGAAATTTCAGTTAAAAGTAAACTGGGTAAATTATCCGAAGGCTAACTAATGCATTACTATATTGATTATATTATGTATCACTCTACTGAATTGTACACAAATACTAATTTTGTATGGATATTCCATGTATAAAGACATCAGTAATCCTCACTATGCTTTACAATGCATCATAATCTCAGAATTAGCTGAAATGCTATTGCTACAGTTTTTGTTTTTTTAAAAAAGCTACACATGCCTATTTGTTGTTCCTTGAGAATAAGACAAAGAAGAAAGTCATCTTGTAAAATCTTTGATAAGCACAATATGTTGGTAAGGATTCAGTAAAACACACACACAGTGAGTTCCATGCCACAGAAGATGGCACAAACCTTGGCTGGGTGGTTTGGAAACAGACAGACAGAAAAATCAATTTTCCAGGGGTTGCACAGTGCTAAAGATAGATATTTTATTGAACCTGACCTTAGAGCACAAATTCTCCTGTGTCTACTGTCTTTATTCATACCAAAAAGTTAATTAAATATTCTACCACAGCATCTGATCTTTATTATATGCTGCACGTACTTGAGTAATAATTTTACTAATTCCCCATTGTCGTCACAAAACAGATAATCTTCTTGAAGCTCCAAATAGTTAAAAGAATAATTTCATGCTCAATAATTCCTTTGTGTGTCTCAATGCAAGAGGAAACACCGTATTCTCTTATTGACATGTAAATTGTCAATGAATGAGATTCTCCAAACCAGGCTCCCCCCTCCACCTTGCCACTTTCCACCCTTTGATAATGCTGTATTAGAACTGAAATTGAAATTTGTGTGTAGCAATATGCTACATAATATTACTACCTACAGACACTTGACTAAGGGAAGTGTCACCAGGTGTGACAGTCAAAGGGAACAAAGACGGTTCTAAGAACAATTTGGCATGCAATACAATCTAGCAGCCTTGATAATCCATAATCCAAATTGCTCTCCTTTTTAGTCTGTAACAATGTTTACATACATTGTTTATTGTGAGAGATCAAGTTTTAATATTTTGTGTGTGTGTGTTTTAGATTTCCTTCAAAAAAAACCATTAGGATCCAAAACACTTTGGATCAATAGACCTCTTTCTTGTCTACCCCACCATTGTTGTTGTTTTTTGCCTTTGATCTCCAAAGTCCTGCAACTCCTGACCTGCCTTTTGATACCTTGCCCTATGGGCTTTTTCATCAGATCAGAAAAGGAAAATCAGAGGAGAAGGAAGCCCAGGTTTGTTACTGTTAGGATAAACCAAAGTTTACTGCTGTGTTCAAACAGAGCCAATCAGTCCATTAGCACTTAAGTAGCCATAGGTTCTGCCAGATTCCTGTACTGAGAACTGCTCTGTAACATGATTTTTGTCTCCTTGTTTCGCTTACTCTCAGAAGTCCACACCTTAAAGCAATCCACCTTAAAGCAAACCCTATTTCCCCACATTCAAAACAAATTATGGAAAATAAAATCTGCATCTTTTAAACATGAACTCTTAAATTAAAGCTTTCTAATGGAACCATGAACTCACCAATGTTAAGTGTAATTATGCCAAATTTTATGAAAACACTATACACACGTATAAAATGTTTTCAAAAGTTGACTTATGCAGAGAACATCAATTTAATATTCAGGTGTGTTACCTGTTATGCTTCATGAAATCCATCAGCTGAAGCCAGTTATAGCCACTTAACTACCCTAATTCCAAACAGCTGTATATTAAAAGTACTGGTAAAAGTTCCAGAGTCTCACTAAGACCTACAAAAGTAAAAGGTTGGGGGGGGGGTCTTTTTAGGAGTTCCTGTTTTTGTTGCACAAAGGCAACCCAAACTTAAGCCTCTGCCCTCAGAACACCTCTCCCCAGACTCTGCTGCCTTGTGGAGAACTGAAAAAATGTAAGGGGCAACCCTGAAGACTCCTGTCTGCCTCAGAGTCTGTTGTCTCCTGATGTCCAGCAGCATGCTGCAACTTGGTCTGGCTGCTTGTTGTTGTTTAGTTGTTTAGTCGTGTCCGACTCTTCGTGACCCCCTGGACCAGAGCATGCGAGACACGCCTGTCTTCCACTGCCTCCCACAGTTTGGTCAAACTCATGCTGGTAGCTTTGAGAACACTGTCCAACCATCTCGTCCTCTGTTGTCCCCTTTTCCTTGTGCCCTCCATCTTTCCCAACATCAGGGTCTTTTCCAGGGAGTCTTCTCTTCTCATGAGGTGGCCAAAGTATTGGAGCCTCCGCTTCAGGATCTGTCCTTCCAGTGAGCACTCAGGGCTGATTTTCCTTAAGAATGAATAGGTTTGATCTTCTTGCAGTCTTAGCTGGTGATAAAGTAGCCTCCAACCCTGTTGATCACTACTGGATTCTGTGGTCATGACTTTGACCTTGGGTCCTGAATGTAACATGTTCCAATTGACCGCACTTAAGATAAACCACAGTTTAGGGTTACTGAAAACAGAAGCAAAAGCTTCTGACGTCCTTGACATGCAGTTAGGAGTAGGTGAGGGAAAAACAAGGAGCCCAAGGTTCTTCCTAGCCTTCTTTCCATGATGATAAATCATAGTTTTATCACGCTCGTATGGAGCCACTGACTCTCACTAGCTTTGTACTGCTTTCATAATACAAAATGGCAGCCCAAAGGAATGTGCATGTGCTCTGACATGGGGACAAAATATGCCCATGGGAGAGATATGTAAAACTTCACTTTAGATAGTACTGAAGAAATGCAAAAGCAGGAATAGCCATGTCCAAGTCCTTAAGCTAAGGCTTTTCAAAATACACTAAGCTAAGTACTGGTGCTGATCCCTCATGCATTCTGCATTGTATACCCCTCCCCACTGTATCAACATTTCTAGAAGGCATCCATGCAGGCCTCCTTTTATCATAATGGATTTTTATGGCGCAAGCTGGAATATACTTTGGTTTAACAGAGTTAGCTGTTCCAGCCAGTTTCCAGATCTTTGCCTAGCCAATACAAATTAAGACACGACCTTGCTTCTTAACACTGAGAGAATTAATGCGGATTATTATTTTCTTAACAATTTTGTTCTATAAGAACATAGCAAGACAGGTCAAAAAGCTTTTCTGTGTGTTAGGTAAAAAGCTGAGAAATACTTTGTGTCTTGGCTTAGTTCACAAAATATCTCAGGGATGAAATTTCAGGGGTGCTACAGCATTTGAACCACAAAAGAGAGATACTGGATACCATTGCAAGTCAGAACATAAATGTTTCTGAATGTGCGGATAAAATGAGTAGAAACCAGTGTCTTTGAGAAACACTATGGAGAAAACACTGTAGGTGCTTCTGAAACTTTCCATAAAATTGAATATGCTTTTTTATACAAATAGGGAGAGCATATGGAATTGTAAACCTAGACAGCAACCGACTCTTCGTGACCTCATGGACCAGAGCACGCCAGGCACTCCTGTCTTCCACTGCCTCCCACAGTTTGGTCAAACTCATGCTGGTAGCTTCGAGAACACTGTCCAACCATCTCGTCCTCTGTCATCCCCTTCTCCTTGTGCCCTCCATCTCTCCCAGCATCAGGGTCTTTTCCAGGGAGTCTTCTCTTCTCATGAGGTGGCCAAAGTATTGGAGCCTCGGCTTCAGGATCTGTCCTTCCAGTGAGCGCTCAGGGCTGATTTCCTTAAGAATGGATAGGTTTGATCTTCTTGCAGTCCATGGGACTCTCAAGAGTCTCCTCCAGCACCATCATTCAAAAGCATCAATTCTTCAGCGATCCATCTTCTTTATGGTCCAGCTCTCACTTCCATACATCACTACTGGGGAAACCATAGCTTTAACTATACAGACCTTTGTCGGCAAAGTGATGTCTCTGCTTTTTAAGATGCTGTCTAGGTTTGTCATCGCTCTTCTCCCAAGAAGCAGGCATCTTTTAATTTCGTGACTGCTGTCACCAAGTAAATAAGTAAGCAAGTCTGCAGCTTACCCATGTTTAACTTGTGCACATTCAGCTTCACATGCATTACAAAAAAATTAAAAGGAGGGCAGGAAGGGGGCAGGATTCCAGGAAAAATGGCTTTGGCGGTCCCACCTGCCATGGAACCCAACAGGTTTTTGCTATACATGATTTTGACTTAGGTGAGATCCCCAGAATGCAACCCCCACATAATCTGCTGGCTTACTGTATTTTAAAGAATTGTCACTTTTCTTATTTGCTAGGTCCAAAGTCTTAGGAGCTGAAAAAAAATAAAGTATTTGCCACCATGAAATTTAGGTGCAAGGCTACTTACAAAAAAAAATTAAAATGTTTGCAAGAGAAGTATATTTTGTGGTAACCAGTTGGCTGTCAATATTTTGTCTCTAGCGGTATCTGTTTCTGCATTCTTCTTATCAGCTCTTTTCCATTAGATAGAGCTGTTCTGCCAACGAACTAGCTGTTTCCTGAATTCCATCTGTGCTTTCAAACTGTTACCCATCTGTGCAGTTTCAACTTTAAATAAACCTCTGACCAATCAGTGAGTGAGCAAGAGACAGAGAGCGCAACAGTGGGGACTCGCTATGCGCATCTTTTGTTCTATAGCTCTTATGCAGATATAGGAACGAGCTGAAAATGACTGGCATTTGCTCAAAATCACAGTCTGACACCATTTTTAAGCAGGAAAACAATGTTTTTAATATAGAAATAGCTGATTTTGGAAACTAATTATATTCCTGCTCTGCAGAAAGGACTCCACTAAATGGCTTTGGAACCCCCTGCCTTCTAGATTATCCTCGTTTAAAACAGGCAAGTTATCACTTCTTGCCACTATGTAAGATAAGAGACAGGAGGCACAGCAGGTCTAAAGAGCTGTGCATGACACCACTCAAAAGCACTGATTTGCTTTCGTAAAACTGCACCCCTTTATTGGAGCTAAGCAACATGAGCCTCAGAGCCAAATACATCTATATGTGACTGCTTAATCTTGGGCGTGTGTGCAGTCCCACTGAAGTTAAATCAATGTAAAGGTTTGTTGTTCTGGCCATTGGTACACTGTCACTTCAGGGAAACTGTGTGCATAGATCTGAAGGCGAAATCTGATTAAACGACAACTTCCAGATCCTCATTAACAGCAAGCTATAAATAGCAAAACACACCAGGTAGCAATAAAATGTATTTTCAACACTATCAACACAAATTCAAATAATTACACCAGAATGTCTTTCACGCTTCTCATTTGGGGTCTATGCGTGTACAAATATAGGGCTCTTTCAGGCCGACTCAGACTGCACATTGGCCAGGGGCGTGGCTCAGTGGCAGAAGCCTTACAAATGTGCATCCATGTGCATATACAGATTGATGCTGGTCATGTCTCTGTTGAGAGTTTGGCTGGTGTGTGCACCAAACTCTAGGGGCCAAGAAGGTTCATGGAAGCCCCTTCACGTATTTGATACCCAAGGGGACTGAACAGGACCATTTTATATGCCCTTTCAGAAATGCTGCAGGGCAGCTCCATAAGACACACCTGACCATAAGATGCACCTAGTTTTTAGAGGAGGAGCGGGGGAAAGCCCCATTTTTTTTGAGGATCAGCTCACAGTTGTTCGGCTTCTTTTGCAAAGGGGAAAACCCCCCGTTTTTTGAGGATCAGATCACAGTTATGCAGCTTCTTTTGCAAAGGGGAAAAGCCCTGGTTTTTTGAGGATCAGCTCAAAGTTGTGCAGCTTCTTTTGCAAAGGAAAAAAATTCTGTTTTTATGGGGTTCAACTCACAGTTCTGCAGCTTCTTTAGAAAAGGAAAGGGAGCCGTTTCTACAGTTTCCAGACAGATAATCTAATCAGCCAGTCACATGTCGCGGGGGAAACAAACAGCCTGCAGAATATTCAACAATGGAGGCCTGGGCAAGGGGGCAGGGCTGGAAAGGGAGCCAGCGATCGACCACACATTCGCTCCATAAGACGCACAGACATCTCCCCTTACTTTTTAGGAGGAAAAAAGTGTGTCTTATGGAGCGAAAAATACGGTATATAGAGTACACAGCTGTGTTGTGCCTTTGGGTGCTGTCTCTGTGGGTGTGATGCTATTTCCCAACTTCTTAGACATGTTAAATGCTTTCTATCCTTGGTCCCACCTCCATCACTCATCTTTGCATCAGTGTATGACTTATGGATACATGGAAAAGGTATTGTTAGTATTTTAGCATGGAAAAAAATGTTAAGTCTTTTACCCTGAAATGACTAAATAATCCCACACACAAAGGAACTTGAAGCAACAGATGATACAAGCATTTTCATGCCTCCTCATAATGTAGTGACACAGACCTGAGATGAAAAGGTGACAGCCTGCAGAATGCACTGTCTTTGCATCCATCTCCATGGAAGATGTGGATATAAAAACCACATATTACTTCACAGTGATGTCAGGTCAGACATGAGTTTAAATCTATGGTTTTACAAGTACAAAGCCACAGAGATAGATAGCCTATAAAATTCTTATCTATATATTGACACACTAGTTAATGCTCCTTTAAGTGTGTTATGGAAGCCATAATATGGCTCATGCGCATGTGAAAATCTACCCTGAGAAAATGGCTGCACTGTTAAAATACGGAACTCAGATTGTTTCTGTTATTCTTTTAACTAACCACTCCAGCAGCATATAATTCTGTAGATTAATATTTAATTAAGATGCAGAAATATTATGCAAATCATGTGCATACTACATTGTGTGATGCAAGGTCAAAGCAACATTACATTAATATTAGTATTACTATAATTAGTGTATAATGCTATCTGCATGCGACTGAGTAAATTAATGACAATCTCCTCGCAGCTTACAAGCATTTCACTTTATTTAATTTTTATTCATCACAGCTGGGCAGCAACGAATAATCTTTTTTTAATTTTAGTTGGCTAGCAACTTTTTACTTCTGTCTCCATGTAAATACATACCTGTCATTTTACACATCCAAGAAAAAGGATTCTGGTCCATGAAAGTTTATGCTAAAATACATTTCTTAACCTCTAACGTGTCCTGTTTCTTGTCATTTGTTTTAGATGTAGTGCAAAGAAAGAACATTAATTCAAGTCATCCACTTCAGCGTTTTAGCTTTCATCAAGATATATAGAACATCTCAGGTTCCTACACATCAACCCTTCTAACATACCAGAAATTGCAAATATCAAACAGAACAATCTATCAGGAAGATATGTCTAGCGTAAACTCTATCTCAGCGTAGGGCACACATTTCTCAAGGGACATACCAGTTAATATCACGAATATATCTGATTCATGACCAACATATTTAAGTCTCCCCTTCATTTTCTCTTTCCTTATTATGTAATAATATGAACTGATGCCATCTCTTGTGTCTATTCTGGCATACAAGAAGTAGAGAGAGACCAAGGCTCTTCTTCCACAGATGTCATGGACTGACCAGATTCAGAAGACTGGTGGGAGGCACTAGCTGGGGAACACACAACCCCAAGAGAACCACCAGAGAAAGAAAGCTCAGAGCCAGGGGATTGGTGGTGGGATGACAATGAATGGTCAGAGGGAGAAGAAGGAACAGACTGGGAGGAGATGTCAGAAGCTGAAGAGGAAACAAGGTTAGGTGAGCAGGAAGAGGCTGAGGCCTAGAGCAGTCCAGGCTTAAGAGGCAGGAGAGGAGCAGGACCGGGAGACAGAGATGAGGCAGGCTGCTGAGGAAGCCAGGGAATCACCCCCTCCTGCTGTGACCAGCACCTCTCCCCTGCCCTAGTCTCCCAGAAAAGGCAAAGAAATGAGAAGGGCAGAGCAAAGAGAGACAAGATGACAGAGCCTTAGGCTGCTAGGCTTAGAGAGTGGTGGGAAGACAGGGGACCTTCAGTCCCCACATCTGTCTCCTTGGGACAAGACCTACTGGGAAGACTTGCTGTGATCACTTGGCCTGCACTGTTTTTGTTTCCTTGAATAAAGAGTTAACTTCACTGATACCATTGTTTTTTATTGCTGACCTACACCTGACTCCGGCTCCTGGTAATAATTTTACCACCTCCTCTGTGTTAGTCCGTTGGGACTGAACGACAAATGTACTTATTTAACAAAATTTATATTCTATTTGATTGTAAAAAAAATGTCAAAGCAGGGTGGTTGTTGTTTTTAAAAAAGGAACAAAAAAATTACAATTATTAACAAAAGGCAATGAAAAACAGCACTTAAAAACTTTCAAAGCTAATTAAAATCAACAATAAGTTGCAAATGGAATAAAACAACTATAACTTGGACATGTCTGGATAGGCTTGCCTAAGCAAAAAAGTTTTAAGCAGGTATCAGAAAGAATATAGTGTGTGATGTCAATAGGCAGGGAGTTTCCAAGTATACGTGTTGCCGCACTGAAAGATCAATCTCTTACAACTGCAGAATGAGTATTGAATGGCAGCTGAAACAGTGCTAGCTCTGCAGATCAAAGCAGCCAGGGGAGCACATATCTGAGTTACAGGAGAGACCATGAAAAATGGGAGTAAAAAACCCCCCAAAACTGGTCAGGCTACTAAAGGGTATTTAAGATAAATGTTTGTTAAAAGGGTGTTTCTATACCAACCAAAATGGTTTATATTTCTTAAATAGCTAAGCATAAAAAAGAAAATAGCAGGAATTTCCCCCAAACCCAACATCTCCAAAGTGATAAGGCAACTCACTAGATTTCATAGTGAAATAATGAATTTTTAGAAGATCATCATTTTAAACCTTCAGGTTAAAAACTACTTTCTGAAGCAGTGTTAACTAAACAAACCCAGGAAAATAATTAGGACTTTAGACAGCAAGCTTGGTGCGAGCTTAAATTTGCTATCATAAACCATGCACAGACCCAGGGCAGTTAACGTTGAAGTTAATTAAATAATACTGATGATACCAAGGGTGGTATTTGGCCTTGTGGTCTCAAAAAGTTAATTCACCCTAATATTTAGGATTATTCTTTTTCGACTTCTTTCTTCATAAACTTTGAAGCTCTGAAGTTCAGGAGGTAGCTGCCCTTTCTATGAAGATTAAAGCATCTTGCAGGAACCTGCTGCTCACCAAATTATGTTTTCACAAATGCTTGTTACATAAACCGGTGACTCCAAAAGGTCTTTTCTTCAGTACCAGCCAGTAATTCCTACTCTGAACTTTCTCTCCACCCACCATCACTACATGCAGTGTAGTCTAGCCACAAAGGGCTGCATTTCACACTGCAATGAGACTTCTCCTTTCCCTCCTCTCCTGGCACACCCTCAAAATCTGCTGCAGAGGAGAGCAGTAGAAAGCACCATTCCACAAGCGGAAGCCTGCTAAGCTAGCAGAACAGACATACAGGATAGGACCCAAAGCCGTTACTTGCTTTAGTTCACTTCCTCCACCCATATGTTGTGGCCACCCAGGATATTCAATTCTATGCAGTAGTTTTGTGGTGCTGTAAGAAAGTCCATCATCTTCCCTTTGGTGAAAAAATATACAGTAAAAGCAGGAAACACAAAAGCAGTCGGTAAAGTGGGCTGGGAGAGAGAGAAGAGACAAAATCCCCTAACAAAGGGTTGCAAAATGGACTAGGTAAAGGACCCCTGGTCAGTTAAGTCCAGTCAAAGGTGTCAGGGACATGCTCAGCAGAGAGGAATCTCCAGAGGAAGAGGAATTGGCTGCACCTGAGTCGCCAAGAAGCAGGAGGCAGAGCAAGCAATTAGAGCAGAGGCGGGCCAGCAGGAGGTGAGGGAGGTCGTGGCGTATATCTGGCCTTGGGAGGGGTCAGAAGCCAGTTGAGTCAGCTGACTCTGACGACCAAAGATGAGTTGTGGAAGCTTGGACTGCTGTACGCCTGTTATTGAGAAATAAACCTCAGCTACTTAAACTGCCAGCGTTCTGTGTCTTGTGTGGGAGAAGCTCCGGCGGCGCAGTGGCAGCGGGAGGCCCCATTAGCTAAAGTGGTGCTTCAGCTTAAGAACAGTTTCAGGTTAAGAACGGACCTCCGGAACGAATTAATTACGTAACCAGAGGTACCACTGTACCATATAACAACACCTTGTGCTGCTGATTTTGTGATATAGGGTAGTCAGAAACAAAGAGGAAAAGCTAGCTGCCAGAGTGAATTCGTTCTCAATACGTTTTGAGCTATTACCTTTCTTGGGTGAAATTTCTTCCGAAGCTTCTTGAGGGAAAAATTTGCTTGAGACTGACTGCTTCCCTTACAGCTGACCGAAGCTATTTTTTGCTCTTACTTTGTTGGTAAGAGTATTTAAAGGACCTGCCTGCCATATGAGACCTAATTTGATGGCCCTTCTGCGGGTGACCGCTGATTTCGGAGGTTAGGTATGTGGCTACTGGAGAGGGGGGCCTCCCTAGTGGCAAGGTCAAAACTCACTCCCTGTAGGTGTGTGTTTGGTGCCTTCTCATTCTCTTTGACACATCAAGCATAGTCTGTCCCATTCTCTTGGGCCTTAGATGGCTTAATGCTTGAGACCCTTTTAATTGCCTTTTTGTTCCCTATTGATTGTTGCTTTATATGACTTTTGGCTTGTCAGTTTTAAGTGTTATATCTTGTGCTTTTATGGTCTTTTTATTGGGTGTAGGTGCAAAGAGTAAGAGAGTCCTTCTCAGCTTCATTGAAATGAGAAGGCAGATAGAAATATTATAAATTTAAAACCACACAAACTAAGAAATAGCAAAAGGGAAGCATAGGAAAATGAGGAAATTCAAAAAAGGAAAAAAAGGGGAAGGAGACAAAGAAATGAAAGAAATGCAGTAATTAGCTGCTTTCAAGTATTACATCGTACTAACCTACAGAAAGACTTAAGGTGAAGATACATGTCGAGCCCAAATACTCGTATACGACATATGTTTGCAAACACATTTACTACATAATACATTACAGTTTTACAAGTACACAAATAAAGAGCTCCATGTATGAATTGGTCTCTGAAAAGCATAGCCTGGTAAAAGCAGTTGGGCAGAAAAATACTTACTAGAGTCTATTTTTCATATTACCAGCAGCCAACAAGAATTCTAAATGATTCAATAGGATCAAAGCATATAATTTCGCCTTATAGACTCTATAGATTCTTAACCAAGACCACAAGCAAAGTAACACATTCAAATTGTAAGCTGGACTGCATCATATCCAGAAATTTGTCATCTAAACACGTTTCACGGTACATCAGCACTGCATTCTCTTGCAAATACTGGGCACGTGGAGAAAACAGTCTTTTATCTATCCACAATTTAAGATCTGGTATTGAATATACTTTAGAGGTTATTACAGCTATTTTCACCTCTGTGGATTAAGATTGGTGAAATATTTCTAGGAATACAGGACATGTATGGCAAGTGACATCACAGTAATCCACACACACACCCCAATTGATAAAAAAAACTTGAGAAATTGTGTGGGGTGGGAATTTTAACAGATAAAATTTAAAGTATATATAGGATGAAATACAATAATACTGCAAATACTATACGTATTGAATTCTTACAATACTTCTAAGGGACAATGATTCCATTGTAACAATTACAGCAGCAGAATTATTACTTACACACTTTTGATGGATGCCTTCTGGTGAGTTCATTGAAAACCATTGTTCCCTGGAGAATAGTCTCTTAACAGTTGTCATTATTTTCAGACTAATGCCAGTTTTGTCACACTGACAGTGACAGCATGAGTCTTCAAGGAATGTATGCGTAGACAAGGTTTACACAGATTCAACAGTACAGAGCACCAAATCTCCTTTTTAGGGAACTCTTCCCCTGTTATTTACCTCTGTCTATCAAAAAGTTTTCCCAGAAGATTAGCACTGTCTATTCCCCTCCCTTACAAATTTCGCAACGAGTTAATAACACAAGCCAAAGACTGCAGATGTCTCCCGGTTATTTTCATAGTAGTTTCTCCTGCTTTCAAGTATCAAATGTATTTATTTCAGCAGGGAAGAGCTCATTAAGGTGAGTACTTCATTTCTTGATAAGAACCTCAACACAAAACATCCGTCAGCCCACTGACACTAAGAATCTGCCTCGTGCAGATGAGAAAATAAAAATTATGTATTACCTAAATTATGTAGATTTGCATTAAAATTGTTTACAGCAAGCAATTGCTAATTATAGCAAGTCATACTGCATCTGGCATTATTATGGCAGATGCAGAAATGGAAAGAAGAATGCAGGAAGTTTCAGGAGACAAATCATAAGTAATGCATCAAATGCAACAGAAAGATGTATAAAACTGATTATCAGATGAGGGCTTTAACAGATTCCGGGCTAGGAGACATGCAACCTATTAGAGTCCATATAATGTATATATACATGCGCTGTATATTAATACATGAGAGCTTTTTGTGTATAAATGAATAAACACTTGGATGTTTGTTTATACAAGACCATTCAAAATGAGCTTGCAAGTGCGTGTTCATGTTGTGCATTTTTCTCTAAAGTTTCTACTTCGTTGTGTATTTTCTCTAGAGTAAGTTTCTACTCAAAATGGCTCAAATGTGTTGAGAAACACACTACTTTTTAATACACCAAACACATCCACAACACACACACACACCAGATTGTGAAAAATGGTTTATCTATTTGTTGCCTCCTGTGCTGCAACCACATTATATAGCTGGCATCATTCTTTTTCTTCCAGTCACAAACGCTAAAAGATATCTTACTGGAATTATCTGCTTGTCATTGGTAGCACAAGAGAAACTGACCTTTTGAAAATGAATAGCTTTTTTTGTCACCATGTCTGAAATAGCAGTATGACAGGAATAACCAGAGAATGATAAAGTGGAATTTAGCAGATATCATGCAAGCAAATAAATGAAGCCTTCATTAAATGCACATTCATTAGCCGTACAATCCTAGGCATGTCTACTCGAAAGTAAGATAATAATAATAATAATGTTATGCCAATGGTGCTTGCTCCCAGTTAAGCGTATACAGGATTAAAGTCTCAATCTCTCATACAAAATCACATGCACCCATATGAGGTTAATATAAGGATGGAGAAATCAAATGCTTCGCAAAAGCTTTCTTCTTCTTACTTATATACTGTAGAGCATTGCAACACAGCAGTTGTTTTCAAAAGCCTCTACCGGCTTGTAATGCATATCAGCTGCATAGATTGCAACTATAAATAAGTATTTTGGAGACAGCAATTCTAATGGATTCCTCCTCCACTATATTATTTATTCTTGACGGTATTTTTGCATATTTTTGACAGCATCGCATCTTTGATGCATTAACAATTCTCACTGCTGTCAACTGTTTAATATTTCAAGAATTATATTGTGACAATGTGCTTTATTTATAAGCAACATTTACCAGAAATGTTGGAATAATGTATGGAAATACTAATAGAACACTGAAACCAGTTAAGGACTCTCACTACTGTCAGTGACTCTCCCCTCCCCCTCTCTCTTTATATATATATAATAATCTGGATCACAGGTACAACCTAAGGAGTCTCGATGCAGCCTTAGTTATGAACCAGGGGTTCCCAACATGGTACCTGTGAGCAACAGTACACCCATTGGAATGTGATATAGCACCTGTAAAAGGTCTCAGTAAATATCTCACCCAAAATCTGCAATGCGCAAGAGACAACTGTGTGTCTTGGCAGGTCAAGTAGCAGGATTTCCAAGTACAGTCAGATGCATCCAGCAGCTGTGGTTTCGGGGTTTACTTCAAGGGTTGGTGGTGTGCCAGCGCTTAGCCCTCAGGTATTGGTTGCAGATGAGAGTGGTTTGGTGGCGAGGTGGCTGGGGAAGCCAGGCTTAGGTGGCAGGTAAGACACTGGGTTTGGATCTTTAGCAACTGGGCACCCCACAGAGGGGTTCGGGAAGGGGTATCGCTGTTGAGAGGCCCACACAGAGGCTGATGGGCCATAGCACTTTTTCATGAGGTGAACCTGGCTAGAGCATCACGTCTGATGTATGTCAAGGCCCAGGACCAGTATGAGGAGCAGACTGTGATGTCGGCTTCACTCAGTGGTACAGTGGTACCTCGGGTTACAGATGCTTCAGGCTACAGACGCTTCAGGTTACAGACTCTGCTAACCCAGAAATATTACCTCGGGTTAAGAACTTTGCTTCAGGATCAGGACAGAAATTGTGCTCTGGCGGCGCAGCAGCAGCAGGAGGCCCCATTAGCTAAAGTGGTGCTTCGGGTTAAGAACGGGCCTCCGGAACGAATTAAGTACTTAACCCGAGGTACCACTGTATATCACTGGTGAAACCAGCGAGTTCATCCAGCGAGCATTGCTAGCAGAGGGACTCAGGAGCGGTGGTGGTTTCACCAGCGATACATCGCTGAGGGGATCCGCCATCCCACTCTGCCCTCACACTGGTCAGAGGGAGAAAACAGCTGCACCGGCGAGGCACCGATACAGCTTGTTCCTCCCTCTGCATCTTTAAGCTGCTCGACTGAGGAGTGTGTGGTTGCCGCTCCCCTCAGCTAAGCAGTTAAAGGATCCCCCAGCCCGGCATTGGCTCCTGCGCAAGTGGGGGGGGGAGGCACCGGTGATGACTCAACTGCCAGTCGGGAGCCTTCCTGCACCACAGCTGAGCTATACAAACAAGCCGCTAGGTGCTGGGGTGAAACCGCCTCAGCTCCCGGGGTGAGAGCTGCAGCAATTTCAACTGGCACCTTGCAGGCTGAGGCCAACGCAGCTTGTTTTTTCAACATCGCGGTATATCACCAAACCGCGATGTTTGGGTGGTGATATACCGCGATGTTGAAAAGCTGATTTCACCCAGCCCTAGTCAAGGGCAGTCTAATTTTTGCTCATCTGGACCTACCTGAATTATCACTGCAACATACATAAACTGAACACAGCAGGGGGGAAGAGACCCTCTAATTTTGAATTTCATACGTCTCCATGATGACACCTCAGCTGCTCTCGGTGTCAAATTCCCAAAGGAACCGTTCTATGTTTTTAATTCTTTTTTCCCATCCTATGTTTCAATCTGGGCAGGAACACATCCTTAGGGAGGCGCTAAGGAGCAAAAAGCCGTGGTGGCTCACCACTCACTCATTATACAGTGGTTCTTCGGTTCAAGAACAGCAGTGTTTACGAACTCTTCGGTATAAGAACTTCGCAAAACCGGAAGTAGTGTTCCAATTAGCTTTACCTCGGTCTACGAATGGAAGCCGAACGACGGAAGGGCAACGGAGGCAGGAGGCCTCATTAGGGAATGCGTGCCTCGGTTTAAGAATGGCTTTGGTTTAAGAACAGACTTCCAGAACGGATTAAGTTCGTAAACCGAGGTACCACTGTAATATTCTAGAACTAAGTACACGCTGATGTGGAAATTACCAGATCTTGCCAGGTGAGGGAGCATTTACATAAATAAAACATTCACCATTCCAAAATGATCTCATGACAACGGAATCGAAATGGGCCATTCAAAAAAAGAAAAAGTTAACAAGAAATTAACAAGAATTTGTTATCAAAAAAAAATTAACAAGAATACTGCAAAATAACCTATCAAAAATAGTACAAAATAATTCATTTTAAAAATGATAATTCCATGCATGTAGGAACAGGATTTGATTGAATATGACAATTGTGATACTGCTTTTATCAAGTACAAAACACCCCAAACATCAAAATACTCAAAAACATACTGTGCTCGAAGCTTTTCTATGTTCTCTACCAATACAGATTTAACTTCATAAGCTTTCCTTTCTTGAGTAAGAAATCTGATAAAGGGTGATCAATTAACAGCAGCAATGATGCAGGGATAGAATATTAATGTTTAGGAAATCCGCAAATGACTATAATTTTTCTTAGCTCTGTCTCTCTCTTTTTAGGGCACAATGACTTACGACAAAATTGCCACTTAATGAAGTGACTCATCCATTAATGTTCACCGTGAAATACTGCAATTCCTGTTGCTATCTTACCTGTTTTCAGTTATGTACTCAGCTGCGCAAAACTATCACCAAGCAATGTGGAACTTAGAAACAAAAACAATTCATGTCCCAAATGATGGTAGTAAGACAAAAATGTGAATGAAACCATTTTTAAAAAATGAAATGCACACCATTCTGCTCATGAAGCCAACACAGCAGACTTCAGACTGAATATGCCCTTTCCCTGCATGTACGGATCTCTCTCTAACTACTGGCCAGCAGGATTTAAGTTGAGGTATGACATATAGTATATGAGCACAATCTTTGCCCGAAGCATTTAACTACACCTGACACCTGCTGGCCAGGTTGTTTTAAAGCTTTTATCTGCAATACTAAAATGAAGGGTCTATCCGTAGAGACTGTACAAACCACACTTCATTTTGATGGTATCTAAGGAGGAGTGAAGGCACGCTTACAGTATTGTTCTGAAATTAGAAGAGAACACATGAGAATGCAAACAAGCAAACTCTCACAACTTGGGTCAGAAGATTTATGCAGATTCACATGCCGATTCACATACAGATTTACTTCATTGGAAATTTATCCCAAGGTGGGAGTACAAACACAGTAAAATAACCCACGTAAAACAATAAATACCTTAATTCAATGCCACCATACCACATCAGCAGGTGTAAAAACACAACAAATGGTATACCAAGAGTGGGGAACTGTTGGCTCCCCAGACGTTGCTGAACTACAGGCAGAGGGCCTTTTCGGTGGTGGCACCCACCCTATGGAACGCCCTCCCATCAGATGTCAAGGAAATAAACAACTATTTGACTTTTAGAAGACATCTGAAGGCAGCCCTGTTTAGGGAAGTTTTTAATGTTTTATGTTTTACCATGTTTTTAATCTTCTGTTGGGAGCGCCAAGAGTGGCTGTGGAAATCCATCCAGATGGGCAGGGTATAATTAATTAATAGTTTCCCTGATCTATAAGAGCTACAGACAAGCTTTGTCATTCAGCAGAAGTTGAGCCAATCCTCTCCTATAAATTCCTAAGTAAATGAGTCTGTTTCGAGCTGGCATCAGAATGAAAGAAGCTTTAGAAGGAAGGGCATCCCATAACAGACCTATTGCCCCTAACACTTACATTAAGTAAGAAATGAGTGAGAGGACTAGCTAAGTGCAGGCATATGGTCAACCACTATGATAGGAAAGGATGCTGGACTTGATGGGCCACTGGACTGACCCACCAGGGACTTCTTATGCTCTTGACTATGGTTAAACTAAAATGACAGTGGCAGCAGCACGATCTGTGCAATGCCCTCTTCAACCTTTAGAAGGCCACAAGCTTCTGAAGGTGGATATGGCCAGGGACAAAGTGGATGGAGCAATTAATGTAAATGTTAGCTTTGCACAGTAGGCTAGTTTCTAAAACACAGCCCTCAATAGTCTTCATCCTGGGAAGCGAGGGATATTATTCAAGCAGCCTAGGACCCATGTACTTACGGGACTGCCTTTCCTGGTATGCCCCGCGGAGGACCTTAAGGTCCACAAATGACAAAAATTTTGAGGTCCCAAGTCACATTGGTCGCAACTAGGGCCAGGGCCTTTTCAGTACTGGCCCCGACTTGGTGGAACGCTCTGTCACAAGAGACTAGGGCCCTGTGGGACTTGACATCTTTCTGCTGTTCTGCCTGGCCTGCAGTTCAGACTCAGTCTGACCATTATGTTTCCCTCCCCTTATGGTTTTGATGAGGCTGCATTTTAAATTGCATTTTAACCTGTATTTTAAATTGGTTTCCCCCCCCCATTATGTTTTTACTGTAATTTTACTGTTGTTAGCCGCCCTGAGCCTGGCTCTGGCTCTGGCCAGGGAGGGCGGGGTATAAATAAATTTATTTATTATTATTATGTTGGACACATTCTGATGAAAAACAAAAGAAGGCTCCATTCAAGCAGCATGCAATTAAGGATCAATAGGGGGTGTGGTTGGAGAGAGTCCCAAGGGCCAGATAGAGAGTCTGAGATGGCCCCATTCGGCTCCCAGGTCTGAGGTTCCCCATGGTTTAGTATGACATCCAAGGAGATAGAAGTAATCTGAAAAATAAAGCTGCACTCCTTGTAAATTCCTTTCTCTGTGGGACTCCACCTGCTCACCATGTGTTAATATTGTGAGTAGACAAATGTGTTAGTATTTTGATTTAAAATAATGACTTTTTATTCAACTTGCTTCAAAGTAAACCATGCGTATGTTGTTCAGCACTGTTCTAGAAGACCTCTGCAGGACACAGAAGAGATAAACTAAACTTACAAAGCACAACCTTCGCCTGTTGGAAGCAGATACAGTACTTAAAAAGAAGTCACTTGCGACTCGGTCTGTATGACAAGAAATACTATCTGTCAATCAAACTCAGTGCCGTCAGTCTTCCCATGCTTCAGGTGAGATGCCCACTTCTAACATTTTTAGGGAGCTATATTTATGCTTCGTCTTTGGTTTATTTTATTTATCAAGCATTTAAAGGGGGGGGGGAGAGAGCTGCAAAACTGCTCAGGAAACTGTGGGAGGAATAGCATCCGTCCATCAGGGCACCAACATCTTCCAGTTATATATTTATCTTCTCACTGCAAGCTAGACCACGTATTGAAGACCTGCACAAGTGGTGTTTCCGAAAGAGCTTACCTCAGAACCGAAGTACAGTGGTACCTCGGGTTAAGTACTTAATTCGTTCCAGAGGTCTGTTCTTAACCTGAAACTGTTCTTAACCTGAAGCACCACTTTAGCTAATGGGGCCTCCTGCTGCCGCCGTGCCACCGGAGCACAATTTCTGTTCTTATCCTGAAGCAAAGTTCTTAACCTGAAGCACTATTTCTGGGTTAGCGGAGTGTGTAACCTGAAGCGTACGTAACCTGAAGTGTATGTAATCTGAGGTACCACTGTAACAGCCTCATTACAAAGCCATGGAATTGCTCCTGCATTCTTGAAGCAGAATTTCTGTGTGCCTCCTCAGTTATGTTGAGTTTGTCCAGTGCAATTTACATTTCTGGGAAATCTTTCATAGCCAAAGTATAAAGATGTTAATTTGCTGTTCTGTATTTTAAACTGTGTGCGATAACCAATTCTCACGTAAGTCATTTGATTTCAATGGGTCTGCTGCGAGTATGACTTAGCTGGATATTGCCCTGTGTAGGTTCCTGTTAAACAAACATAACTAGTAACTGCTTCATTTACTTCTATAGAGATGCGTTGGGGTACATTAGCTCACAATCTGACAATCAGATCTTCCTAATTGTGCTGTTAAAAAGTTTTTTTCCAAAGGCAATTAACATACACATTAATCAGGAGGAGATTCTTTTACTTCAGAAATCAACACCGAGCCAGATAATTTAATTTATAAAAGCCCACAGTCAACGAAAACATCAGTGCAATGCCAATTTTCCTAATGGTTCTTCTCCTAAACTTATATAGTTCAGGATGTTTCCTTTTAATTTTCTCCTTGTGATTCTGTTTCACACAATACTGACTTTAACTTCATCTTCATTTTCTCCACTGAGCATATCTATTTTTTTTTCAAGTAACGTCTAACAATCTTGAGTCTTTGGGGTTTTTTTGTATTTTTGAAACACCACCCACCCAACCCATTTCTTTAAATTATACTGAAGCATTCACATTTGCATGTGAGCTGCTGCTTAGTCAAAACTACTATATGTACGAAAAAATTGAAATCAATGCATTCAAGTCACCCAGAATAAACTTCAGTAAGTTGACTTTAGAATTATAATCATAAGATATTGCTTCTATCTTTCAGAGAGTCCTGCTTTAAATTATTTTTAAATCCATGCCCGATTTAAAATGACTTATCCAATTCAAGGGAGAAGCTATAAAGATGGCTGAAGCTGGAGTATTGACCCATCAAAGGCGTTTAACATGAAAGGTTGTGTTTAATTAAATAAATTGATAACTTGTCATTTGCAAGTCTCTATGGACATGGCTCAGCACTTCTTCAGAGAAACAACATTCCAGAAAGACTATTTTTGGATCCAGTATTATCTGCTTTGCTTCAAAACCACCCTTTTTATTTCCTCTCTGCAGGCTTTGTACTTTTGCAGCGAGAAGTCCCCTTTACATTTCTATGGGCCTTAAGAAAGCTTTTGACCCCTGGGTATCATAGCCACAGGGGCTAAAGTGATGGTTCCAAATGAATTGTAAAATTGCTGTTTGACAGCCAAAGCATGCCACATTAAGCATTCTGCTGTGTGCACACTTAGCACACTGTCCAGGGAGTCTTTAGTCCTTTCCATTTTGACTGACAGAGGCTTCTTGGCAATGATGTCCGGAGGAATGCCCAAGCGCAATCTCATGGAAAATAGCAAGTGCCGTCAGTCCAAGTTCCCTGTTGTTGTTTTTAAACGGGCTGTCCTTCTTTTTTCTAACAAAGGCACAGCTCTCTTGTCAAAACTTGCCACTACTCCCACTGGAAAACGAAGATCTTGTTTAATTTATTAGTTCATTCAAATGTATGCAATTTTACAATTGCTCTTTGAGTGACCAGTGGTTGAAAGTTGCTGATTAATGCATTTTTAATTGGGTGGCAAACGACGATTCACAAATATTGGCTTGGCTTATTAGCCAGAATCTATTCGTGCTTGTTTCCATTCCCAAAGGTAAAGGACCCCTGACAGTTAAGTCCAGTCACAGAGGACTCTGGGGTTGCGGCGCTCAACTTGCTTTACAGGCCGAGGGAGCCGGCGTTTTTCCGCAGACAGTTTTTCCAGGTCATGTGACCAGCGCTTCTGGCGCAATGGAACACCGAAACCAGAGCAGTGTATGGAAACACCGTTTACCTTCCTGCCGGAGCGGTACCTATTTATCTACTTGCACTTTTTGGCATGCTTTCGAACTGCTAGATTGGGAGGAGCTGGGACCGAGCAACGGGAGCTCACCCCGTCGTGGGGATTCAAACTGCCAACCTGATCGGCAAGCCCAAGAGGGTCAGTGGTTTAGACCACAGCATCACCTACATCCCAAACCCTTCCCCAAATCCTCTGGCAAGCGCACATGGATTGGGGTGGTGGTGATCAGGATAATATATATATAAAGCCCTTGAATAACGAGCAGTTGTACAGTGATTCAATTAATAAAAATAACAAATCCTGGCTGGAAGCCCGCAGTTTTGAAAATACAAAAAAAGAAAGAAAGAAAAAAGGGAAGGATAAATGAGTTACATGCTGAAGTAAGGAGGTGAGAAAGAGCATGAGAGGTTTGTTAAGCTGTGGGTGAACATATCAGACGACACAGCGATTCTTCAAACAGCTCTTGTTTATTCACAAGCCAGAACAGAACTGAACTGAAGGGTTCAACCAGCCTGCTTATATAGAGCTCCACTGCAATACAACAGTAACCACTTTCTGTAACTATCCAATCACTGAACGTCACTTTCAGTCCCTTATTTGCATATGTGGACCTGATTGAAAACTATCTACAGTATCCCCCTGCTGGCCCAGGGTGAGAACTTCAGCACATAACAAGGTTCATACCTCTTCCTCCTTTTCCTAAAGCTCTGTGCAAGCAAAAACAAGGGAGAATATTATGTACTGTGGGGGTGTCCAGTATTTCTAGGTGCACATCTCTGGTGAACGAATAAGTGGATTTGTAGATGTATGGTACTCATTCCATCAGAACTTATTATATTCTGTAGTCCTTATTCCAAGCAATTGCAGCTATGTAGACTACAACAACTTAATATTATAGAGACAATTCATTGCTGCCAGTCTGCATACAGGAGCAACTGTAAACCCTTACATCACTGATTTCTTGTTTAGTCACAGACAGACTGAATTTGTTTGTGGAAGAACAAATGAGCCATTTTGTTCCTTCATTGTATGGTTTTCAGATGCCCTTCAAGAAGCCAATTCGTCTTTGTAGATATCATATTTTCCCAGTACTCAAAGCACAATATATTGCAACAGGGAATATGGAATTATTTCCCCAGCTTACAATCTCCAATAAAAACCAACTCCATCTGCTTGTGAGGCAGGTTAGGCTACAAGCAACGATTTGCATACAAACACAACTAAGTGAGGATCTGAAGCCAAATACCTCCAGTTCAAGTCCAACGTTCTTTCCAAAACACACACTGGCCCATGAGCCTATACAAGCGATGCACACAACTCTTCCTACATGGAAATAATATATGCGTAGGAATACTGTCATATGCCGCAGTAACATCATAATGTTACGTGTGTGTTGCTGAAACCGGAGAGTGAACGTAGAAAAGATGGAACGCAGCTAAAGAAGAGAAAGGAAAACATTCTAAAGACACATTAACTACAAAATCAGAAAATGCTGCAAAGTTAGCTCTTATTCATAACTCTTCACAAATTTAGGGGAATCCACTAAGCTTAGAGAGAACTGATGCCTTCCTAGGCTCAGAGAAGTGAACAGATGAGAGTCATTACTAGGGAGCATCTGAGGAATTCCTCCCCCAATTCCTTTCATTAGGCTTCCTTCACAGTTGGCCGGTGCTGAATGGTGGAAAAAGAAGACAAACTTTCTGTGCTATAAGGCACCAGGAGTATAGAACGAGCTGTGGTGAGACTATTGACCAGGCATAGGCAAACTCGGCCCTCCAGATGTTTTGGGACTACAACTCCCATCATCCCTAGCTAACAGGACCAGTGGTCAGGGATGATGGGAATTGTAGTCCCAAAACATCTGGAGGGCCGAGTTTGCCTATGCCTACTATTGACCAAGTCCTATGCTGGTTATTGGACTACTGACCAAGGGATAGTGTGCTGGTTGTGACCTGCAAAGTCCTACATCAGCCCAGTGGCCATATGTCCTTCTGGACACCACATACTTGTGGAGGTGAGCAGGGCCACAGGCAAAAGCAAAAGCAGCCGCAAGATTGATTAATGTACATTTCCCCTTTTGTACAGTAGGCAAATTTCTGCACATTCTCACACGCTCCACTCTGCCGTCCTTATGGTGTTGTATACTTCCAATTCATTAATGAAACATCTAATTCACTTCACTAGAACTTAAAATATATTTTTTCTATGGGAACAGGTTTTCGTACGCACTTACCTAGATACAAAAATACAAATCACACAAAGGATCCCTAAGAAACAAGAATCCCATCTTAAGATTCCAAATCTATTCCTATTCGGGCTTTAATCAAAAAAAGTACAACTATACTGTACAGATGTTAACTATTTTTACAAACACTATACATATGTTTTGAAATATTACAAATGTAAATATTTCAAATATTTTCAGAAACTCTTGTTGAGTCCTATTTTTATTTGCAGTAAATATTTTTAAATGCTAGAAATTCTGAAGGTGCCTCAAGTTTGACAGTGTCGGCAACAGCGGCTAGGTTCATACACAAGAGACACCTCATCATCAGCTCTCAGTGTTGCTCAAGCCAATAAACAAATAGGTGACCTTTTATACCTGTCAAAATCTTTAAACACTCTATACTCATTTTTCCTGCTTTTGCAAGCCAGCTAATCACAAAACTACCTAGAAGTCAAAAGCCCAAGAATCTTCAGGTTAGAGCCAGCATGTCAAAAATTCAAAACTGGGGTGGAAGAAGAGTATTTAAACAAATGCAGGTGGAGAAAGTCTGAAGATAGAAGAGCTTAACTGAAATATGAGCTTAATTGAAATAGTCATCTTTTTGAGAAAAGAATTTGAGTTATTATTTGGAGAGAGAAAAATATTGTAAAGCTTTAAGTGTGGTAGTACATCACTGCAAAAATGTAAAATAGGCAGTACTGTTGGAAGAATATGCTACCAAAGCTTTTGTTACATCTATTGCAACAGCTACAGTCAGAAAAAGAATTATTGCCCGTGGTTTTTTTAAAAGAAAAAACTGCATTTCAGTAGACTATGATCTAAAGGTACCGAAAAGGAGTAATCTGAAAATGAATGCTAATAGAACACATTTCCAGCTTTGATCAAACAGATCCTTAAATTATTTGGGTACAGTCTCTCCTATTGCTAAGAAAAACAAAGACAAAAATAGACTTACAAATGCATCCAAAATAACTAACAGCTGCCTGTGAATAAGATGCTAGACACCCCAAATATTGCCAATAAGAATGAATTTGTTGTTGTTGTTTAGTCGTTTAGTCGTGTCCAACTCTTCGCGACCCCATGGACCAGAGCACGCCAGGCACTCCTGTCTTCCACTGCCTCCCGCAGTTTGGTCAAACTCATGCTGGTAGCTTCGAGAACACTGTCCAACCATCTCATCCTCTGTCATCCCCTTCTCCTTTTGCCTTCCATCTTTCCCAACATCAGGGTCTTTTCTAGGGAGTCTTCTCTTCTCATAATTCATTCTTAAGAATGAATGCATTGCACTAAAATGCCCAAACTCACTAACGCCTGAAATTCCTATCTAAGTGTTCTGATGGGGACATAAAATTAGCCATGAATTATTAGGCAGAATTAGTACTACTGATAGAGAAGATCTTTGTGTCTTCTTCCGAATGAAGCCTTCCCCTTCTCAACCGCCACCTCCTCATGCCTCTCCAGATTTCCTCACCTGTGTGACATTAAAGCATGACACTCAACTCTGCTTCAGAACCAAATGAAAGCCTAAAATCATTTATTATCTGTCTCCCCCTTCTCATCAATGCAGACGGATGATAAATTTTGAGTAAATGGAAGAGGAAACTTGGAAGAATGGACACAGCTTACAAGCTGGGCCAAATTTAAATTTTTTTTGACCCAGATCACAATATGCTTGATATTTGTGAAAGGGGGGGTGTAGTTCTGAACTCCTGTTTCTGACATCTTCTACAGCACTAATTAGTACAACAGCTCAGCAAATTGGGTAACTATAAGGCTTATCTTCCTGCAACAAAAGCATTATCAACTTCAATTCTATCTAGCGCAGGGGTAGGCAACCTATGGCCCAGGGGCCGGATGCAGCCCAACTGCCTTCTCAATCCGGCCCACAGACGGTACGGGAAGCAGCGTGTTTTTACATGAGTAGAATGTGTGCTTTGATTTAAAATGCATCTCTGGGTTATTTGTGGGGCATAGGAATTTGTTCATTTTTTTTCCAAAATATAGTCCAGCCCACCACATGGTCTGAGGGACGGTGGACCAGCCCACGGCTGAAAAAGGTTGCTGACCCCTGATCTAGCATGACAGGCAGAGAAAGGGTTATGTCTTCCTTTCCTATTGTTTACTGCAGTCATTTCTACTGGGTAGCTTTTCATCATCTAAATGGGCCATTGGTTAAATGCTAACACATTTCCAAACAGCATGTGGTTTGGACTTTATGTAACTTACAAAGTCAGGAGCTGTATTTGCATATCAGTTACGTAAGCACTTAGCCAGAATTCTACATTTATTTCAGAATCAAGGCATGGTTATGAAACTTGAGTGACAATAAATTACCGTATTTTTCGCTCTATAAGACGCACCAGACCACAAGACGCACCTAGTTTTTGGAGGAGGAAAACAAGAAAAAAAATATTCTGAATCTCAGAAGCCCGAACAGCAAGAGGGATCACTGCGCAGTGAAAGCTGCAATCCCTCTTGCTGTTCTGGCTTCTGGGATAGCTGTGCAGCCTGCATCCGCTCCATAAGATGCACACACATTTACCCTTACTTTTTAGGAGGGAAAAAGTGAGTCTTATAGAGCAAAAAATACAGTAATTTATCTTTAAGGTACCAGAGGATTCTTTGATTGTGGGATGTAAACAGATACCAGTTGTTTGCATGGCCCAGTGGGGTCAGCAATTTCGATCTCGAAGCCACCCAAAGTGCTCCCCGTAGCATATTACAACTGCTGTTGACACGCCTCTTAATATAAAAAGCAAGGGGGAGAGCTGTTATTCCAGCAATACAGTCCCAAATCCCTGCTGGGCAGGCAGCATTAGTTATGCGGTTCTTTGAATCCTGGCCTGTGAGATTTTGTTTTTGTTCAAACAGACTTGGCTACCTTTCAGCTATTGAGAGGAAATGTGGCAAGTGTATGACGTCTTGAGAGTAGGGAGATTAGGTAAATGGTTTCTTTATTTGAAAAGGCAGAAACAAAGAATATGTACAATTCTGAAAGATTGCTGTTTGTGTAACACTAATTGAACACAGGACTTTCTCTGAAAAACAATCACTCAGCATACATACAAATTGGTGGATTTAGCAGGAATCCCTTTAGGCCAGTGTTAATTATTTGAGACTGAAGCCTAGAGACTGGAGTGAGCCAGCAAGGCGGAAACATGACAAATGGTAAACGGCAACAACTTGTTCCACAAAACAATAAATACTGATTACGGTGATGATGCAGAGCTGAAAAGCTGCTTGACATGAAATGAAATTATTCAAAGTTAATGAAGAATAGAAAGCCTTCAAGGCTGGGAGCATCATAACAAGCAAACAAAACAACACATTGTGGAATTTGAGCTTCATTGGTTGGCCTTCCCCTTTCACTCATTGATTCTCAAAGACTACTAATTTAACTGAACAGTGTTTTTGCTCAGCTGTGACACTATTGATTCAAACTTGGAGCTGGTCAGACGTTTGATTTAAGAATTCATTGACTAAATACACACAGAGAGAGTAAAGTTGCTTATACAGCAACCTTGCAAACACTTTTGCAAGGCCTGCTTGCCCTGCTTTTTGGCCATTTCCCTGGGAGGGACGCCCAAGAAGAGACAGTGACCAGGCTTGAATTTCTCCTGGCACATGTACAACACGCCTACCTCTAGGTCTCCCCCTGCCATGGTACATATGCATGCACAAGATGTTAGAGACTCAAAAGGCTTGCAGCTTTCCAGAAGTCTGCAACCTTCCTAAAATACTTCTCCCTGGTGTGTGCTACTTTTCTATTTGCAATGATATTTTTTGAAGACAGGTAAACATTCCTAAGCTCTTTTCAAATCAAAATTGGGAATTATGCAAGCCACACATCCCCACTTGAATGATTATTCTAAGGCAATCTGAAAAGTGATCCCTAGCGACTTCAAAAACACTTCTTGCTCAGCGCCAAACAAACCTCCTTCTTTTAACCCCTGCAAACTGCAGCAGAAGAGGAAGTGGCAGGGTGGCAGAGAGAAGAGAGGAGAAAAGCTGGACCTTTTATTTCTATTCCATGTCCCTGAACCGAAAGGTAACAACAATATACCGGTACTTCCTTACATTTCTGCAGAGTGAACTGATCTGTTCAATGTTAACTGGTATGTTAGGGTGATGGAGAACAAAAGGGGAAAGCTCCCATCCTCTTCTTTCCTTACCTGCCCACATCTTCTA
The DNA here is from genome assembly GCF_964270895.1 of Podarcis filfolensis. Classification (NCBI taxonomy): domain Eukaryota; kingdom Metazoa; phylum Chordata; class Lepidosauria; order Squamata; family Lacertidae; genus Podarcis; species Podarcis filfolensis. Next base: position 29,300,732 of record NC_139612.1, read on the forward strand.
TTCCTCCTGCTGCCACTTGCAAAAGACGAGGGGAAAGAAGGCAGCAAACCCCTCTGGAACCCATGACTTGAAATCATGTGACAAACGGGAGTGTGGAAGGATCCATAGTTTGGTAAAAGATTCAAGTTTCAGAATCTTACAACTTTTTTTTTTTAAAGGAGGAAATGGGTGGGTGAAGGAAACTTTGCTACAAAAGGTAAGGCCGGATATATTTGGCGAAGGACATTAATTCTGTTTAGGTTTCAGCATGGGGGTTTAATTTGAGAATCCCTGACAAAGCTGGAAAGTCAGTTGGCTGAAAGTCTATATTCAACCTTCTCTCGCTTTGGTGGCTTAAGTGTACATAGTGGAAGTCAGTCTTTTGGAAGGCTTGCTTCTTTCTGTTGCCAAGAAGTAGAGAGCGCACATTGAGAGTGTCTCAGGAGGAGTTTTATGTGAGCATAAAAGCTTCTGTAATTGCTGTCCATACTCTTGTGAAATGAGAGATTATGGGGCAAATAGGGACTTGGGTTGTTGTTGTTGTTTAAAACAAAAATTAGAAGCACATGACTAACAAATCATTATACTAAGTAATCAGAAGAAGAAAAAGAATTTGCCCTCTCTAGATTTGTGCCTACTCTGCTAACCACCTAGAGGCAGAGTCAAGACTGGAAGTTAGTGGAAGGTTACTTTCCATTTGGGCTAGCCACTAAAAATGTTTTTCCCACGCTTCCCAAAGTTCCTTTCGAGTGTGCCTCCAGGATTAATTAACCCGTGCCTATATGCTCCACTCCTCCACTGACCAAGAATTGTACATAGAGTTGGAAGAGATTTGTCCTTCTTTTATTAAAATAGTTTGGTGCGGCTTTTCTAAACTAATTCAGAAGAGTATAAACCAGTATGAGTTGGTAGGGTGGCAGTGCAGCTAACAAGTCAGGTCAGCACCAATGCACGGCACTGCTCTGATGCTATATATATGAAAACATTAACAATAACTGGAAATCAAGCTGTATTCATTGAGAATTGTTCACTTATTTCCACCCTCTGCTTCCTATTCTTTAACCAGTTACCAGTCCACAAGAGAACGTCTCAATTACTATGAGCCACAACACAGATACAGCCACAGAATAAGGTTTTTTTCCCCTTCTATATAGCCATCACATTCTGGCACTCACTTAGTTTGAACACAGCATAGAACTTTACTAAGAGTGTTTTTTCTCTCACACACAGAACTGAAATTAAACATATATATCTGCAGGAGAGCAAACAAAAGCAAAGAGCAGTGATAATTCATGATGACAATAGGAGTGTTTTATGTGTGCCCTAGGCTGTTCTTGCCCCAGTAAACAATGCAAATGGGAATATATAATTAGCAGTAGGTATGCTGAAAGCCAAAGGATATTGACATACAGAGGAATTAAAGAAGCTGATATAATATTCTCCAAGGCTGAAATAACATTTAGTAAATTATATGTTAAATAAAGCAGGCAGAATAAAAGACAGAAACAGGATTGCACCTAGCACAGGGTAGCCTTCTTTTTGCAGAATTGTGATACAAGATCTCTAAGGGCTACTAGTTTGTGCTCTGGGAGCCTGGAGGGCTGAGTCTCCACATCCAATTCAATGCCAAAGTAAAGTAATTGTGTAGCACGGCCTTTGGTCTTCTCGGTATCCAGTGGGACACCTAATTCCAATGCTAGAGATTGGAAGGATGCAGTGATAAGTTGCCAGTCATTAGAATATCATCCAAATAATGAGTCACCAAATGCGAACCCGACCTGTGCATGAGTGCCCACTCCCAAGAAGGTGATAAATGTTTCAAAGGCAGCACATGCAATGGAGTAACCCGTGGGCATGCCCTTATCAATATACCAGGAGTAAGGCACTTTTCTCAGATACCAGACAACAAGGGTTTGGGTGCCAAGCACTTACTGCAGATGCCACAAGTATCCAGTACTGTAATCAGATTCCCAAGCACATCACTGATTTATGTTAAACTTTCTTCCGAACAGAGAAATATATGAAACTACAATGATTTTTCCAAAAAATTAATGAAGGCGAAGACTGCATAGTCCTTGAATCATGCTGCTGTTAACACTACTAAGTGTATGAGAGAAGGAGTTGATTGGTTTTAAAAAGTTTTCAATTACTGAAAAATGCCAGAGGCTCCTAGAAGCTCAGTTTCAGGTTCCTGAAGGTGACTGTCACCTCTTTGCATGAGGTACCTCAAGAAAAAGACAAAAGCAAACTGGACTGAAACTAGTGAACCCTTGAAAATGCTTCATCTTAAAAAAAATAATAATCTCAGCAGGTTTACAGTCTTTCTCTACTCAGGTAAGTCCCATTGAGTTAAACAGGACCAAGGTAGGAAAATGTTTAGATTATTAGAACACCTATGGTTTCTGCAGTATAATGTTTATAAAATATAATGTTGATAATTAATACGAGGAAATTAGCAGGAAAGAAATGACATTCTTAATCTGAAATAAGCACAAACACAGTAATACTGTTATCATGACACTGCATAAGGATTGTATGGATATGATCAAAGTGAAATTCCTGCTAGTATCTCTTCAACTCTCCTACAGAATTAGTTGAATAAAATATATTAAGACTTGACTTATAGCTTGGACCCCAGAATATCCTTTTTTACTTTAACTAAAGAGCCTTCTTTTCGGTCATTTTTCTCACTTCTTTTCGTACAGCTTTTCTCACCCATCATTTTTCCTACCTTGTGGAGCTGCGTCCATAAGTTCACATAGGCAAATCCAAGAATAACAGAAATGTAAGAAATATCTTTATAACGAGCATCTAAAACATCACAAAGTAGCCAACAGTTTTCTACCACTGTGGTCAGCACTGCCTTCATTTCTCCACAACAGTGTCTTGAAATTCTATGTTCTGAGATGTCTTTCAACAGTTAATCAACTACTGGCTGTGAAATGTTAATAACCTCCTACAAACAAAATATAATTGCTTCTTCTTATCTACCCTGTTACAAGCAAGATAACTTAATATACAAAATATAATTTGCTATATAAAATACACTGAGTTGTGTATTTGCTCTTCTCATTTAAAAGTCGCATTTTCTACAACTTTGCCCAGTTGGTGTTATTGCAGGCCACCCAAATGGATTTCTCTCAGCATTTTCCCTATGAATTTTCCTACACTGCAGCTTTCTCATGATGCCCCAGTGTTGGTTTAGCCTTCCACCATTTCTAAAAGTTAATTTAATATGGATACTGAGTTTAAATCCCCTGACTTATACATTCTTCCCATTTTCCCGTTGAAGGACTGTTTTTCCTCTATCGTCAAGTTCATTTTCACATTTAAGAGAAGCAGCCGGACAGAATTGCACAACAGTCAAAAGATTTTTACAACAGTTACCACTGCATACAAAACACAACAGAACAAAAACAGGCTACTCTGATACATGGTTCACCTTTTGTGCAAGGCAGAAAGTACACAGGTGAAGGGGGGTTAAAAATACCAACCTGGTGAATTATCCACAAATGTGATATGCAAATACAGGTCAAACATAGAGGTCCGCCTCCACGCAATTTTAAGCAGGGATACCTTACCTTCTGCTATTGGCCAAGCACAGAAAGATGTTGGGTTGTACAAGCATGAGTTGACTAACAAAGGGCAGAACATCAGAGGGAAATCTTGATTGTGCCTTTCATCAGAGATATATTCCAAAGAATAGTGAGTGTGAAACTACAGTCACAGAGTAAAGCAAATGGGCAGGACTTCACTCACAAACAGTATTTAAATTTGTCAGCTGGCCAGCACCAAGTAGCTCAGAGCCTCTAGTGAGCTCAGAGCCTCTAGTGTGTAAAATGCACGCAGCTCCACCCTTTGTTTTCTGTTGTGCTGTGCTTTTGAAAATCTTTTTTTAAAGCAGGAATCTATTCCAAGCAGCTACTTTAGTTTTGCATCAGACCAGCACAGGTAGGATAAGACTCCACGGCTATCTATGCTCAAGACTGAAATAAAGGAACAGGACTGATGATACCATGTCAACATTCTGAAGCTTTGCAAGCAGGCAATGCTTATTCATGGCCTTGTTAATACAAGGAGCAAGAGCTGTCCGCTAGTGATGGTGCTGAAATAAGGCTGATAGGCCATAGAGGCCATGTGCTGGAATTTCAGCAATGTAAAAAGAAAGAAAGAAAGATTGTTATTATTACTATTATTATTATTATTATTATTATTATTATTATTATTATGAATTAAATCTGTATACTGCCCTTCATCAGAAGATCACAGGGTGGTTTACAACATAAAAATAGGACACAAAATACATAACAAAAAACAAATAAGCCCCTACCACAGGCACGTTTAAAAGCTAATAGATAAATAAGAGCTTCAGAAGATGATTGCAGAGTCAGTTCAAATGGGGATAGGCATTCCTTGAAGTATTGCAGTCCTGAGCCATTTAAGTTTTCATAGGTGAGAACCAACACTTTGAATTGGGCCTCGAAACTAACTGGCAGCCAGTACAGTCAGGCCAGGATTGGTGTTAGATGCTCAAACAATCTTGCCCCAGTGAGCAACTGGCCACTTAATTCTGCTGAAGTTTCCAAACTGTCTTCATAGGCAGCCCTAAGTATAGTAAAACCTACAGGTTACCAGAGCATGGACAACAGTAGTTAGGCTCTCCTTGGGCCACAAGGTTGAAGCTGATAGAAGGTACTCTATGCCACTGAGGGCACTTGAGACTCAAGCAACAGCAGAGGTCCCAGAAGTATCCTCCCTATCCAGTTTCCTGCTTCATTTCATTCTCTTAGCTACTATACTATACAACTCTTTAGGTGTTATCCAAAACCATTTCCCACACTTCACAGTACAATTTGAGCCATGCATAAACCAATTCCAGTGCTAGCTGCATTTCAGCACAGACAATGCAGGTTGGCTGCTAAGGACCTTCCTGCAGTAAATTCACAACATAGCTAGGCTTTGGGACTCCTATGCATGCAATGCCCTTGAAGCTCACCCAGAAACTCCAGCGGGTGCAGAATGCCATGGCGAGGCTCCCTACAGGGTCCTTGCTGTGGGATCACATTCATCCAGTGCTTTACCAGCTGCACTGGCTCCCGGTGGAGTACAGGGTCAGGTTCAAGGTGCTGGTTTTGACCTTTAAAGCCCTATATGGCCTAGGACCCTCGTACCTATGGGACCGCCTCTCCTGGTATGCCCCGCAGAGGACCTTAAGGTCCATAAATAACAACACTTTGGAAGTCCCGAGCCCCAAGGAGGTTAGATTGGCCTCAACCAGGACCAGGGCCCCAGCCTGGTGGAATGCCCTACCACAGGAGATGAGGGCCCTGCGGGATTTGACATCTTTCTGCAGGGCCTGCAAGACAGAGCTGTTCCACCTGGCCTTTGGGCTGGACTCAGTCTGACCTCCCTCTCATTTATTTATTTTTGATGAAACCCCTTATATGGGATTTTGTATATAAAATTTCCCTCAGCTCTTTCTGCTGGCCCATGTAGGACCGGCATGGATAGTTGGCCCTGGTGAATATTTGACATTTTCTCCCCTTATGGTCTATGGGCTACCACTAAAACGAGGCTGCATTTTAAGCTGTATTTTAAACTGTATTCTAACCTATATTTTAATCAACTTTAAAAAAAATGTTTTTACTGTATTTTATATTTAGTGTTAGCTGCCCCAAGCCCAGTCTTGACCGGGGTGGGTGGGGTATAAATAAAATTTATTATTATTATGCTGTCATAAATGCTTCAATAATCATTATACTCCATAGGACAGTCATGGTACAAGACTACAACTTGTGTTTGAGGACTATGGAGCAGCAACAAGGGGGGATACTGTGGATCTTTAAATCCCAGTAACATTTTAATGACCTCAATTTTTAACAGAAGATCAATCCAATTTACAGTTTAATTTATAGAGCGTGTCTTTTCAGTACAATGCTGCACCTGCTCCATGATCCGAAAGGAAGTCATCTGAGGATCTTAATAATGACACAGGAGGATGAGGGGAAAGAACCGCTGCAGTCAGTCAAACAGCTGTTCCCTAGGAGCACCCTATATATAACAGAAAATTGGACAGCAATGGCACCACGTTTCAACAGAAAAGAAACCCCAACAGAAGCCCAATGAGAAGTAAAGATGCGGCAGAAGATTCATGCTGTGAAGGGCATTCTACAAATACCTAATGAGATCAGAGGTATCACCTGCAATACATCTTCCAACGAAATTTTTCCTAGGTAGTTGAAGAGCCTACCATATTTTTCGCTCTATAAGATGCACCTAGTTTTTGGAGGAGGAAAACAAGAAAAAAATATTCTGAATCTCAGAAGCCAGAACAACAAGAGGGATCGCTGCACAGCGAAAGCAGCGATCCCTCTTGCTGTTCTGGCTTCTGGTATAGCTGTGCAGCCTGCTTTCGCTCCATAAGACGCACACACATTTCCCCTTACTTTTTAGGAGGCAAAAAGTGAGTCTTATAGAGCAAAAAATACGGTATGTTGAAATGAAACAAAATGGGAATAAAACTTTAAGAACCCACAAATCTGGGTTCTCTCTTTAGAAACAATATTGCAGAAAAGGATGACCTGTAATCTCAAGATATCACTGCACCATGAGCCTCCTAGAACATGTCACCTGGGTTATCTGAGTTATGTAGATTTGATTCCCTATTTGACAGCTTCTTTTTCACAAAATCATTATCCTTTCTAAAATATTCTATTTTATATTAAGTATATCACAAGTTTCAACCATACTAAAGGCCTTTTACACATGTAACAATTTTATTAGGACGGGGTGAGGGACCTCACTTCAAATGGATCTTCAAATGGATCCTACCTGTAATTAAAGCCAAGATCTGAGCAGACACAGCCAACTTGGTCCTCAAAAGCACGCAAACTAGTAGAAGTCCCCTTGATGTAAATTGGACTGAAAATGGTGGAAGTGCTTTGAGAACAGAGCTGAAAATGAAATAGTGATGAATACCAGGCAATCAAAGCAGCAGGACACAAACTATGGTATTTGATTTATTTTTCAGAAGTATTCTTTGTAGAACATTCGAGTTCAGACAATGGACGTTCACACTCCTTTCTTTCAGAAGTCATGAAATCATTCATGGATCTAAGATTTTGTAGCCCAGTGCTGTTTGCAAGGGGGTCATTTCTTCTCTTCCAATTTCTCCTCTCAAAACTAAAGTTTCCCTTGTATGTAAACTTACTTGCATGGAGTACATAATTATCCGAAAACAGATGGTTTAAGTTGATGGAGAAGAGTAAGAGAGCCATCCTTGAGAGGTTCTGCATCCTCCTCTTTTTATTTCACTTAGTAGCTATTATAAAGCAAAAGCCTTAAGGCAGATTCTCTTGCAAGGAAAATATGAGGTCCAGGTATAGAAAACAAAACATGTGTTGTCATCCAGATAAGTATATACATGGCTGAAGACTCATACTGTGTTAACCATTTATTGCACAGATTTTCCCATACTCTTGATGGCTATAAATAATTTGCTACAGGGGGGCATACTTCTTCTGTGCTACCTAAAGGCAAAGGGACCCCTGACCATTAGGTCCAGTCGTGGCCGACTCTGGGGTTGCGGCGCTCATCTCGCTTTAGTGGCCAAGGGAGCCGGCGCACAGCTTCCGGGTCATGTGGCCAGCATGACTAAGCCGCTTCTGGCGAACCAGAGCAGTGCCTTCCTGCTGGAGCAGTACCTATTTATCTACTTGCACTTTGATGTGCTTTCAAACTGCTAGGTTGGCAAGAGCAGGGAGCGAGCAACGGGAGCTCAACCCGTCTCGGGGATTCAAACCGCCGACCTTCTGATCGGCAAGTCCTAGGCGCTGTGGTTTAACCCACAGTGCCACCCGCGTCCCTCTATGCTACCTGCTACTAGCAAATTTTCTTCACACCCTTGCTGTTCTTTAATTATACTGCTATGCATCACCCAAACCTCTGCTAAGCAGTAGCAAGGTTCCAGGCTCTCACTCAGGGTCATGTTTCCATTATGAATTCAGGGCACAACAGAGGATGCAGCGTTCTAAGATTTCATCAATATACACCCAAAGAAGGTGGGTGCAGAACATTATACCTTGAGAGTGTCTCTCATTACCCCTCTCATAGCTTCAGCAAACTTGGGGCCAAAGCAACAGCCATCCATGGTTCCCAGTCTCTCAATGCAGCCTCCTTCAGCAAGAGACGGTTCTGGCCTTTGTTCTCCCTTTCTTGTTTCTAGGAACTCCTCCTCCAAGCAGTTGCTCTTCTGCTCAGCTATCCTCAGACTCATTTTTCCAGTGAGCACAGCCTGCCCTCTCCCTGCCCCCTTGACAATCCCAGTCCACCCAGGTCCAAGGACTCCTCTTTTATGAGGGTCATCAAGACCTTTTGTGATGTTAAAGCCCCTTTCCCAGATGAAAAGTAAGCTTAGCCTGAATTTTCCCCGACCTGGAATCTTCCCTCCAAATACTCCAAATATTAGCTACATCCTGACATTCATTAATTTGTGGCAGGCATCCCCAAACTCAGCCCTCCAGATGTTTTGGGACTACAACTCCCATCATCCCTAGCTAACAGGACCAGTGGTCAGGGATGATGGGAATTGTAGTCCCAAAACATCTGAAGGACCGAATTTGGGGATGCCTGATTTATGAGGCTTAGGGGGGGTCTACCTGCCCAACTTATAAAAGTACCCTCTCCATTTTTTTTCACTTTTGGTTGCAACTGGATATATAAGGATTTGCATGTTAACCTCATGCACATCTTCGACCAGATATGACTAAGCACATGGCAGGGGAATAATAATGCAGTGTGTTATATAATTCTCACACTGTGCAACAGACTTTAATTCTGTCTTCCAGAAATAGTTTGCTTATATATTGTAAAATGGGAAAATCTATTCATTGAGATTACTTTCCTTTCATTTTGTGCCATTTCTAAAGTAGGAAGTTAATCAAGTCATTATTCACAAAGTGGCTGCTTGAATTCCTACAAACATAATGAATGTTTTTATATGTTTCATCATTAATCAGAAAATTAGAAAACTGTATTATTAAATACTCACTAAGCATTTTGCATCTAATTATTTACCGTACATACTGATGTTCTACTGGCTTAAGAATGTGAATGATGTCACAACAAACATACAGTTTGTACCAAAATACAAACCATCTTTAGACTTCCTGAAATTAAAAAAGAATAATATTTTTCATCTTATTTCCTATGTTCTTTGTACTCTTTACCAACGAATTCCACACAAAGAGAAGTTACCAAAATAAATGAAATAATCCTACAACACATAGAAAAACCCTATATTCACATTACACCAGGACACTAGAGATATACCACTGCTGTGGCAGCAGAAAAGCTGTCATATCCAATGGCAGTGGAGACCAGAAACTACAAAAATGGCGTAAGAATAGTAGACACAGTGTTGGGGTCCTTATAGCTCCCTAATTAGGGAATGTGTTGGTGGCAACACTCACATGCTGTCCCCACACAAGGGCAGCAAATGAACACGCCTCCAGCACGTTTCTATCACACTACACATGGAATATGCTGGATAATTCCACAATGCCTCCATTCCTTCAGCCCCATGAGGATAGCCAGAAACAACCTTAGTGCCACCCAGGCAAGTGTTTGAATTAACCTGTGCTCCTCAAAATCACTGTTTCAGTGTTCAACATACTAAGTTGAGGAAGATGAAACACACCACACACGTTAAAAGCACACAAAGCCCTCCAGGAACAAAAGTGCCTGGGTGAGCGGGGAGCTCTTTTGCTAAGCAGCCATGGTGTGATGGCCTGGGATTCGGACTCAGAGGCTGAACCTGAGGAATCCCAGCCTGCACAGAAATCCCCGCCTCCAGAACCAGCTGAGCCGGGGCTGGGGTCTGAACCTGAAGGGTTCTCACCTGTGCTGGATCCTCAGGTGCAGGCACCAGCTGAGTCTGCTCTGGCCCCTGAGGTAATGGAGGACCCATTGCCTGCAGGTGCTCTACTCTCAGCCCCATCAGGGGAGGCTGAGGTTGCCCCTGTGCCTGGTAACCCTCCAGCCTCTCCTGAGCTACAGAGGCTCAGGGCAGAGAGGCGGAGGGAAGTAAGTTCCTGCAGGAGGAGTGCTCGCCTCCAGGCCAGGAGAGGCGAGTCACCTGTAGACCGGGGCCGCCCTATGCCTCGGGGCAGATAAAAGCCAGTCAGCTCCAGTCCCAGGTTGCAGGAGCAACGTGGTTGCTAGCCTGTTCCTGCCTGCACCCTGTCCTGCTTTTCTGGCAGAGTTGCTGACCCCACCTGACTCCCTGCCTTGGACCCAGCTACAGCTTTGACGGACAGCCTCCATACCACACCATCGACCTCGGAATGGGCTCGGACCTCACCTCTCGGTTAGCCCCCAGGACCAGCACACATGGGGAGGGCAGGCGGGATGTACAACAAATATTGTTTCTTTACAATATTTCACTTTTTTCCCCTTTATAGCAATTCCTCTGAGGGTACTGAGAACTGTCAAGGCCACCCCATAGGCTTCATAGCTGAGTGGCAACTGGAACGTCCAATCCCCAAACCTCTATGCACTGCAATTCCAGGCTTCCATTTAATTCCTTCTCCACGCTATCTCCCTCTTAAAATGCTGGTGGGCTTAACTTACTTTGCACAGTCATAAGAACTTTCAAGGCTAAAAGTATTTCATGTTACATTACATTATTATATATATATATATATATATATATATATATATATATATATATGAAATCATTCCTGTGCTGCTGAAACACAATACAAGAAAACTGCTGCCTCAAGTAATATTTTAATAGCTAGTTTATCCATTCAAACACAAATTATTTCAGACCATTAAAGTAAGTAAAAATAAAAAGTAGTCATTTCAAGCTTAGATGAAATGGTGGCAAGTATAGCCTGCTACACACAGTTTTCACAGCGCCTAGTATTTGTAGAGCAGCACCAGCATGTATTACTGCTACGAAGCCTGCTAGTACCAAAAACGCAAAAGAATGGTTCTTCATCTCTCTTCTCAGCCTGTCCAAAGTTTATACAGCTTTAACCATACAGAATTCATATGGAGACATTTATGGAAAGTCAGGAATACGGCTACAGACTCCAAAATCCCTTCGCCTTGACAGATTTAGGCCATCTGAGTACATTTTCTGCTTCTTTCATCCCCTCAGGAGCTAAAATTGAAGGAGATTTGAAAACCATGATTTTACAAAGAGAAAAAGCCAAAAAAGGAGGAGAGCTAATGATTAATAGGTACCAAGCTATCTATCTGTACATATACATATACATATCCTAAAGGCAGCATATGGAAGTTGACCCCATTGTTTCGATATAATCTGGGTAACATGTTTAGCATTAAAGTTACAGAATATTAAATACAATGCACTGGAATCCTAACTGATGGATAATGAGCTTAAATACATTCAGATGCTGAAACTGCTAAGCAAGTATTTCCCCGCCTTCCAATCCGCTCTCCTGTTTCATAACTCACTTCCAGTATATTATTGGAACAACTTCTCCCTGGACATTTTAAAGAAACCGACTAGAGTACATTGATTCAGCTGCAACAGTACAAGACAAACACATGCTGACATTTTAAGATAAACTGCTTTTTTAAAACAAAACGTGGGGGTTTTTTTAATTAAAAAAAATGTTTTATTAAAGAAGGAGAGGTAAAAGGAGTGCAGAAACCCTCCAGTTAAATATGTCCAAGTCTTGTTGTTTTCAACAAAAGGTTAGCACATGCTTAACTCTTCCACATTGAAATCATCAGAACTTAAAAATTGTTATTTTGAGTTGCAGGCATACAAGTTATTTCCATTACAGGAAGTAAAGGTATGTCCTATTTCCCATCTCTGATAGTCTTCTAAATCGGCTCCTGTTCAAGGATAGGTAAGATGATTCTTACCTATCCTGTTCAAGGAAAAATAGGTAAGATGATTCCATTTCAGCAGCCCACTGTAGCTAGTCCAAGTTTAACGGTCAGAAATACAACCTGCCAATGTTCTATGTGAAAAGGGGCATTTCTTACAACTGCCTTCTGCACTGAGGTAACTTAGAAATGCAAATGACTTACATTTATTTATGCGCTGACATAACATAAAAAGTTGGCATAAGGGGAAAGGAAAACAGTTACGTGATAGCGCTAACTGCAAAACAACTTTGATGTTCAGAAAGCTCACAGAGACGCTGATGGTGATGAGACAAGTCCACACAGCGATGAATAAAGAGCAAATAGTTCAGAAGAAGAGATACAGCAGCATTTAATAAGGGAGGACGCATGTCACCAGAAGGAGAAAACACATATCACTTATATAAAAGTGTTTAGTCTAAAGTAGTTCAAACGATCAAATTGCAAAGCACTCTCGGTCAGAGCTGAGACCTTTTCTGCAATTTTTCCAGCTTTTCAACCAAATACCAGAAAGTCTCAATATTTTTTATTCATATTCTTTGTAAGAATGTAGCTGAAATGTGTGTTTATTTTACCCCATGCAAGCACAGAAAATTGCAAAAAAAATTCAAATTGATCACCTGGCTGCAAAGACAGGCAATGGTTAGTGAAAACTCCCATTTCTGGAGGGAGCATCAGTAGATGATTTCAAGAGGTTGGAAGGTGGGGCTATTCTTCTTTCCCCCTTCCCCATGAGCAGCAGGAGCAGAATAAGATAGTGTGGTATAATGGTTAGAGTGTCACACGAGGACTGGGGAGACTTGGGTTCAAATCCCTACTCAGCCAGGAAGCTCACTGAGTGGTTTGGGGGCCAGTCACTATTTCTTAGTTAATCTACACTGCAGGGCTGGAGGATAATAAGCATGTATGCCAATTCAGCTTTTTTGGAGGAAAGGTTATAAATAAATGATTAAGTTCTGCAAAGTTAAATATAGGAGCAAAAGTGCATAACATGTATCGAGCCTGAGAAACTCAGTACAGAATCTCAGTACAGAATCTGGATAATGTTTATGCAGAATTTCAATGCATTTCTTATTTAGCAGAACCCTGCGCATAATAGCTGCAAAGGACAAGGTCATGAACATCTCAAAAACATTTCGCTGTTATATTTACTTCCTTCTTTTAAAAAACAAACTTTGTATCATGGAAATACTGCACTTTCCAAACAATGCCAACAGCCTAATTAATTTTATTCCGGAGAAAATGGACTCTTTTCCACAACTAGAATCCACTGCAATGTTTGAACGAACATTTAAGGTCTTAAATTTGGGAGGGGGTCAGGGATACGCACACAAGACCTGCCCTCAACTTTCCCTATGCACAATGGCTCCATGTCAGACCTTTACATTCTAAGCATGAAAGTCTGTAAAAGGCTTCTATATGCATTTGGCTGAATGCATTTGCACAGTAAGGAATGCAGCTTACATTAAAGATCTGACATTGAGTCAGCACGCACTGAGATACTGGGAGGTCTTACATGTACAACCCTCAATCCCTTCCCAGTTTAAGCTCACACGTGTTCAGTCTCATGCCTCAATAGGGTCTGTAAGTATATACCTAGGTGGCTGTCAAAGGGAACTACAGTGCTACCTCAGGTTACATACGCTTCAGGTTACAGACTCCGCTAACCCAGAAATAGTACCTCAGGTTAAGAACTTTGCTTCAGGATGAGAACAGAAATCATGCAGCAGCAGGAGGCCCCATTAGCTAAAGTGGTGCTTCAGGTTAAGAACGGACCTCCAGAACGTATTAAGTTCTTAACCCGAGGTACCACTGTACTGGATAATACTTGTAACATCATTTCCCATGCCATTTGTAATACAATTCCCATGGCATTTGTAAATTTTTAGAAGTTTTTTCTCAATGTATTTTTTCCTCTTGTACAGTATAGTGTTGTTCCACTGTACCACATACACATTTGTTTTTATAAAAAATAATAATGAAGCATCATTGTCTCTACACTCTTGCCTCTCAGCAATGTCTGAAAGTTTGCCTCCTAATCCAAGAACAAATAGGCTGAAGCACATTCTACACATGTTCAGATATATTCTCTTCTTCATCTGATACAAACCAACCCCACACATTGAAACCAGGCCCCTATGGGAAGACCTAGCTCAAATTAAGCAGTAGGAAGCTAAATAATGCACTTCCAGTCGTTACAAAAGGGTCCTACAAAATGGTATACTCCGCATAACGGCAATTGTTGCCTGGCACAGAGCACACTATCCTTCCAATATTTTCTAACCCATTACTGATGGGAAAGGCTCTAAAGCAATGTTTGCCAAACTTGGGTCTCCAGCAGTTTTTGGACTACAGTTTCCATAATCCCTGGCCGCTGGTCCTGCTAGTTAAGGATGATGGGAGTTGTAGTCCAAAAACAGCTAGAGACCCAAGTTTGGGAAACGCTAATACCAAGTATTACACTCTTATCAGTACTGGTGTGCAAATTTATTGATATATAAAACATTATTACTGTGGCTGAGTTCACATATGGGCATTGACCACTGGATGTGTGAAATAGCCATCATAAATCAATCACTACCAAGGGAACATTTCTTTAAACACAATACTTTAGAAGGCAGCCTATCCACACAATGATGTAAAAAGAGCTATGTTGGATCAGACTAACAGCCTACATAGTTTTTCCCACAGTGGCCAACCAGAAGCTTCTGGGAATCTCACAAACAAGCCATAAAGGCAATAGCCTTTCCCTTTTTCTTACCCCCTAGGAATATAGCCTTAGCTTATCATTTTAACAAAGAAACTGTACACAAGACAGTAGAAGGTGCAACCATTCCTGTGCCTATCACATATCTGAAGGTTGCATCTATTATTGTTTTTAAACTCTCCCTGCATGCTGAAGTACAGCATGTTAGAGGAAAAGCTTGACTAAAATCAAGATACTAGCTTTCCTTTCAAGACACTCGTTTTGGAGGAGTTGAAAAATAACAAGCAGGAGAATTCAATAATGCAGTTTTCAATTTATAATCTGAAATGGTACTGTCCAGGAAGAGCATGTGGTACTACTTCCCTGTTTGAAACAACTCTTAAAAAGAAGGGGGAATAAGCATGTGCTTAATTAATTTAAAAATGTACACAATGAAACACAATCCTAAAGGGGTTCTGTTTTTTTAAAAAAAACAGTGCTCCATAACATCTTCAGAAGCAATTCTATGATTATATGAATTTCTCAGCAAAAGTAAATGTAACCAATTGCTTTTTACTTCATAGTACAGTAGACACTTCCCAATACTACCTCAGTAATGGACAGTCTCTCCTTAGCTCTCAGAAGATTTAATAGCGTACATTATACTATTGTCCGGTAGGTTTGGCTATACTGTATAACACTATACTTTGAAATTAAACTGCATTTACCAAAATAAAACGAGCCTGCCCATTTGTTCAGATCTTCACTGGAGAGTCAGTTCTGTGTGTTCTCCTTTCTGAAGCAACATGAGTGGGCACAACTTTTTTGTGTCACCTCATTTATGGAACTCCCTCCACATATCCATTTTCCTGGTACCAGCATTGTTGAGTCTTGGGCAACCTACGTAAAAACGTCTGCTGTCCAACTGGTACCTCGTGGATTTTGTTGATTTTTAAGTATGGACGTGCTGATGGCCGTGCACCTCCTTTATTTTGGTAGAAACTGTTATCTATGTTGATAATTTTTTTCATGCTAGGCAAGCCACCTCAATAAGTGTTAGCAGTACACAACATACAAAAGTTTTAAAGGGGTTAACAATAACATTGAAAATAAACTATAGATGCTTAAGAGTGTATAAATTCTGATAACCTGGGAATACCAAATTGTCCCATTCTTCAAATATATACATAACTAATTTTGTAATTGTTTTCCAACGTTTATAAAAAAAATAGGCTCCTGCTTAAAGTCTTGCCGCATATGAACAGTGACGGCTCTGATGTCTAAGAGTTTCTCATTATGTAAGGACCACAGAAACCAATTTATAGATTCCCCCCCTACTCCCGCATAGGCTGCATTATATTTCTTCCGCATATATCACACTACAGTTGCAAGGAATTCAGGACTGCAATCCTTTCTTGACAAAGTATCTCCATTTTAGGCACGTATAATGAGTACCATCCTCACAGCTGCAACAAAGTAGTATCTTATTATTTTATCTCGCTGTCTGCAAAGTGTGTTTCCAAATACATTGTACGAAAGAAGCAGCACAAAACCCAACTGTATTGTATTCCTGTGGGAGTGAAAAGCTTCGCACTACAGTCTTAGATGAGCACTTGAGGTTGACATGATTATTTTGTGCTTCCTTTTGATAGGCAACTGGTAATACAAGGTTTATCAGAAGCTGGATAGCGACTTCTGCAGAATTAGAGCACAAGTCTCTGTATGGTCTGTCTGCAGTAGGAGGGAACCGGAGGTTGACTGAATCAACCATGATGGATAGAAGCTATGATATTAGTGATGTCATCAGTCACCAGACTTTCAGCTGATAACACTTTTACTATAAAGATACTGTCTTTGAAAATACGTTCATGCACGAGAGATGTCTGGTTGCTAGCATAACTTACATATTTTTGGAACATATATTGCTTTAATTTCGAGAACACTAGTAAATTTTCTGTACCATGCTATATGCTGGCATAACCCATTATCTCATTTGTTGACCATTATGCCTTAATATGAAGTTGTATGCTTAGGCATTGTGTTTGACTTGATCAAGGCTGTTTACTGCCTTGATCATTCTGGATATTTTACTTTACAGGGAACAAAATAGTCATTCTTTTCCTAAGATTTTTAATATTTTTGATGCCCTTGCACTATTTTAAAAACTGAATGGTCAGTGAAAAATACTGTGTGTATTTGCTCCAAGGAAGCCCTCTGAAGTACAGTGCTTCTTAATCTTTAGTAAGTGGGTTTTGGGTTGAAGCACAATAAATATTAAGAGAGAGAGAGAGAGAGAGAGTTAATCCCAATTATCTGTCATAGTGTTTTAATTATGGAATTTTATTCATTGCACAATTTGTGTTTAGCTCATAAGGAACTAATAAATTTATACTGTACTGTCAGAGCAATGCCAGTTTGAAAAAGAAAATAACCTGTTCTAAGGTTACTGTTGTCCATACAATACGGCTTTATATTCTAAAGTGGTACTTAAACCAGAGAAGACAACTCTAGCAGCTTTTCGGAATCTTGAATCGCCCTTCATACATTCATGCAGTCTTTAATTTATTTTCTCTCTTTTTTTTTTTTTTTTTTGCTTTTGCTCTGGTTACTCTGTATGTTCATATTGACGCCATGCATATATAACATGTAGATCACATAATCCTGGGGTTGTAAAAAAATAATAAACATTACAGTTTCTACACTACTAGACTATGTATTTTTTATTTTTTAAAAAAATGTTTCTAATAGTTAACAATTTGAATATCATTAATAAACACAATTCTCTATTTAGATGTATAATAAATAAACATGTAGCTCTCAACGCAATCCTACCTACTGAGAAATAAGTCCTGTTAAGGTCAATGGGGTTTACTCCCAGTTAAGAGGTTACAGGATTGCACCCTTAAACATTTCAATAAAATACTGCTCAAATTAAAATGGGCACATGTTTCATTCATTAAGGTTTCAATCCTATGCACACTTACCAAGCAGTAATTTACTCAGAATTCTAAGTAAAAATGCACAGGATTGGAATGCAAGTCCTTTTTTAAAAAATGCTGTAATTTGCAAGAAAAATGAATGTGTTTCTGGACGACATTATGGCATAACGTCCTCTGTTCTAAGTTAAAGAGCTACTTTAAGCTACAGGTCTTTATTATTTACTACCAGATATGAATAAATCACAGTTATCTGCCCAGTACAATATGATTTCCAGTTGACTGCTATGCTTCTCTATATCTAGGCAAATCCATAGCATTAAATATTGCATGGCATTGAGACAGTCTCCTATCTGTATGCATGCAACTGAACATTTAGCGGAGTCTTTTCTCAGTTTAGCATTCAGAGGTGCTATCCTAATCTGATGGAAGTTCATCCCTAGAAGAGCGATTTTCCCGCCAACTCCAGTGATTCCATGAACTCTTTCTGCATGTAGCCTTGAAAAATCTGCTGCCAATTAGAATAGACCATCTGCTGTCTGTTAGGTTATAAACAATGCTTAGCTAGGTAGACCAGTGCTTTGATGCCATATAGAAAGCTTCAGATGTTCTTATAATAAAATTATCAAATGTTTTGATTATTAAATAGTGCTATGCAGTTTCAGAGCAATGGGGCAGGCTATCTCCTTGAACATAAATCTTTATGAGGTCCTATGAATCTTCTATCATAATATTGCCTTTCTTTACAAGTGGTTTTCTAATGCAGTTATCTTACCCGCACACGTGGTTTTCCATTCCACATAGCTGCTACATTCTGTCTGCCCCAGTGCAATGCTGAAAAACCCATGTTTTTCACAAAAGGCATGCAAAAATGGTGCATCTAGTCTCTGATGAAAAACATTATATACACAGTATACCAAGAAATCCCTTTCAAAAAAAATTTTGCATTACCTATTCATTTAATTGGGGCTGGAGCAAAATAATTTCTTGGTGGATTGTGCCCTGTGAGTGGAATCAAGATATTCTAATGCACATATTAGCAGATAGACACCATACCGTTCCTGACCGCATGCTGCTCCCACAGCCATATATATAATACTGCTACTCTATTAGTAATAACATTCCTATCTTAAGATTGTTAGGACAAGACGCAACTGTGTTTTGGTACAGAAAGAGTTAACTCACACAATGCCAAAAATGTTAGCTTTAGAAATCAAGACCTGCATGGGTAAAAACTCCAAAAATTATTGTATTTGCAGTAAAGACTTAACATTGTCTCTCTAATACTCCACCAATTACAAAATCACTTGATGGATATATTAAAAAGAAACTCTGCTGCAAATTGTGGAACCCTCATTATACAACAATATATCAAAGACTGTTTCCTAATGACTGTGGTATGTCATCTTGGAAGCAGGTTATTCATTTGCTTTGATGCTCTAAAAATATTTGGCAGTTCAGCTCTCTAAATATATTTACAAGGGGAATATGCTACACTGATACTGGTGAGCCTTAGTTCAAAGTAAGTATGTTGAAGAGTCTGCAAATATAATTATACGTTAATATAACTTCTTGCTTTAGTTTATATTGATTAACAAAGTAAGTTGTAAATCTGATGACAACTTAAATGTCTGTGCCTAAGGCCAACTGATAAACCAGGTACTTTAAATGAACCCTACGCTGCAAATATACCTTAACACCTTGAAGTGCTTTGTCTGGCTTTTGTAAAATAATAATAATATTACAGTATTTCTACAGGAGACAGAAAAAAATTATCATTACTAATATTATCATAGAGCTTATGAATCGTGTTCTCTACAGTTAAAACAACAAACTTAAAAAGTTATCCAGACAGGTGCAAACTGCTGAAAAGGATGTACAAAACAGAGCAAAACGATTAACAGGATAACTACATATATTTACAGTACTCAAAACAGTTGCCTCTTTTGCTCCCAACAGTCAGATCCACAGCTGTATGAGAAACGAAAATTCCTGCTTTTGCAAAGGTGTTTGGAAAAGGAGGGAGGGGCATTGAGAAAGTCTCACTGTTAAATAGTAGGTGCTAACCCGGTCAAAACGGAAATCCACATTAATCTAATATACGTCTAATAAATGGAAGGAAGCAAAACAGATGACCCCCCCCCCCAAAAAAGGCATAAGGCACAACTTGGAAAGTATTTACACAGGAATAAATGAAATCAAACCTCAGGGTTTATAAAGCCTCTTTTTCCCAGAGATTCATAAAACAATTCCTCTACTCTTTAACCTCTCCCTCCAGTCATTCAATAAAGCGACTAGTCTCCAAACAGAATAAAAAATCTCAGGATATATGAGGCTCTGGAAGTTACCAGCCTTGCTCTTTATGAAAGGAGTTAGGCAGAGAAATCAATAGTCTCTCACAGATGGCCCCCGCATCTCCTCCTGCAGATATTGGGGGGGGGGATGCAGGGTGAGGATTAAAATAATAAGGAACAGACAGTGTGAGGATTTCAAAGAGAAGACTTGACACATCTCATTGATCCACGCTGCAGTACATATGGGTTAGTTAAACACAAATGTAGTGCCATTTCACACCAATATGCCTTCTTATTTGAAGAGAATGTCGCTTATTTTTATTTAGGGGGGAAACAATTCTTATTTCTGCACCTTACTGCTGGGGGCTGCTTCCCCTTCTTTCAGACCCCACTCATCACACCATAGCTAGATCTACCTGGTATCCCAGGTATCCCAAAGCCCAGTACACTTCTTCAAATAATATATTTTAAAATCTCCCTAGAAACCAAGCAGGAATCAACTGGAATTGAGGTAGACAGTTTACCACCACTGGGTTTTTGGGAATCTCTCTTAGACTGAAGTGGGGAGGTGGGTGGGAGTCTTTTCAAGAACATACATTTATTGTGCACAAAACCACCACCTCGTACTCTTTGTGTTAGCTAATCTAGAACAACCACCATCACAAGATTTCCGACTCAACAAGGTCTTAGTAAAGCTACAGTCCCCTTTTCATCCATCACCTTGCAATGGGTGTTTGCCAAACATCCACCCTGGATTCCACAGAGCACAGTTCAAGAATGCTACAAAGGTATAAACTAACCAGGGTTAGGTATGCACCCAAATATTGAGGTCACATTTCTCCACAACTTCTCTCTTCTGCCCACCACACCACCTACCCAAAACTCTGTCCAGATGTAAAAAGACAGCTTCTCAGGTTGAGAGATTTACTGTGTTAAGACGAGGAAGGGGACCCAGGTTCCACGTCTCCCACCTTATGCCAAATGCCCACACAGCCCCAGGGCACATACACACAGCCTTTTTATTATTATTCCAGATTAAACAATCCAGAATAACCTCACCAACTGCAGTTCCCACATCACCCATTAGCGTGAACCGACCGACATTAAAAAACCCACGAATATTCCCTCTTAACCACACTAGTGAAAGTAGAGGCGGGTGGTTCTGGTTACTGGGCGTTAAAAGGCGCGTAACTAATCCACTTGAAGAGATCTCACGTCTGCCCTCTAAGCAGGGAGCAGGAGCGGCTGAGCCGAGCCCAGCCCATGCGGAAAAGGAAGCCCTGGCGGCGGCGGCGGCGCCTTTCCTCACCTACCTGCAGACCCGCTTCCTTAAGGAACCACCTAGCGATCCTCCTTCAGGTCCCGGAGGGAAACTCCAGCTTTATCGGACTTGCATCGCTTACAAATCCCAAATTCGCCTGCAGCATCCAGTGGCATGGGGGCGGGAGAGAGAGGAGAGGAGAGAGCGCTGGTTCAAAAGAGAGCGGGCTACTTTTATGTGTCTAAATAGGATTCGGAGGCGAGTTCAAAACAAACCAGAAGGCCAACGGGGGCGGAATTTGGGGGTTGTGCTATAGATCTGCTTTGCACGGTTTCCAAACCACAACCGTACAAAACGTTAAAGGGGGGGGGGGGTTGCGCGCGAGAGAAAAACGCCGCTTTCAACCTTCTCTCTTTTTCTTTAGCCCCTCCGAAAAAGCAAGTTAGTCCCGCAGCCCCTCCGCCCTTTGGCTGCTCAGCGACGCCCCGATCCACTCAAGAGAGGGTTTTTTTTTTAGAAAAATAAAAGCAAGAGCAACAACTCCGGACTATTGCAGAGAGATCTCCCCGCGCTCTGTTATTCCATTTGTGGTTAGTTTGCTTTGCTTTCAGCACGCGGGGCCACTTTCGGCCACTTTGCCTCCCTCCATTCTGCTCCCTTTCCCGGGGAATAAAGCGGGCAGGGAAAATTCTTCCTTCAGCGCAGCCAGTCTGCTCGTAGTTCTCCAGGTCGCTGGCTTAGCTCGCTGCTGCTGCTGCTGCTTCAGGCGGGCGATTCGACGGCACCTCGCTCTCCTTCTCCCCTGAAAGCGCGCGGAACCATCTGCGTGGCTGGGGCGGGCAAGCAGACAGGCAGCGGGGAGAAAGCGCCCACGTCCCGATGAGGCGGCAGATGGCGCGTCCTTCGGGTGAGGGGGGAACACTGTTTCTCCAGCCCACCCCTTGCTCCTGCGGGGTGCAAGGTCCCCAGACGGGCGAGAGGTCGGGCGCCCCGGGCTCGTCCGCACGTCCCAGTTCCAGGACCTCTTCTCTCCGCCGAGGGTCCCTCACGCAGGCAGCCGCCCAGCCCGCCCCGTGCCCGTCGCAAGAGCAGCCTCCTGCATCTGCCCCAAGCCCGGGTGCTACGATCCCGGGCAGGCGCGTCCTCTTGAGGCGCCGGGGCGGGCTGTGAAGGGAGGCGAGGAGAAAAGGCAAACGCCGAGTAACGCGGAGCCGCTACGTCGAGGGAGAGGCCGGTCCTCCTCCTGGCGCGCTTCCTCCGCGCGGTGCGGGGCTGCGGTGCCGACGCCTCCCTCCCCGGGGGAGTTGCTTTTCCCGCCTCTCCCGGGAGGCGCGAGTGGACGGGTGGGGATCCTTCCCGGGGAGCTGAAATCCCATCCAGGAAGGCGGCAGAAACCCGAAGGCGAGCGGCTGGCCGAGCGGAGAGCGGGAAAAGAGTGCGGCGCCAGGCTCAGGCTGGCTCCCCTTCTTCCTCTTCTCCCGCTCGCTTCACTCCACTCCTTTCTTCGGGCTGGGGAGAGAGCGCCTGCTGGCAGAGGCGGGAAAAAGGCAGCCGCCTCCAAATGCTGGCCTCTGTCTCCCTCCAGCGTTTGTCTTCTTCTTTGGCGATCACTCGAGTAAGATTGTCTTCCATGAACACAGTTTTAACAGTGAGTTCGTAAGTGACTGTGGAGGCCAGTTCTGGATCCGCAATTCCTTCCACCGTGGGGACATAGCTTTCTGGGCGGGAGTTGATCACGGTAAGGGTTTGCCAAGCGTGCCTTCTTCCTCTCAGCACGTTTCTCCCTTTCATCCTGAGTTCAAGCGTCTTCAAAGCCCATGACACCTTTGGTTGTTCTTCAGTTGGAGCGCTCGCAGGCCAGTGTTTCCCAGTTGTCAGTGTTTATACTACATTTTTTTAGATTTGCCTTGAGAGAGTCTTTAAACCTCTTTTGTTGACCACCAGCATTACGCTTTCCATTTTTAAGTTCAGAATAGAGTAAAGTGGTACCTCGGGTTACATACGCTTCAGGTTACGGACTCCGCTAACCCAGAAATAGTGCTTCAGGTTAAGAACTTTGCTTCAGGATGAGAACAGAAATCATGCTCCGGCGGCACAGCGGCAGCTGGAGGCCCCATTAGCTAAAGTGGTGCTTCAGGTTAAGAACAGTTTCCGGTTAAGAACGGACCTCCAGAACAAATTAAGTACTTAACCCGAGGTACCACTGTAGTTGCTTTGGAAGACCTTTCTGAACACCTTGACCAGTCCAAGTTGATGTTGAAGAATCATCGCTTTGACACTGGTGATCTTTACTTCTTCCAGTACACTAGCATTAGTTCGCCTGTCTTCCCAAGTGATGTGTAAATTTTTTCGGAGACACCCTTGATGGAATCTTTCAAGGAGTTGGAGATGGCGTTTATAAGTGGTCCATGCTTCGCAAGCGTACAGCAAGGTTGGTAGTACAATAGCTATGTAAACAAGCATTTTGGTTTCCCTGCGCTTCAGTCGGGAGAAAGCTGCACTCGCAGAGCTCAGGCGATGCTGGATTTACGAGCATTTGTAAATGTACACTCACTGGGCAGATGATCGAGGCCTTTCGCGGTTCAAACCCGCCACCTCGCAAAGCCTTAAAGGCTGGTTTTGGAAACGGGCGGGGAACTTAAGCAAGCCCAAATGCCTGGCTGCAATATTGATGGATAACACTCGGTAACATACTGCGACATAAGAGGAGCCCAAAAGGGCCAGCCCACTCATGAGGCAGGCTGAAGTAATGGCCTCGAGTGGTGGGATATTCCACCCAAGGAGCAGATACTGATGCCAGTCTTCCTTCCCTCCTTGATTCTGATGTAGAACTTCCCTGGCGGGGAGGCCTGTGCCATTTGGGGGCTTTCCTCAGGTGCCAGAACGCCCTGGGCCAACTAGTCAAGCCATAGATCCCATCGGCCCCACCAATAAAATATTTGAGGGGACAGACACCCCCAAAGTTATTGGACATTAGCATTCAAATAGTGTACGTGTGCCACACCATGTGATAGATTTCCTCCCCCCGGCCCCAATATTTTATTCAAGTTGTCACCACTGAGCCCAGTGTGGTTCTCCCAGCAGCCATCCAGAAGCCTATAGGAAGCCCCATGCAACAGCACACGCTCCCCACTTGCAATACTGCCTCTGACACATTGAGTGTAGAAGTAGCCATTGTGGCTAATATCCTTCATGAATTTGCCTAACCATCTTTTAAATCCATCCAAGTTGGCCAATCACTGCCTCTTGTGGGAGTAAATTCCACATCTAGTTTCTTTTATTGCCCCTGAGTAAATTCCCACATCTAGTTTCTTTTATTGCCCCTGAGTTCTAGTTGTTAGAGAGGATAAAAAACTTATCCACTTTTTTCATGCCATACATAGTTTATACACCTCACCCCTAAGAAAATAGCCTTGCTGGATCAAGACAATTCAATTAGACTTACGTTGCAGTAGATGCATATAGTAATGTGCTGCAAGGGTTCAGCGTGAGAATAAGTCACAGTGGCATCTCTACTAGAGCTAGACCTGTTTCCAGATTTATGTAGTGGTTAAGAGCGGTGGGCTCGTAATCTGGTGAACCAGGTTCGCTTCCCCGCTCCTCCACATGCAGCTGCTGGGTGACCTTTGGCTAGTCACACTTCTCTGAAGTCTCTCAGCCTCACTCACCTCACAGAGTGTTTGTTGTGGGGGAGGAAGGGAAAGGAGAATGTTAGCCGCTTTGAGACTCCTTAAGGGGGAGTGGAAGGCAGGATATCAAGTCCAAAACTCTTCTCTCCTCTTCCTGGGCAGAGCATTCCACAAACAGGGAGCCACTGCAGAAAAGGCCCATTCTTGTGCTGCCACCCTCCAGACCTCTCGTGGAGGGGGCACACAAAGAAAGACCTCAGATGATCATAGGTTCCAGGTCCTTCATTTATGTTTTTAATGATGTCTTTACTGATGCTTTTACAGTGGTACCTCGGGTTAAGAACTTAATTCATTCTGGAGGTCCATTCTTAACCTGAAACTGTTCTTAACCTGAGGTACTACTTTAGCTAATGGGGCCTCCTGCTGCGTCGCCACTGCGTGATTTCTGTTCTCATCCTGAAGCAAAGTTCTTAACCCGAGGTACTATTTCTGGGTTAGCAGAGTCTGTAACCTGAAGCGTCTGTAACCTGAAGCGTATGTAACCCGAGGTACCACTGTATTATAATCTTGCATGTTGTATACCTCCTTGTTATAGCTATATAAAAGTGCAGATTATAAATACTTTAATTAATAAATAACTCTTGACTTAAAGTATTGAAAGGGCATGTATTTGGAGAGGCCTTAACATTGAGAAACGTGGCATCACAGAATGCCAGAAAAATACAAGTGTTTTGTCTGCTCAATAGTTTGGAGACTGGATTGCCAAATCCCTACCACATGGGGCTCCAAATCCCTGCCATAATTCATCTGTACAGTGGAACCTCTACTTACAACCATAATCCGTTCCAGAGGTCCAGTCATAACTAGAAACGTAGAGGTGCACTTTTCCATAGAAGGTAATGGAAAAGTGAATTGATCCGTTCTAGACGATGAAAAACACCCCCTAAAACAGCAATTTAACACGGATTTTACTGTCTAACGAGACCATAGATCCATAAAATGAAGGCAACAATCAAGGTAAAGGTAAAGGGACCCCTGACCATTAGGTCCAGTCGTGACCGACTCTGGGGTTGCGCGCTCATCTCGCTCTATAGGCCGAGGGAGCTGGCGTTTGTCCGCAGACAGCTTCTGGGTCATGTGGCCAGCATGACTAAGCCACTTCTGGCGAACCAGAGCAGCGCCCGGAAACACCATTTACCTTCCCGCCGGAGCGGTACCTATTTATCTGCTTGCACTCTGATGTGCTTTCGAACTGCTAGGTTGGCAGGAGCAGGGACCGAGCAACGGGAGCTCACCAAGTTGCGGAGATTCGAACCGCGACCTTCTGATCGGCAAGTCCTAGGCTCTGTGGTTTAACCCACAGCGCCACCCGCGTCCCTAATAATCAATGTACTGTGCTATAAAATAAATAAGACAGTATTGTAGATGAAAAAAATTAACATTTTTTTTCTTACGTGCACTGAGGGTGGGCGGGCTTACCTGGCCACAAGCTGGAGGTGGGGCAAGAGTCAGTAAAGAGCTGGTTCACTTCGGCCAGGGTCACTTCTTTTCTGGCCAGACCAGGTTCTTCTCTGGACTTCCTCAGGTTGGTTCCTCGGCGGGGTTTGGGGCTGCAGTGCGCCCTGCTGTGCCTCTTGTAGGTGGCACCTCTTCCACAGCTTCGGAGGTGGGATGGGGGCCCTATCCCCAGCGGCAGAGGCCCCAGCGCTGCTCCGCAGCTATCCGGGCAAGCTCCGGGCTGCTGGCAAGGCCTCTGTTCGTATCTAGAGGAAAGTTCATAACTCGAAGCACCTACTGAAATTCGTAACTGGAATCATGCGTAAATAGAGCCGTACGTAAGTCGAGGTTCCACTGTACTAGCCAGCCCCTTTGGCGAGAGTTGGTGCACAGAGTGAATTTCATGAGCAGCCCAGGATTTTAAAACTTCACAGCAATAAGGTTGTGGCAGCCCTGAGATTGGAAAGCAGCTTCAGAAGCTAAACTGGGAGCAGCCTTAATGAATTGCCGGCTGGAGGATTTTAGCCAGAGTAGCAGTGCTGACTTGTGGCGGGACTGTTGAATCTGCTTGTGGAAAAGACATATTTTAAGAACTGTCGGGAGGAAATTGCATAGTCTCATTTAAACACGTTTTCATTGGTAAAGTGGTCTGCCACCCAGCCCTTCTCTGGTGTCCAGAGTCCTGCAAAGCAGTAAAAGTGTGGCAGTCAAACCAAAAGAGAAATCAAACAAAAAGCAGAAAAAGCAGGTACAGTGGTACCTCGGGTTACATACACTTCATGTTACATACGCTTCAGGTTACAGACTCCGCTAACCCAGAAATATTACCTCAGGTTAAGAACTTTGCTTCAGGATGAGAACAGAAATTGTGTGGCAGCAGCGGGAGGCCCCATTAGGTAAAGTGGTATACCTCAGGTTAAGAACAGTTTCAGGTTAGGAATGGACCTCCAGAACGAATTAAGTTCTTAACCCGAGGTACCACTGTATAGTGGTACCTCAGGTTACATACGCTTCAGGTTACATACGCTTCAGGTTACAGACTCCGCTAACCCAGAAATAGTACCTCGGGTTAAGAACTTTGCTTCAGGATGAGAACAGAAATCGTGCAGCGGCGGCGCATCAGCAGCAGGAGGCCCCATTAGCTAAAGTGGTGCTTCAGGTTAAGGACAGTTTCAGGTTAAGAACAGATCTCCCGAACAAATTATGTTCTTAACCTGAGGTACCACTGTATGTGTAAACACAAATTGCCTTATTTCCTAAGTGGTCAAACCACTTCACATACTTTATCTTAGCTTAGTTACCTCCACAACAACCATGTATGGTGGGACGGTATTATTCCCACGTTCAGAAAAAGGGGATACTGATGAGAGATGGCAGCTCAATCCACTCAATTGTTTAATAGTTGAGCGGAGAACCAAACACAGGGGTATTTCCACATCATAGCTCATTCTCTCAACCACTACAAAGCAGCACTCACTAATTCTGGGAAAAACCAGAATGAGCAGGAACAAATTATACAACTACATTGAAAGCAATATGAACCAACAGCTCACAAAACAGAAATGAATAGCATTTGTCTGTAGATCTGGACTTAGCGCTGTTAAATGCAATATGACTGATATTCCAAAGTTCTTGCAAAATAAAATAATTTTAAAAGTTTCTTCCCATTTTCTCTTTGGTCTTTCTCCTAGTCTTAGGTTTCTACTTTTCAAAGAGAGAAAAAGAGACTGGTGCTTTCTTAGTTCAACTTTTTGTAGAACATAACACAATTGGTGTGGCAACTTCTTATTATAACTATCCACATCTGAACTACTCTGTAAATTTCACCTCAATCAGAAAAGGAAATAACAGGCTGCTGGCGGGGTGTATGTGTGTGTGTGGAGTAAATAAGAGTACTAGTCTGCTTCTGCCACTAGATTTGAATTAATATTTTTTTCATCCCAGTGCATTCTATACTTTGAGTCTTGATGTATTTCTTCAAAGGGGAACAAAAATAGATAGTCATGGTAGACACAATTCTCACCTTAATCATTTTCATAAGAAAAATGGAAGTGCAATGCTAGAACAAATAGAATGAAGAGGATATGATATATTCTCTCAAAACACTAAAACACAGAGCTGCCATTTCAGAAAAAGCATATTAGAATTCACCTGCAAGGCCTTTCCAGCACTAAAATAAAAACCCATTCTTTCCTAAAGTAAAATATAAATTCGCTTGTTCACAGTAATTTTAAGTACAGATTGCATTTTATATTGACTATGTTTGACACACCCTCATTGTTGCTTTTCTAAGCAGTCAGTTCAAATGCCATGAACACCGCATGGAGGAGAACACTGAAAATGCTTCTTTGTGGAGACAGCTCAACTTGCCAGATGGATCTGCCTGGTCAACTGGAGTTCCTCCAGATCCTTCCCAGTGGTTGGATCCAGTTGTTCTGCCGCAAGTGAGGAGTGCCAGATGGATCTGCCTGGTCAACTGGAGTTCCTCCACATCCTTCCCAGTGGTCGGATCCAGTTGTTCTGCCACAAGTGAGGACTGCGAAGGTGTGTCGTATGCAAATAGAGTACCGACTTCAGTTTCTGCTCAGTAAGTCTAATATTAAATTAAGCTAATGAGTGCTAATGTGTCTTGGTAATGCTGCTTCCTTCATCAGCACCACAAGAGATGACCAAATTAGGATGACTTAAATGGGTTAGAGAAAAAAGCATTTGCATGTTCCAGAGTTCCTAAGTTCCTTTTACATACTTGGGGAGAGTTTCTAACTGACCAATAAGGACTGTCTGATTCCTTATGGTTCCTTATGCTTTCTTACGCTGTGCTCATCAGCTTTTGGCTTTGAATACTGTTCCCAGGCAATGTGGGAGGGTTCAGAAGCAAAAAATGGCTAGGAGCAAACTTAAATTGACAGCAGATCTGAGCTCCTCAGTAACACCCATCCCCTATCACTATTATCAGACAACACTGGCATAAGGTAGGCTTGCAATAGGTCAGGTACCAGCAAAAATTGGAAGTTTTTTAGCAGTGGCAATTAGAATAAGGTCTAGTATTTAATTACAGTGGTACTTCGGGTTAAGAACTTAATTCGTTCTGGAGGTCTGTTCTTAACCTGAAACTGTTCTTAACCTGAAGCACCACTTTAGCTAATGGGGCTTCCTGCTGCCACTGCACCGCTGCTGCGTGATTTTTCTGTTCTCATCCTGAAGCAAAGTTCTTAACCCGAGGTAATATTTCTGGGTCAGCAGAGTCTGCAACCTGAAGCATATGTAACCCAAGGTACCACTGTATTGATTTAAACCTCCAAAATGTATTTTCTATAGTTAAGCTTTTTTTGCTGAACAAGCATCAGAAACACCTCAAAAAAAGCTTAAAATAACTATTTTGGGGGTAGGTTTCACCAAAGAAAACCTTAACAATTTGGGTGGGTTTCTTTGCGGGTGCCAGGAATTTTACTTTTTGAAATATGGCAACTGTAGCATGTAGTAGTAGGTGTTTCTTTAGTGTCAATAGGCTAGAACTACAGTTGGGGATTTGCCTCTCCTAGAAGTTACATTAGCAGTAACTCTGAAAACAGGTCCAGCTCTAGTAGAGATGCAATTGTGACTTATTCTCAAGCTGAATTCCTGCAGCACAGTGCTATATGCATCTACTCAAAAGTAAGTCTAACTGAATTAAATGGCTCTTACTCCCAAGTAAGTGGGGTTAGGATGGCAGCCTTAATTACATGAGCTGCTGCGTCTCAGTCTTTAGTATCTCGCAGAATCAGCCCCAAAGTCAGTCTTCAATAAGCAAATGTGAATGAGATCCTGTGATGCCATGAATGTACTTAAATGTGGTTCATAAATCTCAAATTTTAAATTCAACATCTTAAGTTGTTATAAAAACATTTGTACACTGTCAATTTAAATTTAACTTTTAGCTCCTCAATTCTTCCCCACAAGGGAATCCTTAAAAGAAGCCATCGTTGCCGTGTATTTAATTATAAATTACTTTGGCAGCACTTCCATTCTATAATTAAGCAAACAAAGGGAGAAAAAAGTGATCCTACGCTTGCAAGGACTTAGACAAAGCAATTAAAATGGTTAGCAGAAAGGAAATGAGTGTTTCTTAAGACTCTTTCAGCAGGAAGAAATTGTGTAAGAAGACATGATAACTCATCAGCAAGAAGGATTAGTTTTCACTGTGGAGATTCATGGTACCATTTATTATCTCTCCAGATACCATTTTTGTAATCTGTAAAGTGTCATTTTAGACACAGGTTTCACAAATCCTGGTGGGTTCTTTTTTTTTTTATTAAAAAGTTGTCAGATCATAAGGAGCCAGGTAACTCCATCCCATTAGAATGGAGTTCTCAAACAAAGAATTGCTCAAAAGTTTTGAGCCCAATCCAGCTAAGAAGACCCATTCACATAAGCAGATACAACTTTCTGGATCAGAACACAAAGTCATAAATCGGATACATATATGAATCCACATCTATCTGCACTGCACAGCTTTTTAATGGAAGCCCCGTCAAATGTGCAATTGAATGTGGATCTCCATCAACATCCTGGCACAATTAATTATGCCCAAACATGAAATGATGCAGATTAGTTTCCTATAGAAAGAGACACTTAGTGTTCTCCTATGAAACAATTTGTGTATTTATTTATTGATGCAATCCAGTTTCTGCATTATCTGTTTACTTACTTGTTCAGATCTTTATTATTTCATATCCTAAAGGTTTGGGGAGGATCACAGTATTTAATATCTTTAGTGACCATGAATATAGTAAATAAGAGAAAAAGTAGAGCATGTTTTTGCTCTTAACCCTCTATGTTTCAGCCCAGAATATAAATCGGAATAATACATATTTATGAGCTCATATGTATTCATAAGGAAGCATTACCTGCTGCCTTAAAATGCTGTTATAAACATTATTACTGGTGTTCATGTTTGATGATGCTCTGCGAGTACCTGAGGAGCACAATAATGATAATTACAAATGGATGTACAGTCTGATGCTATCACTTTCCACTGAACCCAAAAACAGTAATTGCAATCCCCACCCCAGGATGAAGGGGTGGGATTTGAAATTAGTTTCAGCAAGGATGTTGTCTAGTACCCTCATCCTAAAGCATAATTTGATTAAAAATATTAACAGGTAGGTGATCATCTTTAAATACTCCAAGCTGGGTGTGTCAAGAGAATTAGCAAAGGGGCAACTTTCACCCTTTCAGGAAAAACAATAGGCATTTGCATTCCAAAATAGTTCTGAATTATTTTCCTTATTGCCAAAAGGGGACTCAAGTTTACTCAAACTAGGTGACTGGTTGCTTAAATACGCAACTATGTATCCCCAACACCACAAAAGAAAGTTATCTTCCAAAATGGCACAAGACTTTCAAGTAGAAAAACACTGCAACTAAACAATATTCAGTGTGAGAGTCTTCAGGTTATTTAATTAACCATGTAACAAAATCTATAGATGATGTAAAGCAATAAAGCATCAGTGGTGCTGGGGTAACTGGGCCAGTGGCTTTTTTTCCTTTCTAAAACACACATAGTGACATGGCAACAAGCCATGTGGCAGAGACTCATTCACACAGTGAGTTGGTACACAAACAGCAAATAACTTGTATTGTTAGACAGATACGTATGGCACACAAAATATACCACCCTTCAACCCTAGAGGAGCCCATTGCAGTATACACACTGCTCAAGTTGTGTATTTATTTTATACAGCATGTTTTGTGGGATAGCCAGACTCATGTAACCAACATGGTTAAGTCTAATTAATGCATGAAGGAGTTAATGTCATAGAGTAAGCTGTCCTGCCAGGCTTAGCTACGTCACTGCCCCTCACCTTGGGAAGAAATGAGCAATCAAGCCTACAGTTCACCTTCCAGGCTAAGATGCTTTTTCCAGCTTAGCTGCATAGTTTTCACAAGGTATTTTTGTGTTCCTGGGAAACCCAGTCAGATGGGCGGGGTATAAATATATTATTATTATTATTATTATTATTATTATTATTATTATTATTATTACTGTACCAATAATTTAGGAACTTTCACCACTGTAAAAAGCCAAGTTTTACTGCCTGTGCAACTTTCAGAAGCACATGAATCTGACCTTTGAAGAGTTTGTAAGTAAACCCTTTTTAACTGACCAAAGGTGTTTTTTTATTCCTATGCTAGAGGAAGAGGGAAGTTTTGCAGCTCACAAGGGCATATTTTAAAGGTCTAACAGCCTATATGTCCATGTTTTACTTTGCTGCATATTTTGTGATTTTAAATCAATTTTAAATTGCTGCCAGGATTTTCTCACCAAAGCGTACTTCCCCCAAATTTGGATCTAAGAATTCTCCTTTTATACTTACATTTGTTCCTTGAACCAACAGTTTTTAAGCCAACAAACGTAGGAATCTTTCATAGAAAACAAGCATAGTAGAACTGGAGATGGAATAATATTTTTTTAAGGTTCCACAGAAAGAAAAGGTGCTGCCTGTTAAGGTGTTTCAAGGTTACACAGGGAGAAAGTTGTAGTGGAAGGGGCAAAAAGAGTGGAGGCGAAAATAATTTTGAAAGCTATCCTATGAATGTCAAGGTCTAATCCCTTCTGCATGTGGTTCCTGGCATTTTCTACACACCAGACCAAAAAGTAAACAACCCATGAATGAATATTGACAGCATATAAAAATATGTTAATGATGTGGAGATGGTATTCCGGAAAAAGATGAACTGATAAATAGAAAAATCAAAAACACTGCAACACATTGGTGCTGGTGATAATAATTACACCATACTAGAGACACGCCAATTACTTTTACACATAAACAAGGGGGGGAAATCAATTAATTTTTCTGATTTATAATATTTATAACACCAAAGAAGAAAGCTAACCTTGCAGGCAAGCTTGCCAACTGCAGCTCACAAATTGCCCTAATAAACAACATAGGTTTATTGACCCGTAATCTGCGAACTGCTGGGAGGAGCAGAGAGAGAAGAAGCACTATGGTGCATCTGCAGCAGAACAACTGGATGCCTTCATCTGCCCCAACTACAGCAAAACATGTCTCTCCCTTATCAGTCTCTAAAGTCACAGCAGGACCTGTAAATCTCCAATGGTTTGACTTCACCCCTAAAGGCGCACTCCTTCCTTGTCTCCTGAGACAGATGGATGCCAACAAAGTCTGCAAACACCCACTCCAAATGGAATTCAGTATGCATTATGAATTAGAATGCATACGCATCTAGATTTAAGGTGCTGGTTTTGACCTTTAAAGCCCTTCACGGCCTAGGACCCTCGTACCTACGGGACCGCCTCTCCTGGTATGCCCTACGGAGGACCATAAGGTCCGTAAATAGCAACACCCTAGAGGTCCCGGGCCCTAAGGAAGTTAGATTAGCCTCAACCAGAGCCAGGGCCTTCTCAGCACTGGCTCCGGCCTGGTGGAACGCTCTGCCTCATGAGACCAGGGCCCCGCGGGATCTGATTTCTTTCCACAGGGCCTGTAAGACAGAGTTGTTCCACCTGGCCTTTGGCTTAGAATCAGTTTGATTCCCTCCCCCTCTTTCTTTTTCCTTTCTCCTCCTGTGAAGAGGCTGCATCCTAATGTTTTAATGTTGTATTTTAATCTTGTTTTTTAAATTGTATTTTAATCAACTTGTTTTTATTATTGGTTGTTAGCCGCCCTGAGCCCGGTCTTGGCTGGGGAGGGCGGGGTATAAATAAAATTTATTATTATTATTATTAATTATTATTATTATTATTATTAGGTATAGGCCAGATCAGGGATTCAGAATCTCTACTCTGCTGCTGCCACCTCCTCGTACATTCATTCACGGGCCACTCATGTTGCTAGGACTGTATATGACATGCAGAACTTGTTGCCTGCTCAAAAAGCTATGATAGTTTTTAATGGTGAGCACAGATGGGCAGTGTAACTTTTGCTGGTTCGCTAACGCATTTCTGTGAACTGAAGGAGATTTGGAACCAGTGTAACTCGTTTTTTCAATGCCCTATCACTCCCTGAAATGCTCCTTCTGTGTGGTTGTGCTGGGGCATAGCCCTGGCTCAGCTGAGGTAGGCATTTCCTGCCAGCATAGTCTCTGGTGAGCCAGGATGGAGAATTTATGTGAGTGTAACCCTGGCTTGGGATGCGGGTAGTGCTGTGCATTAAACCACAGAGCCTAGGGCTTGCCGATCACAAGGTCGGCGGTTCGAATCCCCGCGACATGAGCTTCCGTTGCTCAGTCCCTGCTCCTGCCCACCTAGCAGTTTGAAAGCACGTGAAAGTGCAAGTAGATAAATAGGTACCGCTCCAGCGGGAAGGTAAAGGGCGTTTCCATGCGCTGCTTTGGTTCGCCAGAAGCGGCTTAGTCATGCTGGCCACATGACCTGGAAGCTGTACGCCGGCTCCCTCGGCCAATAAAGCGAGATGAGCGCCGCAACCCCGGAGTCGGCCATGACTGGACCTAATGGTCAGGGGTCCCTTTTACCCTTTACCTTTACCTAACCCTGGCTCAGCTAGGACAACCCAAGGTCTTCTGGATCCTAATCTCACCATCCCAGCAGATCTGGGAGTTTGGACTGCGGTGTGCTTAATCTAAAGGGGGGGAAATGTTGGTTTGCTTTTTATAAAAACACAGTTAAAGAGACTGCATGGGATTGTTATGTTGTATCAGTGTAAGAATATTCATAGATGATGCTGACAATACAATCCCCTTAAATTGGAAAAGTTGGGTTTGTGCCAATCCAATCCACAATCCACTTAAATTGGAAAAGTTGGGTTTATGCCAAGTTAGTTGCATTGATCAAATGCCCTAATAAACTAAGTTGGATACATTAGAGGGTTGCATTTCAAAAAGCTGTTGAACAAACCAAATTTGTTACAGATGCAGGTACTATGCAGACTTGCAGATTAATGATGAATTGAGCCATTACTTCACTATCAAGATACCTGCAAGGATAGCCTTACTGAAGAAGTCGGCAGTTTAAATGTTTGCATTAACTATTTGGAGAAGACTTAACATTTGCAAGTGTATTAGGAATACTACAGTATATTGGTTTAACCTTAATATCTGGAATTATACATCGCTACGCTGCTGTTTCAAACAAATGTTATATCTCGGTACAGCATGGTAATTTGTTCTGGAGGAGTATTTTTTTAAAAAAAAATCCAGTTGGGCAGCTGGCAACTGACAGAAGACATGGGGCATAAAAAAAGAAAAACCTAGAAACTGCCTAGATTTGAATTCTAGAGTCCACATAGTTAAGTTCTCAGAACAGGAAATATTTTCTGTTTATGTTTTTAACAAAGTCTTCAGATTAACTTTCCATCCACTTCTGGGCTTATTCCAGCTACATAAAGGCAACCCAATGCCATCTGGCTACAACAGATGGGCAGAAAAAATGAAAAGTAATGGGCCAAGAGTATAGAACCCATCAGTACATTGGAAATGTAAACAATGAAAAGTCATTAACAAAAAAAAATGTAAACATGAAAATAACACATTAAACAGAGCGAGGAGGGAAACCCTAACAAAACAAATATGCAAGCAAAATGAATACCACACTATTAAAGCAGGCCTTAATTCTTTAGACAGAAAATCAGAGGCAGCAGATGAAACAGAAAATAGTAAAGTTATTTCCCTTTAGTTCAGTATGTTTGAACCACTTCCCATACATTTTTTAAAGTAACCTTCACAACATCTTTGTTATAAGATTGCAGCTAGGATTGTAATTTACGCGGAAAGTATTTTCAAAGAGCTCCACACAGAATTGCTTAAACTATTTTAACGAGTGTGGCTCACTTCCGTTTTCAGGAATTTTAAATCTGAGAAGTGGCTAGAGTAAGAGCCAGTGCCTGAAGACAGGACATGGACACATAGCTGGGAAGATCTGAGTTCAAATCCTTTTCAAGTAAAAAAAAACTTCCCTAAGTGGCCTTATGCAAAAATGCACCTCTCCCTCTGCCAAGTTCCTACTTAAGTGTGCATCTTGGAGGAAGGAAAGGATGCAAATACAAATCCTTGGTAGAGTTTTCTTGGTGGAGGCAATTAATAATAAAACCAGTTTGTTTGTAGTGGGTATCTCCCATATTATATCTAGGTATGGACATATTTGGGAGATCATTCTGATGATACGTTGATGTCCAAGTGGAATCTAAACATGTGTTAGTACATCATTTGTGAAGTTCCCTATAACAAGTAGAAAGCTCAAAAAAATGCAAACGTTTGCCTCTGTGCAGTGGCGTAGCGTGGGTTGTCAGCACCCGGGGCAAGGCAAAATTTGCGCCCCCTAATCCGTGGATTTGCGCCCCCTAACCCGTGGATTTGCCCTAACCCCAGATGTTGCGCCCGGTGCGGCCGGCCCCCCCTGCACCCCCCACGCTACGCCACTGCCTCTGTGCGCCTGGAAATGAACTCAGAAAGTTAAGAATTGCAAGGGCTTATGTTTCTCTGGTCCAAATGCCAAAGAGGTTCTTCCCCCCCCAAAAAAACCCCACATTTAATGTGATCTTATGTTAAAACATAACTATTTATGCAGGCATAATATCTCACAAACTATGTTACACATTTTCAGACTTCATAACCTACACAATAGAGGTTATTCATCTAATATTGTTATAGGCATCACAGCCCCCAAACACCTCTTTTTCCCTTTAACCTCTGTTCTGGCAACCCTGGGGAAATTTGGCCTTGATCAAACCCTCTCCCCCAAACACTGCGGTTTTTGGGGACTGGGGGAGGGGAAGCAGCAGCAGAAGCGAAGACAGACCTGTGACTCTTCTGCCATTGCTTGTTTATTTTTCATCAGACAGTATTCTTGAACCATCACAGGACTCAATCCATCTGAAGTTAATCATCAATAATGGCACAGTGTGAATCATGTTTCCTTGGAGATATGAGCTTTGCCAGGGTGTGTTCATAATTATCTCCTTTGAGTTAAGTGAAGTTTTTTTGCTGTCAGGTGCATTTCACAGTTCGCTTGCACCCCTAGCTTTTCCCATCAGCACAGCTTCATGAGTGTCAGATTCCTTTCTGCTTTTGTAAACACGGGGGGGGGGGCACTGGTGTCTTTACCCCAAGCAAAAGCATTGATAGCTTGACTAAGGATGCAGATGTATTTGAGATAACGCCGTGTGGACATGGTTCAGCATTGGAAACACATTGGTTTTTACTGACGGTGGGGTTAGGCTGTATACCACCTTGTGATATTTTATATGAAAGTGCAGGATTTAAATATTCAAATGAAATGAAATAAATATTAACAATGACTAGCAAGACGAATATGTATAGTGACAAGCAAGCTAGGTAGAGAGAAATGGAACAAGGTGGGGAAACAAGTAAAAAAAATGGCCTAATGGGGGAATATTAAGTGTTTATCTTAATCTAACTTCAGTTGCTTCATTATCATTGTTTACTGATCCATCTTCAGCTTTAATTAAACATATTGCACAGTAAATCAAACACTTCTCCATATAACAACATAACTGGTGACCATCTGCCTGGGCAAAACCTCAGTAAATTTGTTATGTATCCCATACGGAATGCACACTAAGTGAGAAGCTGACTAAGGAACATTGCCCTATACCTCTCCTGCAGTTCAATCCCTATCATGTTACAGTAATGAACAATAAACAACAACAAAAAACCCTGCCCAACTTTTATTTGCCTTATCTGTAGCTGCAGTTTACAATAGTTGGACCATTGCTGCCCCCAAGTGGTTATCCACTGGCATGGCAGCATTTGCCTTTCCTTAGGTCATGTAAGAATATTGCTGCAAGACTTTCGTCATATCATCAGTAAATAGGAATTATATAACTAAGCAGATGGGAAGATTCTCTCTCTTTTTTTCCTGTGCAGGGCGTCCTGCATATTTTATTCTGCTAAAGACATATTTTACTATAGAGGATGAGAGAAGACATAGAAGGGGTTCTGATAGTGGAGCGTCTCCACCCCCATCGTTCGGCCCGGACACTGAGGTCTAGCGTCGAGGGCCTTCTGGCAGTTCCCTCACTGCGAGCAGCAAAGTTACAGGGAACCAGGCAGAGGGCCTTCTCGGTAGTGGCGCCCGCCCTGTGGAACGCCCTCCCATCAGACGTCAAGGAAATAAGCAACTATCTTAATTTTAAAAGACATCTGAAGGCAGCCCTGTTTAGGGAAGTTTTTAATGTTTGATGCTGTATTGTGTTTTTAATATGTGGTTGGAAGCCACCCAGAGTGGCTGGGGAAACCCAGCCAGATGGGTGGGGTATAAATAATAAGTTAGTTGTTGTTGTTGTTGTTAACCCATTTGGAAACAATTGATCAAAACAAAAGATAAAACAGCAATTTAGGCTCCATGGAACAGAGCCGAGAGTTGTCCTCATTATGCCTTGCATACAAAATAAAACAGTTTGACATTGAGGGTCCCACCTTAACCATCCTACTCATCTCAAAATTACTCTGCTTTTAGTTATCAAGATGCTTTCCTTATTGGCATAGTTAGTAATTCAGGTTTCACAAATGCGATCAGAAAACAGAAAACGCTGAGAAACGTTTCTGGTTCCACTGTTAATCCATCATCAACAAATAAAAGATAAATCAACACGAGTGCATCGCTAGAGCTGGGAGAAAAGGAAAAGACCCAATGGTGATTGAGGCTGCTTATTGAAGGGCCACTTTCCCCCAGCATACCAGTTTGGCATACCAGTCTATTACCTAAACATTATTTCTTATAAAAGAGAAAAACCTGTCTTTGGACTGCTACCACTTCAAGACTGAACTTGGGGCGTCACTGGGTTGAAATGGCCTTCCGTGCAAGGAAGCAGCAAATTCATCCATGGAGTTAGAAATGTTAGCAAAGAGAGAGAAAGAGAAAGGAGTCTGCCAGAATCCTTTGACCTGGCCTCTGACATTCAACCATGAGAGCCGACACTGCAGTC
The DNA here is from genome assembly GCF_964270895.1 of Podarcis filfolensis. NCBI lineage: Eukaryota > Metazoa > Chordata > Lepidosauria > Squamata > Lacertidae > Podarcis > Podarcis filfolensis. The sequence continues at coordinate 29,339,826 of NC_139612.1, forward strand.
CGGAAAGAGATTTCGCTCCTCATGTGCTATTTATGAGAACCAGGCTGCTGAAGACAGTGTTCTCTGAAGTTACATATACACAGCCTCATTCCATATACTAGTGTATCTACCTAACAGGCAAAAATGCTATTTGAAAATCAGAAACTGTCGAAATCCACTTGATTTGCAAACTGAGCATTTCTATAGCACATTTGCAACTCAGTTTTAAGCATATTTGAGTCATTAAGGCTATAATCCTAACCCCACTTATTTTAGGAATAATATCTCCACTGAATTCAGTAGTTTACTTCACTGAAATGGAAAAGAAAACACCAGCTTTCTGTTTTCATCCAGAGTGGAACCTCTTTTATGGTAAACTTCTCTTTACAACATTCCAAATACAATGCATTCAAATGCAGCATTTTACGTACATTTAACTTATCACTTTAAGGTACAGATGTAACAGACTCTAGTACCTGTTGAACTCTGATCAAAAACAGCTCTCCTGAACACACAAATTTCCTAGAAGAGCACTAAAGACCCCTCCAAACCAGCAGTCCAAACCAGCAGGGCTGATTTCAGTGAATATCTGAATTCATCCTTTCTCTTACATTTCAGAGGCAACGTGAATGAACATATTCTACAAATTTTAATTACAGCTAGTGTTTGGGAAGATAAGATCACACACAGTTAAAAGAGGGGGACAGCTCTGACATTATCAGCTTTTCCATTCCCTTCTGCTATACGGCAAAAATGAAAATCAATATTTTCTATTCTAATAGTGCAGTCTATGAATATAGCATCTATAATAGCTTTTGTCTGGCATCTATTAAGGAAGAATATCTTAATACTCACACTAATTAGACCCAATTGTTATCTGATATAGCCCACGCAGTTAGTCACTCGTTCTTTATAGACTACAGAAAAAGAGTAGAAGAATAAAGGAAGTTGTTTGCTTCTAAGGAAGACCATGTAGCCACTCCATTCCTTTCTTGTGTTTGCTTTTCATAAGGCTTACAACGACCTGCAACCAAATTTCCTTTCTTTTCCCAAGCTAAGTGATATTTTCCTTTTGCAGAAAAAGCATTAGTGGTTTCTGATATAAACAAAGCTGTCCACCTAACAATTATGCTATGTGGCATCACATAATTGATAAGTCAGAAGCCCTGCCCACTTGGCAGATTTGGCAAATGGCACCAAAAAAATCCTCACCCCTGGTTTAAATCACACTTTGTTGCCATGTCCAAACTGAGAGGCTGCAGTTTCATCTCAACTTTCTTATGAGGTTAGGAAACCAGGGTCTGATTCCTGGCTTAAAGCAAATCCCTAGCAGCCTGTGCTTTGAAAGAAGAACTCATCAGGGCCACCTGCACTAAGCTCTTTCCCATATGGCAACTGAGATGGAGCTCAGTGCAGATGCCTGCAGATTCCTCCTGCCAAACACAGAATAGGTGAGAAGCAGGTGCTGACCCTTCAGCATTTGCCAGATGAGAACATCAGTACAGGAGCTCATGCAATCCTAATTTCTGCAAAGTAAGTACAGGGATGCGGGTGGCGCTGTGGATTAAACCACAGAGCCTGGGACTTGCCGATCAGAAGGTCGGCAATTCGAATCCCCACGACGGGGTGAGCTCCCGTTGCTCGGTCCCTGCTCCTGCCAACCTAGCAGTTCGAAAGCACGTCAAAGTGCAAGTAGATAAATAGGTACCGCTCCGGCGGGAAGGTAAACGGCATTTCTGTGCGCTGCTCTGGTTTGCCAGAAGCGGCTTAGTCATGCTGACCACATGACCTGGAAGCTGTACACCGGCTCCCTCGGCCAATAAAGCGAGATGAGCGCCGCAACCCCAGAGTCGGCCACGACTGGACCTAATGGTCAGGGGTCCCTTTACCTTTTAAGTACAGTTCTGCCGATGGCCTGGTGAATTGGGGTGCATATCCTAAGCCCCGTGCTTTGGAGGGCCCCACACAGGCCCAGTGAGGAACTGGCCAGGAGGAATTTGCTGCCACCCCACTTCCTTCATTCCCAGTTTAAAATCATTTTTGTTGCTGCACCAGAGCTCTTCTCTCCCCTTGCTCTGAGGAAGAGTTATTCTGGACAATATGGTCTTGAATACTGCTTGTGGCCATGATGCTTTAGCACAGCAGGTAGAAAACCTTAAAACAAAATGCTACTTTAAACTGTTGCTCTAAACTTGAAAGTTTTCTACTTCTTAAACTAAAATGTGGGGAAATCTGCCGTGGCTGGTGCCACCCCCTATTTGCAGGTCTGGCCAGTCTGGCTTGAGGTAAACATTGTTAGAATTCCTGCTCCGTGATTGCAGTCATGGGATTGTTGTCTTTCACATGATGGTGTATGTTTTGACTCCACAGAGTGGGAAGTGACGGAGACAGGATGTTTGTGTTGCTGTGTTCCGTGAAGTGGGACTATTTTCCTTTGTTCTTTTTCTCTTTGCTGTCTGATGCTAAAGAAAGAGGGAGCCATGTTGCAGTGCTCCATGTGTGTTTATATGTAAATAAAGTAGATTAGCCAAAATGCTGAGTTGCTGAGGACTGTTACGCAAGCTGCGAAGACTCTGCAGATCCCTAATTGTGCCGACGTCTGTTGGCATCAGTCACTGTGATGTTCGGGCAGAAGTAAGCTTTTGAAGCTCCAGAACGATCGACCAGGAGGGAAGGAACATGCCAGTTGGGCATGTGTCTCTGCCTGGGTCCTAATCGAGAGTAGGCCAAGCTCCTGACAAGCTGCCTGGAAGCGATATTGTGCAGTGGTAGCTGGCTGCACAAGGGGAAAGGTGTGAGCGCAGCCACAGCAGCACACCCATGAATCATCTCCATGTTTGCCATTGCACAGGAGAAGATCGAGGAGCCTTGAGAGATAAGGGCAGGAAAACATTTATGGATCAAATAACCCAGAAAATCATAACTGCAACAACAGGTAGCAGGGAGAACGGAAGGAGGGCATTAGGAGATGAAGGGTATATGCAGAACAACAAGATGGAGAATCCAAATATGAGAAAAATCCTGGTCCCTTACACAGGAAAAATGTGTCCTTTTGAAATGCTGAGATTGGGGAGCAGCTGTGAAGCCAAGAAGCATCTTGGAGAACCGGCTGAAGGCAGGCTGGGAGAGAGGGAATCTAAGGATGGCCTGGTGTGAAGAACAGGCTCCTTCTGAGATGTGGGTGCTGTGAAATCCCTCTCCATTGAAAGCTTCTGGTGTAAAGTGTTGCTGGCATCTGTCTGTCTCAGGAGACAGTGGAATGCATCTCCAGAGGTGAAGTCAAGCCACTGGAGAATCACAGCAACTGCTGTGGCTGCAGAGACCAGTAGCTTGTAACTGCTGCCTCTCATGTTGCTTTTGCTGCAGTTCCGAAGTGATCTCAGTGGGGCTTAAACCTGGGTTGGCCAGACGACAAAACTGGCTGATGTGGACCAAAGGGAAGCAGATCAATACATTTGGCACCAGCTTGGCCGTAGGAATTGCAGGAAGGAGGTGTTCAAGACACTACCCAACCATCTTAGGGATTCTACTCTGGATTTGTGTAGGGTTTACGCCTTAGCCTTTTCTTCTCCTGAAGATATCCCGCAAGGCAGCAGAGGTTTAGGATCGGAGTTTTCCTTCTCTGATGCAAATATGTGCAAATAAATCATATTTTAATTGCAAACTCCGCCATGCAACATTTCCCCCAAAGGAACACAGACCCTGGTTCAGTTCCTGCAAAATGCACTCCCAATCAAAACATTTTGTGCTTTGTATCTCAGGGCATGGGTCCTTGGTCACATAATGCAGGTCACTTTGCTGAACCTAAGCAGCTCCAGCTATGGTCAGCATCTGTACAGAGACCATGTGGGCATCTCATGTGCTGTGCCTTAAGTTCCACGATGGAAGAAAAGCCGAATATAAGTGTGCTATTGATTTCATATATTTGTATTTTACTAGGTGTATCTGGAGAACAGATTGTGCAACTAATGCAAAACGATTATGCACCAACAGCTATAAACAGAATGAGAAAACAGAGCTGTGACTGATCAGTAGTGGAGTGGGGTTTGCCTATGATTACTCAAATACCTAGCTGAAGCCAGGCCACATTATTGCTAGTTGTTTGCGCTTCCAGTCCTGCGGTTTTCAATTATCCTCCAAGCTTAGAGCATGATAGGGCAGGGAAGAAAGTGTCGGGCACAGGAAGCTGGGTACGAAACTTGCATCTCCTTGAGGTACTGCTTGGCACACAGCAATCTATCTCAAGAAGCCAGGAAAGGTGGAGAAGGAAACAGATTTGGTCCAGCTGGATTATGCAAAAGAAAGGGCAGTAGTTTCTGAAGAGGTTTCTAGCATTTCTAAGAGGCCTGTGCTCTTCTTACATTGTAATCTTATGTGCACTTAGGAACAAGTCCTATTGACTAGTGGGACTTAAAGGTAAAGGTACCCCTGACCATTAGGTCCAGTCGCGGACGACTCGGGGTTGCGGCGCTCATCTCGCTTTATTGGCCGAGGGAGCCGGCGTACAGCTTCCAGGTCATGTGGGCAGCATGACTAAGCCACTTCTGGCGAACCAGAGCAGCGCACAGAAACGCCGTTTACCTTCCCGCCGGAGTGGTACCTATTTATCTACTAGCACTTCATGCTTTCAAACTGCTAGGTGGGCAGGAGCTGGGACCGAGCAACGGGAGCTCACCCCGTTGCAGGTATTCAAACCACTGACCTTCCGATCGGCAAGCCCAAGAGGCTCTGTGGTTTAACCCACAGCGCCACCCGCGTCCCAATGGTACTTACTTCTGCGTAAACATGGATAGAATTAGGGTGAAACTGTATACAGTACAGTAAATGTATCTTTCAAACACGCGCAGTCATCCCACTTAGAATTTGGCCTGCTACAACTGTACAAGTGTAAATGGCTTGGACATGCTGTTTAGGCATCCTACAAATGATTCTGGATAACATTTGGTTGGCCTCATATGCACCATGGGGGAAGAGGGAGCTTTTGCAATTTATCCTCTAGGCTAGAAGCGGCTTCTTTGCATTTCTGTGCATTTGAACTGAGGAATGGTCCTTCTCTGCTGTTGGTGCCATCTCAGAAGGTGTTATTAAATACTTATGGATTTTTTATTTTCCTGTTGTTTCTTAAAAAAACCAAGCTATTAGGAAATTATTTTGAACACTATTTTATATAGAGGTACTGTGGGTAGAGTTTTATGCATTTACACTTTTGCAAACCACTTTTGAGTAGAGGGTATACAAATAAAAGTGATTGGTGTTTCAAGCCACACTTATCTGGGAGCAAGCCCCAATGAAAACAATATGAATTGCTTATCTATAGGGTTGTACTGAAATCCAACTGCCCTTTTCCCTAGAAGCCCTGAATATGTATGTGTGCCTGTATATAAGCTTGAAAACAGCAGGTATACATGAAAATAAAATAAATGCCTACTATTAAGTGTCATTAAAGGACAGAAGAATGGGTAACTTCTCACATAGTAATGGGCAATGGCACTCAAGTTATATTTTTAATGTTAGATATTTTATTGGAGGCTTACAGAAAGAAACAGTTTAAAGCAAACACCTTGCAAATGGGTTCAATTAAAGCCATTACTCATCCCATTTGACGTCCAGTTCATCAATATGAACTTCCCTAACCACCTCTAATTTAATTTACTTACCACCACTCCCAACCCCACCACGGCTACGTTTTATTAAAATGCACATGCCACGCAGATATCACCGTATGAAGCCACCTTAAGTTATCATTACTATCGGCTTAAAATTAAGAATGAACAGCGCCCGATTCTGCAGGCAACACTGAGATTCCTGCATTCCAACGGGGTTGGACTAGATGACCCTTGGGGATACCTTCCCATTCTACAATCCTGTAATTCTGTGATATGCCTCCTGCTGCTGGCGGGGGCTGCAGGAATATCCCGCATATTACGGTACGCTAAAGATCCCACCGCAGCGGCCTCGGCAGCATCACATCCATCACCCGCTTTAGGCCAGCCTTTTTTCCCGACCCCTCGCCCGACACATTCCTCCAGACTACAACTCCCATCAGCCCGGAGGCTTGGGGCTGATGGGAGTTGTAGTCCGAGCCGCCCGATTGGCGAAGACTCTTCCCCCCTCCCCCTCGTCCCACACAGCCCTGCTCCTCTTCGCATTCCCTCCGCTGCCGCAGTCCTCCCGCCCGCCCGGTGGCGCTCGCGTCCCAGAGGCGCCGTCCTTTCCCTCTCCGCAACCTTCCCCCGCTCTTTCCCTGCGTCCCTTTCTCTCCTCGCTCCCCCCGCGCTGCTTCTGCCGATGGGGTTGCCGAAGTGGGAGGGGGTCGTGGAGGGCGTTTCCCCGGTCGCCGCGCGGCGTCACTCCCAGCATGCAGCGCGGCCCGCTCCTGCCGCCGCCGCCGCTGCCTCCGCCGCTCCTGTCACCGCCGCCGCCTCTCCCGCCGCCGTCACTTTCGCAGCTGCTGCCGCCGCCGGCGCCGCGGGGCTGGGAGACATGGCGGAGGGAGGCGCGGCGGACCTGGAGACCCAGCGCTCGGACATCGCGGCGCTGCTCAAGACGGCGCTCCGCAAGGGCGACACCTGGTGAGGGGCAGGGAAGAGATGGGGGGAAGGGGAGGCCGAGGAGGGGGAGAGGCTGGTGAGGGGCCCTTCTGAGTGACAGGTGCGGGCGGATCCTGCCTGCCTCGCCCACCTCTTTTTCTTGGGGGGGAGGTGGGAGGCGGCAGCAGCCCGCCGCCCTTCCTCTCCGCCCCCCCCCACCATCACCACCCCCCAAAATGCGCTGGGAGCGGCATCCCCATCGAGGAAGGGGCTCACCTTGCCTCGCAGGTGGCGCCAAGGCGGGGCCAGGCGCTCACAGCCGTCCACCCGCCCCCCGCCCCTCCGCGCATCTTTCCCATGACAGGTTCTGGATAGGCAAGGTTTGTGCCAAGGTGCTGCTTCCCTCTCTCACCTGCGAGAGGAAGAGGCGAGCCGGTCCAGCCGGCTTTCAATTGCAGGCACTTCTTCTCCCAGGTGTTTTCTCCTATTGTTTCAATCGGCCGGAAAACTACCACACACAAAAAACCACACACACACCCTATTTTTTTCTGTGTATTGAAGGCAACCAGTGATCGAGTGTGAATGTTTCCTGGGTTAAGGTTTCTCATCCACAGCATAGGCTTTCCCCCAGAAAGCTTACATATTGCAAGGCCTTGTCTTTTCTGCCTGACTGTTGCTTGTCACTTCTGGATTTCCTGTAGGGTTTCACCTCGCCTGGTTTCTTCCACAACACTCCTTTCTTTTCCTCTCCACCCTCCCCGTAGATTGTATTTATCTGCAAACTGTGTCATTGTTTTAAGTTTTTTCTTCTGGTGCAGTACTAGCTGAAATACCTGGGAAATGGATCTTGCCACCTCCTGGCTTAATTGTGCTGAATCTTGAAGAACGTTTTGGTATTTGTGGAGTAAGATGTGACTAAACAGATCAATTGTGCACACATGTTCCCCCTCCCCTCTATTAAAAGAGAACTTAATCCTGGGCCATGGGGAAATTCTTGGATTTTGGAGATTGAGGATAACTTTGTGCATCCAGCAGCCACTGTGTTATCTTGGAGCATGCAGAACTGCCAGTGGGATTGTGGCCTGGATATGTGAAGATTTCATAAACGGGCTGTTGTGACTACGTGTGTCATGGCAGTAACATGTATCACGCAGTGACAGTTCATACAAACAGCTGCACCTTGTGAATCCTATTTAGGCAGCAAGCACAAGGGTGACTGCATGGAGGCTGTCAGGTGTGTCAGTCAGCCTGATTTTTCATAAGTTGTTTGAAACTTGTTAAAGTACAGTCCGATGCATGTTTACTCAGAAATAAGTACCACTGTCTTAAATGGGGCTTAGAGAGCGATCCTAACTGCTAGTCAGAAATGCCAGGGCTGAATGGTGCAGTGGAGCTTCTCTTGCTGGCCAAAGCGCAAGGCGGGGGGTGTATGTAAGCGAAAATGTTGATTTTACTGTGCCAGCTCCTTGCTATTACAGCAAACAGGCCTATGATCAGTAACTGGAATCCAGTGGGCCTTTGTCCAGCCCAACTCTGCCGCTACTCCCTTGCTCCTGTTCTTTCAGAGAGTACAGCAGCAACTTCCATGGTTATGGAATCGCGTGGAGTGACACCACTATCACATCCTAACCCCTTCCAGTGATCAGGGTTAGGGTTGCTTTATTACTCCCTACTGATAGGTTTTAGGATTGCAGGGTTAATTATACCAATTCATTGGGTTTGTTCAACTATAATTTATGTTACCATAGAAGAAGCAAGTGGGCTTGAGTCTTGTCAAATACAGGTGTGTAGCAATTAAACACTTAACCTATTTCTCATTTGTTTTCTATGTCTGTCATTGCACCCGGAAGTCTGAAGTTTCCTACATGTTAAGGCCCAGTTCAAATGCACTGTTGCTACTGGGAACTGGGAACAAGCTTGAGCACTCCCCCTGTTCCCTCTTCCTCTTTTTTCACTCTGCTTTAGAGGAGACTTCCTGGCTTGCCAAATCAGTTTCCCATTATGTCTGAGCTGGAAATTGTTCTCTAAGTCCTGCCTACACACAGCACAGGTTTATTGTGATTTGCAAGCCAGGGTTATAGGCAGCATTAATTATGGTTTCCAAATCACAGTAATCTGATTTAATAAACCAGAAAGTATCTTCCCAAGCTGGGGAAGCATAGTTAGTTGGAGTGGAAGCATGGTGTGTGAACTTGACTTGAATTACATTATCTCATCTCAGCCACAAGCTGCTACTCTCTCAGTAATCATCCTGCAAAATCACAACTGTGTTGGCCTACCTTAAAGAGCTGATGTGAGAATTGCTGACAGAGTATATGTAAAGCATTTTCAGGTCACTGAATAAATTTTACAGTACAATTCTAAACATGTTTACTCAGAAGTAAGACTTATTAAATTCTGTGAGACCTTAGTTACACATTTCTGTCCCAACCATACTATATAATTTTGAAGAGTTCTTTTGAAGTTGGGACTAGAGATGAAGATGCAGCATATTCTTTACAAATTATGAACTACCCTACAACTAGGTGAATAAGTGTGTCCATTGTCACATCTGCCTCCCCCTTTTTCCCTCAAGAGCTCAGTGCACCATACACAGACACCCCATTTTATCCTCTCAGCAACCCTGAAAGATAGTGTAGACTGTAGACTGAGTGATAACAAGAGGTTCAAGGCCACCAGAGAACTTTATGGCTGAGAGAAGGGATTAAATGCTGCACTACACTAGTTCTCATCTGCCTTTCATTGTTTAACACAAATTTGTGCACGCTTACTCAGAAATATGTCCCACTCTTTTCATTTGGGCTTTTTTTTCTAGGTGTGCATATAGTATAGCAGCAGCCCTAATTAGCTACTAAAACTGGCCCCATAAGTATAACGGCATGAAATTAAGACAGGTAGTAAGTCCTGTTTAGGGATTCACATCTTTTAACTAGGCATAGGTAGACGATCATGCTGCAGGAAGTGTGACTCACCTTTCTTCTATCCTGCTGCACAGGCATTCCTTTGATACCCACTCCCTGAAGAAGAATGGTGGGTGATATGAGTATTTGTACCAACTTCTTTCTGCCACTCCATACAACTGAACCTGATGGCCTGGCACCATTTTGAAAGACTCACTCTCTGCTTCATTGTATTGCTGATGGCTTACTAAAAGCTTCTATGGTGGGGTACACTAGTTGTCTTCTTCATAATGAATTGATGGCTGCCACAAGCAACCTAACAACTGTATTTGTAGAATTCTGGTCCCATTGAACTCAGTGGGATTTACTTCAGAATAAACATGCTTAAGGTTGTACTACCAGATAAAATCTCACACTAAATTATTGTGATATATTATATACTGGAGTATTATGAGAAGGTATAGTCTTAAACTCAGAGAGTTGACGATGAAAGTTGTAAGCAAGTGTAGTAATGAGTAACGTTTGTGTTGTTTTAAGATGAATTGAACTTCAGAGGTTTGCTGTAATTTGAGAAGCTATACATAGTTTCTCCTATTCTAAGCATGAAGATTTCAACATCTGATTCCGTTTTTCAAACATTTGTATGACAACATACTTCGTCACAGAGAAGAACTATAGTTCAGAGATAGTGTACATGCTTTGCATGCAGCAGTTCCCAGTTCTAGTCCCAAGCATCTCCAGGGGAAAGTCACCTGTCCGAAACTATGGACAGCTCCTGCCGGTCAGCATAGGCAAGGAGATTGCCAACCTTTTTGGTCCCATGAACATATTTGGAATTTTGAGAGTGCTCAGTGAGCAACAGTGCTCACCACTATCTCCCTCCCATCCTCTCAGATTGCTCCTTTTCTGTCCAGCTGCTCAGGTGTTGATCTGTATGTGCTTTTCAAGGCTAGGATAAGCAGCTCAGGTGCTGAGCTGAGCCTTGAAAAGTACATAGAGCTGAAAGCAGTTTTAGAAACAGAGATATGAAAGCTAGGAGCTAAATGGCACCTTAAACCCAGGTTATGCGCGCAACAACGGAATGTCTAGGCATCTTCTTTTTAATAACGAATACGAATGAACTGCAGCTAAAATATTATGTTCATTTTTCATATGGTCTAGTCCTTCCCCTGCCCATCCCCCTGATATTCTTGAGAGGGTCTCTTCTCTAGTCTTCAGAGAGTAGCTGGAAGTGGGGAGGCAGGAAAAGGTCCTCCTTTCCCTCTACTCTGCAGTTTTAATCTGAAATCATAGGCGCAGTACTGCACCCAGAGCTCAGAAACTGTTTGCTAGTGAAAAGTGCGCCTAGAACAATGGTAGTTTCGAACACTGGCTAAAAGACGTGGTAAAGTGTGTTGATTTCTGACTTTCTCCTTTGGTACTGTGCACTTTCGAAGTGGGAGGGGAGACAATCACCATTTCTGCCTCATAACCAAAGCAGCTGTGAGGAATGCAGGGGAGGGAGGAGTTCGGAGGCTTTGTGGGCAGCAGGGTAGCACTCTGCACCTTCAAGGTGACCCCATTGGTGACCTCAGGTATAGACATTTATGAGCTCCATGGACCAATGGTCTGATTCAGTATAAGGCACCTTCCTATGTACTAAAGATATTTTCTCAAGTATTTTTGAAAACTCCAAACCTGCCACATTACATCTGATAGATAGATAGATAGATCTAAGACTGCAATGAGCTTCATAACAATAGACCTAGTTAATAGTAACATGCTTCGGTTAATGTAAGAATCCTGCAAGTACCTTTATGTTGTTTCCATCATCGTGGCAGGGTTATATTTACAAAGAGCTTAATTGTAGTGATGGGGCTTGTTCACCCAATATACCATAATGTTTGGGAAATGCCCATTGACAGGAGCATGATCTCTATTCATGTATTAGCTTGCTGCGATTAATTATATATGCATGCATGTTTGTGCATATGGAGGGTTTGAGAGTGAGTGTGCCATGCTTAGTATGGTTAAGGAAGAGTAAAGGAGAAAGACAAAGTGAATCTGATTCTACTGGCTGTTCCTGCTCCTTGCTTGTGTTGTGGTGTCTTGGATTACAAACCTAGTTAGAATGTGGAGAGTATCCTGCTCCCCACCCCCACTGCTGCCCCAGCTGCTACGGAGGGGGGGGTGAGGCAAGGTGCAGTAGGTCCAGTTATCTAGACTGAGCTCCAGCCTTCCAGTTATGAGCTGTGGCAGTGAATATGTAATGAAAGTCCTTCCGCCTGCCTTTTGAAACATTAGCATTTAAGTTCAGGAACGTGGAGGGAGAGAGATAGTTTTTTGAACTTGTAAGTACCCTCCCACTAGTTGGACACTAGTTTAAAAAGGTAAAGGACCCCTGACAGTTAAGTCCAGTCGCGAACGACTCTGGGGTTGCAGCGCTCATCTCGCTTTACTGGCCGAGGGAGCCGACATACAGCATGACTAAGCCGCTTCTGGTGAACCAGAGCAGCGCACAGAAACGCCGTTTACCTTCTCGCCGGAGTGGTACCTATTTATCTACTTGCACTTTGACATGCTTTCGAACTGCTAGGTTGGCAGGAGCTGGGACCGAGCAACGGGAGTTCACCCCGTCGCGGGGATTCGAAACGGCAACCTTCTGATCGGCAAGCCCTAGGCTCAGTGGTTTAGACCACAGCACCACCCATGTCCCTGGACACTAGTTTAGTGTGTAATAATTATGTTTGCTTCTGATCTAGATGTGTTTACTACTAGCCAATCACACCTCTAGGCACGATCTTCAAGGCTGTGCATAAGTAGTCTCCTATATCATCTTTGATGTTCATACAGTGTTTCCTAGAATAGCAGAAGATTATGGCAGTTGCTTTTCTCTGTCTGGAAACATTCTTTAAGTGTATAGGACTATGCACCAAACATCAGGTGCAGAAGAATAGAAAACCAGAAGAATTTCTGCAAAAATTACTTAGATATGATTTATAATGGGAAGAAGATAAAAATCCATTCATTTCGTATTTTTAGTTCAAACTGCATGCTACAAATATTAACACATAGAGTATTTACACAGGATACAATCTTTGTATCTATTGCTGTGTGTCATAGCAGCTGGGCATTCATGGTCCATAGCTCAGTCCCTGGCAACTTCAGCCGATGAATCCTAATAGGGCTGGACAACAGCTGCCAGTCATTGTACAGAATACTGAGCCAGGGTGGACCATTGATTTCTTATGGTATAGTCCTTAAGTGGTTCGTTCTTGGAGCCCATTTCCCAAAGCACAAAATTAATCCCTAATTTTTAAAACAAAGGACAAAAGGTAGATTCACTTCAGGGTTTTTTGTGTGTGCTTAGAGTCACTGGTCAACGTGTAAAGAATCCTCAGCCAAATATGCATTCAGAAATTAATTCCAGTAGTTCAGGGATGTAGTTAGCTGTTACCAAGATTTTTACCCTGCCATTTCACATGTGTTTGGTTTTATTTTTCCTGTTAGCTAGTTGAAAGGCATTTAATAGCTTCTTAAAACTTACTTAGCTCTTACTGGATTTTCTTTTATTTAATTTACCCAAGATGCTCTCTGTAATTGCATTTTCAGTGTCATAAGTAGGTCTTGTCCTCTGCATGTTTTTTAAAGGTTCTCCCGAAATTTGAAGAGTGTATAAAAACAAGGGGATCTATACTTAATAGAACACCATTAGAACGTATTGTTGCTTGATTAGAAAGATGCATGCAGAAGTTTAATCCTGGACATTTGCGTTTAAATAGCCAGGCCACAGGTGATAGAGGAAACCCATGCCAGTGACCTTGCAAAGCCATTGCCAGTCAGAATTGATGTTATTGGGCGTTAGATGGACTACTGGTCTGACTCCACCTAAGGCAGCTTAATGGTTACTATCTACCCCATGACCATGAGATGGAGTATGCTGTAAATGTAAACATATTGGCAGAGAGAATATGCTGGACAGTTTCTCTCCTTTCTTTGTCTACGAACCCAGCTGTAATAGTTAAAAATTTCAAACAGTTGCCGCTTCCGTCTTCACTGAAAGGCTTATGAAAGCCATAGAGAATGCACATTCACAACGGCAAAAAGTACAGAGGTGATTTCGGTATCCTTACTATGAATTTGAGGTATAGTCAACTGATATTAAAGTAATGTGTACTTTCTGAATCATGTTCAAGCACAGATGTGAAGTAGAGAAATAAATGGTCTATGCTTTCTTTTTCCTTATCACACAAATTTGGTTGTTGATTGTTGCTATCAATATGTACTGGAACACACAGCAGTTAGAATCCACTCCTGTGCTAGAATAATATCCCAGCGATTACAGATAAGTTTGATGAACAGCTCCCCCCTCCCCAACTTCATAAAGCAGTTTTTCCCAAGGACATTAATATACATTTGAGAAGAATGATTCAACAAAGGAATAAGCACTACTTAATGCTGCCTTTTGATCAGGCTGGTTTAATTATTTTTAAAAATAAGCATCTGAAATGTAAACGATGAGTTTCACAGAGCAAAATGAACTGAACCGTGTTGTGTTTCAAAACAGTCTGACGTGAAGGAATATAGTCAATAGGTTTTTATAACGGGTTAAATTGTTTAGTTAGCAGCTTGAAGTCTAGGATGAAAATGTTTCTTTGACTATTTCAACCAAAGCTTTGGCTGTATCTGAATCATTTATGCTGACATGTTTGTGATCTGATGAGATTAAGTATTTGTTACACTTCATGAGAATGGGTAGAGTCTCTCTTCCGTCCATAGGAATGTTGAGTATACAATGTATTCTATAAAGGCTGGCACTCTTTATAAAAACAATTTATAGTGCAATCCTATGCATATTTGCATGCAGTCTACAGTCCTTTTCTTACTACAATTTTCTGGTCTTCACTTTGATTGCATAGTTCTGTTCTCTTGGGAATTATTTGTCTGATGGTTGTCCACATTGGGTGCTCATGAACTACAATTAAAAATATGGTGTTGATTACTTAGAGGAGGTATTATGCCAGGCTTCCTCAACCTCGGCCCTCCAGATGTTTTTGGCCTACAACGCCCATGATCCCTAGCTAGCAGGACCAGTGGTCAGGGATGATGGGAATTGTAGTCTCAAAACATCTGGAGGGCCGAGGTTAAGGAAGCCTGTATTATGCAATACTGTTCATCTGTGCTTTCTGATATGATGTAGAGGGTGTTTAAAACAAGATTGCTAAGCAGGCATTTGCTATTAACACTGTTAAGAACAAGCCCCAGTTATCTGCTATAGATAGGCATATTTTAAAAGTTAGGGATGAAAGTGGCAAATCATTTCTTCTGGTTTGATTTCATGTTTATTTTAATATTCTGGCATTTACTGATAATAAATTTAATTATGGTAAGGAACATGAATGTGAATATCTCTTTCTGAGGTTTTTTTTTAAACAAGACTCATCAGATTACTTGTTGGAAAGAAACTCAATTAATAGTCTCTTAAGATGTACCGGTATGTCTCAGTAGATTTGTGTAAATGCAGTTTCTGAATGGTTGATTGCATTCTTTCTTGTAATAATACATATTTAGTCAAAGCAGTCTTAATCTTCATGCTGGAAGCAGCTCTGCAGGTGTGTTCTGTCGTATTTTGGAAAATTCTCCAAAGTACTATTCAAAATATAAATACAATAAAAAGTCAGTCAATTGCATCATTGGTTAAGACTTTGATCTTTCATATGTATATTTTCCTCCTTTTTAAGGTATTTAGTGGATAGCCGCTGGTTCAAACAGTGGAAAAAGTATGTTGGATTTGACAGCTGGGACAAATACCAGATGGGAGATCAGAATGTTTATCCTGGTCCTATTGACAATTCTGGACTTCTCAAAGGTAATCACTGTTGAGTATTAAAAAAGAAAGCAGGAACCTGATGTATCTATGAATTATAAACATTGCATATTATTGCAGTTATCTCACCCTGTCATTCTTAGGTTCCAGAATATCTGGGAATTTCTTCTTACAAGTTAACATTTTCAAATACAGTAGTTCAGATTGGATGATATCCAACAATGTCTGTCCACTAGTGGAATCAATATTATTTGTGACACAGATTTCCCCTTCTTCCCACAACCACTCATGTGCTCCCCAAATCTGCTAGGGAAGAGCATGGAAGAGTAGAGGGGGGGAAACTATATTGCCTGAGGGGATTTCTCTTGTTTGATATTGGCAATCACCCTTTATTCCATCAGGGAATATGTTGTTGGTTTATAAATACATTTCAGTTGTCTCAAACCTGATCACTTGTGATCTTCAATCCCTTTGTATTAGAGAGTGTGTTAAATACTTTCGTTACCCAAGAAAATCTTTTAATAAGAACAATTTAGAAAGAGCAACTGTGACATCTAAATGTTGTCATCCCTAAATATGTAAACATTTCCTCATAGATGGGGACTGTCAGTCTCTCAAGGAACATCTCATTGATGAGCTGGACTACATTCTTTTACCAACTGAAGGCTGGAACAAGCTGGTTAGCTGGTATACTCTTATGGATGGCCAGGAACCAATTGCACGCAAGGTACTTCTTACATTGAATACTGAAATATCTATACTTTCACTTGAAATGCTCCGCTTACAGTGCTACCAGTTAAATGCGTAGGAGTAATTTGAATGTGTCCATATCATGTCATGGTTTTTGCAAGTTAACTAGTATTGAGTCCTGGCATTAATCAGTATTAATGGCTTCATTTCTTACTCAGTATTAATGATACATTCATTTTTTTTAAGCATGAGAACAAAACATTGATGAGACAACTCTTATCATCTTGTTTATTATTTCACCAACCTAGTACAGCCCTAGTTACTTCTGGCCTGGTTAATGATAAAATATTTCTGTTAACTTCTCCTGACAGTTCTGTGAGTAGGGTAGAAATTTGTCCTTGCTTTGGCATAGCAAGGCAAGTTCTAACCCAAACCATGTAGATAAGCATTAAATTAGGTAAACATTGTTTCAGTTTTATAGTGATAACTGTTTCAACTGCAGCACTGTTAACTGCTTAATCTTGCATTCTGCTTAAGTCTGTTCTAATCATATACCTTAACTTTGTACTTAGATTTTGGACACACAACTGTATGAAGCATTTTGTGCTAATAGCAAAAATACATTGTGTACTGAAATATTTACAGGCGATGCATTTTTAAAAATGAGAATTATTAGACTCTGCTGGAACTTGGACATACCATTCACTTTCCTGTATCGTTCCACTTTCTTCCTTGTCATGTGCACTCTCTTATGATACATTCATTAGAAGACTCCCTTTCTAGGCAGTGTTCCTTGCAACAGCCTTCCTATGTCTGTTCATGTCTGTATCAGTTTACAGAATACTCACATTTTTCTACACAGAATGCCCATTGCTTATGTAATATGTATTTTGGAAAAAAGGAGAGTAGGTAATATGTTATTATTAGTTATTTATCAGTTTCATGTATGAATCACTTCCTATGAGGTTATTAAAGCAATTTGCAGTACAGTTAAAAGCAGTGAAAACAATTGCTGATATAAGAAAATTTAAAAAACATCAAAGTGCATGTAAAACAACAGTTGCATACATCAAATCAATTTCACATCCAGTACAGTTACAAGGTTAGGATAACACTCTCCATTTGGAAGAGCACTGAAAGAGGAAAGTCTTTTTTAAAAAAAAACCCTAAAAGAATAGAGATGGCACTTGTCATCTATACACAGTCAAACATCAGTTGTGGAACGTAATCCGTTCCGAAAGACCGTTCAACTTCTGAAACGTTTGACAACCAAGGCATGGCTTCCAGTTGACTGACAGCTAGGTTTTTGCACAGTGGAAGCCATGTTGGACATTCGGGTTCCGAAAAATGTTCAAAAACCGGAGCACTTACTTCCAGGTTTTCAGCGTTTGGGAACCGAAACATTCGAAAATGGAGCCATTCGAGAAATGAGGTTTGCAGGGGTCAGCAAACCTTTTCAGCAGGGGGCCGGTCTACTGTCCCTCAGACCTTGTGGGGGGCCAGACTATATTTTGGGAGGAAGGAAATGAATTCCTATGCCCCACAAATAACCCAGAGATGCATTTTAAATAATAGCACACATTCTACTTATGTAAAAACACGCTGATTCCCAGACCGTCCACAGGCGGTGAGTGAGAAGGTGAGTGGGCTGCACCCGGCCCCCAGGCCTTAGTTTGCCTACCCATGGAAGTGTGAGGCATGGGGAACTTGACATTGACATCATGGCAAGACCATCCAGTATGTTCCGTCACACAGTGCTGAGCTCCTCTTTCCTTCTCAAGAAGTGCCAGTGACCTGCTGTTTTGAGATGCTGCAAGAGCACCACTCATGCTGCCTCATCAACCACTACTGTACTTAAAGCCAGTGTTTTATTTTTGTAGTCAACTACTGAGGCTCAGCATTAATCCTATGAAATAGTCTGGTTAACCCAGGTATCACATTCCTAGACCTCTTCAGTTTTCTATGGAGGATATAGGCAGTGCTCCCCCCCCAAAAAAAAATAGGTGCCGGTACTCACCATGAAGTTGTTACAGTAAGTGCCACACTTTTTAACAACAACAAAAAGAGGTGCTGGTATTGCAAACCCTTGAGTACCCCCTGAAAAAAAGCACTGGGTATAAGTTCCATTCAGGTATCATGTTAAATCATAGTTTGAGTTTCCAGACAGGCAGACAGCTTTTCAGGGTGGCTTGTCTGTTTGTTTCCTGTCCTCTTAGCAGTCAGCTTCACACATTTCTCCGTGGTTCAGTAGCACTGCAAGGAGAGTAATGGCTGTAACTATGGCTTGTCCATTTTGATATCATGTCCAATTATACACAAACCACAGTGTGCAAAACCACTTTAACCATTTTCTGATTTGCTGGCTCACGACTGAAACTGGTATTTATCATAGGTAACACATGTACTCCAGTTTTAGCGGTGGATAAAGATACAATAGCTTCATTGATTTATATTTTGGGAGGAGTTGAAGAAATGAAATTTCTTTTCTTCATTTGCCTTTGTCTACAGATCTTCTTAGCTTACAAAGCTGATGGGCAGGGCATTATTATTATTATTGTTATTATTAATTGTATTTTGCAGAAAGACTTACTTGCATGTTGCTGTCTGAGAAAATTAACTTTCTTTGTCCAGTTAAGATCTTTTGTAGTGTTTACTCCTCCTGTGAAGAAACCATATATTGTATCCATTTATTGGATATTTGGGATTTATTGTGGGCTAAAATTTGAAAATGTGTGGCTTCACTGTGGCTGAAATAATAACCTAAAATATTATATCTACATTTCTGTTTTCAAGAAATATTATCTGTGTTGATGTCTAAGCATTCTGTTTTAACATCCAGTTTTAAGGATACTGGAAAACCTGTGTGTTGCAGTTTAACATTACTCCAATATCTTGCCTATGATAATAAGTAGTGAAAGGAAGAGGACCGCAATTTCA
This sequence comes from Podarcis filfolensis, assembly GCF_964270895.1. NCBI lineage: Eukaryota > Metazoa > Chordata > Lepidosauria > Squamata > Lacertidae > Podarcis > Podarcis filfolensis. The sequence continues at coordinate 29,358,668 of NC_139612.1, forward strand.
TATTCATATTTCTAAGCCCCATAGATATCAGGTTGTTCTGGCAGAGTATAGACGGATAGTTTTGTTGAGATAAAACATTGTTCCAAAGGAACCTTGGTGGCTGTATAGTTGAGCCAAAAATCTGCTTACTTTTCATTTAAAATTGCTAAACTGCTTGCTTACAAAGGTGTTGAACCATTCTACTGAAAATAAGGGACCAAATCAGAAAAATGCCAAGTAATAGAAATTGGCTTATCCATAAGCAAAACCTCAGCTGATCTTGGGGGGGGGGGTTGTAAGTTGCTTGGCTGCATAGAGAGGTTTTGGTTGCAATGAAAACTAAAAATTAAGAGCATATGCTGGCTTGAATTGTTGGTACAATTTACAATATTGTTATTTTAACACACTCCATCATGAACCATCAGTTTAGGAATAGCATAGCAAAGGTAGATCCGGCTTGTATATAAAATGCCACCGACATCTGTTTACCTGATACCCTTCCTGGATGCTCCATCTCATTGCATGCCATCACAACTTCCCTCTCTTTGCTTCTGTGCACATCTTTCTTTCCACTTCCAGAAACAGGGAGAGATCCGTGACAACCAGCAGCCATTAGCCTGTGTTTCCACAGTGTTGCATTTGCACTAGTAGTTCGTTTTTATATGTAGCCCTTCATTATCTAAGCTGCATTCAGCTTAGATACAGACTTGCAGCCCAAACTATGCATGTTAACTCGGAAGTAGGTTCAGTGGGACTTCCCACTGGAATGTTAAGCATACATGGTATTGCAGCCGTAAACTGGAAGGATGGACCTTGTGTGCAGAGAGCTGTTTTGATTCAGTTTCAATTTCAGATTTAAAACCGTAGTGGAAGCAATCCTGCATGCAGCTTCTGAAATTCAACTCTGCGTAACACAGGGCTGCATTCTAGAGGTGTTCTGCTCTTCCTTCCAGACTTAGAACTAATAATTCTGCATTTAGAAGGAAGGACAAGGGGCCCTGCTACATAATCCCTGGAACTCAACTAAGTTTTGAACTGGGAGAAGAGCATGGGACTTGCTTTGTCTTACATATAAAAGCTACAAGTTGAACAGAGGTACCAAACTTGAACAGAGGTACCTTCCTGCTTGAGGAAGTTGCCTCTGCTCAATTTCCTTGGAAGTCCTTAGCCCACCCTGACCATAGCCCACCCCATTTGGCAGGGTCTCCTGACCCTACATGGAACATTTTTAGGGGGCTAAGGGTACTGCCTTGTGGAGGAAATCAGCTTCTACCAGCCCCAATAAACATGCTTAACTCTGCATACAACATAAAACAATTTTTTAAGCTGCTCTGAGAACTTGTTGAATATGTTAAATCTTTCAAATTAAAAAATCAAAAATTTGAAATGTACTTTTAAAAAATGATAGCCCAAATTCTTAGCATGCTAAAATTTGAAGCAAACATCGTTTTACAGCTTTTCAGTGCTTCTTTGAAATAGTGGCATTCACATATCCCTGATTGTAACCTTAGCAACAAGAATAGCTGTGTTTTATAGTAACACAAGGTGGTATCACTCTTCTGTTGCACTTAAAGCTCAGCTGCAGCAGTACATACAAATAATTTGGCATAAGCAAGTTCTATAGATTCAGTTTCCCCTAAATATCCAAGTCAAGCTACGAAATACCTGGAAAATGCTTATTAATATACTAATACTTCCCTTTAGTGAGTGTTCATTAACTCTGTTGCTATAGCATATTACTTCTAGCAGTTATTTGGTACCTCCTTCTTCACCATATTTGTCTGATGTATCACATATCAGGCTGATGGCTATTTTCAGGACAGTCTACATGGCTGACTTATGCAGTTACAGCATAGAAGATCAGATGGAAGTATATACGAGGTGATTGTGAATATTCTGCTTACTTCAATTTGCAAGTTTTGTCATTCGTTAGTAATATATGACAAGGAACAAATTAGAAAATCATTTTCCTAAATAAAAGTGAAAATTACCATATCACTTACTTAGAAAATCAGTTAACCAATGTTGTAACTCTTGCTGGTATTATATATATTTTATTCATTGTACCGTTTTTTTTTTGTTTTTTTTTGGAATATTGGTAATGTTATATAGAATTAGTAGGGGCTATCTTGTTAATTGTAAACATATTTTTAAACGTAAAAAGAATGATTATGATCTAGCTTCCATGCTTTTTAAAATCATAAAAATTCTCAAAGTGTTATAAAACATCAAACTCTAAAATAAGAACTGAGTATTTGGAAGTGTTCAGAATTTTGTTTTATGCATTTAGGGATTAATATATTCTATTCAAATAACCATTCTTGATCTGTTTGTATTCCAGGTAGTTGAACAGGGTATGTTTGTCAAGCACTGCAAAGTAGAAGTATATTTGACCGAATTAAAATTGTGTGAAAACGGAAATATGAACAATGTAGTAACAAGAAGATTTAGTAAAGCTGACACAATCGGTATGCCCATAGCTGTCTATAACATGAATTACTGCTTTTAAAACCTTCTTTAAAATGTGTCTTTGGATCTTGTGGGGTTTTGTAGAACATGTTTTATGACACATTCACAGTATTAATAATCGTATTTGTGTGTAAAAAAAGCTCCAGTACAAAGTTCTCCCTAGTGTTATAATTTGAATAGAATAAGTGTAAATGTATATAATAAAGATTTTTATATGACCATAGTCTGAGAAAACTGGCAAAGTTCAGATTCCTCAGCTGAAATGAATGTCAGGCCAAAGAAGCTTACTAATCTTTTTTAAATGCATGTGGTCAGTTCTTTTAAGACATTGAGTAGAATGAGTGGCTAAACCCAGTTTATATCCTCAATTCATACTGCTGCATGTATCTGTATAATCTTGCCATTTGCTTTTTGTATGTGGTGTGTTGTAACATGGATATTTACAACTTGTGCAACCAAGGAATTATGATACCATGGGTTCTAAAAAAAACGTTTCCCCCATTTCTGTCAATATAGACACAATTGAAAAGGAGATAAGGAAAATCTTCAATATTCCAGATGAAAAAGAGACCAGGTTGTGGAACAAATACATGAGTAACACATTTGAACCTTTGAATAAACCAGACAGTACCATACAGGACGCTGGCTTGTACCAGGGACAGGTAGGCTATATGTAGAAATCTGAAATTCTGGAGATTTTCTACTCTTCTGGCATATATTCATGGTAAAATTGCTTATTGAGGACATCTTATTCTTAAAGTTTGGTTAAAGTTTATTTCAGCTTTATACTTAATTAACCATGTCTGCTGAGGCTGGAGAAATGGTTATCGGCCTATATGAAGATTTATGACTTGTGATTCTTGAACAGTGTCTTTCCATACTAGATGGCAAAACCACTCTTAAATGTCATTTCAAATGTCATTAAATGTCATTTCAAAATCAGTTTTTTATATGAACAATAGTAAAAACCCAATTCCACTGCACATAAACTCCACCTTTAAATCCACATTTTCTTGACTGGGCACTAGGACACCAAGTGTGTTCCATCGTCCAGTAGTTTAAAGGCAGGAAAAAGTAATCACTCCATGAGCATCTTTGAGTTGGCTCATCCTTGGAGCGGAAGTTTGTTTTTCCTGCCTTACTTGAAAGAGACCTGATTTTGCTGGTTCTTTGTGTATGCTTTGAGAAGATCTGGGTGCAGTGAGTGGATGCATGCCTAATTCTGTGTTACAGAGTTTGGGTAAAGTTATCCTTTTTTCCATTTTAGCCTATTATTTTGGAGCTACCTCTTTGCCTGGGATTTCCCCCACCTATGTTTGTGTCAGTCTTTCCCTGAGACCTTGTCTTCCCCTCAGTGTCTGCATGTGTTGGATTCCCCTGCTAATAGAACCATAACTAATTGCCCCCTTGCTATTGAATTAGTTCTTCCTTTATTCCTCCCCTATTGATCTATAACATACCAATTAATTATAAAATAATTAAATTGTAAATTATAGAATTTTGATCAGGCCGTAAACCTTGGCCTGATCTAAATTCTTTCCCTTTGAAATCGATTGGTCTGACCCTACACAGTTTTTCCAGAGCCAACGCTTGCTGCCTGTTTAAAAACCTCCAAGTTGCTGCTTGTTGCCTGTTTTAAGATCAGGTCTCAGTTTACTGGACTAATTAAGCAGCAGTGTGTCAGAAGGATAAGAGAAAAGTGCAGCTGAGGCCAGGAGGGTGGGCAGAGGCCAGGAGGGTGGGCAGAGTATCTAGCATTTGGGGCATGGCATGCCTGAAGGAGGACAGATATGGTGTGAAAACAGGCACCCACAATTTTTTTGGATTCTGTAGGAACTGCAGCAGCACTACACAACCTGATTGGCCCTGCTGCACTGGACATGAGATAATAATAATTAATAATAATAATAACCTGCCCATCTGGCTGGGTTTCCCCAGCCACTCTGAGCAGCTTACAGTACATAAAAAATTGTAAAACATAGACATTAATTTTTTTCCTATACAGGGTTGCCATCAGATGTATTCTAAAAGTAAGATAGTTGTTTATTTCCTTGACATCTGAAGGGAGGGCATTCCACAGGGTGGGCTCCACTACCGAGAAGGCCCTCTGCCTGGTTCCCTGTAACCTCACTTCTCGCAGTGAGGGAACCGCCAGAAGGCCCTCGGAGCTAGACCTCAGTGTCCGGGCTGAACGATGGGGGTGGAGACACTTCTTCCTTCAGGTACACTGGGCCAAGGCCGTTTAGGGCTTTAAAGGTCAGCACCAACACTTTGAATTGTGCTCAGAAACGTACCGGGACCCAATGTACGACTTTCAGGACCGGTGTTGTATAGTCTGGGCGGCCACTCCCAGTCACCAGTTTAGTTGCCGCATTCTGTATTAGTTGTAGTCACCGAGATCCCTGCAAAACCCAAATGGGTCCACATTGGCAGTGGTGGCAGCAGACAGCCACATTCCAAGTGGTGGCATATGCCCTGTGGCAGCAGTGGCAGGCAGAAGAGAGACCATCTATAGTGATGTTGGAGAAGTGCCATGCTCATTATATAGGATAGCAGCAGCACTGTTTGGACTCTAGACAAAATGAGCAGCTGTCTGGAATGGATGAAGGGTTCCTTCTTTCACTCCATTTTATCTTCGAGGGATTAGTTTTGGGGAGTTTTCAAGGGCACTCCATGGCCTATTCTAATATTATATTGCTTAAGGGTTTGTTGCTCCTCTGGCCTGTTGGTTACACAGCAAGCCACTGCCACCAAGCAACGAGTAAGCTTCCCTCATACTGCCACCTCTGATCAAGCGTTTTTACATCAGTCTCGGCATAGAGATTCAGTGGTTTCTATCTTGCAGTTCAATACTGCTCCTACTGCTGCCACCCTGGCTAAAATGTGGTTGTGCATCAGGAAGAAAGTGTCACATTTACTCCTCTTATGATGAGACAGTTGAAAGAGGCTGCCAAAAATACCAATATGCTTGATACCATTCAGTCTGTCAGGGCGAATGTCCAGCCCACCATGGTTTCTCCTAATGTGCCTTCCCCACAGCCTTCTCCAGATTCACATGCTGTGGCAAGAAGGCAAGTGGGACTCCAAAAAGGATGTTGTTAAGGTTAATAGACATTTGTTAGGATCCCATATCTTTAACCAAGAAGATATTAAGAAGGTGTTTCTAACGGCTGTACTTCTGTAAGTGCTATCTCCTAATAGTATTTTATGCAATGGTGATTTTAAATTCAGCTTGTGAGATTACAGCCTCAGCTTCTAATATTGGGTGGCTAAAAATAGATTTAGTGTTACGTATACAGTAGTGCCTCGCAAGACGAAATTAATTCGTTCCGCGAGTCTTTTCGTCTTGCGAGGTTTTTCGTCTTGCGAAGCACGGTCAGTCGCAACTGCACCTCTTCAAGCGGTTTTAAGAAAAAGGAAACAAACTTGCAAGACGTTTTCGTCTTGCGAAGCAAGCCCATAGGGAAAATCGTCTTGCGAAGCAACTCAAAAAACGAAAAACTCTTTCGTCTTGCGAGGCATTCGTCTTGCGAGGCATTCGTCTTGCGAGGTACCACTGTACCGACCAGAAGTAAGATTTTATTAAACTAAAAAATATATTAATGTAGTCTTGTATTCATATAAGGGCCAGAATGCCCAAAGAAAAATATATAGTCATCTACCTGTAAAATATTGCTTCTGTTATTTATGTCTGTTACTTTATTCTCTTTTTGAGCAGTATATATTCTGTTTTATATTCAAGTTTTGTATGTGTGTATTTTATATTCTTAATTGTGAGGGTTTGAAACAGGAAATAGATTTTTGGCAACACTGCCATTTTCTCAGTGGATATTTTCCCAGAAAAAAATGTTTTGTTTTTTAAAGATTGGTCCAGTCATTATATGAAATGACATAATTATTTTTATGTAATTCATATTGTTTGTTAGTTACTTTGATCCTGAGATGATATGTAGGCTTTTTTCCAGCTATATGCAAATCTTTCTTTTGCCCCCTTTCAAATTTTGGTTATATTAATACCGAATCTTTCTATTTTATCTTAATTGACTTTATATCCAATTAATGGTCTATAATCTGCTATCAGCTTTTCTACTTCTGACAAAGTCTGAATTAGATTTGTCATTGATGTATAGTTATGTTTTATCATTGTTTAATTTCATGCCTTTTATCTTTCACCTTCTTTTATTTTTATGTCGGTTCCAAAGCTAAATCAAATAATAGTGCTGTCAGAGAACACATTTGCCTTATGCTTTTAGTTAATTTCAAAATGGATAATGACATATCACTTATGCAAATTTAAGCTTATTACTTTGTTTAAGACCCAGCTTCTGTACTTGATTCCAAAATTAAACAATATAAGGGTCTCAAATAGAAAAGGCCATTCTAGCTTATCAAAGGCCTTTTCAGCATCTACATTTTTATTCTATTCTATTCTATTCTGTAATAAATGTGGAAGAAATGATTCCTTCTACTCTTTGGTCCATTATGTGTGATGAAAGAATGTTGAATATTCTACAGAGCTGCCTAACAAGAGGCTCAACAATAATGCTGTATGTGAAAAGAATTTAACCTGTATAATTTTGGGTTGTAACCAGGCATAGCAAAATCATGCATTAAATATGTTAAAATTTAAAATTAATATAGCTTGGGTTCCATCTGCAGTGGCTACCTGCTATGTTTAATTACCAGAAATGCACTGCCTAGGCCTATAGATATATAAAATATGTAGTCCTGGTCTCACTGGGACTGTAGGGATTATAGCTGTAGTAGTTCCACTGAAATTAATCACCCTAAATTAGTCAGGTCCATTAATTTCATTGTGTCTGCTCTGAGTATGACCAACATTGGATGCAACCCAGGATATATAAAACCTATAGGGTTTTCTCTAGGCTGCGGCATTGTATTTTGGATAACTAAGTTTGATTGGTGGTCCCTTGCACCATGTCATCAGCATACTGTAGTAATTAGTGGTTTAAAATCTTTATCTTTTCATTCTAAATTGGTCATTATAATCTATCAATAACCCTGAAAAAAGACTTTGTGTAATTCTTATTGGAAAGGTTTTTATATGCAGATTAAAAAGCAGAAGATAGAATACAACCTATTCTGGTACCTGTCCAAATAAAATATTTCAAAACATGTATCAGCATCACTGTTAAACAGTGGTTTGCTATATATTAATGTAGTCCGGGGGGGATTCACACTATTTCCAAAGTTTCTCAGAAATTCTTACTCAATTCTGTTGAAGGCTGCAGATAGGACACATTTAGAAAGATCAGAGCTTTTTGTTTGATAGTATTGGTGTTTTGCATTTTTAAAACTTTGTTGTATCTGCTTATAATAAAGGAGTGTTGGGAATGCAGGGGGGGAATGAGTAAATACCGTATTTTTTGCTCTATGACTCACTTTTTCCCTCCTAAAAAGTAAGGGGAAATGTGTGTGCATCTTATGGAGCGAATGCAGGCTGTGCAGCTATCCCAGAAGCCAAAACAGCAAGAGGAACTGCTGCTTTCACTGTGCAGCGATCCCTCTTGCTATTTTGGCTTCTGAGATTCAGAATATTTTATTTCTTGTTTTCCTCCTCCAAAAACTAGGTGCATCTTGTGGACTGGTGCGTCTTATAGAGCAAAAAATACGGTATCCACTTCGAAATATAGCACTGTCAGTTTTAAGGCATGAATCCATTTGCTGTTTCTGCAAGAGTAAGGAGTGATAACCAGCTGTGTCCAGTTCCCAGAAGAAGGGACTTCTGCTTTCATAACTGGGCTTCTACGTCCTCTCTTCAGCTCCCTGCACATCCCCAAAATTTGCTCTGGAGAGTTGGCAGAGATTTGAAGCCAATTGAGAGGAAGGAAATGTTTGTGTGAGTGAAAGTTTGTGCACACAAAATTGACTTTCATCTGTAGATATAAGTTTCATTAGCCCTATCAATAGTACAGACATTCAGTTTTGGGATGCATATTTGCCACCTCTTCAAGGTGTGTGTTGGTGTATGTCTATATGTGTGCACAAGGAGAAGGTTTTTTGTTCTGATTTTAAATGAGCGATAATCTCAGGAAAATCTTGAGATTCATACTGTTTCCGTAATGGATGTTATATCATTTCTAAGTGGATTAATGTCCAGTTGATAGTCTTAAACTGTACTCTCATTTTCCTTAACTGTAATGAAGTTAGTTTTTCTCTTTAAATTTTATTCAATATAGGTATTAGTGATAGAACAAAAAAATGAAGATGGAACATGGCCAAGGGGTCCTTCAGCTCCAAAGTAAGTGATTAAAACAAATCAGTGCTTCCCACAACGTGGCTTATTGGATTTGCTTCTGTACCCCAAAATATTTTCAACGTAGTTTTGGAAACAGTACATTCATGTTAGTAATATATGCCTTTCCTTGGAAGAACAAGAATTATATTCCACAGGTTTATGTGGCTGGTAACTGTTCAGATGTTATTAAAGAGCATGTATTTCTGTAGACCTGTGGTTAAGTCATTATTGCAATATTAGGAATCTGGGCTAAATATGAATAGATTCTTTTATATGGGAAAGATGTCAAAACTACTAATCATTGCGTACGTTATTTTCCTTGTGACCTTTTTTTTTAAATACTATGATTATTGATTGTCTTCCGTCTTCTGTCTTCTGTCTTCATTGTATTACAATAATAGGATTGAATAAGACCAATCCTGTGACTTATTGTATTTCTTGGTCACATTCTATGTCCATGGGCATACAAAGCAATGTACAGAAAAAGCCATAACATATTAAATTATGATATACAGAATATAGTTAAGGAGGAGGCTGGGGAAGGTCACTTTAGGAAGCATATTCCTAAATGGGTTATTATCAATTTCTCCCAAGGGTGCCTGGAATTGGCCACCATCACCACTTGACATTATTTATTTTTAAAAATGGTATGTTAGAAACAGGTCCATTTTGTACATCTGATAGGTCTAAATAAATATGTGGCTTTAAAAGCCCAGATTTCACTCCACAGTATGAATGGAAGGGCATTTCTTGAAGTTCAATATCTACTTGTATATTTTGAGTTTCGTTTCATTATTTACTTATTATTTAAATAGAATGTTAATATCCTAAAATCTTTAGTGTTCTAAAATACATTGTTTAGAAAAGAGAAACAATAAGCCCTTTTGCTCCAAACAGTACATCTTAGTAGAGTACTAAAATATGCTTTGAAATATTTCATATAGCAGCTTCAAATAATTTTCATAAGGGTAAATGTAGCAAAAAGAACAAACACCCCCGTTTCCTAATGAAATACTTCAAAACCTACCTATATTGCCATGTGATCCTGCTAAAGGCAAAAGGGAGAAAATGAGAAGAAAATTCAAAAGATGTTGAAGGAGGCGTGGGAGAAGAGAGAGAGTGGAACAGTTTCCTTTTCTATAGAAATGCTGTAAATATAAACTGAAATGCAGAAGCTGATTCTACATACTGTATCTAGATACAGATTAATAGATAGCAGTTGTATAAGCATGAAGATGTGTGGGAATAATTGCTAAAATTGAGCAAGTTTCCAAATTCAGCAGAATATGCAGCCAAGCAAACTTTGGATGCTTAAATACCTTCCCTAAGTGATAGAAAGCAATCAGACTGCTTTTAAGATTGAATGGTTATAGGTGAAGTGCCTCTACAAAATAATGTTTAATATCTCTAAGAATTTACCATTTAATATTTGCACTTTCAAACATCCTTCAAAACTTGAATCTTTATACCGAATGTTATATATTTGGTTTTGGTATTGAAATACACTTGGAGAAGGTTACAGTAGCCCGCTACTATGCCGTGTGCTGAATTATTCATTTGTATATTCAGATTTTAACTTCACCTTTAAGACAGTGTTCATCTGGGCGTGATGTGCAGTATACCCATTCTAATCTAAGGGAAATTGCACCCTAGAACCGATGGCCTTCCAGATGGTGTTGGACTCCCATTGACCCCAACCAGCACAGCGAATGCTCTGGAATGCTGAAAACTGGAGTACAACACATCTTGAAAGGGGCCACATCTGGGCGTGATGTGTACCTGCACTGTGCAGTATACCCATTCTGAGATCATGCCATCAGCGCAAGCCTTTTGGCTTGCAAGATGGATCGATCTTACATCCCCAGTGTGCTGTTGTGGGATTTCCCCTGACAGACACATATTTGTGGGGTAGGGAGAGAGGCAAAAAGCCCAGTTGTGCTAGCCGAAGTCCTTGTGCTAGCTTCCACTAGTAGGGACTCATTAGTTGAATCTGGCCCTTAAGGCACATTATTGAGCCATCCTACTGAAGGTTAGCAGGTTTGAATCTGGGTTTGGTCAAACAGGAGTTCCATGCACATTGACTTGAATTCCATTGTGGGAAAAGGTGGGATATGAATGTATTAAGTAATAATAAATAATATGTCAGCACATCAAAGAGAAGCTATTGGGCCTTGCTTCAACATGTTAGTTTTTTAGGTGCTAATATTTCATTGTGCTGCTGCTTTGTTACAGGCAGTTCCTTACCTAGATGCTAGACTTAAACATATTAAATCAACTTTTGTCTGCATTCTTCAGATACTTCAATAAGTCACATCACTGATGAAAGTCATTTTAGCTCTCTTTCCATGTTGATAATTCATCTTAATACATGCCAAGTGCTTGGGTGTTCATATATTCTTGTTTCGCTATACTTTTTACGTTATAGGCATGGAATTGTTTGTTACTTTTACATTTTGTTTAGCTCATAATTGAAGGTTTAGATATTTGACTAGTAGTAGAAGTAATGGCTTGTAATAAATTATTTACACTTTATTCCACCCAGTATGAGATTCCATAGTCACTTTGGTTTACATTGAGGTCCTCCATTGCTATTAGAAAACAGATAAACAGAGGACTCTCAAAGAATAATATTAATTGTGAAATGAAAAACTTCTTCAGAAATATATTTAAGCAGCAATTAATCAAAGCAAAACAAGAATTTAAAGTTTTTATTTTCAAAAGTATCCTGATTAAAAGTTTTTAGTCACATGAATATTTACTTTATTAAATTAAACATTTTCATGAAGTCATGGAGGCTGCATACACTCTTGAATGTGATTTATAATACATATACCATATTACTCTCTGCAAATTTTAGTTTTACTGTTAATTGTTGTTATATTGACGACAAAGTCAAGAATCCTCCAATCTCTTTGAAATCAATAGGAGTTCAAACACAACTGGTTTAGTTGGTCATTATTTTTTCTGACAATGGGTATGCCAGGTGTACTCATATCTTTATATCTAAGCAGTCTCATGTAGCCAAATGCTTTTCTTAAACACTTTGCTCCAGGGCCATTTAGCTAACTCTTCTAAGAATGGGATAGGTAGCTTGGGGTAGAACATATTCTTCTTTGCACATAGAATATTCTAGGTTCAATCTCTGACATTTCCACATATAGCTAGGAAAGGATCTGTCTGGAAACCAGATCTAATCAGTCCACGCAATGATACGCTATGTGGACCATTGTCATGACTCAGTTTAAGGCAGATTCCTATGTTTCTGTGATAATTAACAATATTCAAATTAGCTTCTCCTAATCTTGAATATTTGGACTGTTGAAGTCAGTAACTCTTGGATCCAATTTTCATTTTCCAACCTTCCACATGGAAGGCTGTTAGAAGCTCTTTCCTCACGTCAGGAACGACTCCATACCAATCTGTATATTTTTCAAACTGCTTACCGCACTATTTAATTATATTGCATGGGTAGTCCCAGGACGGCATGTTCCTCACAGTCTTTAACCAGGCATATGCATGTAGCACGTGGCTTGTAAATGTTACTCCTTTTTGTAATTCTATGTCAAAGCTAAAAGCTGTGCTCAAGACCACCACACTCACCCACCCTGGAACGGTGTCTCCTCATGTGTTGGATTTAATGTAAAAATTGGCTGAGACTGTCATGAAGGAATCGTTCATTATGAAACCTTACCAGTATTTGGTTATGTCTCATTTAGCAGGACTGTAAAAAATACTGAAGTTTATTATAGGCCAGAACACTTTAGTGCACTTCATTCTACGGCATGCTGTGTTTGCTTTCTTTTTTGTGCATTTAGCAATTGCTGAGGACAACAGATTCTAACTGACAATTTCTCCTGTTGGCATGGTTTCTCTTAAGTTCTAGCATCTGGTGACTAAATGTGAGCAAATTAGCTTGGTAGACTAAGATGAGATGATTCAGTTTTGACATGGGGTGTGATCCAAAATCCTCTGTATACAATGACACTTCTTTTATGAAAGAAAGTCATAAAGTCACCCAAGTATTATTCATCTTATGTGTCTCTTAATGTTTGTGGTACATTTTCTTGTTAGCGGAATATGCTGTGTATGCCATAAGACCCATTCAGGCGTGGCTACGATTCTTTATATTGGGATCCTTTAATTGACTTTAATATATTTAAATCTTGCAGAAGCAAGCTTCCATGTCTGTATACCTAATTTTGTCCTCAGTTTCTTCTTTGTTTTAATATACAGACAAGGAATCTTGCTTCTGCGAACGTAGTGCCTCTAGATGGATTGGAGGTCATAGAGATGTATTTGACCAGCAAATTCCTAATATACTGCTTTCAGTAGTAGGGTAATAGTAGTGTGGTTCTTCTATACAAAAAATAGTAAAAAAAAAAAAAAAAGACAAAACACATTTCTTTAAGGCAGCTGTGTCTCAGTGTCCTATTTTTAATGTGAAGAAAGCTATCGGCAGATATTTTAATAACTCTGGAATTAACCCCTTGGAATGAATCCTAACTCCTAGACCGGATGCACCAACAATGGAAGTGAATAAAAGATTCCTTCTTCTGATTTTGCGATAGCTGACACTGTAAAACTGTGGGTTACCTTGACCATGTACAGTTTTGTGGGTCGCCTCAAAGATCCAAGAGTTGCCAAACTAATTGTGTGAGTTTAGCTATTCTCAGCTAAAACAATGTAGAATATTTCCATGCTGAGGTACGGTTGTTTAACCATCCCCGAATAACCGCACATTTCTGATTAAAATAACCCCATGTGCAGGCTGGGGACATTTGAGCATTGCAAACTACTTTTCAAACTGCATGACATTTTAGAAGCAGATTGAGTCAGCATGGGTATCAGCTGTTCAAAAAGGTTGCTTGATCCCATACAAAACACCCCTTTGTATCCTCCTCATGATTTGTGATTAGAATGTTAATTCAATGTTGATGAACTAATCTGATAAATTATTGTAAGTGGGTTATAATTTCTGTATTACCTCGCTTGCTCACTCCCCACTCCCCGGCATGCACATAATTTTAATATATGCTTCTCTATTATTGTCAGTTCATTTTATGGTGTGTAATTATTATTTAGGGGACCACAGCACATCATTACTATGCTTGTTTTTCTCCAAAGCTTTGTACTGCTCATTACCTTACCTTTTCTTTACGCTCGGAAGGGATTATTGCTTCTTATGTCGAAGTATTGTGAAGATTAGGAATATATTTGAAACATAGCTGCTAAGTTGACTTTGAAGATGGAATTGATCGGAACATGGAAAAATAAAATCCCACTCCATACCAAGATATTGAAGGATTGTACTTTCACATTAATAATAATAATAAATACCCCGCCCAACACATATGGCCTCTGACACATACAAAAACGTAATGAAACATCAATCAGTAACAATCTGATCCAATATAAAAAGTCACAATAACTTTAAAATAAACAACATATATACCAAATAAAGCAACATTCAACTATCCATCAGAATCTAATTGTAAACAGTAAAATTAAACATTAGCAAATAATAATTAAACAGTTTACACTTATCAACCACAATAAAGAATTACCAATCTATAAGCAATAAAAATGACAGCAAACCACAATGCATAAAATACCACAAAACATACAAAACCATGTAGAAGGATCAAACTGAGAAACAAGGACACACAACTTGTAAAACGCCATTGATGATGAAGAACAGAAAGTCTCTCTCCCCTCACACTTCTTCCTCTCTTATGAAGGCTTCTAGGGCTTGAGGGTGGGCAAAGGCAAGAGGGAAATGCCATTGCCTGATGACCAACAGAAAGGCTCTTTGTCTGTTCTGGATTGGGATTCTGAAGCCAATGAAACCATTTAAGCAGTCTTGATAAGTGTGTTAAGGTAGAGAAAGTGCTTATATGTCCACTCCTCTGATTTAGTTAACTCACCTGAATTAGTTAAACTAAATCCTATGTGTAAGTTGGTTCCTCCTGTTGTGTAAGACCAGTTTCATTGTGGTGTGGTTTGTTATAGCCGTTCATGTGGCTTTAACAGAAGTTCACAGAACGCTGCTATACCAATTCATTTTTGTAACCCCTTGTAAAATAAGTACTCGGCATTAAGTCGTGATGCACACAAACTTTCACTTGCCAGCTTAAAATAGGTGGCCAAAAAAAAATGCACCCAATGAATTTCAGGGGTAATCTTTTGTAGGTGTGATTTGCCAGATGTCAGTCTTACATTTACTATCTATGTGTGACCCTCTTCCCCCAAATGCAATTATTATTTTTAAGAAATACAGATGAGACTTCTTGTCAAGGCTACAACATTATAGAGGCTTCAGACGAGGACTGCTACAAAATGTTGCAGTTTATATTCCACCACTGAGTATTCCATCCAGCCGTAGCCGCCTCAGAACTCTAATGGCTCAAGCGTGCCTTTCCGCGAAGATTTATTAAAAATTTCTTCCAATAATAAACTTGCATACTTCTGCAAACATATGCAGAAGCTACTATTTTATTTTGGAGTGGTCCTGATTTGCTTCCTTAATTGTAGGCATGATGGAGGGAACTAGTAGGACAATGTTACGCTGTTCCCAAAACCTCTGAGAGGGAATAGTCTTGCTCAGAACTTCATTAAGTCTGGAATGGAGGCATGTTTAGGCCTCTTTGTAAGGTTGGGTGAAGAAAGGTAGGCAACTTTAGAAGTGATTAAAGGATTAAGGACTCCTTTTCTCTTCCCGTCTTTCCCTGGAGTGCTAGGTAGTGTCGGAGGGCTGCCAGCCCCAAACCTAAGAATTTGCTAGCTTTTTAGTTAGGCAGTTGAGGATGGGAATATATGCAGATTTTCCTTTTTTTCCTTCTTATTTTTCAGTGAACAAGAGCATTCCATAGCTTAAAACTGCTCGATACATTCTCACAGTCTGCCTACCTTTATTTTCAATACACCCTTCCTTTGGTGGAATCTATACACATATAAAAACCGTTCTGAAAATGCTTCTTTTTTTTTTAAGCGGTTTTGAAATTTCATTGAATTTCCCATAAGGCTCACCATTGCCATCTAGTGTCACATTGTCTATTGCTCTTAAAGCACACTTAAAACGTGAATAGCTGAGTCCTTTCTCTCTATGCTTAACTACTATCAGGATTCTGTAAACTCGGATGGTTTTTTTATTTTATTTACAAACTTTGATACCTCTGTGTACCTAGAGAGTTCCCCAAGTATGGAGGAGTTACCATCTTATTTTCATCCCATTTTGCTTTCAAATGATAGGCCTTCAACCACCTGATTTCACTCTTCAATGGAGTGGTTAGTGGTAATAGACATTACTGGCTAAAAACAAACTTAGAACAGAAGAGCCTTTTTATGAGTGTTTAAAGAAAGGATCAGAATGTGGCTGTTCGCTGGATGTAACATTCTAAACTCTCTTGATGAGTGATTATACTTTATTGATAGAGGCACTTTGATAAGTTGGTGCTATTTATCTTTAACCTCTTTCAGAATGGGTGTTTCCACGATATGGTAGTATTTTTACTTAGTTCAAAATGATTGATAACATTTTGAATACTGGATACTAATATGTATAAAGTTTAAATCTTCTCATTGAAGGTGGCCTTTGTTCTAATTATCAGTGTTGATGTCATGCTTGGTGTGTTTTCATTGTGGATCATGGAGGGGAAACTGTGCATTGACATAGGCCAGACGTAATTATTTTAACTAGGTAGCATATTAGGTTAGTTGATAACATTATGTTCCAAAGGAGCTGTTGTGCTCTGTTTGGGTTATACTATTTTGATGGAGCAGATTGTAGCATTTTACTTTTAAAAAGGGTGAATCATAGAGTTGGAATATTGAGGTATGTATAACCATCCTTTTGTGAACCTGTAGTCTTCTGTCTGACTTCGTTGCATGAAATGATGTTATATGTTTAGATCTTTCCCAACCATCGTTGGAGTTTATTTGAAATTGGTGCACTTTTGGCTTGGCTTCCTTGGTTAATAGTACTAAAATGCAGCTTTGTAGTATAAATTTTCATAGTCAGTGTTTTTTTCAAATAAAATAACAAATCAAGACTTCAGCATTTCTTATATAGATAGCTGAATATGAAATACTGTTTTGACAATGCTTTTTTAGTGTAGTGATGGTCATAAGTTGGCTTAAAATAGTGAATTGAACTGGTGCTTTAAGGTGCTGTTAAACTTGCTTTCAGAGTGCTTATTGTTAATGTACTGTTGCACTTTCACAACTAATTATTAAAAGCGTCATAAAATAGTGACTCTTGCCATTAGGGAGAAGATGCATTTCATTTGTGACGCAATTAACTTGTGATTTTTGGTAAAAGTATATCTTTGCCAAATGTTAATTGTGGCTTTGGCTGTTTTAATTCCTGTTTTTGTGTTTTTGTTTTTGAGATAACTGTGAAGAGTTACAAGTGAAATGTTTTTTTTAAATGTTTTGAGGTTGGACAACTTTCCTTGGCTGTTTGTTGCTCTGATCATGAAAACCTTATTTTTCATACTTATTTACATACATTGTTCATCTGTTAGCTTTTCCTTTTTTTTTCATTATTAATTTTGCAGTCTCAGCATTTTTATCTAATTTAACATTTTCATATTTTTAAAGGTCCCCAGGTGCATCCAATTTTTCAACTTTACCAAAGATCTCTCCATCTCTATCAAATAATTATAACAACATCAACAACAGAAAGTAAGCGACACATCTTAAGAACTTTTAATATTAATCATCCAAGTATAATTTCAAGGCAAAACTGTTTTAATTCTAGATAAATAACTTGGATGGACTGTATTGCTGTGGAACTGCAGTGATGCCAAGTCTTAAAGGTCACCAGTACCCCAAGGTGTTGAGAGAGAAACTAACAGAAGAAGATCGTTTCTGCTTTACTTTTTCTTCAGAACCTTGATACTGCATAATCACCCTGATACTATACAGCACCACATTCTGATTTGAAACCATTGCATTAAAAAAAGACTTCAGCAAAAATGGCATGCATGGAACAAAAGTCACATAACATTGCTCAGGCTTTTCAAATCTTGGGGCTTGGCATTCAGATTTTTGTAATAAATAAAAAAATTTAAAATTGTCCAGTAGCACCTTTCTAAGGTGTTACTGGATAATTTTTAATTTTTTAAATTTATTTCGACTGCGTCAGACCAGCACGGCTACCTACCTGAATGTAGAGATTTTTGTGACCACGGGAAGTTTTGGGATTATATGTTACAGCAAGTAAAACCTCAGCAAATTACATTCTGGATCCATTTTGTTATAAAGACATAATTCTATATGTTTCCCTAACAAATATTTAATATGCTAAACCTGTTTTTAAAAACTTGGGTTAACTCATCAAACTAGCCCTCTTAATTCAAAACACACATCCTGCAGATGCATTGCATTTTCTGCCATCCACTACAAATAGGAAAGTGTCTATTAAATAGTTCACATAGAAGCTTCCTCGTAGAAATACTGGAAAAATAACGGAAGCTACAAATCCAACTTTTCCTTTCAGTCTAAACATCTCAGTTTGTGGCTATGAATCGAATGTGAAAATGTTTAAGTATTTAAAAGCAAGATAATTTCTAAATATTTTATACAATATCTTCCAGTTAAATACTGCATTTATGAGAAGGGAGTTTTCGTAAGGGGTGAAGTGGCTTCCGCTAATTGTGAGTAGCCCCAACTCTCTCAGTTAAAGAAATGCATGTATTTAACTGCAGTCTATTGTAGTTTGTTTGTGTGTCTATAGTAAGTACAGAAAAGTTTTCTTTTTGGTGTGTATAAACAACCTAACCACAGCCTAAACTGATCTTATCCTTTTATTAGAATACTGATAGCCTATGTTAAATGAAAAAGCATATCATAATCTCTGAAGCCATGGGACAGTGGCCGCCTGCTTTAAATCTCATTTTAAAGTGGAAACTAAAAATTTTCAGAATCAACAGAAGTGCCCTGGGCTTATATTAAAAAGGGCAGCTACACTTCCATTTCATGGAACTGTCCAGCAACTGGCAGGCAGGTACTTTTTATATTTTTGAAGTTCAAAGATGAAAATGCACTTTTAGAAGGAAAGGTTATAGGATGTGCTTTTTTTAATTCAGCATACGTGAGGTTTAATTTCTAAATCTCAGGGCCTATTTGCCTAGCCTTAGGGAAATACCTTACATGTTACTGTAACTCAACATTTTAGTTTAAACAAGGGCTGGGGAAAACTTACGTTGCTAGCTACCTTGGGTTCATTGTAGGAAGGCAGGTATGAATGTTTTATTTACTTGTTCCTTAAAATATTTCTAATCCACCCTATATCAAGTGATCTTGGAGTAGGATATGTATATAAAGCAAGCGTGACTAGCCTGTGGCTCTCTAGATGGTGTTAGAATCCAACTCCCATCAGCTCTTGCCAGCATGGCTTATAGCTGAGCAGGGAGGAACTGGTTTAACTTCTTAAAGCATTTGCATGTAAACTCAGAAGTACCCTTGAATTTCTTTTTTCTTTTTCTGGTCTTAAGTTCCTTATGTTATGTTGAAAATCTTCTGACTTTAGAAGCAGCTTTTTGGATTTGCTTGAATAAGTGGTGGGCTGCTGACCAGTCCTGTTTTGGATGAAAACACTGCCACGTTAATCCTCTGAGTAGCCCATTAGTAAGTGTTGGTTTCCCCCCCTGGATTTGTCCCTTTTCAAAAAAATGGGGAATATTATTTAGGTTAGATTCCTGTACCAAGTTATTTGGGAGTAAGAACCTCTGAATGCGCTGGGTCTTACTTCTGAGTAAGAATGTCTAGAATTACAATGTTAAGAAATTGTGATTATCCTACTCCATTAAGCTCTAGTCTTGAACATACTTGAATGCATTTTACTAAGCTCAATACGTGCATTTAATTGTAAGCCTGGGAATAGAAATCGTGTTTCCCATTAAAAAAAGCTGGTTAACAGTAGGATATATGTAGTTTGACTCTACATTTAGAATGTTACTTATTTCTAATATTGACTCCAAAATACATACTGCATGACATCTTTTGAAAGGGGGTGAACTTTTATGTCATTACTTCTCACCCTAGTAAATTAATCTCTTATTTTAGAGCACTGTCTTCTGTATCTGTGGACTAGCTAAATATTTAAAATATAACTGATATCTCTTGCCCATAGGACATTGATTTTCCTGGCCAGGAGTTGGAGTGCACATATTTTTTAAAAATATTTTCTTTCAAGTGTCTGCTCATTTAAGATCATGCCTCCAAATACATAAATAAATAAATAACTTCAGAAATCAAAAGTGAAGAAATATGTTTGTTAAAATATGTTAGCTAATTATTAAAGTAGGCAGACAGCTCCTGCATTTATAAATTTATTTTGTAGCCTAACGTATTCAATAAAATTATATCCTATAAATATTCATTTTCACAAATCCACATAAAAGGGGAAGAAAACTGCAATGCATGCAACATCATTCATTGACAGAGGCTACAGCTCATTTGTCTATCCATTCTTTTATTGCCAAAGAATCTATAACCTTCTGACACCGTTGTAAATCTATTTTGTTTGAGCAACTCAGTTATCACAAGCTTGCACTCTTCCAAATTCTATCTATTGCTTATAACTTTCGTGAGTCATGGGTACGTTTAATCATTACCTACCATCTTTAACATGGATCTCACAGGATAATGCAATTGATAGGAGAACTTCATAGTAATATGAGGCATTTGGGGCAGAGGTGATCTGTGAAAAGAAAGAAGAGCATCTGCCTAAACTTTATTGTCCATTCCCATATTTCTTAACACTGGGTTGTATCCCACTAAGTCCTACTCAGAATCAACGTATTGAAATGAATAGACTTAAATTAGTCATGCCCATTAGTTTCGGTGGGTCTTCTCTAAGAATGACTAATGTTGTGTAAAACCCAAAGGGTGGGATTCACCTAACCAGGCCCATCTGTGGAAGCCGAGGCCAGAACTTCTGCATGCATATTGGGGCTTCTGTTGCCCCGGGTACCCCCTGAAATGGGCTTAAGGGGGTCAGGAGAATCCCCAGAACAGAACAGCTGAAATGGATTGCACAACTGGAACAATTGGAAGAGTGAAATGTTGAATTCCACCCATAACGTAGAAAGGAATTGGGGAAAGTAGCTGCTATTTCCAGGGACTTGAACAAGAGCCCGCCCCCGTCCCCGCTTCTCTAGCAGAATATTTTTTTCTATTCATGGTTGTACAGAAGTGATAGGTTTTACAAACATTTACATTCTATTGTGTTACAATTGCTATCAGCGTTAAAACATATCTTCCCTTACATTAGTTTGATTTCTGCTTATGTATTGGGAAGAAATCAGGACCACTTCCGTTAGCTTGATTTCGCAGGAATGCATCTGCAGTGCTTTGCACTCAAGATTATGGACATACCTTAAAACTGGTGTGACCTTTCAGTGTTATGGCTTTGAGCATCTTAGTGACTTAGCAAGCATTCTTCCTTAAGCCTGGTCACGTGATTCTGTAACGTATCTCATTGAAATTCAGATTCTCCAGGCTGAAATACGGGTAAGGCAGCTAAGGGTAATGCATGTAGGGATTTCATGCATGCCACCTCATGTTTAAACTTGCCCATGCTGGCCCTTTCATATGTATTATTACATCATTGTGGTATGCTAATGGTACCTATGAACTGACCATTGCATGTGGTAAGTTCACTTAGACATAATGGACTACACATGGATCATTGGATAAGCACTTTACCAAGTTTTGTTTCTTTGTGATGGTTGGTGTTAGCTAAAGTGCTTTCCTAGGAAACACAGTGTGCTGAATGAAACTGTTACAAAGTGATATTCTAATATACAGATTAAAACAAATAAAACTAAAAGCCCTCTTCTAGTTTCGCCCCTTTCAGACTGGACCCAGAAAGCCTCTAAGATGGCATATATTGAGGTGGGATTAGACTGTTTCAGCTTTGGATAGATAATAAAATAAAATAGCAGCAGAGTGAATTTATTCATTTGAAGACAGTTCTGCATCTTGTGTGTGCTCTAGCGCATACATATATACTTTCCACCTGTGCAAGGACACCCCTGTTATTTTCGGATCCACATCTTGCATATTCATCCTACAGGCTACATGGCTGGAATTCAATGTGCATATGTTACATTAGTATCATTGGCACATCAGTGAAACATAGCTGAATTGATAGACATGTATGCAAACAAAATCGTGGTAGTTCCTGAATAAGCTGGTGCTTCATTGTGATATTTTTGCCCTTTCATTTCTCTTAAGTATGCTTATTTTAGACCTCCTTAAGTACATTACCCTTCAATTAGCAAGTATGTTTCCTGTTAGGGGTCTGTTCTATGCAGGCAAAGAAGGCTATAATAATGCGAGTTAAAATGCATTACTAAAAGGCATTGTACACATTCTTTGTCACTCCAGGCTGCCTTCCGCAGTCTGCTGGCTCATTCTGTCCTAGTGGCGAATCCAAAAATAGATCCTCATTGCATTGGGCCAGTGGTGGCCTTGGATATCTCAACTTCTACCTGTAACTGAAATATAATTTTGCTATTCCATTTTTTCTTGTTTATTTCTAACGGTAGCAAAATGTAAAAGAAATATGCTCTATATTGTTGCTGTTCATGCCTAAAGTCTGAATGTGTTAAATTTGTTTGAAAAATGAATAACTAAGTGAGCTGTGGATCTGTTCTTGTTGTTCAAGGGTAGAAAGAGAGCAAAGGTAGCAGCCTGTACAGTAGTACCTTGGTTCCCGAACTTAATCCATTCCAGGAGTCTGTTCAACTCCCAAAACCGCTTGAAAACCAAGGCGCAGCTTCTGATTGGCTGCAGGAGCTTTCTGCACTCAAGCAGAAGTTGCATTGGATGTTCAGCTTCCCAAAAACTTTCGCAAACCAGAACACTTACTTCCGGGTTTGTGGCATTCAGGAGCTGATTTGTTTGACAACTAACCCGTTCGGGAACCAAGGTATAAGGATTGTGATGTCCCGTCCCGTCCCCCCGCCAGAGGTTAAGTGGTGGAAGAGCTTAAGGGCCTTTTCTGAGTTTCAAGTACAGAATTGACATTCTTCAGCTATACATACAGTACTTACTTAATCTAGACAGCCATTTATTTGTATTTTACTGTGTAAATGTACAATTATACATATACATCGTAGCTACAGATAATGCAATTACATTGTGAACTGTTCTGTTTTCTTCCAGTGTGAAAAACTCAAATTATTGCCTCCCCTCATACACTGCTTATAAGAATTATGACTACTCAGAGCCAGGAAGGCACAATGAACAGCCTGGCCTCTGTGGCCTAAGTAACTTGGGAAATACATGTTTCATGAACTCGGCAATTCAGGTAGATGTTTCAGTGTGCTTATTAGGTTGGAAAGGGTTTTTAAATGATAAAAAAGAGTTGCTGGTAGAATAATATCAGAAACCCATAGTTGAATTTATATAGGTAAATGCCATGTTTCCAATTCTATTGTTGTGCATTCTTTAAACCCTTTTATACAGAATGGCTATTGGCAGACAAAAACATAGCTGGAATCCTGCTAAATTTATTTAGTTATATGAGCAATGATAAACTATAGGCTTTGGAAAACCAGTCGCCTCGTTAAGCTTACATAATACTTTTGTAGTGCTATGTGACGAGAGTGAAAAAGAAATGGGGACTTGATAGGAAACCATAAAAACCGAGGTTGGAATTAAATGGCTAGGCCTGTCTTGTATACATAGTATTTCATTTACATTTGTTTACAGTGCCTGAGCAACACCCCTCCACTCACAGAATACTTCCTCAATGATAAGTATCAAGAAGAGCTGAATTTTGACAATCCTTTAGGAATGCGGGGTGAAATTGCAAAATCTTATGCAGAACTCATTAAACAGATGTGGTCAGGAAAATACAGTTATGTCACTCCAAGAGCATTTAAGGTAAGAAGTAGGTCCTGGTATGTTCAGATTTGTGTTTATAGATGGTATATGACTTTGCAATAGAGTGAGACTGTTAAAAAGTGGAAATGTATTAATTGAATGTTTTCTTTATTATTATTTTTTAAATGAATCAATGGACACTGAAATACATTTAAAATGTTTTAATTCTGTTGTTGCTCTCGTGTCTTTCTCTAGACACTTATATCTAGCCATAATAATTTCTGTTCTATCTGTAGCTCAGATGGTAGAGATGAGACTCTTAATCTCAGAGGGGAAATAATTCCTATAGTCAACAGCAATCCCCTTTCCTTGCCCCCAAGTCCTACTGCACACTACTTCAATAGTGTATTTTAAGAAACTAGGCGAGAGAGAATATATTTTTACCATCTGTTCTTAAAGCTCAGTTACGTCATGTCAAGTGGCACCAGCATAGTAATCTTGTGGTGTTATCCCTAGACACAGGTAGGACGATTCGCACCACAGTTTTCTGGATATCAGCAACAAGATTGCCAAGAACTTCTAGCCTTTCTTCTTGACGGCCTACATGAAGACTTGAATCGTATTAGGAAAAAGCCTTATATTCAATTAAAAGATGCTGATGGTAGGCCTGATAAGGTAAATGTTGATTTCATTGCAATATATTTAGAATATTAATCCAAAAGTATATAAAAATATATTGTCAACCCATAAGCAGCTGAAATTTGGAATAGAACTCAAAGAGGCATACAGTGGTACCTCAGGTTACATACGCTTCGGGTTACATATGCTTCAGATTAAAGACTCCGCTAACCCAGAAATAGTACCTCAGGTAAGAACTTTGCTTCAGGATGAGAACAGAAATCGTGCTCCGGCGGCGCGACAGCAGCAGGAGACCCCATTAGGTAAAGTGGTGCTTCAGGTTAAGAACAGTTTCAGGTTAAGAACGGACCTCCGGAATGAATTGAGTACTTAACCCGAGGTACCACTGTACTATATTGCTGTCACCAAACTCAGACAATTACTTAAACTCTCAAAGGTAATTAAAATGAACTAATGAAACTGAAGCAGAATGTGTATACTATTGATTTTTCAAAAAAGGCAGTTGCCGCTTTTCACAGTTGTGACTTTTACTTTGTTGATAGACAAAAGCGAACCAGCTGGACATAAGTTAAGCTTTGAGTGATCTTGTTAAAGAACAAGCAAGCTGTGAACTCCACAAAGGATTGCTTGCCAGTACAGTTGTACCTTGGTTTTAGAACAGAACGTGTTCCGGAAGTCTGTCCGACTTCCAAAACATTCGGAAACCAAAGTGCAAATTCCAATTGGCTGCAGAAGTATCCTGCAGCCAATTGGAAGCCGCGCCGGATGTTTGGCTTCTGAGGCAAAGTTCACAAACTGGAACGTCTACTTCTGGGTTTGCAATGTTCGAGTTCCGAGTAGTTCGTGAACTAAGCTGTTCAAAAACCAAGGTATGACTGTAGATGAATTTAACCAAGAGAGTAGAAATTGAAACCTATAGGTTAGTGGCAGGCTGCTTAGGGGGGCATTAAGTTACAGTGGTACCTCTGTTTACAAACTTAATTCGTTCCAGAGGTCCATTCTTAACCCGAAACCGTTCTTAACCTGAGGCATGCTTTCCCTAATGGGGCCTGCTGCTGCGCCGCTGGTGCGCGATTTCCGTTCTCATCCTTAGGCAAAGTTCTCAACCTGAGGTACTACTTCTGGGTTAGTGGAGTTTGTAACCCGAAGCGTTTGTAACCCAAAGCGTTTGTAACCCGAGGTACCACTGTATTTCGAAAGGGCTAATTCCATTTAAAATATTTGGTATTTTTATTCCTGTAACATAAATCTTAGCCAAGGCTCTAGTTTCCACTGATACTTGAAGACTTTCCTTTTAATACCTTGACATTCCTATACAGGAAATTGCTTACTTAAGCATTTGTGCCCCGCTCCCAGAGCGACTTAGAGACAAATAAAAAAGCAAGTAGACCAAGGTGCTATGGTCATGATGACTATAGAACCTCCAGAACCAAGGGCAGTATTCTTCTGAATACCAGTTGCTTGTGAATCATGAATCAGTGGTATTGTTTCGCTAGTCTCATGTCCTGTTTGGGGGCGGGGGGAGCTTTCCAAGGGTATCTGGTTGGCTACTGTGAGAACGGAATGCTAGATAAGATAGCAGTATCTCTTACATTCTTAGTAGTATTAGAGTGGCTTTAATATAGAAGAGAGACACAATCTAAGTCTGGGTTACTCTGCAGCTATTTTATTTCCTTGAGACTTTTCTGTATGAAAAACATTTGGACGTTTCTCATAATAAAAACTCCAGATAATTGGGAGGTGGTAAATGCCATATCCCAGCTTTCTGCTAACTTGAGGAAGCCCTACCATTCTTGCCTTTCGTGGTGTTTTCTAATACCCTTTGCTTGAAATAACTTGGCCCTTCTAATTCATGTGGTCCCTGTCGGTTGGTGTTAATCATTACACACCCATGCTCTGTTCAATACATTCAAGTGTTATAAAACAGTTCATGGGGCGGAAAAATACATTATTTCAAACATTTGCTTTTATTTAGGTGGTTGCTGAAGAAGCTTGGGAGAACCATTTGAAGAGAAACGATTCCATCATTGTAGATATATTCCACGGACTTTTTAAATCAACCCTAGTTTGTCCAGAATGTGCTAAGATCTCTGTAACATTTGACCCCTTTTGTTACTTGACTCTTCCACTACCCATGAAAAAAGAACGCACTTTGGAAGTTTATTTAGTTAGAATGGATCCGCTTGCCAAACCTATGCAGGTGAGAAGTATAGTATTTACCCATGTTTCATGGTCTACTAGGGAATAAATTGTAATTTGCTTCTTTCAGGTGAATTAAATATACCTGCCTTATGGAACAGTTCCATGTTCCTCATGGTAGACATGTGTACTCTGCCTGTAATATCTTGAATAGCAGGAGAGTTCATGAAGCACTTGAAAGCAACGTTTGACCAAAATTTCGTTTCCTTGCTTTTAGTGTTTAAATTGTTCTAACGTTATTCTCTAATCCCTGGCATTTTGTGTCATTTGATTTCTGTTTTGAAGTTATGTACTAATTACAGTTGCACATTACAGCAAAAAAATCTTGCAACTGATAAAGGAAATTGATATGTCTGCTTATATTATGAAAAAGAACAGAAGAAATGTAGCAGGTGTTCTGAGTCAGGCCCCTTTTGATTATTGTTGGGGCCCAATCAATTCTTGTGTTGATCGTAGTCCATGTTAGAAACTGAGATATGAAAGCTAGGAGCTACATGGCACCTTAAACCTAGGTTATGGGCGCAACAATGGAACATCTAGACACACTTTTCTTTATAACAATAATACAGAGCTGAAAATATTATGTTCATTTTTCACATGGTCTAGTCTTTCTCCTGCCCACCCCCTAATATTCTTAAGAGGGTCTTTTCTCCAGTCTTCAGAGAGGAGCTGGGAGTGGGGAGGCAGAAAGAGGTCCTCCTTTCCTTCCACTTGGCAGTTTTAATCTGAAATCTTAGGCCCAGAGCTCAGAAATGGCTTGTTCTAATGAAATTCCCTGTTGCAAAATGCGCCTAGAGCAATAGGAGTTTCAAAACACTGGTCGTAGTTGTTCGGTGTGTGTGTATCTCAAACCTGCATCGCTTGCCTACGTTAAAAAATTCTGCTGCCATAGTCACCAGATATAACCATTATAAATAGTGCAAGCTAAGTGCGTGTGTGTTTATTTTCTACATTGATGAATATCTGCTTTTGTTCATTAAATTGACTTGTTTGACATATAATTTCTCAAGGAGGCAGAATTTATAAATAGACACACA
Source organism: Podarcis filfolensis (assembly GCF_964270895.1). NCBI lineage: Eukaryota > Metazoa > Chordata > Lepidosauria > Squamata > Lacertidae > Podarcis > Podarcis filfolensis. The sequence continues at coordinate 29,386,088 of NC_139612.1, forward strand.
ATGAGGCTGGTTGCATAAACACAAGCAATAAAAAAGGGTGTGTGGGGAATCATCAGATGATCTAGTAGATGATAGCACTTGTTTATAAGTGAAATCTACAACGAAGAAAGATGGTAATGCTTTACTACAGGCCGGAAAGGAGCTGGGTGTGTTTGGAAGGCAAGAAAGAAAATGCAGGTTGGAAGATGAGAGCTTTGAGATGGGACATGGCCTGCTCCTTACATCCGAAATGCAGCGTTACAGTTGTCCCCTGCAACATGCACACAAGCTATCAGAGATTGGTGTCCTAGGCTTCTGGGTGACCCTTACCTCAGTATGTCAAAGTCAACTGAGCTCATAGGCTATGAAAATGTATTTTTAAGGGGAAATAATGTGGTGATTTATAGCAGATCAACTATCATTTCTTGCTATATGGAGACCTTAGTTGCACCAAGTGCTAGGTCACTGGAAAGGTGGAAATTATTTTGGAATCTCTGGTTTTCCACAGTAGAAAACTGAGTTTGGCTTAACCAATAATCTTCCAAAATTCGAATATTAAAAAGAAAGTAAAAATCAGCACTTGGCATTTAGCATGGATGCCTCTTAGTTTGGCTAAATATAGGTTTGCCTGCTTAATCTGTGGTTGCCCAGTAACCGATTGTTCATGAGATCCTATGAAATTTCCTCACTAGTTTGAACCATTTGGTTCTAATCAAAATTCTTTCCCTTTCCATGTGTGGAATTAGACGCTTTGAAATTTAGATATATACATAAACAACAGCTTTATTTATACTGGCAAATCTCAGCTAGATACGTTTCTTAGCGCACTTCTTCCTTCTCATAGCCAATCTTATAGTCACATCAATGTATAAAGCTGGAAGTTATCTTAAGTTGCCTTTCCGCTTTCTTATTAATGACACTGTTTGTATTTTATTTTTTAGTATAAAGTAGTAGTTCCAAAAATTGGAAATATACAGGATCTCTGCACAGCATTGTCAACTTTGTCTGGGGTGGCTGCAGATAAGGTATGATGCTCCATAGACAATTGTAGATCATGTTTAATGTTGTCTGACTTTCTAAGCAAATTCAAGTGATACGTATTTTTATTTTTTTTTAGATGATAGTTACTGATATATACAATCATAGGTTCCATAGGATATTTGCAATGGATGAAAATCTGAGTAGTATTATGGAGCGTGATGACATTTATGTGTAAGTAGAAAATGAACTTAATCTAAACAGTATTCAGTTTGTCGTGAATTTCATGTGGTTTTGTCTACTAAATGACTGCTTGGCAAAATTGTGTGATTTATGTCACTATGTTTAATTGTGTGGGTCTGTATTCTGCCTTAGATTTGAAATTGGCATCAACAGAACTGAAGATACGGAGCAAATCGTAATTCCAGTTTGTTTAAGGGAGAAGTTTCGGCACAGCGGTTACAGCCACCACAGTGGTTCCACACATTTTGGTCAGCCTTTCCTTATAGCAGTGCCTAGAAACAATACTGAAGATAAGCTGTATAATCTTCTGCTTTTGAGAATGTGGTAAGCATACAAGAGAAATGCTGGGAATGCACTCCTAATTGCACTAAGAATGTATGTCACATATTTGGACATTGCTAACCTAGACCCCATAAAGGAAACGCAGGGCTGTGTTAGGTCACCTGGGTGCCAGAACAAAGCTAATGTTAGCAGGGATTATCACAATTGAAAAAAAAACCTTTGATCCTCCCTGCTTACCATTCATTACACTCCTGATACGTTAGAGGGTGCAGGGAGGGATAACAAAAAACCGTAAAGAAGTAAATAATCTGAGCGTATGCAGATTCACTTTAATCCAATCTCCATGATGGCTTAAGGAGGTTGCTTCTAGTGCTTCTCTGCTAAACACATTTACTTTGGAATAAGCATAGTTTTGTTGCAGACAATGATATATTTTAAAAGTAAAAACAATAAAAGGGGCATCTATATGTAAGCTGTTTGGATTGTTTTGGGTGGAGTCCTGGGCTTTGTAGCCTGGACTTTGGCCATAGTTGCACAACCATTAGTGTCACAATTGTGCCTGATCCATTTTATTTTTTTCCTTGCAAATACACTAACGAGTTAGAATAAATGTAAAATGTTTCAGAAGGATAACTTGGTATATAGTAAACTCTTGTGTTTCTACAGTAGTAGCAGTTATTCTCTTACACAGCTTCATGAAAGAGGAGCACTGCTCCCATTGAGGATGGGAGGAAAGTTATATTGTGCATCACCTTGTTTTGTTTTGTCTGACAATGTTTCGCTATTTGTTACTTGGGAAAATGCTGAAACATTTTTTTTAAAGATATATTTTTTAAAAAATTGTGTAACAATTGATGTGTTCCAGCCGATATGTGAAAACTTCTACTGAAACAGAAGACACCGAAGCATCCTTGCAGTGCTGCAAGGACAATGGTATCAATGGTAATGGCCCAAATGGAATTCATGAAGAAGGATCCCCAAGTAAGACCTGAATTATCAATAGCTGCCTAAAGCTTTGGTTCAGTTTTGAAAGGTGCTCTGAAACCTGCCTTGATTGTTGTAAACCTCCCATTAAATCTCTAGCGCTTTTGGATCTCAGGGACCACATTACAGAAACAGACAAAACACTTGTGGTGGGCCCATATTTCTTGCGTGTCAAGGCCCTGAGCCCTCCCCCATTTGTTGAATAATAAAACACATGGACACCAGTATTTTAGGTTAATGGGCTAATTAAAGCCACCACTTTATTGGCTACAGAATGCAGAATGTGAGTGGCATTGGCTTAGGCATTGGAAATGAACCGACTATATCTGACTTCTGCCCTCCATGCAGGTAGTCCGGTAAGGGTCAACCACCAGTAAGGGGAGCCCTGTTGATGTACATCAACTGAGAGCTTCCCCAGGGTCCCTGATGGGGTCGTGTCATGGCCCTAGTCTATACCTGTAGCCCTTTAACAGAATACCCTTAAAGAGGAGGGGCAGGTGTTGGCCACAACCTCCCCTCCCATAAACCAGGTTTTACCAATGCCTAACCGCCAAACCCTACAAAGTTGTGACGATTGCTACGAGGTAGGTGAAAACCACATGGCTGATGCCAGTTTGCCAAGTGGAAAAATTCCTACCAGGCCCCCTCAACAGGTGACCGACCAAGGTCCATAGCAAGGCGAAGATGTCGTACGTATGAAAAAAGGGTGGAAGGGCAGGAGATCCGCTGTAGCAGGAACCAAGAGGGAGAACCCCTGGCTGTGTTGCTGCTTAAATATGGTAAGCCACGCCCCCTCCGGCTGACCGGATTAGTCAGCCGGGGGCATGATGTGGCCGGGACTCCCCTATGATGCGGGGGCAATGCAACACCCCCGCTGTACATGGGGAGAGCGCGTGGCCTGCCTGCAACACATACCCCCCCCAGGAGGGGGAGCATCCTTCACCAAGGTCAGTGGGCGAGTGTTCAGTCTGCTCTGGAGTGGGAGTGAGACTGTAGCAGCTTCAAGCAAGAGCGAAGTACAGGATATTAAATGATGCCCAACTTTTTCTGTAGCGATTTTAATAGCCCTTTTTGTGAGGAGTGGCAGAGCCAAATTGTGCTTAGCAATTTTATGTTTTTTCCCACAACTCTGGCATATGCCAATTAGAGTTTCCCTGTAGACCAGGGAGTCTTGCGCAGTCCTGTCCATGGTTCTGCATTAGAATGCCTCCTGTTCACTAAATTCACAACAATGTGAGATGTGTAACGTTCTGTGTAAATGACAGGCGGTGCCGCTGTATCCTCCATCCCAGGTGAAATGGAAACTGACGAACAAGATGATGAATCCAGCCAGGATCAGGAACTTCCTTCTGAAAATGAGAACAGCCAGTCAGAAGACTCTGTTGGAGGGGACAATGATTCCGAGAATGGATTATGCACAGAGGACTCCTGCAAGGATCAACTTATAGGGCACAAAAAGCGATTGTTCACATTCCAGTTTAATAGTTTAGGCAATACTGACATCAATTATGTTAAGGATGACACCAGGCATATTAGATTTGATGACAGGCAACTTAGGCTAGATGGTAAGTTATTGGTTTTTTATATAGTGGGGTAGCTTTGATTCTACTCCATTCTGTTGTTAACATTTCCTGTTAAAATGTTGTGTGTATTTTGTTGCTTTGCTGTTTATTTTTATCCTTTGTTTTGAGGCAAGCTCCTGAATGCTGATTACGATAAAAAAAAATCAAACCGTCATATAATAAAATGGAGATAAAATTGAAAATAGAGAACCAGCAGTAACATAAAATAAAAAGCTTGGTGGAATAAGGAAGTCTTTAGGGACCACAGAAAGCCCGCAAGGGATGGGGCCAAGCATGGTTCTTGAGTAAGGGAACTTCAGAAGTATGGGGCCGCTACTGAAAAAGCCCTGTATCAGGTGCTTGCCAAGCTGTTTGAGCACAGTGAAAGGTGTGAGATCAGGCCTCCCACACTTGATTTTGAGTCATGGGCAGGTTCATGTGCTTGTAGGTGGTCCAAATAACTTGTTCTATGGGTTGAAGCAGTAGTCTTCCAATGGCTCCAGCAAGGACCACCATCACCCTAAGACTGCCTCCAAGTCCTACTCTGGGAAGACAGCCTAGAACAGGGGTCAACCTTTTTATACCTACTGCCCACTAATGCATCTTTCTTGATGGTAAAATTTCCTTACCACCCACCAGTGCTCGATGGAAGGGGGATTCAGCTTGTGCCGTAGAACCCCCTACCGCCCACCTAGAATCCTGAAATGCCCACTGGTGGACAGTAGGGACCAGGTTGACAACCCCTGGCCTAGAAGGATACTATGGTCAGTGGTATCAAAAGGCACAAGGAGGCTTTCCCCACCCCCCCTGAGAACTTCTTTTAAGTCCATTCCCAAAAGATACACGAGTTTTGAGGCTGCCTGTGTTGGTTTACACCATTTTTTTCAATTATTATTTATGTCCCACCCTTCAGTTAAATTCCAAGAGCAGCATACACTAGAAAAAAATTTAAAAACCATTTTAAAAGATAGAAACATTACAGAATAAAAGCAGTTTCTGAGCTGTCTTCAAAGACAGTCTTGGATATAACTCGTTATATCACAACGTTAACACATTACATTAGCTCTAATCTAGAGATTCCCAAAACATGGTTAGCTGAGGTTTGGCTACTGTGTCTTAGTTTGGTTGCAATTGATGCCTAAACTGGATATAGTATATCAGATGGGTGTGTATACAAACTTGGCAAATGGTTAGCAAGTCTTGGCCCTTTTAGACAGTATTCTAGAGATGACTATGTACTACTAAGTACCTACATTGTATCTAGCGGGTACAAAGCCCAGGGCAATGTTCTAAAAGGATAAAAAACAAAATTGCGTATGTGATTAAAACAAATGCAGAACAAAAATATTCATGAAGTAGCTTTTTTTTTTAAACTCATGTAAGCCGCTTAATATGTTTGGGTTGGTACTTATAGGACTATTATTATTATTATAATTATTATTTATTAAAATAAATACAGCATTTTTAAAGGAGGTTTCTACTCTTCTGTTTAGAAAGATCTTTCTTGGCTTTGGATTGGGACCCCGAATATAAAAAGCGATTCTTCGATGAAAATGCCGCTGAGGTATGTGATTTTTTGTACAAAATAATAATATTCTGGTTGAATTAAGGAGTAGGCTAAAATGGCCATCCCTAACTCAGAGACGGGTACCCTGTTCAGAGGTGGGTAATTGGGGGCATCCAACTCAGGGGCCACAACTTGAGAACTCAAAAGGGTTTCAGGGAACGGAGCTTATTGAGCTGGTAGCAGAGAAGATTCTTCCCTCTTTTTTACTTTCACCTTCTGTACCAGCATAGTAAGCTCCCTCTCACCCAAACCAGCAGAAATCACTTTGCGCCACCACCTCCTGTCATTCAATTTTGGGGGTTGTCCTAAATGCTCCCCCCCCATCAGACAAATTCCAAAACAGGGCAAAAGGACACCAGGCCTAGGGAACGGTAAATTCTTTCGAAATAATTTAGCATAGTCCAATATAGGGAAAGCTTGTTTTCCATTTGGGTTAGCTTTTCCAGATTTGGGAGCTTGTAGACCTTGTTTTATAGTAAGACAACATCACTAAAATGAGTTTTGTTTTATTTGTTCTCTTAACGCAAGAAATACTTCTCTTTAGGATTTTGAAAAACATGAGAGCGTGGAATATAGACCTCCCAAAAAGCCCTTTGTGAAATTAAAAGATTGCATTGAATTGTTCACAACAAAGGAAAAGCTAGGTGCTGAAGACCCATGGTAAGAGCAATTGCTTAATGAGTGCGAATGGGTGGAAGGAAAGGGGTTAGAGGGGGGAGATTGCACAGCACTCATCAGATTGTATCCCTGACAATGCAAGAGGCTCAAATTTTACCCCAACTGCAGTTTCAAGTCCTGCTCTAAAGAAGGCTAAGCCTCAAGTATGGGATTCCCTACTAGGGTCATTCCATATCAAGTGATTCAAGTTTTTTATCTTGTGTCATTCAATTTTCTTAATACTTTGTACACTTTTTGACTGATCAAAACTCAGTTTAAATCTAAAATTTTATTTTTTTTAAAAAAAAACTCATCCCGTTTGTGAGTTATGAGGGTTTGAAATTTCTAGAAATTGACAATTTTGGCCTTTCCAGACTACAGAAAAACATTAAAAGCTCAGCCTAGAATTGAGATACGTCAAAACTGAAAACACCAATCTCTTCATGGGCTTTAATATGATATGTCACATGATGGACTTACTTTAAAATTTAAGTTTAAGTGACAAAAATTAACATTATAAAAAGGGATTAAAAATATTATTAAAATTTTCAAAAAAATGTATTTGTTATTTAATATTTCTAAGAGCTACCGGCAAAAATTCATGTTCAGATCTCAATGGGATCACATTTTTTAAAAAAATATTTTGTACATACATGTCTGCTTTATTGGGTTCTATTTAGGATAAATTGGAGTAAAATATTGTTTCCTGCTTGGCAGGGGGTTGGACTCGATGGCCCTTGTGGTCTCTTCCAACTCTATGATTCTATGATTCTATGATTCTATGATTCTTCTGTAACAAGACTTCAAACCATAATATCAGTTACATTTCTTTAAAAAGTTACTCAGTTAAAAGGTATCTGAAAAGCTAGTCAGGCTTTTCTTTTTAAAACGTGTTCCAAAGCCGAGTGAAAGCTTACTATATTGCATGTTAGAATTAACACTTTGAAAGAATTCTTGCTAGGAGAGATGGGTCCACATATTTCTTCCATTAGCGAGAGAAGTGAGGCAAGAAACATACAAGCCTAAGTCTCCTGTTTCTTAAGAAAAAAACTGAAAATATCTAAAGGGACGTATGTGCCCCAAATCCATAAAGACTCCAGTCATAAATGCAACTTACCCCATGTGTTTTTTAGCCCTTGGACAGTATAGATATGCTTAAGAGCTAGAGGAACCTTAGCTAGCTTGATGCCTTTCATATGTTTTGGACGACTCCCATCATATTTACAGGGATTGACAGGAGTTGTATTTCAAAACATCTGGAAGGCACCAGCTGGCGAAGGTTGAGCAGAGCGAATATGAAGGCCAGAAATAACTTAAGTCTGAAGAGCTAGGATTAGTCATTAGGAGTGGTAGGGACACGGGTGGCGCTGTGGGTTAAACCACAGAGCCTAGGACTTGCCGATCAGAAGGTGGGCGGTTCGAATCCCCGCAACGGGGTGAGCTCCCGTTGTTCGGTCCCTGCTCCTGCCAGTTCAAAAGCACATCAAAGTGCAAGTAGATAAATAGGTACCGCTCCGGCGGGAAGGTAAACGGCATTTCCGTGTGCTGCTCTGGTTCGCCAGAAGCGGCTTAGTCATGCTGGCCACATGACCCGGAAGCTGTACGCCGGCTCCCTAGGCCAATAAAGCGAGATGAGCGCCACAACCCCAGAGTCGGCCACGACTGGACCTAATGGTCAGGGGTCCCTTTACCCTTTACCTTTTATTAGGAGTGGTAAAGCATTCCGTTCGCATAGGCTTCAGAAGAAACAGAAGCAGGGGATCTCTCCAGATCACACTGTTAATTAGGATCATGAATTTAAATATGTAGATGTTTAGCTTATTAAGTATAGGCCCTAAAGCCGGTATGTGGAACATGTGTCCTTGGACTCCCAAACCCCACCAAGCCTCTGTCAGGATGGAATCTGGAGTGCCGCAGCTTCCCAGCCCCCGATCTAAAGAATACTTTCGTATTTGTCAAGTTGAGCTTTACTCAGTCATGGAGAAGCATTAATGACATGATGTTTTAATTTCTGTGTGACGCAAAGCTTTGACTTGAAATGTGTTTTTCTTGTAGGTATTGCCCAAATTGTAAAGAACATCAGCAAGCTACCAAAAAACTAGACTTGTGGTCGCTGCCCCCAGTACTGGTAGTGCATTTAAAACGTTTTTCTTACAGCAGATACATGAGAGATAAGTTGGATACTTTGGTTGACTTCCCTATAACGTAAGAAAACCATATTTAACAACAATTAAATAGTTTAGTTTTTTCTGTTTTGTTTTGATTTATTTATTTAATTTATTGATTTTGCAGGCATAACTCACTGTGAACACAACAAAGCATTTTCCAGGTGCCCTAAAAGAATAATTTGCTTAGCATAAGTTGCATTTGCCTTGCTTACGCTCAAGGTTACTACAGCTAAGACATTTTCAGTGCTGTTACATAGCTTTCATTGATGTTGCACAACCTGCTCTTCACTGCTCCAAGTTAAAAATGACCCCTGTGTTTTCCTAGCAGTGGGCTACCCTGCTAATTAGTTTCTGTCCAAACAATTCCTCAGATATTAATGTACGGTCCTATCATTCTAATCTTAAATACATTTTCAGTTGTGACTTCAGTAAGGCTTGGAAGAAAGTTCTTATTGATAGTGTTGCCTAGAATAAAAATGCCTCTTTAAAAGCTTTCTACATGAATGAGCTGTTATTATTTGAGGATTGCTTGATTTTAGTTATTTAGTACATTTCTGTCTTCCAAGGAACTCAAGGTAGAATACATTGCTCTCCCAGATCCCAATTTTATATTCACAACATCCTGTTGAGATAGACTCAAGTGAGCTTCATGGATTTAGCTCAGGCATAGGCAAACTCTGCCCTCCAGATGTTTTGAGACTACAATTCCCATCATCCCTGACCACTGGTCCTGTTAGCTAGATATGATGGGAATTGTAGTTCCAAAACATCTGGAGGGTCAGAGTTTGCCTATGCCTGATTTAGCTGTTCTTTCTATCCTGGTCTGACACTCTAACCACTAAATAGGCTGGCTTCTCCCATTTCTTATTTAGCAAGGGCACCCAGTAAATATAAGTGTGTATGAAAATGCCTTGATGAATACGTACCAGTTAAAAGACCTACATTTGTTTCTTTGCATAAGCATACCTGAGTGCTTTGTCTCAGTTGTGTTGAAATCAGATGTAAAACCTGCAACCAGTTCTTGAATATAAATCCAGTATTAATGAGATATTTTCTTTGAAACAGTGATTTGGATATGTCGGAATTCCTTATTAATCCAAATGCTGGGCCTTGCCGCTATAATTTGATTGCAGTTTCAAACCACTATGGAGGAATGGGTGGAGGGCATTGTAAGTAATTTAGTTTGTTCATAAGATAATGCATTTTTTATTGTGGCCTGTTATTAGCACTTTAAGGGAAAATATTCTTGTCCTATCCTAGACACTGCTTTTGCAAAAAATAAAGATGATGGGAAATGGTACTACTTTGATGACAGTAGCGTGTCCACTGCATCTGAGGAACAAATAGTGGCAAGTATATTTTATTTTCCTAGAAACAAGACATAACATGGACTTGCATATATATTTTAGTAAGAAAATAATTTACAACAGGGATTATCAGGAGTTAAATACGGACCTCCTGGTGGATTTCTGAGCAAGGGTTTCTGAATCTCAACATAATAATGGCGATGACAAAATTACTTCCCCAACCCACCCACATTACATTTCTGAAATGGGAATTACCAGAAGTCGGGTTTTTGTGTGGAAGAACTGTGAGCTCAGTTCTGTTCTAAACTCAGAACAAATTTCTGGTCCCAGGGTTATTTTTTTAATCTGAGAGTTGAATCCAACAAATTTTTACTCACAGTAGGCCTATCAAATAATGGCATGACATAACTCATTTCAATGAATCTGCTCTGAGTAAAAGTTGCCTACAGTTGGTTATATTAAAAAAAAAAAGCAAAAGAGCTCCCACAAACCTGAAGTCTGCCCACCCCGATTTACAGTATAATTTGAAATAGCAGTATGCCAAAATGTTACGTACTTAGTACTTTGGCTTGAAGAACAGCCTTGGAAATCTAGAAAGGCTTACCAAATGAGTACTACATTATTCAATAGAAAGCAGTTGCGGAAAGGTTTAATGATGTCAGTTCATAAATACCAATACGGATTTGGGTTCCGTAGTGAAAAACAGTACAAATACAGAATCCTTTCAGTGAATACCATTGTTGGCTTTCTGGGCCCATGTTTTTCAACATATGAAAAGAAAATGGAGATAATACTAAAACTTGGTTGTTCCTTATTTTGCAGTCCAAAGCAGCATATGTGCTCTTCTACCAGAGACAGGACACAATAAGTGGAACTGGCTTTTTTCCTCTTGACCGGGAAACTAAACAAGGTGCTTCTGCCGCCACAGGCATCCCATTAGAGAGTGATGAAGACAGTAATGAGAATGACAATGATATAGAGAATGAAAATTGTATGCACACTAACTAATGGAAGACCTAGAAGCCATACAGAGAAAAACTTTCTTGTGGGAGATACCTACTAAAGCATTGAAATTACCCACCAAATTAAAAATAAAATCTGAGATGGGAAATTTCAGATGACAGAATGTAAATCCTTATTACATTTTAACTTGTGCAGTACTTGAAGTGAAACACAATGAAAACGTTAACAGAATTTGTCTCCTATTACCTTTACAATCTTGTATTCACAAGCTATATACGTATAGGAAATCACAAATAAACCCCTTTAAAATTTCTGCTGCAGTTTGGATGAATTATGGATTTTTTGTTTCGGATGCGAGTTATTATCAACAATTTGTGGATTTGGTTTTTGTGTAACACCACAAGAATATTACTGCCAAGCCTTTATTTTTGGATAGGTGTGTCCATATACATGTAACAAACTTCAATTTGCCTAGTATATGTGACTAATTAATAAGTGCAGCAGTATTCTTGCAACACCAAATTTTCAAATTTATCCCTGAAATAAACGTTGATTAAAAAGCAACTTAATCATGATAGAAAATAACTTGGAAAAGGTGTTTTAACCTTTTGTGGTATAAGTAAACTTCCAGAATATTATGTTCATCTTACTGCTGCTGTGGAACAGGTTCTGGATTTCATGCTGCATTAAGGAATTGAATTTTTCAATTAAATGTAAGTATCCCTCATTGCTTGTTGGATCTACTTTGTAAACATAATTCCTGTTACCTTGCTTATAAGATGTGCGTAATTTTAATCTGGTGTCAGTCCAAAAATTTTAATTGTGCTGTAAAAGTCCCCACCCCACCCCATTTTTGGTAGTTTGGCAATTTTGCAAACTACATGCCGTGTAATAGGGTCCGATTTTTAATAGTATACTGTATTCATAGTAACGACTGTGCATCAAGCTTAGATGACTTTTCCATATAACTTGCCTTCAAATTGTTAATGGGCAACTGGTTTAAAGGTAGGTCTGTTAATTTTCATGTGCGTTCTTGGTGGAATTCACCATAGCCTTACATCTTATCTCAAAAAAGGTAACTTTATTATAGAAGATTTGGCATTTGCATGTTCAAGAGTCAGAACCTGTACAGTAAGTAGATAAAGCATACATACCTTGAATTGGATTTTAATTAACTGTGTTCAAGAAGTCTGGGATGCCAAAAATAAGTGTAACAGTTTGAAACATTTTTTTTTAATTTGCTGCTTTCCCTTTGATATAGTTGGAAGAATGTATTGTTGATTCATATACAATACTGCCTTTGACAGGAACTCCCTAATTGTGGAGGCCCACTTCACATATCTACTACCTGAAGTCCCACCATTGTTAAAAGCAAAAAGTATGATCTTCACTTGAACTAATCAAATACAATAAGTTATAAATTGTGTATTGTAAATAAAGTTCACTCTGTGAGTGCACATTTTGGTAAATTATTTATTTATGTTAGCATTTAAAAGTTTAAAATTGCATTTGACCAGGATAAAAAAATTAGGTTTGTGGACATGGCTTTGCTTTATACTTTGATATTAAAAGCTGGTGTTTCATCCTGGTATTTTAAAGCTGCTTTCTGTTTTTTTAAATGTAAGCTTAGCCTCCTGCATGACAGAGGTTAAAAAATTGTCTGCACTTGAGTTCACTTGGGTTTACATTTGAAATGCGCATGTTTTATTTATAAAAATTTCAATAAAGCTATTCAAGGCCTTATTTAGTCTTTTCATTTTTCTTTTACTAGGAAGTTTTTGGTAATGGATCACCACATGTTGTCAAATATATTATATTACCATGGGTTGTAAAAAGGACACTGACGATATAAATATCTAGTTCCTCCTGCAGGGAACTGGATAAAAAAATACCTATAACTACCAAGTCCCGCCATCTTGAAGTACTAGCAGTTCAAGGAGTTGACAAACATTCTAAAAAACCATGTGGGCAGAGTTCTTCCTGAACTCTTCAGAATGCATAGAAGGGCTAAATATCTGAATGGTCCCCATGACAGAAGCACTGGCAGTGATGTAGGGTGGAAAATTTTATTATAGAAAGACTAAACTAGAACATTTTACTACTAATTAGTTCTCCAAATACCTAAGTTATTCAAACATTCGCTACTTCCATCCAATATAATAAACATTTTTTTTAGAAAAAATATCAATCCAGCATGTTATGGTTGCTCAGCCTTAAAGGGGCTGTACTATAACCTTTTGAGTAAATTTAAACTTCCACAGTGGTTAAATAAAAATACAAAAGGTCGCTTATGTCTTACTTTTAGTGAATTCCACTTGAAGATATTCCTTATTTATCTGCATAACTGGTCTATTTTTATTGTTTATTACATAAATATTTATTACTGAAGTTTTTTAGAGAGTGTGATTGTGTTTTCCTTTTGACGGGCTTGATTTTTTTATTATTAGGGACAGTACACACAGCCAGCTGACATGTGGACTCTACATGAGTCCTTAAAACTTAAATCACGATTGTTTGCTTTAAATTGGGGAGTGTTTAGATTAAATAGGTGTGCGGTCCTAAAATTTTGTATACAGTTTTTTGTTCTTTAGATTCTACAGCTGTACAGTAAACTGAATCTATTTGTAACAAAACCTTGAGGAGGATGAGTGTCTTCTACCCAGATTCGATGAGAGGTATATTTTATATTGTGTATAAAAACCACACACTGTATTTGTTGGGCATAATATAATAGTATTTTTGGGTTTATTAGTTCTTTCACACCCCTGAACAATACTGCAGTCCAAAAGACATATCAGGCTCCCCAATTTAGAGTGGAGCTAGTAGGATAAGATGCAGCAACACCCATGCTGTCTTATTTGACTTGTAATTTTTGAAAACAATTGTGCTGCTATGATCACTGTAGTAACATCTAATTTTCATTCACTTACCTTTTTGCCTGTAGCAATAATGTGTTATTAACCATTTTATCTATATTATTTTTTTATCCCTGCTATGGCCTATGATCAATACAGGAACTGAACTGAAAAGAACCAGAGACTTGTGAAAACACTTTGTATCAAAATTAAGCTTGAAATGGAGCATACTGTATGGGTAACTTGTGGGCTGCCAATAGAATGGGTATGATTTTGGGGGGTAGCCAAAATCTTCTGCTGTGGTTCGGTCTATTGTAGATAAATCAGCGAGAGTCTTGGGGCATAGTGCATGAAAGCAGATGACACTTTAATCATTTGATCATATCCTAGGTGATAATATCCTGACCATATAGATGTATGAGTTGGATTGACCCAAAATTTACAGAGCTGTTCAGATTCCAAATCCTAACTTTGGCTGCATTTGACCTCTAATATGAGGTAGTAGAAGTAAGGAACTAAGAACTATCTTGAGCCTTATCCCCTTTGGCCTGTACCACAAACTTCTAATAGCTGCTTTACTCTTGGATGGTAATACCTTACACTTTGCTTAGTGACATTTCCCCTCTATTCATCTCATCAAACTCACTTATCACCTGCTCCTCTGTCTCTTTCTCAGACCTGGTTCTTGGAGGGCTCATGTATTTGGTATGATCATGAATATAAGGTCTTGCTAGGTCAGGCTATTGGCTCATCTAGTCCGACATCCTTTTCCTACAGCGGCCAACCAGATGCCTATGGGAGGCGCCAAAGCAGGACCTGAGCACAACAGCACTCTCCCTCCTTGTGATTCCTTGCAACTAGTGTTCAAAGGCATACTGTTTCCAACAGTGAACGTAGAACATAGCCATCATAGCTAGTAGCCATTGATAGCTGTATTTGCCATGAATTTATCTAATATTTTAAAGCCATCTAAATTGGTAGGCATCACTGCTTCTTGTGGGAATGAATGCCATAACTATACACTGTGTGGAGAAGTATATGCAACATGCTGCTGCCTGACTTCAGCCCTTTGCACGAGCCTAAATGATCAAGAAAGCAGGATGCTGATTTGCCCATGTGATACAGGAATACGGGAGGTGACTCCTTTGACTTAACAAATTCCATGAAACTTTGCGGAGTCCATCCATGCGTTCTTACAGGTGAATTAGTAATGGTACATAGGCATTGTTTAAAATTATTGCTGGATTAATCCAATGTGAAATAAAATGGTGTTGCCTTCCACTTGTGATGGAAGAGGGTGAAAATATTTCAAAGCAATTTTCTGTAGTACTGGAAACTAGAAATGAGAGAAACAAGCTGTTGGGTTGATCATGAGATAAATGATGAAGTACTAGTTTGCTTTAGTATAAAGAAAACAATTTGAAATTCCTAATAAGCCAAGTGTCTCAAATGTTTTACATCTGTATTATAGCCATCTGTATGAAGCACAACTGAGGTATCTGGAGTTCTTGGGATGCTTACAGGAATAGAGCAAATAACATACACAGTATTAGAACTTGGTTTAAGTAAGGGGTGGGGAAGCTGTGGTCCTACAGACATTTCTGGACTGGCTTTCATCATTCCTGGCCATGCTGGCTGGGAGCAGACGTCCATCAACAGTTTGAGGACTACAGGTTCACCACCACCTGGTTAAAGTGTTTTAGGACTAGCTTAATTTTTGAATTTTCTGGACCAGTTTTCTGTGTATGCCATGTACCCTTGCAGTACACTACTTTCCCATTCCTATTCTCAGTCCATGGCATACTGTAATCTGGATGATACTGGTTGATCATTTGGTGGGCTAATGTGTAGATACAGTGGTGAATCTTACTTGAGACTGAAGCTTTTTGATCCCTTGGGATCTCAAACAATGCTAATTTTAATACAGTGAATACCTGGTGGTGTTTCAAATATTTTTGTACTACACTTTATCAAATTATCTCAGGACACTTTACAATAGCTTAAAGCAGTGGTTTTCAACCAGTGTGCCTTGGCACCCTGGGGTGCCTTGAATGATGATCAGGGGTGCCACGGGCAACACTGGCCTCTCTCGCTCTTTCCTTCCCTCCCTCCACAGATGCCCTCTTGCATCTCTGCCTCCCCAAGGCTTGTACAGCTGTTTGTTGCATCAGCCCTGGCTACAAGCTCCCCAGGCGAATGGTGCCTCTGGGGCTGGCCAGTGGGTGCTGGTTGCTAGGAGCTGAGGCGGCCTCAGAGTAAGCAAGCAAGCTGGTGAGGGAGCCCAGCCCACTGGCCCTTGCTGTTGGGAAATGAACAGACAAGTGGGAGGGTGGGCAGGCAGGTGCTGTTCTGGTCTTTCATGTGCTTGCTGTGTGCAAGGCCTGCCTGGGAGCTGAGTGCCTGCTGCTGCTGCTGCCGCCACTGCTGCCTCCCAAGGGAAGATGCTGGCCTCATGTTCACCTTTGGCCAGTCTCCACTGCACCACTAAGGCTGAGGGTATCCTCTTTCCAGGCCCCTATGGGGCAGTGTGAGGAGGCACCTCACTTGAGCGGGAGGTGGGACAGCTCAGAGACTAGAGGCGGCGGCAGCAGCTGCCCGGAGGACACCCAAGGAGAGAAGGCTGAGGGCACACTCCACAAGGATGTTTGGAAAATGGTGAGAAGCAGCCAGTTCTGCAGGCAAGGGGTGATGTAACTTGTTTCTGAGTCCCACAGGGGTATGGCAGAAAGAATGTGGTTAGTCAAGGGAGCCATGGACTCAATAACGTTTGAAAATCTCTGGCTTCAAGAAATTATATAGTTGTTTTAACACTGCACCTTCTTATAACTTCAGCTGATCACTACCAACAAAGAGTTCGCTAACTCATTTAAAAGTTAATCCAGTCTCTTTTATTTGATGTGCATTAGTTTGTATTTTCAGAAGTATGCATTCTTAATCCAAGAAAAAGCCAGAAGCCAATATTCTAGCTATATTCTGTATTTCCTTATTACTGAAGTACTTGAGTGTATTCTTACCTCAGCATACATTTAGGTTTGGATTGCAAGGTACAATTAAGGCAATGTGGCAGGATATTGCAATTAAAATATTTTAGAGGCTACGTATTTTGAGCATGTGAGTAGCCATGCTAAAGGCAAATGCTTTGATCAATCATGTGCATAAATGTAATCTTAATCATGTACATGTCTTACAGTAGTGTCACAATGACATGGTGGCTCTTAATTCCCCCCCCCCCCTGAAGTTCATCACCATGCCAGTATTATTGAACTATTAATTTAACAATAGAACAAGAACTGAAGAAGAGTCAGTAGCACTTCCTCCATTTATAGCGATGACTCTAGTCTAGTGCTGAAAGGAGGAGAGGTTTTGGCAGAGTCCACAATCCTCTGGCCCAGCTCCTGGTTTGTCAGCTCTGTTCATACTGGTGAGGAGGTGGATAAAGAAAATCCTTTACTCCCCTCCACACCCCCTGGTGTTTTCCACACCTTAACACAGCGGTATATTTTCTCTTGACGCTAATGTACACTTGCCGGGAAAATGTAGGAAAACCTAGCTCTCTGCTGACTGTACTTCTCTACCACACATTTTCAAATATGTGCTCATGACAATTAGACTATGTTTAGAGCACACTTTAAACTGTGCAGCTAAACACATAATGTGGGATGCATCACTCTTGTCACAAGCTGAAAGTAAATGAGGGTGCATAATAAAAAGGAGCCTTAGGAATGATGGCAAATTGCTCACCTAGGTCTGCTGCCGATTTCTCATGAAGAGATCATAGGCTCTTTCTAGATTACGCAACTTTGGCAATGTTATAATCTGTTCCACTAAGTACACATTGTAGAACTGTAGTATCTTGGCATAAGGAATGTGTATCTTAAAGTGAGGGACAGCTGCCAACTTCCCCTTTAAAGAAGCAAGAACTGGAAGCATGGATACTAATATCAGTAAATGCACCTCATGCTTAAGCAAAACAAACAAAAACACACACCCAGGAATAGTATTTATAATGCTTTATCTCACTTCATAACCCTGGGATGCTCTCCAAGCAGCTTACAAAAAACAATTCTCACAATAAAAATGTTACTTAAGAAATGCCACTACAGGGTTACGCAGGTGGCTTTTCCTGCATTCAAGCTTGGCCTTCATTGGTGTTCTCCGATGTAAAGGAGAAGACTGAGCAACTGGATCTCATTCAACCCTTGATTGAGGCAAGCTTCTGCTGGCACCTGCCAATTGCCAGGCAACAGTTCCTGCAAAGGTCCTCTGGGCCAAAGCAACAGGGCTGATCAGCTGTAACCCACTCAATCCATAATGGAAGCAAGTTTTCCTTTACTGGCAGTGGTGTTGGAATCTGAAGCTATTATCAGTAACAGAAGGGTGTTACTACCCTAACCGTAAAAAAAAAAGACAATTAACACTGTAGGGGGTGGGATACAACACAAATCTTAAACAGATACCTTTTTGTTTTGTTTTTTAAGGAAAAATGCAGTGCAACCTGCTACACAATTTCCATTGTTTGATTAAGGAGTATTTGCCAGCCACGGGTGATGTCGATGGCTCAATATGCTTATTAAGATTGGGAACCTGTATCGATTCCCCCTTGCGCAAGACCTACTGAACTCACTAGGTTTTACGGCGGGGTAACGATGTCTATGGCATTGAGCTGGCAGTAAACAACATGGATAATCCCATATCTCTTTGATATGGCAAATCTGAGAGGCAATGGCAGGGATCTTAAAAAAAAAAAAGCCGAGTCGGGGCTGCTGATAATAAGAATAATTAATAAGAATAATTTATTACTTATATGCCGCCCATCTGACTGGGTTGACCCAGCCACTCCGGGTGGATCCCAACAAAAAAAATAGTAAGAACACAAGACAACATCCCACACTAAAAACTTCCCTGAACAGGGCTGGTGACGCAAGGAAATAAGTGCCGGCGATTTCAAGAAAGAGGAGCTGGAATCCCTTCCATGCCACCTTGCATGGGGGAAGAAGCAAGAACTGCACATGCTCTGAGGAACCGACGGCCTCTTTCTTCTGCCCCGTGACTGCGTCCAACCCAAGGCCGGACAGGGTCGCGCCCCGTCTTTGCCCCCCATCTTCCGCCCCTGACAGACCCGCCTCAGCCCCGCCGTCCTCGGGCCGCGCCGCCCTGCGGGCCCTCCTCCCCTCCTTCGCGCCGCCCCTTCTTTGCCAGGCCTCTGTCGCACGGAAGCGGGGCTGACGTGCGGCGGCGGCGCCCGGCATTGTGGGAGCGGGAGCGGACGTGGACGCGGCGGGCCGGCCTTGGAGGCTGAGGCGGCTGCTGCTGGTGGTGGTGCTGCTGCTTTTGCCCGTGGCTCCGCCCGGGACTTGACGGCCTCCGGGCGCCGCCACATTCAGACGGCGACGCTGGCTCGGCCGGGCCTGTCCCTTGCCGGCTTCGCGTCGCTGCCTTCCCCACACGGCGGAGGAGCCATGGCCGGGACGAGCAGCCCCGAGGCCGTGAAGAAGCTGCTGGAAAACATGCAGGGCGACCTGCGGGCCCTGAGCCTGGAGTGCCGGAAGAAATTTCCTCCAGTCAAGGAGGTGAGGGGGGTTTTTTGGGGGGGAGGGGGAGAGAAACTAGACTGTCTCGGGTGGGAGGGGGGGCGTGTCAGTGTTTGTGTGTATTTGTTGTGTCGTGTTGGCCTTTCCCCGGCCTGCTTTAGGAAGAGGTACGTGGGGTCTCGCTGAGGCCTTTCCTCTCCACCCACCCCCGTTGAGAACTGAAATCCCGGAGTGGAACCGAGTCGGGCGGCTGCGTCTACATTGCAAACGTCTGCACCGCTTGGCCAGCGCGGTCCGCTTGCAGCACTTTCTTGTAACAAGCAGTTCCCGGTTGTACCTCCCTCTTCCCAGACTTCAGTCTCTCTAGTGGGCGAACTTTTTAAGTGTACATTTCCTAGGCTTAGCAATGGTGCCCTTTTTTTTTTTGCTGGGGGAGGCAATCGATACCGCTCAAAAGATAGGCAAAAGCCTTCTTATCATCTGTTAGGATAACTTGGAGGCCCTTGTTTGGAGACAGGTGGCTTTGAATATAGTAGGTTTCAAGGCACTGACTGGTAGTAGCAACTGTTTGGGTAATCAGCAAGGATTGCATTACCCAAACGAGTTTGCAAGCTGTTCCTGTTTTGCCACTGATAGGTAAGCAGGTTTCCGTTGTATATTACATTTGAAAGTGGCACTTGGAACAGCTCCCATGTGCGTATCATATTGCTGTCTTGTCCCACTTGCGAGCGGTTGTTGTTGATGGTTTGCGTATGTGAGTCTTCAAACTTTGGTAAGGACTTCAGAATTTTAAGAACTTGAGCTCTGAGAAGCATGCCCTGTTTAATATCTTAAAACTAAGTAAATCAAGCAAAGTTTGTTTTTTGCAGAGTGAAATACTCAATGCTGAAGATGAGAATCATAACTGATAATAATATACAGTAATATGAGTTAGGGTTAGGTGGCACTGCTTTGCGGTGGTTCTGGTCCTACTTTGATGGTTGTTTCCAGAGGGTGGTGCTGTTATTGTCCATCCAGGTGATATTACCACCAGAGTATTGTCAGACCACATTCTAGCCAGTCATAAGCATTCAAGGAGGGCTGGTAAGGAGCATGGCTTGGGGAAGGACCATACAAAGACATCTACAGGGCTGCAGTTGCCCCCCAAGCCTGAGGTTCCCATCTCTGTATAACGATATTTGCCCCTGTAAAAATTCAGGAGCTCTTGATTGTTGAAATCAATAAGCTAAGACTGTACTGATGTTTTTAATGAATTGAAAGAGAATTGCATGTTGCTAGCATTGTGTTCCATAAGGCGGATATGGAGAAAGTAAACAAATATGTTAATTTGATATAAAACAACCTCTTTAATGTGCTAACCTGAGGTTCTAATGTTTTCTTGTACTTTGTTATAGATTTGTTGTACTGTGCCTAGATTAAAATGTGGAGCAAAGGGTGCTCTGTTGTATAGTGCGGACCTCATTGATACCAAAAGTGTTCTAGGGTGTACTTAAAATCCATAGCTTCAGCCTATAGGACATAAACGAAGATGCCAATTAAAGTATATTCCCATGAAAGGGTTTTTTGATGGGGGTGGGGATAATAGTATTGTATACCTGAAGGAGCATCTCCACCTGCATTGTTCAGCCCGGACACTGAAGTCTACCTCCGAGAGCCTTCTAGTGGTTCCCTCACTGCAAGAAGTGTGGTTACAGGGAACCAGGCAGAGGGCCTTCTCGGCAGCGGCGCCCTCCCTGTGGAATGCCCTCCCATCAGATGTCAAAAAGATAAAGAACTACACAACATTTAGAAGACATCTGAAGGCAGCCCTGTATCAGGAAGTTTTTAATGTTTGGCGTTTTATTATGTATTTATGTGTGTTGGAAGCCACCCAGAGCTTCCAGATGGGTGGGGATGATGGTGATGATGATGATGATGATGATAATAATAATAATAATAATAATAATAATAATAATACAACAACAACAGCAACAATAATAATAACATGAAGAAGATGATCTATTAGAGCGTCCGTCAAAGCCTTCCATGCAAAAAAATCCAAAACATTTGGGTGTAACTCACCACGTAGTCATGCATCAGGTTTGTAGATTTGCCAAGTTGGTGGCAAAGTAAGGAGTAGGTAGTAGTAGGTAGCATCATAGATAGCACTGAAGGATGTGAGTAGGAGAGAAATGATTGCTTGATTTGATGGAAGATTTGACTTTCCTTAAGGCAGATTTGAGTAGTAAGTCTTCAAAGTTTAAAGAGCAAAATTTGAGAATCACAGTTCTAAACTTCTACAGAATTTTCCTCTCGTTTCCATAAAATGTTACAACTCTACAGTATGCAAGATGCAATATTTTAGAATATCAAGGCTAACGGAAAGTGGACTGTTTGGTAATACACTATTTTAAAATGCTACAGTTAGACCCGCCTATTATTATTTCCTTTTTTGTAGGATATATTCACAATTTAAAGAATTTGAGAGGACAAACATTTGGGGGAGGCAGGATATAAAGTAACCTTTGTTCTTTGTTAGCCAGTACTACACGTCTGGTTTCTAAACTAGCATTGAACTGCATGGTACTCATTGCACAAGGAACATTAACCATTTTTTTTTAACCCAGTAGTAAATCCTGTACATGAAAATGGCAGAATTTTTTTGTTTTAGTATTTTCACTATCATTCCAACAGCACATAATTAAGCAGGTGTATAGCTATAATGCTTCATTTTATGTAGCTTGTAATGCCTTATATCCACTAACAGTGCAGTCCATTGCACATCTACTCTCGCTGAACACATTGGGGCTTATTACCAGATGATCCAGGTTCAGCCTCCAGAGCAGATTTTGGGGGCTCAGATTTAATGTTTAATGGTCTTGGCTATGAATTGTAATAACACAACATTAATAAAATTATAGGGATAAATGGAAAACCCTTTTGTGTTGAATTTCAGTTTATACACATTTAACTTCCATTCTCAATCTATGTTCAAGCATGACAATAAAAACTTTATAATTAGAAGGGATATATTTAAAAGTACGATGGAGGCTTTGTGCCATGTACCACTAATACATGTGCTGGACAAAGCCAGGCTATATTTGTTTTTTGTTTTTTTAAAAAATAATTTTTATTAACCAACCAATCACATCAAATCAAACCAAATTACATAAATTCCAAATTACAAAGTCGAATTTTAAATTTTTGTTGGGGGTACCCATATTTCAAGTTCCGAAGGGGATCCAATCATAAGCCAGGCTATATTTGTATGCTGAGTAATACTATGGTGGTTACTCTTTAGTATATATAGTGGTACCTCGGGTTACATATGCTTCAGGTTACATACGCTTCAGGTTACAGACTCGGCTAACCTAGAAATAGTGCTTCAGGTTAAGAACTTTGCTTCAGGATGAGAACAGAAATCGTGCTCCAGCGGCACGGCGGCAGCAGGAGGCCCCTTTAGCTAAAGTGGTGTTTCAGGTTAAGAACAGTTTCAGGTTAAGAACGGACCTCCAGAACGAATTAAGTACTTAACCCGAGGTACCACTGTACAGTGGTACTTTGAGTTACAAATGCCTCAGGTTACAAACTCCGCTAACCTGGAAGAATTACCTCGAGTTGAGAACTTTGCCGCAGGATGACAACAGAAATTGTGTGCCAGCAGCGCAGTGGCAACAAGAGGCCCCATTAGCAAAAGCACGCCTCTAGTTAAGAACAGTTTCAGGTTAAGAACGGACCTCCGAAACGATTAAAGTTCATAACCAGAGGTACCACTGTAAAACCTACTTTCTGTGGCTTATTCTTTTGCCCCTGTAACTGTCCATGAAATAGGCACAAGGTTCTACTATCATCCTTGGACTCTATACCAAAGATATTTGGGAACATTTTTCCTGTGAGAAACTAGTAAAGAAAGTGTCACTCTTTTAAAAGTGGTTTTAGGCCATTTATTTCATTGTCCTCAGCAAGGTAGCTTTAGCAATTACTTGATACGGCTGACTGTTAGTCCTCCACAGCTCTGCTCCTGCTTTCATTTAGAGTCCGTCAGCATAAGCTGACAATTTTGAGTAGCGCTGCCTTTCTAGCTGAATCAGCAGTTTCAAGATTCTGAACTAGGATTGCAGTTTTACAGAAGGTTCAGGTTACTGCTGAGGCAAAGTTATCTGCTATCTAGGAGCACAGGCATTGGTGTGGTAAAATATTTAACAGGCTAATAGGAATACTTAAAAGGACTTTGAGTTTTTCAGCTGTACACTAGTCCTTAAAATCTACTAACTTCACTTATTGAAAGAGCTGCATTGTATAATAATAATAATAATAATAATAATAATAATAATAATAATAATAATAATTTATTTATACCCCGCCCATCTGGCTGGGTTTCCCCAGCCACTCTGGGTGGCTTCCAACAAAATATTAAAATACAATAGTCTGTCAAACATTAAAAGCTTCCCTAAAACATATGTAAATATATATGTCAATAATTCAAAGCTAGTTGTATATTTTATTCTCTCACCTTTCCCCCTCCTGGTCCCTTTAATCATAGAATCATAGAGTTGGAAGAGACCACAAGGGCCATTGAGTCCAACCCCCTGCCAAGCAGGAAATATTTGTGTTTGTTTGTTTTCCCCCCTCTTCTGATTGTTACGTTTTATGGAGCTGTTTTAAACATCTAGCAAATGATGTTAAAAAAATAATTAAATTAAATTAAATTTCACACAGTTCACACAGTACTTTGGCATTCAAATAAGACAACATGCTTGATCATGTGATGGTTTGCAAGGCATTAGGTTTTTTTAAACTGGATTCTTTACAGAAGCCCTTGAAACAGAAAGAAATATGAACAAGTTGTTTATTATATTAGACATGTTAGCTTCTATAAGTTTCCCCCCAAGGTTGTATATGAAACAATGTTTGATATAAGAATATGTGGTTTAAAATTGGACTACATAGAATGTCATGAAAACTTACTGTTTAATGTTAAATACACAAAATACTCTGGTATCTTTATTCTCTTTGGTAAAACAGAGTGATTAAGTACTTTATTAATTTGCTAATAATGCAGTTCTGTGCACACTTAACTGGTCACAACTTCTATTAAACTCAGTGGGACTTACTTTTGATTGGAATTGAGCTATAAAATCTTGCAACCCTGGTTTCATTTAACTTCTTTTCGTAGCCGAACCTTGTTAGGAAATACATAAAAAGTAGAACATTGTGGCATTCTAGTTAACTTTTCAGCTGAGTCAAGAATGTTTTAACATCTTTTTAGTTACAGTACCCTTGTTGGATTTTCTGCTGCATTAGCAAGAGTGTTGTGTATTAGGTTTAGTTGGCATCTAATCTGTGTATAAGGGAGTGGTTGGAAGTATAGACTGGTCTGATTGGTGCATGCACACTATCTGTGTAGACACAATATTCGTATTCTTGTCTACCTCTCTGAATGCCTTGAATATTGTATGTGAAACATGAATGAGATCAGAAAAAAATAGTTTGGATTGCCATGGGATGTTCTTAGACAGAAATTGTGTATTTATGTTTATCCTTTAAGCAACTTCCATGCCAACACCTCAGAACTGTGTTTTTTTAACTAAGCGTTTATTGAGCGCACTTGGGTATACCATAGGAGACCTTAAAAAGTGAGAAAATTTGCAAATAATAAAGAGATAACGATGTGAAGGTCTTAAGGCAGAGATGGGAGATGTAATGAGACTCAGTTGTTAATACATCACATTCTGGGGCATTGAAATATACTTTCATGGGAAGCAATTTCTGCCACAAGATTTTGCAGGCATAACAACTTTAATTTCACTTCTGTTAAATGAAGAATTGCTTTCTTATAGTACAGTCTGAGAAGTGGCTTTTAGATTGTAAGCCTGAGGTCAGCGATGACTTACTACTGATTATAGTAAGCTGCTGTGGGAGCCATTTCAGCTGAAGAATAGGATAAAATGCTTCTAAGAAAAAACTAATATATTAATAATCTCTTGTCTTTTCTTTACAGGCTGCTGAGTCAGGAATAATAAAAGTAAAAACGATAGCTGCACGAAACAGTGATGTCTTGTCAGGTAAATATTTGCAAACACCAAAAATCCTAATCAGAAAATTTATTTTAAGTCTCTTTAAATCATGGGTGTCAAACACAAGGCCCGTGGGCCAAATCCGGCCCGCCAGACCTTGTCATGTGGCCCGTGTAGCCGCCGGCGGCCGCCAGCCTTCACCTTTTATTCTCGCTTTTTTCTTTTTCTTTTTTTGACACAAGAAAGTTTACATGGTGCGGCTCCCTACTCGCCTCCCCCCGTTGCTCTTAAGGACGTGGCTGCTGCTTCAAATGTCCCCTCGTCTCTCAACTTGTGCCTTCGTCGTCGGGGGCCGAAGCGAGGCGGGCAGCTGGCTTCTCTCTCCCGCTCACTGCTCAAAAAGAGCAAGCAGAAGGTCAGGTCTCTCCGCGCCGCGGAGGGGGAGTCTTTTTCCTCGGAGAAACTTTTTTATTCCAGCGTTGGATCTTCTCCGGGGATGCTGGATCCTCCCCGCCCGCCCCCCAAACTCCCCTTTTCTTCCAATCCTCAGCCACCTTGGAATCCCTCTTGGTGGGAGAGAAGCGTTTTTGGCTTCTGCGGAAGGTTTCCCTTGCTGCCGCCGCCACCAGCAGCAGCGGCAGCCCTGTCTGTCTGAAACGGCCGCTGTTTGGTTTAATAACACGATTTTGTTATGTCTGCTCAGCTCCGGCCAAGCGGCTCCTTCTCTGTGCGTCCACGTTACATCGGGGGTTCCCACGGCCACGCTTCCCGTGTCTCCCCCTCCGCCCTCCACCGAGGCGTGTCCCCTTGCAACATCTGAAATTATTTTCTCAGAAACGACAACTTTGGGGCTCTTCTTTTCTTCTCTCCCTCTCTGCCCCCCCCCTCCGCTGCTCTCACGCTCTCCCCCCTCGCCGATCCCAGGATCTGATTAGATTTCCAATCACAACCCAGTGATTTCAGCCAGGAGCAAGCCAGCAATCCGGAGCATCCGCGTCTTCTCCTCGCCAAACTCTCCGCGTTATTATATCCGTTCGCCTTGCCTCCAACTCCTCTGCATTCCCCCCTCCCAGCATCGCACATCAAATGCAAAGAGATGCTGATGGTGGCGGCGGCGGCGAGCTTGGTGGCGGGAGGAGGAGAAAGCAGGAAGAGAGAGAAAATAAAATTCCCACCAGATGTTAAGAATCCATCATCATCATTTATTTTTTTTAAAGGAGAGTCTGCTCCCAGGGTGGGTGGCTTCGAAAGCCCCTCTCTCCTCGCACGTCCTGCTATTGCTTCCCGATCCTTCCCGCCGTGCAAACTCGCCCTGCGGGAGGCGTCCTCTTCTCCTCCGCGCTGGATTTCACCAGCCCGGGGCTTCCCTTCCTCTTCATTTTGCCTCCCTCTCCATCTTTGCACAGCCAGCCTTTCCAGGACCGACGATGCCCGTGATCAAGTTGTTCTTTGGGAATATGGGGTGGCTGGTGGGGGGGGTGAGTAGGAGAGAGAGAGAGGCGCGCACGCACACACACTCCAAACACATAACGTCCTTCTGGACCGTCTACATTATTACAGAAAACAGTAATAATTGAATGCAGTGACAATAATTTATGATATTAAGAGTGGACACATAGTCCTACAGATACAACCGGCCCTTTGAGGGTGACCAAACTGCTGATGTGGCCCCCGATGAATTTGAGTTTGACACCCCTGCTTTAAATCAAAGCTTTGTGTGTGATTTGTTGTTGAATATCTTTAGTGCTTTTAGAACATGAAGATAATAATGGTCTATGGGTTTTCAGTAAAAGTTATGACAATGTGCTAGTCCAATTTTTCATCAAAGCAGGTGAAATATATATAGTTATCAAAATTCTGGGATAGTCTTTGGTATCTGAAGATCCTGTTTGAATCCTCAGTGATTTCCAGGTACTCAAGTTCAGGGAAAGTTTACACAGCGAGCACCTGTTTACGTTTTTTAGGATTCCACCTCATTATCCCCACCCCTCGTGTGACTGAGACAGCAAACTATGATTCCTAGCGTAGCATTTGATTTGAACTGGGCATAGAGGTTTTGGTCACTCCACAATGTGAAGCCAGTGGCATGCCATGCAAATGCATCCATTCCCTCTTGTAAGAAAGCATTAATTACCTTCCTAGCTCAACCAGCTGACCCCTCCCTGCCCAATTTTGTAAATGAAGAGGGGCAAGGATCCAACAGTTGTTGCACAAACCTTACCAAATGCTCTGTCCACGCCCTCAGGCTGCAACAACTGAAACCTGTCCAACAACATCCAACAAATAAGTGCTCCAGAATTGCCTGCTCTAAAACCTGGAGTCCAAGTTCCAGTGGATGCAAGTGAAATTATCCTCATAATGCCTTGCAAACAGTCACAGGCTCTACCATGTGCCTAGGCCCACAGGTAATAGACCTTGGCCGCCCAGAACAACTGCACTGGATGACAAAACTGGGGCACAGAGGAGAAGTAAGCTTACTTTGCCACTTTCAGAGCTACTGAATAGAGTGTGACCTGGGCACGTTTGCTGTGATTTCCCCCCACCTGCTCACTCGCTTAATAGTTCTCACTCTAGAGCATAACACAGAGCTCTGCTTACTTTGCCCGTTGGGAAAGGGTGTTCAGACTCCCATGTCACCTTCCGTGTTTGGCAGAAGAGCCAGCCTTGCCAATTGGAAAGCTCCCTGGAGCCCTCCGGAAAACCATTCGAATCCATTGGATGGCAAATAAAGAGTGTGCCCTGCTACAAATGTTGAGCTACGTTGGGGCAGCCTCATGGGTGTCATGGTGACCCTGAGTATGCTATTTGCCAGAATATGTAGAAACACACTCCTGGAAGTATGGTTGTATGATCTGGGGTGACACCAATCTTAATACAGGGTGCATACCCTGCTTTTTGTGTGTTTTAGCTATTATTAGTGTAAGTTAACACAGTGTACAGTGTCTTGTGCCAAAACAAAGCACAGGACTGGATGCAATTCAATACCATCCTGTAGAGGACACTCTTCTGGGGTTGAGGGTCTATCATTTGTGGTGGCCCATAGATTATTTTGGGTTGCATACCCCCTGTTCCTTATTGCGTTCTATGTATTTTACTGCTATTTGCATTATACAAACAACAACAACAACAACAATAATGTATTATGTTACTGTATTAGCTGTTACTGAAGTACTCAAAACTTATAATTTGACAAACATTTTATAGATGTAGGTGCCCTGTTTCATGAGAGAGATGCTGCAGGAAAATGGCTTCTGCAGACTAAGCCAATATGCACATGTCTGCTCTTCCCCCACCCCAATTCCAAACTATCTTATGGGTCATCCAAATGAAAATTGGATGACCCAGTTGAACAGCAGAACAAAGAAGCAAAATTGCTGGTGATATGGAGAAAAGGATGTGTTGCTGCATGGGTGTGTTTGGAGAAGTAAAAGTGATAGAGAGGACCTCTCCAAAACATTCCTCCCACAACTCATTCTGTGAAATTTAATGGGCAGTAAATGAAATGTTGCCAGTTTCAGCCTTCTTTCTGTAGTTACATTAATTACTGAATGAATCTATGTTTTTAATGTAGAATTTTAGGGTAACCAAATACAATTTAATATATTGCTTGTAAATATTGAGAGAGTAAAATATCCCCAAATCTCACAGATTTTGAAACTGCTTCTTATGATGTTTTGCAAACTGGAAGTGAATAAATTATGTACTTCCCTTCCTAAAGCTATGTAGGTCTGAAGATCTTCCAACTAGTACTTAAATTGAAGCTTATCTGGATACCCCATGCCCACTTCTTAAACAAGGGCTAGGAAATGTCTGGCCCACTGGTCAAACTTGGCATTCCATGAAATTTGGCCCACAGTACTTTTTTCACCACCTGTCCCACATCTGATGCTTTACGTGGGGCAGGTGACGTCATGTATGGGGCAGGTGGAGATGTGGTTTCCAATGCACAAATAAGAGGCTTGTGCATCACTTTCACAATCACTTTCAAGTACACCTCTCTATTCTGTCATCCTGGAAAGTATGCTGCTGATTGGAAGCCCTGTGCAGCGATCTTGGTAATGCCTGCAGAAATCCTCTTGTGCTGGGGTTCCCAAGTGCCTGTCAGCCACCCACCCCAGTCAACAACAGTCAGAATTAGACAGGCCATAATGCAAAAATATAAAGAATTGCCTTAGGAGATTAAAAAAAAAAACCTGTAAACAGAGTTTACCATATATGAGCCCCATTTGCCCAGTTCAACAAGAAGTTGCCAGAACAGGAAAGTGTTCACCAACTCTCCTCTCCCACCTCCCAATAATTTGCCCATTTAAAAAATTTAACTGTGTTCTCATGTGTACCTTGCTCCAATATTGTGGTAGTATTATATGAACTTTGAATTATTTAGATTTTATGGAGGAAAATGTTTGGTGTCACCAAGGACACTATACCCACTTTCCTGGAAGTGAACCCTATTAAACTCAATCTTTCATTTGAGATTTACCTGTTACCATATTCATTCCAGTTACCCAATCTGATTAGTTTTATATTCACTCATATTACTGTTATGAACCAATAGACTTTGAAAAATGCTTTATTTTTCTATTCCATTTCTTCCTGTTCACTGGTCCACAACCAGTATCTTAAATAACTAATGAAGATTAGAAAAATATTTCTCTTGTTGGTTATTATTCTTTTAAATGTTGCACTAGCAAGTCTTAAGCATTAGTGTCACCAGAGAAAATATTTATAGTTGCTTCTGTGTACTTGAGAGTACATGAGTACAGAAGGGCAGGGGCAGGTGGTCTGTTGCAACAAAAATGATGCCACAATTAGTTTTTATTGTTTAAGATTAGTTGATTTTGAATAATTACTCTAGTATTACTTAAAATCCACTCATGTTGCATAAGAATATACTTTAGAATAGTTCTTGCCCTATTTTTTCACTTTAACACGTCTATTTAATTTATTTTTCTTTTGTTTTCATTGCTATCATGAATGCTGACATAAGTGGGAAAGCTATGACAGGTAATGTCAGCTATAATCCAAACAAACTTGCACTAAGAGACAGAAGCATCTCATCTTATCTGTTTAAAGAACTAGATAGCATACAGTGACTTAGTGTATGGAAGACAGTTGCAGCCTCACAAATATCATTATGGACAAGACTTACAACTAGTAACAAAACTCGGGATTAGTCTTAAAAGACATAAGCAACCTAGAAAACAGCAACAGTGGAATTCCACCCACACCCAGTATAAATTTTTATGACATAATAGAACCTCAGAAACCACTTTGTACTGAGTCAGACCATTGCCTACCACACTGACAGCTCTTTGGGGTTTCAGACAAGCAACATTTCCAGTCCTACCTGGAAATGCCAGGGATTGTTTTGAAACCTTCTGAATTGCAGAGCAGATGCTCTACTACTGAACTATAGTCCTTTGCCCTAATTAGGGAGAATAATTAGCTAACTAGACTTCAAAGGGGACGCGGGTGGCGCTGTGGGTAAAACCTCAGCGCCTAGGACTTGCCGATCGCATGGTCGGCGGTTCGAATCCCCGCGGCGGGGTGCGCTCCCGTCGTTCGGTCCCAGCGCCTGCCAACCTAGCAGTTCGAAAGCACCCCCGGGTGCAAGTAGATAAATAGGGACCGCTTTCCAGCGGGAAGGTAAACGGCGTTCCGTGTGCTGTGCTGGCTCGCCAGATGCAGCTTGTCACGCTGGCCACGTGACCCGGAAGTGTCTGCGGACAGCGCTGGCTCCCGGCCTATAGAGTGAGATGAGCGCACAACCCTAGAGTCTGTCAAGACTGGCCCGTACGGGCAGGGGTACCTTTACCTTTTTAGACTTCAAAGATTATATGCCTAGAACACTAATACAGTA
The DNA here is from genome assembly GCF_964270895.1 of Podarcis filfolensis. Lineage (NCBI taxonomy): Eukaryota > Metazoa > Chordata > Lepidosauria > Squamata > Lacertidae > Podarcis > Podarcis filfolensis. Next base: position 29,417,020 of record NC_139612.1, read on the forward strand.
GCACTTGGAAATGCTTACTAGTACTTTTTATCTATATCCTAGTACTTTAATTTACATTGTACAATTCCTCTTTAAACTCAACATTATTTACAAGGTGCTGTGGGTTAAACCACAGAGCCTAGGACTTGCCGATCAGAAGGTCGGCGGTTCGAATCCCCATGACGGGGTGAGCTCCCATTGCTCGGTCCCTGCTCCTGCCAACCTTGCAGTTCAAAAGCACGTCAAAGTGCAAGTAGATAAATAGGTACTGCTCCGGCGGGAAGGTAAACAGTGTTTCTGTGTGCTGCTCTGGTTTGCCAGAAGCGGCTTAGTCATGCTGGCCACATGACCCGGAAGCTGTACGCTGGCTCCCTCAGCCAATAAAGCGAGATGAGTGCCACAACCCCAGTGTCGGCCACGACTGGACCTAATGGTCAGGAGTCCCTTTACCTTTACCTAACGCTTTTAGGTTTAATGGCTGCCTTGATAAACCTGTGAATAATCTTCTAAGACACGATACATCTGTGCATTAATATAGATGCCTTCACTGCTTACATTTTCCTAGAAAACCAAATCAAGATTTCTCTTTTAAAAAACAAACAAACCATACACAGTTTGAGGCCTTTCACTCTCTCTAGGCTTTTCCAGTTTCAAGTAATTGCGTTCTGATTTGAAATGGTATTTTGTATCGTAGAATTGTAGAGTTGGAAGGGACCACGAAGGTCATCAGTACAGAATCTCTGTTACTGTTTCTAATTAATCTGTTGTAGTGTCACTGATAATACAGAACTGGGTTGAGGGGTTATATAACTGATGCCCCTTTGGATTGTTTCTGTAGCTCAGTATACTGGATATTCCTAATAGAATTCTCAGTGTTATGGGCTATTTTCTGTTAGTGTACTTTGCTCTGTTGCACCAGCAGATGCATCTGCTCATCAAGGGGAGGAGGTAATTTGGACTGATTTTCCTGATGAACCTAACACCCTCCCCCAAACTGTTCTGGAGGATTGAGGGACCCTCAGAACAGATTTGGGAGAGGAAATAGGCAAAAGCCACTTCCCCTTCTCCACCATGAGCAGATGTTTCCTGCTGGATCAAACTTCCTTGTGCTTGTGCAAGAAATAGACTATCACCCTATAGTACCTAATAAGATTCTAGAAAAGAGATGCATTTCATACAACATTATTTATGGATACCATTCTTTACCAGCTCAGAACTTTGGTAAACTTCTGTCAGGGTATACCCACTGTGTATATACTTAAGTGAATTTTGAGTGCTGAATCCTGCTTATTTGCCTAAGAAGTGCTTGTTTTAATTACCGGTAGTTTCTTCAGCTAGTCTCTCTCTCACCCCACCCCATCCCCAGTTAGGTGTAAGACAAAATACTGAATACTGCTTAGTTGTAAGACAAAAATCTGGTTTAAAATTTCCATGTTTGGAATCAGAAGTGTATATACTTCTGCAGTAGCTATAGTTTTGAGAGTTGTATATTGTACTCACTGTCAAAGGATAAAATTCCAGCTAGAGTTTAATATCAATGTATAATTTAAAACTATAATTCCTATAGACTCACTATGGGTATCTTTGAGAACCTGGCACATGTACGATTTTGTAAACTAGGCTACCTTTCAGTTAAATTAAATATTACTATACTGTGCAAGCAGTGTGTTCACATAGAGCAAGTATGTTGAAACAAGTAGGCTGCAATTAAGACTTGTACTTTGAAGGAAAGGAGACATCAAATAATCAGTCTTCTGTTCCATAGTACTCTGTTCAGACTCTTGTATTCTCGTGCAATGAACATAAGGATGTGTTGGATCACAGAGCTATCTTGCCCATGACAAAATGGGCACATGGGAGAGTCAGTAGAATATTGCATATGGTGTATGAGAATGGGGTAATTCAGAGGCTTGGAAAGCAAAGTGAATGCAAGGAGTAAATGCTATGCAAACAGGCAGCTGGAAGACGATTCAAGCAGCTGCTCCAAAAGGTTCTTACTGTGGATATAAAATTAAAGTAAAAGTTCCAAATTTGTAACTCTTTCCATCTCTTTTATATATATTTTCCATGAAATATCACTTTAATTATATTAATCTTCAACAGATGGTTTCTTTATTAATCAAAGCTGCGGTCTTGTGATATTGTATATATTTGTTTTTTCTCCATCTGAAAGCCTTGAAAGAGAACAGCTCTGAAGTGGTTCAGCCTTTTCTAATGGGTTGTGGAACAAAAGAACCAAAGATCACCCAACTATGTCTAGCAGCTATACAAAGGCTCATGTCTCATGAAGTTGTTTCAGAGGTAAGACTTGGGGTAGTCAAGTAATGGTATGGAAGTGTTGCCTAATTTACATAGCTGAAGAATCATTAAAAAAATTAGAGTATCCTAATAAGATAACTGACTAGGCATAGCCTTTAGGATCAGTGTAGTTGTAACACTACCCCAGAGGGATTATTAGGGTTGGCTTCTTGCAGGAGCATTCCCCTTCAGTTTTATTTTCAGATGAAATGTGGTATTTAGCATTATGAGAGTTAGTATGGTGTGTAGTATGTTGATTGTTGAGGTTAGAGGAGACTCACTCAGCCCTGAAGCTCACTGAATATTTTTGAACCATTTGCCAACTCTCACCTACTCTACAGGCTTGTTGTGAGGATAAAGTGGAGTTGGTAGGGGATGAGTCATGTGTGCTGAACTATGCTAGCGTAAAGGCAGCATAAACATATAAATATACCTACGGCACAATTTTGAGTCATGGTTAGAAGCTGGTACACAAACTACAGTTTAAGGTCTCTCTGACTAGTGTTAACATTGATGTTGGTGTAGCACAACTTGAAAACTGAGGGGAAGGGGAGGTGTATGCAAGTCACCCAGGAGAATTACACCAAGCCTTACACTTTAGGATTATAATGCAAAACGGTCAGCTGCTCTAGCTTTATTGAGGCTTTGGCTACTGGTACAACTTAACACTCACCCAGGGAATGAAATTCCCACACAAATAAAATTCTCTTTTCAGTGACCTCATCTTGTCTTGCACAGTGCTGAGTCCTCACCCAATACTGCTGCTGGTCCCATCACACTTGCTGATTCTCCCCAGCTTCTAAGCTCCATGACACCCTAGTATTCCTTTCTCCAGGCTATTAAGTTTGAGGAGTGACAGGTCAAGTTGTCCTCCTTGGGACCCTCTAGGGTCACACGCAGTGAACCAGTCTCATGGTATTCTCTCCTTAAGGAGCTGAGCTGGAAGGAAAGCCTATTAGCAGGGTTCCCTGACCCTCCCCGCTGTCAGGGGAAGACGGGTTAAGAGATTATGTGCCTTTGCTTTTTCCTCTGCAAGCCAGTCTCCCTCTCTTCTATGACTGCTGCCTCTGGGCTATTTAAGCTCAGTAGTTTCAAAAGTGCTTTGTTATTCCCAGGTGGTAGCAGCTTTTCCCTTCCCCACCTCTTTCTTGGGTAGGCAGAGTGAGTTGCAGCCCTGCTTCCAGTAGAGGTGGATTGGGGCCATCTTAAAAGGTCAGTCAAAGAAGAGAACATATTGCTTGAGGCGATCCCCTACAGATCTTTACAGGGTGAAAAAGCATATTCAATATTTATTAAGTATGATGGAATTAATGATTGACACTTCTATAGTCATTTCCCCCCACATAGTATCTTGGCATCGAATAGCCCATCTCAATTTTTGTTCCCAAGGTTGCTGCTGGAAATGTTATCAATATGCTTTGGCAACTGATGGAAAATAGCCTTGAAGAACTCAAGCTTCTTCAGACTGTCCTTGTATTATTAACAACCAACACAGTTGTCCATGATGAAGCACTTTCTAAGGTAGGCACTGTATAAATCAAATTGTGGTATTTCATTATATGTTAACCAATAAATATGAGCTGATCTTGAAAATTCCACGGTGAATCTCAAGTAAGTTTCACAGGCTGTCTTTCATTGTACACCAAAGGAAATATAAAGAAAAATGGCACACCAGTGTGGCTTATTTACGCAATCCCTACAGGCCTGTTCAAGTAATACCTTAGCTTTGAAATTCTTCTCAGGAAAAGACTGAGAGTGTCTCATGGTCTCCTGTGTTTCCTTAATAATAGCATTCACAAATAGCAATATTAGGAAAAGGATCGTTTAGATGTTTCATTAGTGTGGATGAATTAGTAAAATCAGGGAGAAATCCAAGATGGCCCTTTTGCAATTGGCAAATTGCCTTTTCTGGCAAATAGGAGAGTAATCTTTCAGGTGGGCATCATGGCAGAAAAGGACCAAAATATATCTGTTCTTCATCTGAGCTTTTGCCAAAAAAGTTTTCAATATCATTTTACACTTAGATTATAAATTAGGTTTCTGGGCAATGTAAAATAAAGCTGGCAAAATAAACTGTTGAGTTAAACTACAAGCTTATCAAAATTATGCTGCAACTACTTAATCTCATCCATTAAAAGTTATGTCAGCTATGGTGATCGGATTATGCATAGTTTGGATCAAGTTTTCAGTAAAAGAGAGCTGCACAGTTGTGAGGCTGTCTGAGAGTGTCTCTTTGTATTATTGCTATTTGTACTTGGCACACGGGTGACAGAGGGGCATCCTTGAGGCATTCTTGACATGAAAGTGTTGAAGCAATCGTGTGACTTGTACATTATTATTTTTCTTTTCACATGTGAAGAGGCTTTTGATGAAACGTAAAGGAGGAGCCAGTTTCCAAGATAGATGCATTTTAGGATGGCGGAAACCTAAACATTTTAAAATTCAACTTAATGTTTTAGAAACTTATAATTTCTACACCTTAGCTTTGATTATTATTTGGGTTGTGTAATGAGTACTGTTTATATTTTTTTTAGGCAATTGTCCTTTGCTTTCGGTTGCACTTCACAAAAGACAATATCACAAATAATACTGCGGCAGCCACCGTACGGCAAGTAGTTACTGTTGTTTTTGAAAGAGTCGTTGCTGAGGATGAACACTATAAAGGTGGGTATGTGTTTGTATTGCAATTAAAATATTACATAACATTTGGTACTTATAGCAAAAGTCTGTTTGCTATAAGTAGGTGGAGCCCAATATAGTAGTACCCTGATTCTAAAAGTGAATAGATTAGTGTATAGCGCTTCATCCACTGGCGGAGGAAGAGGAGTGAAGGGGAAGCGCACTGCCCCTGGCAGCGTGATCCCGGTGGGGTGCCATCGCGGCTGCCCCCCCGCCCGCGCTGGGCGCCAGACCCCCAGGATGCGCACCCGCCCCCACCTGCTCTCCGCCCCCCGGTGCCGGAGCATGAAGCTCCACCACTGGCTTCATCTGAGGAATTTGGAGGGCCAGGTCAAAGATTATCCCATTTTATCATCACAGCAATGCTGCATAGAGTATGCTGAGATGAGTGGAGATTTCAGTCCAGGTCAAAATTCAGCACTCTGTTAATGTGGAAAGTGTAAACAATAAAGGAAAGTTGGCTTTTGAAGCATGGATACCAATTTGTTCAAGTGTTACATCATGCTTTTTTTATTGAAGCTGTCTGATGTAGGCTTTGAATTGGCAGGTTGTTCAGTAACTGCAAGTCATGCTTTTTACCTTGTGTTTAGTTAGAGAAATGTGCTTCTTGATTGCTAGTCCTCTACTACATGCCTTCTGAATGTTACTTGTCACATCTCTGAAACTGGAAAAGTAACTAAATGCAACTCTGTTCTACCCGGCAGTAGCAAGAGGGGAGAGAGAAAGAGCAACCTTTTGGGGGAAGGTTGGTATTGACCACAAGCATCTGCTAAAACCCCCAAGTTGCTGCATCAGCCTTAGTTAATATATATATAAAATTGAACAGCCATGCATTTTTTCTTAACGCGTTTCTGAACTGGATCTGTGTTTTGTACAGATATTATAGAGCAACCGATAGGAATTCAAGGAAACAGTAACAGAAGATCTGTCAGCACCTTGAAACCATGTGCTAAAGATGCATATATGCTTTTTCAGGTATTGGAACTTACTTGAATTCTTGTCGTTCTTTTTATTGTATACAGTCTAATTTACGTACAAAGTTAAGCTTCTGAGATCAGTCAGTAGTCATTTACTTGCTTTTGTTTTGAGAGATAATATGATACAAGTATTTTGAAGAGAGAGAAAAGGTTAACATACACAGATCATTCTTAATATTATGGAGGAAAAGCATAGCATGCTGGACATAATTCTTCTCATCTCTAGAAGCTGTAGAGCTCAATATACAGAGGAGCTACAGAGATGGTAAAAGGGAGCAATTTGAGAAGCTAAAGGTTTGGATAAAAGTCAGGATAGTCTCAATGTTTTCAGAAACTTAAAAAGAAACAGTACTATCTAACTGGTGGATTTAATTTGCTGGACAGAATAATGAAATTAAATACTGGAAAGGCAAATGCAATTTCTTAACAATGGGCTGATTCTGATGTAATGCTGGTTCTAATGCAATGCAAAATCATGGAGACTGGCAAAACATGGGCTTGCATTCAGCACTTGCCTCCTTTCCAGATTTAAGGCAAACTACAGTTCATCATCATCTGAACTATGATTTACCCTTCTTTGAAAAACAGGATAAAAATGAAGAACAGACCCTGTTTCTTGATTCAATTTGCAAGGCAATCACAAACTATAGTAGGCTTCTTTAGGCAAAATAGTATCTTGCCTCAATTCAGGAAGGGATATAGAGGATTGTGTATGTGAACAAGGAAGGAGTAACTGCAACTCAGACGTGTTAATACCAGAGTATGGTTTGACGGTATGTCTAAAAATTCCATGTGGTGAATTACATGGCGAAGTAGAGACTGGGTGAAAATTGGGGGGGGGGGGGTTCCAGGCTGATTCCTGAGAATAAAAGTACAAGAGTGTTGTTGGTTTTTTTTAGGATCTTTGTCAGCTGGTTAATGCTGATGCACCTTACTGGCTTGTAGGCATGACAGAAATGACCCGGACATTTGGTCTGGAACTGCTTGAGTCAGTCCTCAATGATTTCCCGCAAGTATTTTTACAAGTGAGTGCTTTTGTTTTTAGAAAGGGGAGGGGAATTTCAGCTACAAAGACTTTAGAAACTGTATATATTGTGGTTGGGGGTCCTAACTAGACACCTGTGAAGGGAAGGGCTCCTTTTCACAGATGGGACCAATATCTGCGTGTGGGATCCACTCCTGGAAAGTGAGGGAAGAGGCCATTTTTGCTAATTTCCCCCCATCCTCCTGCGCTGCTTCTTACGCTGTTCCATAGCTCTTCCAACCTTCCAGAGTTGATTTTTTGGAAGCACGAGGGACTACTGGAGGGAGGGGGAATTAGTGAAAGTTGCCCTACTGCAGGCATAGGCAAACTTGGCCCTCCAGATGTTTTGGGACTACAACTCCCATGATCCCTAGCTAACAGGACCAGTGGTCATGGGTGATGGGAATTGTAGTCCGAAAACATCTGGAGGGCTGAGTTTGCCTATGCCTGCCATACTGCCTCATTCACTGACAGGAGCTTCATGTGAGCAAAACTCAGCTTGGGATGCTCCTGCCAGCAGAAGCTCAGTTAAGATCCAGGCCTTTGTTTCTGAAATAGGAAAGACTCAGCCATTTTTGTTAACATATCTTTGGCATCTGTATGATTGGTGCCTCTTAACCTAATACTTAGATTGTGTTTTGGTTAACTTTAGAGCAACATAATGAGCAGTACTACCCATGGGGGGATTATCTAAAGGGCAAGTGGGCAATGGGCAGTGCTGGAGTGTCAATGACCATCAGACATTAAAAGTTCATCAATGGATCAAGTCCATCAATTTTGCTTCCCCACCTTTAGTATCAAAGGGGTTACTGTGGAAGGTTGGTGAGGTCCCTAGTATAAACCTATGTGCCTAAACTTTAATGATTTTTATACTGTATATATATATATATATATATATATATATATATATATATATATATATCTTTAAAAATTAGTTAGCCTTCTAACAGTGTCCTTTTATTTTCCAGCATCAAGAATTCAGCTTCCTCCTTAAAGAAAGGGTCTGTCCACTAGTGATAAAGCTCTTCTCACCAAATATAAAATTTAGACAAGGTTCCAGTACTTCATCTTCACCAGCACCAGTGGAAAAACCGTATTTCCCGATCTGCATGCGCCTTTTGAGAGTAGTTTCCGTTTTGATTAAACAGTTTTATAGTTTACTGGTAAGAGGACATTTTTAATATCACTGTTATGCACAGGATAAATCTTAAATACCATGCAAAATGTGGTCCCCCCCCCCCCGAATTTTAAGGGAGCTCAATGTAGAACAGGCTTCTTCACCCTCTTTTCTCTTAGCTGTCAGCATACAAATAATCCCTGCTTATGCTAAGAAATAGTCACACCAATAGTCCTCTGTTTGACTTGAGGGAGGTGAAACTGCAGACACATATGCCTAAAGAGGACTGTGGCAATACTGTAACGCCTTGATAACAGAATAACCTAAGGATAATGCTTCCCCTTAATCTTTAGCTGTTCAGAAATTGTTAGGCTACAGAAAATTATTTATTCCACCTCTTCTTTCCTTCATATAGCCTCTCAAAGCTCAGCTTGTTCCTTTGCCACCACCCTCTTGTTCCCACTGAGCCTGCAGCTAAGCCTAAGAATGTGTAACTGGAACAGCAAACTATTCCTTTCCATTTTACCCCATTCTCCCCTTTCTCTAGGCCCCCCAAGTGTTATTCGCTTCCTTGCTATGGGACTGTGCCAAATAGCCCTTCTCCCAAAATTGCAAGTGCAAACATTTGCAGGGAGGGGCCCTGCCTTATTAGCAGAAATTCCGTGTTAAGGATGCCTTGTTCAGAATTTTCTTTTAACTAATAAAAGTATTTTTGTTTAGGTAACTGAATGTGAGATCTTTCTATCATTGCTTGTGAAGTTTCTGGATGCAGACAAACCTCAGTGGCTAAGAGCTGTTGCTGTAGAATCAATACACAGACTTTGTGTGCAACCTCAGTTATTAAGGTAGTGGAAGTATATTAATTGATATACCATATACCAATTAAAGTAATGCTTTCGATAAAATATTTGGATAATTGAAATAACAGTGCACAGGTATTGTGTTAGGTGTGCATGTATACAAATAGTGGGTCACTGATTTTAATATCCTTAAATTTGTTTTAAATTCTAGAATTTAAATGTTGTCCTGTAGAACATGAAGCCTTTCTGTGGCTACCACATACTTTTTCCAATCAGTATAAGAAAGAGTGTTTCATAATGCAGAGTCACTGATGAAGTCACAAAAGCATTTTCTAAATAACTGCATTTTTACTCTGTCCGAATTGTGTAACAGGTCCTTCTGTCAGTCTTACGATATGAAGCAGCATTCAACTAAGGTATTCCGTGACATCGTGAATGCTCTGGGATCATTTATTCAGTCACTGTTTCTCGTACCAAATACAGGGAATGCATCAGCTGCAACAAACCAAACAGGTAAACTAGACCCTAGGACTATTTTGAGCCATTTATCAATCATTCCCTCTTAGGAGTACTGGTTTCAATAAACATTTTATTTATTTAGCTCAATTAGTACTTTGAGTTGTATTCATGAGAATGATAACTTGATCATTCTTGCAAACGGTAAAATAAAGCCTTTTAGAAGAACTTGCATAGAACCTTACTCTGTAACTCTGAATGGAAGGCATATCATATCAAACAGTTAAAGCTGTCATATTTTTTAAACCACCATACCAGCACCCAGGGCCAGGACACCCATGCAGCAGGTTCTGGATAGCTACCTTTTCTTCCTCAACAGGTGGAGGTGTGGAGGCAGCATTTCTCATTTTCCCTCTAGTGGCAAAATGCCCTGGGCTAACCCTGCCTGCGCCTGTTTCAGCAAATACCTCAAAATCTTAATGCATATGCTGCATCTCATAACTTTTGAGTGGTTTAATTTGCTAATATTTTAAATTTCTGAGTTCTGAGTGACTTTAGCTTTTCAGTGTAGCCCCACTGGTGTCGGTAAGACCTCTTTAATGAAATGCAAGATGCACTGGGAATGATTGGCCAGGAGGGGGCATTCAAAACAGATGGATAAAACATTGTTTGAATAACCTTTGCTTATAGGAATGTTGTCTTAATGATATTAAGAAAAAGGGTTACCATATATACTCGAGTATAAGCCGAATTTTTCAGCACATTTTTTATGCTGAAAAAGCCCCCCTCGGCTTATACTCGAGTGAGGGTCCTTTCGGGCTGCTTGTTCTTCCTCCGCCGCTGCCGCCACCACCAGGTTTGTGGTGTGGTGAACCGGCTTATACTCGAGTCAATAAGTTTTCCCAGTTTTTTGTGGTAAAATTAGGTGCTTCGGCTTATATTCGGGTTGGCTTATACTTGTGTATATACGGTATGTTGCGCTTAACTAATTAAATTAATATTGAAGTGCAGTTAATTCCCCCACTTGATTCACTGTATAGGAGGAAGCGTGCCTGGTGGTACAGCCTCAGCACAGACCAATCCTGGAATGTTAGGGATGGGTGGAAGTGTGACAGTCTTGCCTGCTTTTGAATACAGAGGAACCTGGATACCCATCCTCAGCGTGTCAACACAGGGCAGTGCTAAAGCTACGTAGTAAGTAAAGTATTGATCTTTAAAACCATGAATTTGCCACATTCTAAGTAGTTGTAACTGAGCAGGAATATGGAGAAGATCTGTTCTGGAAACAGCCCTGGGTAGCATCAGGCAAATGCTACCCTGGTGGGCACTTGGAGTCGTTTTGATCGTGTCTCTGTGTATTGGTTTCTTTCATGATTGTGCCTCAGATCTGTTTCTTCTCCAGATGGATTAGAAATTACTTTTCTGTGGTGCCCTAACCTCCTTTCAGTACATATTTCCTCTGGTTTCTTATTAGGCTCTATTTATTTGGGTTGCGGTTCAAGTCTTGGGATGGTTTATAATTATAGTGTGTTTCTTTAGTTATGACAGCAGAAGACAAACATAACTGTTAAAAAGTACCTCCAATGACTCTATAGAATTACCAGCACAGATATATGTTGTAGTGTTGAATAATTTATATTTGTAAGGTAGATTTTTTAAAAAATCTGTATAAATACCGTATTTTTTGCTCTATAAGACTCACTTTTTCCCTTCTAAAAAGTAAGGGGAAATATGTGTGCGTCTTATGGAGTGAGTGCAGGCTGCGCAGCTATCACAGAAGCCAGAACAGCAAGAGTAAGAAGCAAGCCTCATTGGACACAATTGGCTCATGCACATGCAGTGGTAAACAATGCTTTAGCACTATGTGGACAAAGCACAATTATTCCAAGTACGTGAGGGGCGGAGGAAGACTTCAAACCACAAAACTGGCTTGTTTAGCAACTTATCATTGCTTAATTTAAACCAGGATTCTTGGTTTACATATAACGCTAAGCCAATCATCTTTAAAATAGAAAGGAATCTTGGCTTCCCAACTGTGTGGGTGGAGGAGGAGGAAGTTTGAGAGCCTGTTCCATTTTCAGTAAAGCTTATTTACATAGTGCTAAAACATGGTTTAGTATTATGTGCAAACCAGCCCTCTGGCAGTAACTTCCAAGTAAACATACATAGGATTGCAATGTAAGTGAATACATCGGGGAAATATTTGAAAGGTTTAGGGAGCTAGCTCTCCTTTGAGCACTGATGTTTGGAGCAATTATCTATGATTGCACAGAATATACTAGTATCAGTGTAAGAAACCTCAGTTTTACAGCAATATTTCAGTTCTAATGTTAATCTTATATTTGGTTTGCTTTGCAAATTGTGATATTTGCAACAGAGTATTTTGTTAGCTAAGCTATGGGTGCCAAGGGCATATTATTCCTTTTGCTTATGTTTATTTATTTAACGCCCCCCCCCCCAATCTTAGCCTAGAGATGTTGGACAAAGTTGAGCCACCCACAATTCCTGAAGGCTATGCCATGTCAGTAGCATTCCATTCTTTACTGGATCTTGTCCGTGGCATCACTAACATGATTGAGGAAGAATTGGGACAGGTTGAAATGGAGAGTCAAGTAACAACAGCTGATACACAGTCTTCACCGACACAGTCCTCAGACCTGCAAGATTTTAATTCAGCATCCGACCAAACTGACAAAGAAACAGGTATGTGATAATGATTGGTATTGGTTAAGGTTAATAAAAGGAAAGTAATATAAAGCTGCTTACAGATGTATAGGACCTGGTGTAGGTATTTCTTTGTGTAGGTGAGCTCTACTTCCTCCTCACCTTCACTTTTTAACTGAATGTAAATTACTTCTTTCTTTTCATTGCCCCTCTTCCTAGTTTTTCAAAAGGAATGCTTGTTTTGGTTCCTACTCATCCCCATTTTTGTAGTTGCCTTGCATTATTATAATTTCTAAGAACATGTATATATATGTCTGCTTTTTCTAAAAAACCACTGAACTAAGGTGCCTAAAATAGTTTTTTGGGATCTTGGATTTTCTCTTGAAAACTTGCCTTGACAGACAAAGCTATAGTCCTCATTAGATAATTTGTCACACCTCCCAGCCAGGCTGTTGCTGTTATTCATGGCAGCCATATTTGACTCTGAAACTGTAGAGTGGAAAGATAGTCCAAGTGAACCCGGTCTGCCTTATAGCCTGTCTTGTACCAACTTACTGGTAATGACTAGTAGACTGGAAATGGGATGTATATATACTAAAAGAAAAATGCATCAGAAAGTGAGTCTACTATACTGTATTAATGTTACTAAATGTTGTTTTAAAATTACTCTCATCCTCCTCTCCCAAGTCAGCAGAGCAGTTTGGGAAGAAATGGTGAACGCGTGCTGGTGTGGTCTACTTGCTGCACTGTCTTTACTTCTGGATGCAAGGTATTCAGTCAGTTTAGAATTACGCTTCATTCTTCAGAGCTTTCTGTTCTTACCTTGGGTTTGAAACAAGTTTGAAACCTAGAACCTCAACTGCACTGAGTACCGAGGTAGCAGAGTTCCCAAGGACTAAAGAAGACATAATTATACATTGAGGGGGGGAAGTATAAAAGATTGGATGTGACTCAGTAATAGATTTATTGGGTGTTAAGAATATTATATAGGCCTTTTTTTCTCTCTGCAGTAATATTTTATTATTTACTTAGCTTTACAGTGCTTCAGTTATAAGCATGCATGGCACAGCTGTGTGGAAATGATTTGTTTTCTCTTAAAAGACAGCTTTATTTATTTATTCTTCATGTTTTTACAACAAACAGTTTGCTAATCAGTCAAACTGACTAATAACGGGGATTTAAAATACAGATAAATAGTAAATGAATCAGTTAAAAATATTGTTATACATTAAAAGTGTTAATCCCCAGTCCATTTACAAATCAATATGGTTTAGAAAAAAATCCTTTTTTTCTGCATTTCTGAAATGTGTAGATTTTAAGAATACAGTATTATAAAACTGGTGTTATACGGTATTATAAAACTGGTGTTATTTTAAAAACTTGATCAGTTAAATGTCTCTTGTATCTTTATAGTAATTTTTTTGTCAGTGTTTTGTGACATTTTGGTTAGTCCTAGTAACCTGCTATGAATTTTTGATTCTACCCACCCCCCCAGGGGCCAACATGGCTGCTGATCCTTTTTGAATATTTCCATAGAATTTTTTCCTCATAGTAAATGTGTAAGCATGAGTGTTCCCTTTTCGGCTTCTTCTTATATGTGTCAATCATGCCTTTTACTTATTTGGACTATTTCAGCACTGATGAAGCTGCCACAGAAAATATTTTAAAAGCAGAATTGACTATGGCTGCACTGTGTGGAAAACTTGGTCTCGTAACATCAAGAGATGCCTTCATTACTGCCATTTGCAAAGGTTCCCTGCCTCCTCATTATGCCCTAACTGTGCTGAACACTACTACTGCTGCACTTTCTGGTAAATGTAAGGATATTATTTGGTCTTACTTTTCTTCTTGTAAACAAGAGCATACACAATTATAAGCAAACAGCCATAACATGGTTGAATATTTTTGCTTTTCCAGACACATATTTCATAAACAAGTGCTTGGCAGAATGGTATATGATGCTATGGAAGTGTTTGAGGTGAACCATAGTCTAATGTGAAATAATCTGGTCTTCCCTATCTACAGCCACTTGAGATATATCCTGATCCTGAAAGAGTAGTATTTTTTTTTCTTTCAGAGGCAGAACCACATTAACAGCCCACATGAGTGATCTGTTATTCACCCCCTTTAAAGCCTTGCAGCTTGATTTCTGTTATAGACTGAAAATAATATTTATAGCTTTAAATGTAATGGAAATTGTATTAAGAACTTTAGGTACAGCATAATCTTCATATCTGCCACAGACCGTAAGTGTGACTATAACCCATTTTTAAAAAGAAATGGCTTTTAAAATAGCCTTAAGAGCAACTATATTCCCTTAATTTTTTCTAATAGATTTTCTTGGGGTTTTTTTTTTAATATACATGGGTGTTCTTTTCCTGTATGAAAATCAGTGATGTGGGGTGGAATTACTGAAAACTTTTAATTTTTTACTTTACCTCTTGTGATTTTTAAAGGGATTAACTATTTGCCCTTTTAGAAATAAATATAATGTATCAAATGTTACTTCTGTTACCAATCCTAAAAATAGTTTGGTGTTGGTAACTTAAATAAGTAAATTTACTTCTATGTGTGTGTATTTTCAAACTTCATATCCTTTTCAGAGGGTTAGGTGCAGGCTTTATTCCCACAGGCGAAGGCAACTTCTGAGGAGAGTTGCGGTCAAGGGATGCTTCTGCTGGGGACAGGCAATTTTTACCAGCCTTTCCCAGAAATTCACAGCAGCAGGACCCACTCTCTTCCAGAGGGTTTGGGAACCTTTCTGAGTACAGTAGTATGAGAGGTGGGAATTGCCCAAAATTTCTATCTTGGGAAGGTGAAGTCTGTATCTTATAATTGAAATCTTAGAATTCTTCTTTTGCTTTTTAGCATATTCCATCCAGGGGCAGAATGTTCAGATGATTAGTCCATCAAGTGAGTCTCACCAGCAAGTTGTAGCAGTAGGACAACCGCTTGCTCTCCAACCACAGGGAACAGTAATGGTAAAATATAATTTGTAAATATCATTTTCTTATTTGATGGTTTAATTTTACTAGACTTTCACTTTTATCTCAAAAGTCCAGTGACGCGTCTGCCCCATAGTCCAGCAGATATATTGGAGTGAGCATGTAGTCGAAGACAGTAATGCGGAATTGGATTTGAGGGACTTAGCAGGAATATTTTAGATGCATGCCGCATACCTAATTACCTTTGTGTGTCAATGAAATGTCCCACTGATTTCACTTAACTGAAAGGGCCTCCTCTGTGTCCAGTTTTGGTCACCAAGATTTAAGAATGTTAGCAATTCAGTTTATGTTGTTTAAAATATTAGCATCTAATTTTGCAGCTTTTAGAAAAGCACCCAGATTACAAAAAGTATCTAGCAGAATTCCAGTGGTTGATAACTTAATTTATGTGCAAAGATGGAGCCACTTAACATATATCATTTAACAACAACAACAATTCTATTATTTGTAGTCTGCCCATCAGCTGGGTTTCCCCATCCACTGTGGGTGGCTTACAGCATATATAAAAACACAATAAAACATTGAAAAACAGACTATCTTATATCATAACAGCTTTCAGGATAAAGGTTGACTGTAGCAACAAAAAGATTATGGACAAGATCTGCACTAGCAGATGCAAAGGGATTTCCCCTTTCTCTCCCTCCCACATGTACTCTGGAGGGTCCTCCATTCAGAGCAGAAGTAGGGGAGCAGGGCCTGCAGGGAAAAGGACAGGAATGGGAAGTCTCATGTGCACAAGCAAGCTGCATGTCATCCTAAGCATGCAAACCTTAAACATACTTATCCCCTTAAACACACATTGGATTGTACTTGTGTTGCAAGTATGCATACATCATAACGTATGAATGGTGGCATAGAACGTGGTCTAAATATACCAGTCAGGGAGTTGTACATGGCAGCTTTCCAAACCATATGTCCAAATAAGAAATCTTGCATTCAGTGCTTTTCATGCGTTTTGAAGCAGACGTTCTTTTACGAACAAAAAAGATGTGAATCAGCATTTGGAATCTTCGCTTGTTTGCCATGGACTTACATTCATCCTATTTTCAGCAATATAATAATTACACAAAGCATTTATATAGATTTGGGTGAATACTTCAGTTAATTTGTATTCACATTTCAGTTTATATATATCCCCAGATTAGAAACTGAAACATTCCCAGGTCCCCACCTCAGTCACTTTCAGGGTCTTTTTAAAGTGCATTCTCCTCCTTGAATGTCAGCCACTCACTTATACAGGGACAAGTACGGGGATGCTTGGGGAACCCAGCCAGCTCCTGTCTTCGTAGCACTGTTTTGTTGCATGGCTATGCTAGAATATGACCTAATGTTGGAATTGGTGCTTATAGATAGATTATGGGAATGGCTTATGAACTTAGACATTTCCTGTGTGTCTGTTGTCTGCTCTTCCTCTTTGTACCATTTGTCTGTCAAGCCGCTTCATCCATGTTTTCCCCCTTAGTTTTCCTTTTTCACCAATCTACTACGAGGAACAGCCACCCAGCAGAAGCAAAATTTGCACCAGCTTCCTTCCCTTCCTCTCCCCCCTGTTTCCTGCATGCAGAGAAGGGGGAGCCCAGCTACACACCCATCTCTTCAGGTACCCTCCCAGCAGCAAGGTGGCCATTTTGGATGAGACAAGCCAGAGTGCCCAGTCTTGGGACTTTCATTGTCACTGTAGATTATTGTTCTGGCCCCTTCCTGCCTGTTCTTCCATCAGACATATACTTCTTCTATGAAACCAGTGCTAGGTTAGGAGCCTTGGTTTCCTTTCTAAGCTGACTGGATAGAGTACGTTCCCACCTCTTTTACAGTGTACAATTTCTGCTACTCTCTATTAGTCCTTTTAAGAGTTTCCCGAGGTAAGTAACTTGCCTCTTGTTGCTTTCTCTTGCCTTGCTTACCGGTATTTTGGTAGCAAAATAATTTGTCCTAACTTGAAGAATACCCATTCATTATGGCTGGATTGCTGTTCCTGTGCTCCCTTACATTAGAATCCATCCTGCTGCTTTGGATCTTAACCTTCCCTTTTCTATTATACTGCTGGTGAAGTGGGTGGTCATTCTATATTGCTATAATGTTCACTGATTCTTTCTTGGATGAGTCTTGCCTTTTTCATGTTTTGTTTTGTGTCCCCTCTTGCTATCATTCCATATACCTCCATTTGTTACTGTGAATTCTGTGGTCTGAATATCTAACAACGGTTAAGGAGAAAAGAAACTGCAGTTCCATACTATCCTTAAGTTTTAGCTGTCTAACTTAGCCCTGCTGCTACTCTCAATATGACCAAATTGAGAAGGAGATTGCTGTTTCATTCCTAAAATCTTGAAAGACCATGTTTTACTATTAATGGGATAATACAGGTAGATATAGTAAAACATTCATGAGCTTATAGGAGATACACAGTGAGTTTGTGGTGCTAGGTTAAGATTGAGGTTGTTTTAATTTACTAGTTGCAAATATAAACATAATTTCTGCACTGGAAGGATGTTTCAGATTTCTAGAAATAATTTCTTAAAGTTAACAATATTTTTCTTTGATATCCTGTGTATGTAGATGAATCTACCAGCCAGAATAAAAGCTCTTTTCGACAGACTCAAAGTTTCAAAAGACCAGCCTTGTACTAAAATTCACAATAACAGGGCAACAAATGCAATGTACAATATGCATTCTCTGTGTATATTGAGTGGCAAATGTTTGCTTATAACCCGGAGTTCTGCATCCATTGAAGTCAATGGGACCATGCTGAGGAAAGGCTGTGCAAATTTTTTTTCTTCAAACAATAGCTGTTTCTATTTCACAATATCAGTCACCTGTCTAGTAAATTTTAAAACTTGAAGTAAAACCTCAAATAAATAAACAAACAAATAAATAAATAAATAAATAAATAAAGGATGCCAAGAATTTCACTGAGTATATGCAGGTTTTACTTCAACACATTCTTTTGTATCCTGAACTGCATGTTTCCAGTTGGAAAGGAGAATCTTCTTTTTCTGCCCCATTTTCACTTGACGAGTAGAAAATAGCAGGACGAACTGGCTATCATAATGATTTGCATGTTGAAATAGAAATAGAAGGATTAAGAGGTTTGAATGAATTAAAATGGCTAGGTTCTTCCAGTGTCATTTAGCTGCTGTAATTTAACTCCAATGTAAATTCATCACATACATGTAGGTCTAGACAGAGGGGGAAAATAAAAGAACGGATTGCAGGGTTTCCATCATTGTGTTTGCTATTACCATTTTTTTCACAAATGCTATTATTTTCTCTACTTCAAAAATTCTAACTGTTTAAATGCTCTCCTAGCTTACTTCTAAGAATATACAGTGCATGAGGACATTACTTAGCTTGGCTCATTGTCATGGAGCTGTCCTTGGTACATCCTGGCAACTTGTGTTAGCTACTCTCCAGGTGAGTAATGGGTAATGCTTGATTTACCTTTCTTGACTTGCATTTTGTTTTAACTTCTTGGGTGGATATTCTCTTTGAGTGAAACTCTTTCCATGAAGCAAGTCAGCCCCACACAATTGTGTTTTTCAAACCTTTTGTAATTAAAGCATGGTGATTTTTGTAGCTTTACATGAACATGGTCAGCACTGCAGCTAATGAGCTTTTTGCTTCCCTTACCTTTCTGTGACTAAATGAAATGTACCCACAACTGTAATGAAGGTAGCCAAGTACCATAGTCGAGCTGGAAAAAAACCATCCACAGAACAGCTGGAGGATTCAAGTAGAATTTTTAAAGTTGGAATATTAGCATGTAATACACTTTGGGCAGATCCACACCAGACATTTAAAGCACACCCCACACACATTTAAAGCACACGACTTCCTCCAAAGAATCCTGAGAACTGTACTCTCATCCTCACAGAGCTACAATTGCCAGCACCCTTAACAAACTTTATCCCTCAGGTTTCCTTGGGGGGAGTAATGTGCTTTAAATGTGTATAGGATATGCTTGAAATGTATGATGTGGATCTGTCCTTGGTCACAGAAGTGCAAACCTTGAAAAGTATTTTTTATGGCCTAGTTTGAATGTCACACTAACCCATAGTTTAAAACAAAAAAAATTGTTTAATGTAAATGAGAAGTGTGTTGGTGCATGCTCCTCTTACGTTCCCAGACCTGGAATTGTGGTTTGTTTCTTTTCAAACAAAGCACAGGCCTGAGTTTGGACAATACAACAAGTCAAACTTTGGCTTGTTTCATGTGCAGCACGGCAAAATGCAAAAGAGAAGCACTGCAGAAATGTAGTGAAGTGTGTGCCACATTCTGTTCATTCACATAAACCCTTAGATTGTTTTAAACTCTTGTTTAATGTTTAACTTGGACCTTTATCCAAGCACTTAAGTTTAAAAATGTGTTTTTCATTTCAGCATCTTGTATGGATTCTTGGTTTAAAGCCTGGCGTTGGAGGTGCTTTGAAGCCTGGAAGAGCTGTGGAAGGACCTAGCACCGTAAGAATTTGTTTACTGTGTAGCTGAATAAAGCACATTGTATTTTTATGTTATGCATTTGCTTACATAATTTAATTGTACCCTTTCAGGTTCTAACTACAGCTGTTATGACTGACTTACCAGTTATCTCGAACATACTTTCCAGGCTATTTGAAAGCTCACAGTAAGAGAACTGACTTTTAGATCACAATGTTTGTTTCTAATCCCTTTTGGCAATAGTTTTAATAATTGATTCTTCCCACAGGTACCTAGATGATGTTTCATTACATCATTTAATAAATGCACTTTGCTCCTTGTCGCTGGAAGCGATGGACATGGCCTATGGAAATAATAAGGTATGGTATATTTTATTCTGCTTTTCGAACATGCTTTATAAATTAAATAACTCCTAGCTTTGGAGTTTCTTGCAGTGCAATATATTATTTGTTAAGTCAGCATCATATAGAATGAATTGTGCTAATGATTCTACTACTGAATTTAGGGCATTATAACAACATGATATGTGAGCTTCACAGGAAGGTACACTAATGCAATTGTTTATTTAAAGTTTAAATGTACCATATTAAAATGTGGCGAAACAGCAAATAGAAAGATTAGCATTAGGAACTAACTCAGAAAATGAGCTGTTTTAAAGGAGTAGAAATGCAGAGTATAAATACTTTAAATGGAAACATATAATGCAATAGGTTTTTAAGTCAAGTGACTGTTTTAAATTCTGTTTATGCTTAGGAGCCATCACTGTTTGCTGTTGCTAAGTTGCTCGAAACAGGACTAGTTAACATGCATAGGATTGAAATTTTATGGAGACCACTGACTGGCCATCTCCTAGAGGTAAACAATATTTTTATAACCTTTAGGTGAACCTTTATATTTTTCCTCTGTGGTATTAAAAATTAAAAACATAAGGGTTTTTTTTTTGAAAGCCAATTATTCTACATTGGTTTTTAATGTCATCTTATTTTCTATTCTGTTTCTAGATTATTTTTTGTTTCTTATAGAATTTGCATTGTTTTCCCCTCAACACTATTTAAGTGTGGGTTCTATAGCTTCTTATTAAATCAAACTGTTTTGATGATGTTGAAAAGCAGAGCCCAGGCAAGTTGACATCTCATACTTAAAGGCATACATCTGCAAAGGCAGAAATAAAGGTGTAGTATCTAAGAAAATATTACAAAATGTAGACAGAGGAACATAATACTTACAGTGCAATCCTGTGTATGTTTACTCAGATGTAGTACCAGTGTGTTCAGTTGGACTTAATTCTAGGTAAGTGGGATGGTGCTGTCAAACTGATTTTAATAATCTCAAATGAAAAGGCACCTCTTATTGTATCCTTGACGTCAGTAGAGACTGGAGCTACTCTTCCTGGTAACCAGTTATGTTCCATTGTAGTTCCAGGCTTAGGAGTTTCCCATGATATCATTTACTGTAAAGAGAATGTGCATGCAAAGAATGCTGGAAGCTTGGAAGCAGGGGGGCGGAATTCATTTACCTCTATCAAAGAGGACTCTTTATTGTTCACTTCCTTTGATATATCTAATATTGAGCTGTCTAAGGACTTTTGGTACAAGGCTGTGTGTGTGCCTGAGTACTTTACCTCCTGGTAGGATGGTGATTAGGTTGGAAAGGATCCACATGATAGTTGCAGTGTTCTCATGCATACCATAGTGATTTCAAATAAGTCACTTGTGCTAGTATAGTCATCACCTGGGAAGAAATTATGCACATGTCTGTTCATAAGTCAAATATTAGTCTTACTTAACTGCTTATGAATGGTTTGTCATATATGGATTTAAGTGCACATATGTGTAATCCCATCCTATAGAAACACTTATGGGAATCACTTGTCAGAAGCTGTTTCATAATTGCAAATTAGTGAAGGAAGCATCCTGATGATACATAGGAATATTGCTCTTTATACGATTAGGATAAAGTAGTTGTCTGTTCTAGTTATTACATGGCTGGCTAAAATGCCAGGATTACCTTAACAGAAAAATGCATAGACATTTGCAGTCTGTGTAAAATGTTGTCTTTTTAAGTTGTCAGTAAAAGTTTGGTTATAGTTAACAAATGTATATATAAAATAGAAACACAATGAGTTTCACTGGCTAAAATGGAAGGACTTGTACTACCATTTATACTGAATTGAATGAAAAAACTCACAAAATTCTCATATCTTAATTTCAAACTGGATCCTACTGGAAAATGCAGCTTTGGATTTAAATTCCATAGCAGGGGTGGCCAACTCTCAAGAGACTGCGATCTACTTTCAGAATTAAAAACTGGCAGTTCTCTGGGGAGTTCAGCTCAAAGTTGTTGAGCTTGTCTTAGGGAGGGGAAAAACCAGTTTTGAGGGGGTTAAAAAACTTTATTGGGACAAAGGGGTCAAGTCACTCATAAAAAGATCACTATGGATTAAGAAAGCTCCATCTTCCCTTCCAGAGATCAAACAACAGTGGAGGGCGGGGCAGGGCTGGAGTCAGTTTTAGCGACACTAAGGAAAAGGAGCCAGAGATCGACCGCGATCTACCAAAACCTCGCAGGGATCTACCAGTAGATCGCAATCGACCTGTTGGACATCCCTGTTCTATAGGACTGACCAACACCCTTTCTTTTAAGTTTATTTGTGGAGCTTTCCTTTTCCTTGATAAGTAATAAGGGTGTTTTATAGAATGTTAGGTTTTATATTCTAATGGTTGAAAAAAATATAAATCCAAGATGATCTGACAGGTGATGATTCTCCACAATGGGGTTTTTCAGCCCAAAGACTGCATTCTCACATGGGCGTTGTTCTGGAGAACCACATACAGTCAAACCTCGGTTCCCGAACGGCTCCATTTTTGAATGCTTCGGCTCCTGAACGCTGAAAACCCAGAAGTAAATGCTCTTGTTTTTGAATGTTTTTTGGAAGCCGAACAGCTTACAAGCCCCCCCTTTTT